>NW_026067930.1:13793917-13858398 GCF_014885135.2 Alexandromys fortis | reverse complement strand
AGCATCTAGACTTCTGATCCCGGGGAAGTGTCTACAGCACTCTGAACATTGCCACCAGCAAAGTCACCACCACTTAGTTGATGGAGGTGGGTCTTGTATCTTATCTGTTGCTTTCATTGGTTAACTAATAAAGAAACAGCCTTGGCCCTCATAGGACAGAAAATTAGGTGGGTGGAGAAAACAGAAGAGAATTCTGGGAGAAAGAAGCTTAGTGAAGAGTCGCCATGGTTCTCCCGCTCCAGACAGATGCAGGTTAAGATCCTCCCTGGTAAGCCAACTCATGGGCTACACAGAATATTAGAAATGGGTTAGAACAATATGTAAGAGCCAATAAGAAACTGGACCTAGCCGGGCCAAGCAGTTCTTAAATGAATACAGTTTGTGTGTTGTTATTTCGGGCATGAGCTAGCCAAGCGGCCGGGGTGTTGGGGACGCAGCCCCGCCGCTCCATATTGCAACAGAAAGATAGATAGCACCATGTGGCAGAACGTAGATTAATAGAAATGGGTTAATTTGAGTTGTAAGACCTAGTTAGTAATAAGCTTGAGCTATCTGCCAAACATTTATAATTAATATTAAATCCCCTTGGCTTTATTGGTGAGCCAGACCTCCCAGCAAAAAGTCCACCTATATAAAAGGACTAACTAAAACATAGTTAATGGAGATATAGATATATAGAGAGACAGAACAATAGAGCTAGATAATAAATAATAGATAGATTAGATAGATAGATATATAGATAGATAGATAGATAGATAGATAGAAAGAAAGATATAGGTGATAGATTTATAGAATGATGATAGATAAATGATAGCTGATAGATAAGTAGAGATAGCTAGCTAGCTAGATAATAGGTAACTGATATAGGTGGTAGACTCATAGAATGATGACAGATTAATAGGTGGATAGATAGATAGATAGATAGATAGATAGATAGATAGAATATGAGGCATTATGGAAATCTGAAAGAACAAGACATGCTGGGTGTTGTAGTTAGCTTTAGCTGTCAGTCTGACATGGCCCAGAGTCACTTGGGAAAAGGGAACTCAAGTTGAGGAATTGCCTAGATCAGACCGACTTGGGTCCCTGTCTGTAAAGATTTTTTTCTTAGTTACTAACTGATATAAAAGAGCCCAGCTTACTGTCATCAATGCCATCCATAGGCCTCCTATAAGCCGAGTACCTCTGAGGCCTCTGCTTCAGTTTCTGCTTCTGTCTTGAGCTTTCCTTCAGTGATAGACTTTAAAATGTAAGATGTAAAATTAAATTAACCCTTTTTTTTCTCTCAAGATGGTTTTGGTCCGTGTTTTATCACAGCAACAAAAACAAATGAGGACACAAGGGGAGCATAAGCAGTTCTGCTTCTGTGGAATAGAGTGTATGGAATGAGTACTGAGAGGATACGGGACTGAAGAGAGGGACTGTAGGTGGGTATAACGGCAACATTTTCTCTTTCCAGCCAACAGACCAAGTCTTTTAAGCCGGAGTTAGAGTTGCCCATGGGACTTGGATTAGCCAATGAGAAATTAACAAATATGATGTAGGAGATTCTTCAGAAATGCCTACACAGGCATTTATGGTGCTGTTTGAACTAGAAACTGACATTGGTATAAACTTAAAAGTAGTCTGTCGGATGGGGGAGAGACATTTGTCCCAGTTTCTTAGTCACCTTAAGACATAAACTGTGAGACTGAGAATCAGAATGACCTAAGTGACCAATGGGCAGTAGCCTAGCTGAGCTCAACAGAAATGCGCTACTGAGCCCAGACCAATGTACTGATCTTTGGAATCGTGAGCTAAATAAATAGCTCTGGTTGTATTATAATTCATTATGTTTGAATGTATACATGCATGCATGCATGAGTGTGTGTGTGTATGTGTATGTGTAAACTTTGATTTATCCTTTCAGTAAAGCTCAGTGACAAGCATTCATGGCAATCTAAAATCCATGTGAAGGAATTTGGACTTCAGTCTGAGAGTGCCATGAATACTTCAAAGATGAGGAGTCATGAAATCAGGAGCATCCCAATCACATTTCGGAAACACCGTTGGTCCTAGCCAAGGACATCGTGTGTCCTTAAGTGCATTGCAAATTATAAATGCAAAGAGAAATGACGAGTTAAAATAGTGCATATGTATGAAATGGAGATGCATGGGGCAGAATTTCAAGGTAACCCCTAAAACAACTAGTGTGTTTTCACCCTTGGCGTAGCAAGCTATGACAAGTTCTTCACCAAGTATCTTGGTGCTTGTAATTAGCCCAGGACATAGAAGGACTGGCTAAAGCAAAAATGGCTAAAAGAAAAGGCCAGAATGTTTCAAGACTATGGCAGCTTCATCAGTGTTGATCTGGAACATAAGGTTTGACTTGGCTCTTGTGACAAAGGATTGAGTCATGGGACCTCAAGAAAACCTTTCCGGAGACTGTCATTGGGAAGTAATCACAGAAGCAATAAGGATTAACATGTTCTTTATAACCTTATTCACAATACGAAAGAACATTATTGATGTCTAAAAATAGGAAAATGAAGATGTAAAGTATTATGGGATCACACGATTCAAATCTATGCAAACTTGAAGAAGTGTTCCAGGAACTCTGGCAAAGAGAAAGAGTTTATAACTTCAAAATATAGAGATAGCAGCCAGCATGGCTGGAGACATGGATACTCACAGGACATCTGATTTTCTAGCCTTCCTGGGTGAATGTGAGCATGTGGCTAAATTCTTGCCATGCCAGGTGATCTGGAGTCAGGTGTGCTGATTCTGAGCTGTCTCCATTTGTGTAGAGGTTTACTTGCCCTTGTGCCCATTTATATGATTGTGGAAGCCAGGAGACTCATCATGGACCCAGAGCTTATGTAGGGGGTGTCTCATGTGTGCATGAGACCCTTGCATTCCCAAACTCATAGGACGTGTGGGCTGCTGTTAGAGGGACACTTTGAAGCTCTGGAGGGCGACATGGAATGCTTGTCTATGCATTCAGTCCCAGAGTCATGAAGAGTCAAGCCTTCACACTCTTGTCTCTTAGATTTCTCTTTAGATTTAACTCTGGCCTTATAGAGACTGGAAATGGTAAGAAGAGCAGAAAGAAAAACTGTGGAAGGAGCATAAGTAGATGTTTATAAAGTCTGAATCAACTTAACCTATTCATTTTGGAACTCTTTCCTTTCCTTTCCTTTCTTTCCTTTTTATGCTATTTCTGTTGGCCTTGTGATCTACTGCTCATTGCTATATTTATAAGTGAGCTTGAGTGGAGTAGATTATACATTACACACACACATGCAAAACCACATACACACATATGGACACATATGTACAGACACACATATATGTATATCGACACATGTGCATGCATAAACGAAGTAAAAGAGCCATTGGTTCAAAGCTAAGTCCCCTTGCAGGCCTGCTATATTTTGTCTCAGAAAGTCTCTCTCTGTCTCCCAGGAGGACTGATGTCTACTCTCGCCAGCCAGACCTGTGTCTACAGTGTATGCACATGGCTCCTGGCAGCTCACTTCATGCCCTCCTCTTGCTTCTTTGATGTCTTGACTGAAGTCATCTGTCATTGTCAAGGGATGATGGGGGTTTCAAGGATACTTTTGTCTGAAACTAAGATGTCTCCATCAGCCATCAAATAGCCATTTCTTCAGTAATTAGACAAATAACTAGCAATGGAATCTTTGGAAAAGTAATAACTTTAATGAAAACTACACAAAACAATTCATTTTTCATTCACTGATTTTTCTTTCTTATAATGCTGTATAAGAAAATAGGATTTTGGGGCTGGAGAGATGGCTCAGTGGTTAAGAAAATAGGATTTTGGAAATATAGCTCAGTGAGTTTTAACAAAGGTAAATATACCTGTGTTAAACACTTCCACAGTTTCGTTTTAAGCATATTTTTTAAAAAAAATTTTAATTATGTGTGTATGTGTGTGGCTTTATGCATGTGAGTGTAGTGTTTGAAGAGACCAGAAGAGGGTGACAGACCCTCTGGAGATGGAGTTACAGATAACCGTGAGTCACTTGATGTGGATGCTGTAACCAAATTCTGATGCTCTGGAAACGAAGTTCACACTTTTAACTCCTGAGCCATTGTTCCAGCCCTCACAGTCAGGTTTTTGTGTGTTTGTTGGTTTGATCTTTTGAGACAGTCTCAGGTAGACTAGGCTGGCCATTTGTAGCTAAGGATAACCCTGAACTTCTGATGCTTCTGCCATTTCTTCCAAGTCATGGGATAATGGTGTGTACATCATATCTGACTTGGTTTTGTTGTCCATCTTTTTTTTCCCCAAAAATTTTCTTCCTAACTCTGCATCCTCATCCTACTGCATCCTCATCCTGACTCCCAGAGCTCTAGCTCATGCCTAGGCAAGTTTTTTTTTTTTCCAACCAGTTGTAGTTCCATCTTCACAATCACTGTTCAGAAGTTTGTAGAATCCCATGTGACACTCCTCAGTCACCCCTTCCTAAGTCCTTGCTTGGACCACTGCTCTGTTGTCCATCGCTGTATTTTATTTTGTCATGTGGAGACTGTTAAGTGTTAAAACGGGATATCATGAGACTAGTTGAACATTTTCTTTTCACTTGGCACAGTGTCTTTACGATCTATCCAAACTGTTGGGTTCATAAATATTTCTTTCCTTTTAACGTATGGTACTCCGCTGTACAGGCACATGAAGCACCAGTTGTTTATTGGCTTGGGTACTGAAAAGCGCTTACTTTGATTCCCATTTTAAGCCGTTAGATATAGAGTCACTATAAATCTTTATGTACAGACATTCAAGTGAGAACAGTTTTTGTTTTCTAAGAGAAAATGGCCAAGAGTAAAACTGCTGAGTCATGTGTTGAACACAGGAGTAACTGCCGAACAGTTCTGTAGGGTGAGTGACTACGTCCTTTTCCATCCCCACCTGTGGTGTAAGAATTTCATTTGCTCCACCTCCTCCCCAGCACAAAGAACTAGCATCTTCATCTCAGCCACTCTAGCACATATGTAATAGCATTACAGGGCTCTGATTTGCATTTCTCCAATGTCCAATTATGCTGAACATCTTTCTATACACACATTTGCATCCTCGAATCTTATTTAAGGACACATCTGTCTTTTGCCCAGTTTGCGTTAAATGTGGAGAGCTCTTTTTATCCGCGTTCAAGTCTTTTGCCAGCCACGTAGTTAGAAGCTATTTTCTCTTTGTCTGCAGCTTGCCTTTTCAATCATTTCGTCACATCTTTCACAAGGAAGTAGGTGTTCATTTTCACGAAGTCCAGCCCACCTTTTTCCTTCTCCTCCGAGTTGTGCTTCTGTTGTAATTTCCAAGTGTTGTAGTTCTTATTCCTCTAAGGTTTCTGAGATGAGAAAAATATCTTGTGAATTTTTGCTCTATGGTAATCATATCTCTCTGACTGCTTTCAGAAATTCTTCTTCATCCCCAGTTTTCGTTGGTCAATTAGAAATGCCCTAGGGTTTTGAATGCCTTGGGTTTATCCTTTCTCAATCCGTAGGCTTAAACGTTTTGTCACGCTTGGAAAGTTTCAGTCATTATTTCTTTAAATATTTTTCTTCCTTTCCTAAAACTTTGGTGACTTTAATGTCAGATTTTTTTTTAGTTGCTCCATTGGTTCTGAGAGTGCTAATTATTTTCCTTTTTGTATTTCAGATCAGATGATTTGTATTGATTTATCGCTAGGTTCATATACTACTATCTTCTCTGTTGTTCCTAATTTGGTATTGCATTCAATCTGTGACTTTATTTACTATTTTGCATTTCCATTTCTAAAATTTCAATTCTGTCATCTCTCTCTCTCTCTCTCTCTCTCTCTCTCTCTCTGTGTGTGTGTGTGTGTGTGAATATACATATGGCTCTGCACACCGAGGCCAGAGGACAACCTAGGAAATCATCTTCAGAAATGCCATCTACCTCTTTTTGAGACAGGCTCTCTTGGTGATTGGGAGTTCACCATTTAGTCTAGACTGTCCAGCCAGTGAACGTTAGGGATCCTTTTTGTCTCCACGTCCCTGATGGTGGTATTAAAATGTACATCACCATGCCTTATAGTTTCATGTGAGTGCAGAAGGACCTCATGACTGCAAGGCAATCAATTGTTTTTTAGTCTCATCTATCTCATCATCTCCCCAGCCCCATTTAATTGATTTTTATATATTTTATTTTTTGGTCAAGGTTCTCTTTTTAATTTTCATGATTGTTTCAAAAGTATTTGCTATTGTTTATTATGGTAGTTGTGCAAAAGCTTCTTTAATGTCTTTCAGATACATTATGTATGTAATAATCTGGTAGCATTGCTGCAAGGAATATCATAGCCTGAGAATCATAAATAATAGAAATTTGTTTCTCAACGTTCTGGAGGCTAGATGGCTACCATCTGCAGAAGGCCCTTCTTGTGTTGCCATGTGGTCTTCTCTCCATGTGTCCTTCTCTAGTACCATTTTTCACGTGTCCAAATTGTCAAGTTGTGAGCGTAGGCCCCAGCCCCTCGCATCTATCCCAGCCCCCAGGCCTGGTCTGGACTCCCAATCCCAGCAGGCCGGGTCCTGACCTCTCCCTGGGGGTGGGGTCAGGACCACTTTCCCCAGGGTATTTAAGTGATCTCCCAAAAGAAGAACAGGTCCTCTCCCTTTCTTCCTCCCGATGGCTGGTTCTTGTGGCTTTCTGGTTTCCCCCTCGGGGCCACCCGAGAGTGCAGAACTCCCATTAAACCTGGATATTTCTTAATTCGGCTTGATTTGATTTGGCTTGATTGGGAATTTTGCGTTGGCAGGGAGCTCGTGTTAGGAAATATTCCTAACACAAATCTCCTGCTTCTACAAGAATACCTGATCATATTGATTAGAATTTGCTTACTTTTTTCTCACTTACATTTGCAAACCTGTCTCCTGATGCTCAGAACTGAGAGCGGTGCTTGGTTTAGCTCTCAACACTCTGACTTTAATGTCGTTGTCATCTATATTTTCCTAGGTAGATTAATTTCTGATTCATCACACGTTGAGTATGTTTCATTTGCACACTGGGCATTTTAATGGTTTATTTTGAGCTTTAGAGACATATTAAACTCCTACGGAAAACATAACTACTTTTGTGTTGGGTAACAGTTGACTAGGTTGTGTTCGGGCCTCACACATTCTTTTGGTGGGCAATAGTTTTGATGTCTGTCCTTTCTTTAAAGCCCTTGCAGTTCTAAGCAGCTCTATCTCATGAAAGCCTTACTTGGGGGTCACTGTATGATCCATGCAGTGGTGTGTGTGTCCAGGGCTCAGATTCTTGATTGTGTTGAGTAGCATCATATCTGTACAAGTAGCTGTTGGGAAAAAGCCTAGGAGTTCGTAAACAACCTTATGGGATAAGCTTTTTGATATCGCTTCTCTTTACAATCTACAAAGACTTATTCTGTGCCCCATTCCTTTTGCTTCTTCAACTAGAAGGCTGTTTTTCTTCACAATGCTTATGTCCAGAGCCTATTGCTGAGAAGACACACATAGAGAACAAAAGCTAAGAACATGTTTCCCCAGGCTCCTTGGGATTGCAGCCATACTGATCAGAGAGGAAGGACCTGCACCCTCTCTTTTATTTGGCTCCCAAGGCAGTCACAGGTCACAGATTGCTTGGAGCTGAGTTTTGAAATAAAAGAAGAAAGAAAAGAAAGGAAAGAAGTTCCCATTTATTTATCAGGTGCTCTCTTTTTATACCTTGAGGCAGATTTTCTGGAGGAAACCAACGGCAACCAAGTCTTCATCTTTGGTTTAGATGCAATTCAAATTCTGACCTTTCTTTCCAGGCTCCCCAGAAATCCCACCTCGTCCTCCCCATGCACTAGCTGTTGGAAGCGTTTTGTCCAAATTTCCTGGCTGAAATGGGAACTCTTGGTGAGACACAAAGTAGAGAGGGCTGACTCCATCCTGCCTGGGCCTGACCATCTGAAACAGAACAATATGGAAAATTTATTGAGCATATTGCAACGGCTTGAAAGAAATCAACCCATTCTTCGTTCAAACCAAGAATTAGTGATCAGTTAAAATTATATTTAATATATTAAACCATAAGCAATTACAAATAATTTTCATAGTAATCTGTTATGAAATTCACTCTTCTTTTTAAAAATTAAAAACGTATAGATGTATTGTATACATTTCTTCATTTCTTCTTTATCATCTCAATACGTTTCTTTTTTTTTTTTTCCTTTTCCATTAGGTTTCACAGTGTAGCTGTGACTGGGCCCCATACTTACAAGATTCTCTTGTCTTTGACTCACAAGTGCTCAATTAAAAGCATACAGATCCACAACCTCCTTGAAAGTCCCCCAACTCTGTGTGTATATATGTTGGTGTTGTTTCTGCACGTATGTCTGTGCACTATGTTTGTGTGATGGTCTCAGAGCCCGGAAGACAGGTTTGGATCCCCTGGACCTGGAGTTACAGATGGTTGTGAACTACCATATGGGTGCCAGGAATCAAACCCAGGTCCTCTGGAAAACAGTGAGTGCTCTTAATCACTGCGTCATTGCCTCAGACCCCCACCCCCAAGGCCCTTACAAAAATAAATAATTGTTATACTGATCATAGTTTTGACTGGCCTTTTCATGTCAAAGTCACACAAAGTAACAGCGAGTCTCAGACTGTTGAAAGTGAGTGAGAATGTGAAGACTCTGTGCAGACAATCCGAGCATAATACCTTTTTTATTTTTATGACTGTCTCCCCTGAGCTTTTTAAACTACTTTTTAGAAGTTTGCGATAAAATACTTCTTAACATAAAATGTACCATTGTAACTATTTTTAAATGTGCACTTCAAGTCCTAATCATAGCCTCTTTGGGTAACCTATCTCCAGGTTTTTTTTAATGTTGTAAAACGAAAACTCCTCCCTCCTCAGCAACACCGACCTATTTTCTTTTGCTCTGCTGCTTGGTAGTCATTGTCATACTCTTCCCCTATAAGTTTGGCTACCATGGGCATCTTCTCTAAGAGGAATCACGTGTGTGTGTGTGTGTGTGTGTGTGTGTGTGTGTGTGTGTGTGTAAAGCAATGAAGAAGTTTTTAGAAGAGTTATGTCAGGAAGACTCATCACTAAGGAAATGGTACTACATCAAATGGATCACAACTGCGAAAGGGAAAGAGGAGTAAAAGGTGGGTGGAGCCAAAAGACCAGGCTTCACTTTCTGCGATGCTGAAGTGGGAGGCAGGGCATATCTCTGAAGAGAATTGTCTCTCCTGGAGTCGTATGCCTTCCTATGCTTTCACAGACTTATGCAGAGCAGCAGTTGGAGACCATTCAAATCTCTGCTGTCTAGACATTATGCTTGAGCTCATTCCATCTCCCTCTTCTTTTGCCATAGCCTCCCTTCATGGCTTTGATCTTAGTGGGCATTCACTGACTTTGCTATTAGTTAATAGGAGCCAAAATATTTCTGTTACAAACTATCTACAATTTAATGAGGGATTCTGAAAATCCAAGAAAACCATGTACAGCAGAAAGGGTGATGTATAACAGTGACATTCAAAATGTGTTCAAATCATATTTTTTATTCATTTTTTGAGTGCTCTTTGCACTATCTTTTTGTTTGAAACAATGTTGGACTGAGAACACACACACATACACATACACACTAAAGTTAGTCATAATTTTGTCTTCTAAATGATATTCAACTGGAGTTAGTCACACTTCTTTCCCAACATTGGAAATATTTGGGGATAATTTTGGTGATCCCACTGACTTGGGACACATTATTGGTGTTAAGTGAGTTAGTGAATAGCTAGATGCTCTAGATAGATGATAAGAAGAAAATCTGTTCCGCTTTAGTCGAGGCTGTGGTCATTGATAAGCAAATCCTAGACTATGAATCATAGAAGCACTAAGTATTTATTATAGGACTTTATCACCATTCTCTATCTTAATCTTACTATAAAACTTGGGATAGGTATTATCACCACTTTTTCTGAATGGCCTAAAGGTCTCAATAAAGATCACGATGGATTAAGTGTAGATACAGATTTAAGACTGTGTTTATGTAGGGCCAAAAGAAACGATTCTTCTCCTTCTGACTTCTTGATCACCTGAGCCTTGGAGTAAACTGGGCCATTGACAGATAAACGGAGATAAGAACTATAAATTCCTGTGTATGTACGTGGGAGTCTTGAAAAAGAATGAGATGAGGTTCTCTGAACAGCTAGATTGGAGCTGAACAAGTACTTTGGGTTATGGAAATAACTACGATCTTGGGCCTTCAAGTAGAAAGTGGATAACAAAAGCTATGAAAGTGTGAGCAGAGACTGGCTATGGACAAAGGTGCCACATTGTGAGATAACATCTCTGAGGTAGCAGTTCTCAGAAGAAAAGGCAACCTCGAGTCTTTTCAACCTTGTGTCTGTCAACCTTGAGTCTTTTCCTCCGAGTTAACCTTGATTTGGAGTGATTATGGGGCAGATGACTACACCCCTTCTGCAAGCACTTCTCCTAGCTGGACAAGGAAATTTCCATCATGGTGTCACGGTACCTGTGCTACTTCTGGGAAAGAAAGGTGAGACAGGGCCGGGGAAAGACAGAAAGACCCTATTGCCACCGGGCTGTGATCCCAGCTACTGGAGAGACTGAAACAGGAGAATCACAAATTCAAGGCCAGTCTTGGAAATTTAGTTGATACCTTGTCTCAAAACAAAACATAAAAGGAGAAAATAAGAATGGTGGTTTATACCTGTAATCCAGGCACCAGGAAGGTTAAGGTAGATCAGCAGTTCAAAACCAGCCATGGCTGTTTAGTGGGTAAGAGGACAGTCCGGGATACATAAAACCTCGTGTTAAAAGAGTATAAAATAAATGAATAAATAAACAAATGTAAATAAAAAAGGACCAGGGTGTTCTCAGTGGTAGACTTTTTTCTGGTTGTGTGAAAGTTCCTGGGTTTGTTTAGTCCCCAGTACTGTAACTAACCAGGAACAACCACAGGAACCCTTCACTGTGCTAGAATACTATATTTTGAAGACATTATTTTATGAGTATCCATGCCTAGGTTTTACTCAAGAAATCATAACCCTACTAACAATACAGTATACGCTTCCTAAACTGAGTACGAAATAGAGCCTAGAGATCATCTCTGAGAAACTAGAGGACAAGACTCGTGATTTATCTTCATTCCTTAGATTCAATACAAAGACCCTGATAACAGCATGCTTTGAATTTAATTTTATTAATTTGATCATTCTTGATTTTACAGATAAAGATACAGAAAACTGAGATTGAGGAAGCTTGGTCCTTCTAGTGTGTGAAAGAGATTTGATCAGAATCCAAGGAAAAGAGATGACAATTTGCTGGCTGCCAGCTGTTCTACCAGCCCCGTTCAGCTTATCTTCTGTCTTGGTCCAGGAATTCCTGGCATCTGCTTCTGCTATGCTTGACAAACTTTTCTGTAAATGTCCTGGTAATAAATAGTTTAGCTTCACCAGGTCAACACTATGTCACAGTTACTTAATTCTGCCATTTTAGGGAGAAAGTAGCTAGAGAAGTCTAGTAAGAAAATGAGCATGGGACTATCCCAATAAAACTTTACACATGAAAGCAAGCAATGATTTGGGTTTGGACCATGGACTATGGTTAGCTAATTCTTGTTATAACTCCAGTAGTGTCTTGATCTAACTCCAGCTATGGCCTATACCTGAATCATTTAGACTAAGGTTGGTGAACATTCAATATCCATCAAGCTTTGTGTTTACTAGATTATGCAGAACTGGATGAATAATGTAGATTCTGGTAGTGGGGATGTGGCCCAGGTGACAGAATGCTTGTCCAGCATGCTCAAAGCCCTGATTTCATACACAAACCACTCAGACCTTATGTGGTGGCTCATACTTGCAGTCCCAGTACTGGGGATGTGGAGACAGGATAATCAAAAGCTCAAGGAAAGCCTGGGGTACATGATAATGAGACTTGGAATGGAGGTTTGAATGAGAAATATTCCCTATGGGTTCAGGTATTTGAACACTTGGTCCCTAGTTGGTGATGCTGTTTGGGGAGTTAGTACAACTTTGATGGAGGAAATGCATCACTAATGAAGGGCTTTCAGTTTGCTCCCTCCACTGTCTCCATGTGGTTCAAGGTGTGTCCTCTAAGCATCTTGTTCTTGCTGCCACGCATTCTCTGTCATGATGGACTCCTATCCGTCTGGAGCTGTAAGCCAAGATATACTTCCTCTTCCATAACTTCCTTTTTGTCATGGCATTTTGATTATATCAAAATAAACAACTGAAGTGTATTCCAGGCTCTCGAACCCCTGGCAATTGTCAAGATGACTAAGGAAGAGCTTCATACCTGTAGACCTGGCCCTTTTTACTGACAAAGAGCCAACTTTGAAAACCATAAGCCCATAGCCTTGGTGATGAATTTGGCAATAAAATAATGTTAAATATCCGTGTAATTGCATTGTCAACCACAACCCCGTCTTCATGCTAGAAACCCTGGTTTAATGAGGAATATCCATTTCATCTTGAAATACCCTATGATTTCATCTCCTCCCCACTTATTATAGCAGACATGTTTAAATAAAAATAATCTTGCCCAAAATATTAATGAAATATAAGCCAGTATGAGGATATTACCCAGCTAACAGTAACTACCAATAAAATCTTCTTCTCTAAATTCTGTGACTGTGATCCAGTTTAGGTCATTCCACCTCTGGTGATTTTTTATTGCTTCTTTCTTTGTGGTGGGTGGAAACTGAGCTTGATTGCTGAGAGCTGGCAAATCATGAATGAGAGAGAGAGAGAGAGAGAGAGAGAGAGAGAGACAGAGACAGAGAGAGACAGAGACAGAGAGACAGAGAGAGACAGAGAGAGACAGAGAGACTTCCACCACAGACAGTTGTGGGGTTTCAGTGACTCACTCAATCTCCTAACCGTGGGTTGGTTCTACATGAATCTTTTGGTAATTGCACTTTCTCCCCCTCAAATAAGGTAATGGCTTGTTTCATATCAATGGTTCCAGTATGTGACAAGTTTTGAATAAGCTATATAAATTAAAGGTTCTTCTGTTGCCATGTTAGCCATAGACATCACTAACGGTGATCTTGACTATGCTGCATTGATGTGACTGAGATGGTCAGAGTATCTCCACAGAAGCAAGGGTACGCCCTCCTCAGTGTGCCGTACGGCTGGTATGCCTCACTACCAATGGGGTAAACTGTTTACATTGACTTCATCTTGTCTGCCTAGCTTTCCCCATGGGAACAGTTTAGAATAGCCATTTATTATTTGAAAGCATTGCATAAGGAGATGTTATGAGGATATACAAACTTATGAATTGGGTTGTCTAAATTGTTTATTCTGACATCAAGTGTGTGGAGAGTTTTTTCCATATTCCAAACCAGTCCTTCCAGGCATTGGGAAGCAACTAACAACTGGGCGTCCTGCAGTCTATTAAAATCTTGACAAGAAAAAAAACCTGTGGTTAGTGTTGAACTCCAAAGATTAGGAACCAATTTCCATTGGATTTTTTTTTTTACCCCCTTCTAAGACATTACAAGTACTGGGTGCTCACGCTCAGGGTACTCTCAGATCTTACTGTCTTGACAACAAAAAATTAGTTCTCTCCTCTTTGGTTTAGATTTGATTTTTTATTTACTAGAATAGCTCACAAGAAAACAGCTGCTTACTGTCAATGGGATGATGGTGACTGTCAATTGCCAGTTTGGTGGTATCTAGAATCACCTGGGTATGAGTCTACAAACATGCCTGTTGGGATTGTCTTGGTAACTTTAACTGAGATGGAGAGAGCTGTCTAATGTGGGAGACACCAACCCCTAGGCTAGGATCCTGGACTGTACAAACATAAGAAAGTGAGCCGAGTATAGGCATTCCTCATTCTTCATTTCCTGAGAGTGTGGGTGTGATGAAACCAGCTGCCTAGCTCCTGTTGTTATGATTTGCCTGCCATGGTGGATTGTAACCACAATCTCTAAGAGAAAACCTACGTTCCTTAAACTGTATCATGAATACGTTTATGTCAACGTGACACTAGAGTCCTCAGAGAGGAGGGAAACTCAATTGAGAAAATGCCTTCAGAATATAGGGCTGTGGGCAAGCCTGCAGGGCATTTCTTAAGTAGTGATTTATGTGGGAGATCCAACCCACTGTGGGTCTGGTCATCTGGAAATCTTTAAGAGAACAGGTTGAGCAAACCACGTAGAGCAAGCCAGTGAGCAGTACCCATCCATAGTCTCTGCATCAGCTCTTGTCTCTAGCTTCTTGCCCTGTTTGAGTTCCTTCTAAGACTTCCTTTAGTGATGGTCTATGATACGGACGTGTAAGCCATATAACCTATTCCTCCCCAAATTTTGGTCATGATGTTTCATCATAGCAATAGTAACTTTAACTAGGGCAACTGCTTTTGCCAGATTGTTTTATCACAGCACAGGGAAAGCAATTGTGATAATTGGTGTATTATAAAGGATAGCAACTTTTGAATGGCTAAATAGGAAAGATGTATACCAGGTGTGTAAGGTAGAAGGGGGACACAGAACATCTATATTCACCGCAAGTACCACCTACCTAAGCACCTCTGTGTGTTCACCAACCGGGAAACTCTTGAAATTACGTTGTTTAGGTCATTGCTTAGGAATTTTATGGAAATTTTGCTTTGTTTGAGGCCAGTCTGTCCTCCAGCTCAACAAAACCCTCCTGCCTCAGTGTCTTAGGGTTTTGATTCTGTGAAGAGACCATAACTGTGGTAACTCTTAAAAGGAAAACATTTAATTGATGCTAGCTTACAGTTCAGAGGTTCAGTCCATCATCACCATGGCAGAAAGCATGATGGCATTCAGGTACACATGGTGCTGGAGAGGTAGCTGAGAGTTCTACATCTGGCTCCTCAGACAGCCAGCAGGAAGAGATGGTGACATTGGGCCTGGCTTGAGTGAGCATCAGAAACCTCAAAACCTGCTCCCAGTGATGCTCTTCCTCCAACAAGTCCACACCTACTCCACAAAGGCCATACCTTCAATAACAACACCTCCTGTGATTCTATGGGTCTGTTTTCATTCAAACCACCGCACACTTAAGATGGAGAGAAGGCTCAGTGGTTAAGAGCACTAGTTGCTTTTGCAGGGAACCCAGGTTCAATTCCTGGCACCTACAAGGCAGCTTGCATCTGTCTGTAAATACAGTTCCAGGGGATCTGGTGCCGACTGCTGGCCTTCTTGGACACATGGTGCACATACATCCATGTAGGTCAAATACTCATACATATAAAATAATAAAATAAATCTAACAAACTCGGTTTACTCAGTGTTAAGATTGCAGGCATTAGCCACCACATTTAGTCTATGGAAGTTTAATACCATAGGCATGACTGATGGAATTAGCAGCTGCTAGTGATTAACTCAGATTTTGGCCCCTTTCTTCCCTGAAGGCCCAGGGATAAAATCTAATGTTCCAATCCCCTAATTACATATTTGTTTATTCTGCTATTGAGACCCTGTTTCAAGACTAGCTAACTTTCTTGAGGCTCCCAAAGTCACCTCGTTAGGATAAACTCATGTTCATAACCGGGCTTGCCATGAGAAAGTAAAAGATACTCTTATGCCCATTCAAGAAATGATCACGTTGTGTAGTCTTGTCCTAGGAACCAAAGATAAATATCAAAGTACAAGTGTATTTCAAGCTATAAGTAGCTTTGAGGAAATATGGACGAATTAACATTTAACTATGTGCATATTAATAGTGTGTATCAAAGAAATGGGTAACAAAAGTCACTTTATGGCTAACTTATCCAAACTAATATTTGAGACAGAAAATGGCTCACCTATGGGTCCTTAGGCTGAGATAGCACTAAATTCTCCCCACTTGACTACAAAGTAAACCCATTGAAATTCAGTTCAGGGAGCATGGTAATGCCCCAGGGAAATGAGTTGAAACTTAGCCAAAAACTGCCCACTAACCTCACATGGGAGGCTTTGTCCAAGATAACCCCCCCAAAATTCTCTAACTAGAAGGTTTCTGCTTCAGTCCCCCACCTAGACTCTCACTCTCCCTCCCTCCCACCCACCTGCCCTCTCCATGTGTATGTATGTGTGTAATTTTATTTTCCCCAGGCTTTTGCAAATAGCTTCCGATCTGGGGTAGGGCTCGTGAATCTTACTGTCTGTGCAAATAAGCTTTTACAAAAATTTTAATTTTGAAAGCTTTCCTTTTAAAAGGTCAACCAAACATTTGGACCTAGAGTATGGATGAACTCCGGCTGGACTCATTTCCCTCTTCAGAATCTCCCCCTCCCCTTTCTGACCCCTGTCAGAATTTATCATCTTCCCATGTGCTCTGAGCCCTTGGTTTTGTTAGTGTTATGGAGACACAATGCATCCTTTCCTCTCTTTCTTCCACTCCTCAGATAGTTACTTTTGGCAGGTCAGGGTCTCTCCATCCTATTTTCTAGTGGATCCTAATTTTACTTTCTGTTTTAGTGTCTGGATTTTTCTGGGGTACAAAATGGTAAGAGCAGGTTGAGTCAGGAATGAGGAAATAAGCCTGAAAGGGGAAGACCTTTGTGACTGGGTCAGGTGTCGGGTTCTCCTTTGGCAGCAAATCCAGGAAAGGAAGAAAAATAAAACCAAGAAGACATTGCCCACTGACAAATAAAGAGATAAGACTGAGTCACAAGCAAATGTTTGGATGACCTTAGAGTATTGAAAATTATTTTGGAAGTTTGTGAATGTATGCATTTGACCTCTTTCAAATAATTTAAAATTTAGAGAAATTGTGTAAAACTGAACAAAATTAGTATGTAAGTTTGACTCCATTTTTCCCAATATTGCTATCTTGCATATTGTAATTACTCAGATTAGGAAACAGACATAGACACAACATCAACCAAGCTGTCCATTTTATCTATAGTAAGGCATTGTATCTCTGGTCCAGGAGTCAATGCAGAATCCTACCCTCAGCTGGTAGTCATGCCCCTTTAGTCAGTGGATCACAGCTCCTTCCATTTATCCCTCTTGTTTGCCTTCCCACCCCTCTTTATTCCTTCTTCCCTCCATCTCTCTATCCCTTCATGATCTTTATAGTGTTTATAGAAAGGTGATCCTCAAGCTCTATTGGAGACTGTCTCTTGATCTGGGCCTGTTCCCTTGGGTAGTAAATTTGTCACACGATTGCTATAGAAGTTACATTATGATCTTCACCCTCCTTGGAGGATTCCACAAGAAGGTAAGCATGATCGATTTGTCCTATCACCGACAACATTATTATTTTTTATTTTTGGTGCTACATGACAGCTTTCTCTCCTGGAATCACATTCTTCTCTTCCTTTTATGATAAGTACCTTATGATCGGCTGTGCAGACGTCTTCTTTCCCATCACACCGCCACCCGTTCTTCTTTTCATCCATCAGTGATTTCCCTCCTGCAGTGAATTGTCTGCCATGGGTCATTTTTTATTTCCACTAGTCCCGACACAGCTATTAATTAAATTCTACTGCAGGGAAGATCACCTCCTGCCCTGCTCATTTGTTATTCGTTTATTTATACCACTGTGGGCTCATGGGTATTTATTGTAGCCTGTGGCTTATCGTCCATCAGTGTTCATTTTATTACCCAGATCATCCTAGATTCAGTCAACGGTGGCTGACTCAAGTTAGAATCTGTGCCTTTTTGACATACATAGTTTTTGAACATTCCCTTGTTTTTTAACATCACAGAATATTCCAAACTCATCTCACGACTCCCTATTCCTTCCCTAGACCAATATCTTTAGATGTCTCTAGGTTTTTCACTTACTTTTATCAGAGGTGATATTTTGAAATGAAATCTGGGCACCAAATATGCTTTTTGCTACTGAGGTACTATGGCTTCTGAGAATGTTTATCAAAGAGAGTTAAAAGATACAGGTGTACTTAATTATGCAAACAACACACATAAATTTATCCCTACATCTTTGTGTGTGTATGTGTGATGGACACATTTAAAAACTATGATATTATATTGATTTTTCTGATTTCAATTAAACATCTTCAGATTCACTTTCTCCTCTTAACTATTTCTCAATCATTTTCACAATTATGGAAAATCTGTACCTGAAGTGGAGTCACTTCCTTACACATTGATTTTGGCATTTCAGCTCATAGCCTTATTTGAACAGTAAACATGCTAACTGGAGCACAACATCTATATGCAGGTTTCCTTATTTCCCGCCTACATATTGCAGGGAAAAAGCCCATTTTCCAAGGTTTCATAGGCTTGGGGTCTATGGTCTGCCCTCCCTCCCTCATCTGAGTTGATTTTTTTTTTTTTAGCTGTTTGTGATATAGTTAAGTTGTACTGTTACTATCTATCTGAGTTTGATTTCCATCTTCCATCTCCCCCATTTGGTTGATTTTAATAATGTAATTTTTTTGTACAAGGTGGGAAACCTTCCCAAATCAGCATCGAGGCTAGGTTAAAAGTATGCAGAGAAATTCTACCCCACCCCTATAACACCCCCATTTTTCTTCTACCGGCTTCTCATTTACCCCTGTGAGGAAGCTCTTCTCTTGCATTGGTTTATCCTTCCTGTAACCCTTCTCCACAAGTGAGCAGCTACGCGCTTGCTGTTATTGTTATTATAGTCCGTTCAATCTTATATAAAGGATAAGGGCAGTCAACTCCATGGAAACGATTTTGTCCTTTATTGTTTTCACTTAAAAACAGGTCATTAAATCAGGCGTGGTGTCCATACCAATGATCCAGTACTTGGGAGGGTGACTGAAGCAGGAGGATTGCCACAATTTTGAGACTAACCAGGAGTAGGGAGCGAGACTGTCTCACAAACAAACAGACGAAAGAAAACAATTGAAAAAGCACTTCATATGAGCTTTAGAAAAGTCATTTGCTCTGTGACTACATTGTATTCTCATGGGCAGCTTATCTAACCAATCTCCGTGTATGCCAATATCGTATATCTGCAGACAATGTCACAGAATGTGAACTTCTGTGGGCCTTCTTGTTCTTGAAGGTTCAGCTTAGGGGCAGAACCTTAGAAGTGAGGTTACAGAACAGAAAGATGCCATTTTCTTACAATGCCAGAATCCCTTGTTAGAAGGATTGTACTGATGACTTTTCCACCAGAAACAGTAAAAGACATTCTTGTCTTTGTATTTACTGCACACAGGCTGGACACTGTGGAATCCTGGGAGATAGACATTTTCTTCAGTTTAGTATCTTTGAAAGCATTTTTTTTGGGGGGGGGTGTTTGCTTTTTCTACAAGCAACCCACACTTTATTGACCATACTGTTTTTGCAGACATGCGGACATGAAGACTACAAGAGTTACAGGGTCACAGGGACTTCTACTCAAATTTTTAAGGAAGACCCACGAGACCTGGCAGTGTGTGGTAATGGCAGCTTCATTCCTTTGAATCTCTGACAGGTTGATGTGTAACAGTGAAATCTAAGGTGGAATGGAGACCTCAGGATATTCGAGAAGCCAGGAGGGTGGAATGCCTGCTGGGGGATGCCGGGAGAGGCAGGCTGAGAGAGACGAGTGTTTTATAGCCAGCGATGCCCTAGGAACAGCTATCTAAGCCTGTGAAAGCTCATGTCGAAGGACCGTATGTTCCAGATATTAGACTTGGCATTAACTATGTTAATATTTGTCCTGCTTGATCTTAGTCCTTATTTTCATGTTATTCTTTTTCCTTATTCCTGCCTCTACCCTCCCACCTTTGAAATGGGAGTGCTTACTCTGTGCCCCTGAAATATTTGTGAGATTTGGGCCCACCTCCTCTGAGAAGGCCTCCTTAGTTGCTTTGAATGGCTCTTTGATTAAATATGCATTGTAGCTCATATACTAGGATGTTAAACTTGTTTGTTTTTTGCAGTTCTATTATATTTGCCTTATGCCTCCTTCCTGATTTGAAATATCGAACCTAGATTTCAGTTATCCTTGCACAATAGACTATTGTCCCTTAGTATTCATGGGTGATTGATTTAAAGTCTCTCAGAAATACCCCAATTTATTGACACTCAAGTCCATCACATAACAGGGTGCAGAATTGCCTGAATTCTCTTCCATTCTCTACACAGTCTCTGGATTATGCACGTCACTTGACATTCTATAAATGCCACATAAAACACCATATAACTGTTACCTAAAGAGTTGCTTAAGTATATTGCTTAGGGAATGCTGAGAACAACACAGACTCAGTACAGACACAGGTTTGATGGTTGGATTTATGTAGTTAGGAATGTGTGTATAACACCAATTAATGCAAAGAGAGGCTGTGCATTTGGAAAAAAAAAGGCAGAAAGAGAGAGCATGGGGAGGGAGGAAAGGGAAGGAGGAAATTATGTAATTATAATTGCAAAAATATTGTAGAAAAAGAGATTATTTTCAATTTGTAATTGTTTAGCTCCCTGGATGCCAGCTCTCTTAGGTATGAAGGACATGGCATGGCCACCACCCTTTCCTATCAGCTTCCTTAGTCAGCCCTGAGCAGCACTCTGCTGTCCTCTCAAGACCTGGTCCTGAACCTTTCATGGAAAATAATTGTCACACACTGCCGAGCACATTTGCTATGGGTCCCTTGGGAAAATGTTCCAGTTTCCTAAAGCTTGCTCTCCACACCACTGGGAAAGGTCTGGTGTGTCTCTCTGCCTTTGCTTTCTGCCTCTTCTTTGGGGCTGCACTTGGGTCTCCAGAGCAGGCTAATTCCACAGTGAACCCCAGCACTGTTTAGTGCACAGGCTTAACACAAGCCCATCTGAGCCTCTTTAACACCAAGCGTCAGAATTCTTTTAGTTTTGTTAGTCTTGGTTTATTTTGGGTAGCCAGATGAACAGCGATCCACGTGTCTCACACCAGCGGTTCTCAATTTTTTTCCCCCACTGCTTTGTTCCAGACTACATTTAAAACTTGTCAAAGCAGGCCCTGGAGGGAATAAAAACAGGGTCAGGAGACTCTGCAAGGATCATCACCATGGGTCATTCTCTCCTCTTAGTCAAGCACACTGAGCCGTTAGGAGGGGTTAGGGCATAGGGAGAAGATCTCAGAATGCTTGCTTTACCATAGTCCTACGCTCATAAATACAGTTTTGTTAAAAGGCCGTGAACTTAGACATGATCACAGTGCATCTAGCAGGGCTATAAGGATAAGTTCTATGAAAAATAAATTATTGGAGCACAATGTTGACAAGAAAGTCTCTGGGAATGGCATGGTTGCTGTTTTCTAACACTGTTCCAAGAAGTTGGAATGAAGCATGAATTCTGTTCTTTCCAGAAGGTAGATTTGGGTCCCGGGTTATGGTGGTTTGAATAAGAATGGCCGCCAGAGGCTCATATATTTGGATGCTTAGTCATGAGGGAGTGGCACTCTTTGAGAAGGATTAGGAGGTGTGGTCTTGTTAGAGGAGGTGTGCCCTAGTTGGAGGAAGTGTGTCACTAGGGATGAGCTTTGAGGTTTCAAAGCTCATGCTAGGTCCAGTGTCTCTTTCTCTCTCTCAATATGCTGCTGCTCCAGCAACGTGCATGCTACCATTCTTCCCACCGTGATGGTAATGGACCAAGCCTCTGAAACTGTAAGCAAATTCCCAGTGAAATGCCTTCCTTTATAAGAGTTGCCTCGGTCATGGTGTCTCCTCACAGCAATACAACAGAGCACAAACGACTCCAGAAGAAGAAAAGGGAGAATATATTTTTCCATTAACACTTAAAATTTTTAAAAAGAATTTTGTTTTAAAGCTTTACTTTATGGGTGTTTTTCCTGTATGTCTGTGCACCATATGTGTGCAGTGCTCATGCAGGTCAGAGAGGGCACTGGATTCCTGTAGATAGTTATGAATAGTTGTAGCTGTCATGTAGGTACTGAGAACTAAACCTGGGTCCTCTGCAAGAGCAGTCAGTTGCTGAAGCATCTCTCTAGCTCCTACCCAAGCAGTCTTAACTCAGTGCCTTCAGACTCCTCGGAAAGAAGGAAGAAACACAGGCTCTGAATACAGTAAAAAACACCCATATTCCTTTATCAAGTCTCTACCCAGTCTTCAGTAACGATTTAATTCATCTTTTATTCTGACCCAACTACCACTATTTTCTTTAAAAGAATTTACATTTTGAAAAGAAAGTTCCCCCTCAAAGACATTCATGAACTCACCCAAGAAATGCCAAAACTGCCTAGGCACAAAAAATTCATTTCACACATTCCATGTTGCCTTCTGGACCCGGTAAACAGCTGTGAAAACTTATCATCCCTGGGGGATTATCAGTGGATTCTCCAGGGTCTTAAGAGAGAGCCATTCCTTCAGGTGGTATCTTGTCTGGGTCATAACAGCTCCCTAAATAACAGGACAGTAGATTCTCAGAGATGAAGAGTTATGTTCATGCCCTCAGTAATCACTATCTAACCAGTGAAAGCAATTGCAGGGCCTTCTTTAGAAAGATCAATGCGAAGAAGCAATGTTGCATCAATCTGAAAAAACTAAAAGAAATTGCAAAGATGTATGCATAACATTTGCCTCATCTATATACACCAAGTTATGGGGTTATTTAAGTAAAAATAGACATCAGGAAATCATCTAAGATTCTCTTCTTAAAGTGACTTTGCTAGATTAGGAAGCCACAGGAGAGATCCACAGAGACCTGCTCTGTGTTTCTGGAATATTTATCAATGAAGAAACGTCTTGAACCTGGAGTTAATCCTAAATGATTCTGCCTACTTTGTGATGGCAGGAAGTGTCAGCGTCAGTCTCCAGTGTATCCATTTATAAGAGCATGGCGTTTATTTACAACCTGGTTGCACTCTTCCACTGTATTAATATTTGGATGAATAATTTTCTTCATAGGGTGAGAAGCTGCCTTGGGTATTTAGTGGCTTCTGTACTGCTGATGCGACCGACTAGCAAATCCACTTACAGATGCATCTTAAAGCATTGTTAATGCCCCCTGGGTGCAAAGTCACCTGTTGTTGAGAGGTACTGACTAAATGCTGCTTATACAGATAATGAGAGAAACCCATGAGAAGGCTCTGAGCTATTCACCTTCAAGCTCATTCGCAGAGCTTCTAGTACCATGGGGTAAAACATTTTTGTCACTGGATTATTCTGAGACACTGGAGAAGATGCAGTCCTCAAGCATGTTGAAAGCAAGGGATCTTGCAGGCCCATACCCCAGTATTACATAATTCCTGGCTATGCTTGTGATTTCTTAGTAAATACGTATTTGACCTGTTCGATCCTCAGGGACAGAGGGCAATCAAGACCATCTTTTGGGAAGAGCTATTGCAATGCAGCCTCACGACTAGGGGTGTAAGTGATGACTGAGTATACAACAGATACTAGGACAGACTTGCTAATGCTTAAGTTTCACCTGTGGCTGGGGCAGGACCATGTCTGCTTTCCCATCCTGTCCTCTCTACTCAAGAGGTGAGTGGCTGAGGGACTGGTGTCATTTTTCTTGACTTCATTTTCACCCTGTTTGCTTGTTATGGGAAGGAAGCATGAGGATGGTTAGTTTTGTTTGTGAAGGGGAAGAACACAGCACATCTAGAAAAAACATCAGTTATTTAAATAGAATGTGGTGACAAAATGTTTCATTGGTGGACACCCAGGATCCCAGGCTTGGGGGTGGGATAATTGGGCCTATTCCTGGTTTGACTACTTGAGAACTGGGCAACCTTAAAAAAAAAGTTGTTTACACTTTTCTGTACATTGCTGCGTTTTTTTTTAATTTGCTAATAAAATTGAGAAAAGTATTCACTGCCAAAGACCATTGTAAAGATTCAGGCAATTTAAACAGAAATTGAAGTAAATCCTGGCAAGTCTGAGAATAACTAGGACACTTGTTCAAAGTCCTGGCTATTAGGCCACAAGCAGATTGATGTCTGTTCTGTGTCTAGAGGAACAGACTGTGTTCTTCTGGGTCCATTCCCATCTTCCCCCGTTATAAATCCATAAAAAAATGGAAAGTTAAGCATTACCTGTCTATAAAAAGGCAGGCATGTGAACCAAAAGATTTCTGGAAAATTCATCCCAGCTTTGATATTTCTGACTCTGAACTGCATTCTATTCTTACAAATTCTCCTTAGCTTCTTTGCCCTATAAAACTTAGTACCCCTTCTTTATTTCTCAATTTTCAGGCAAATATTGAGGAGAGATACGTCAGCTTCTTGGGGAAAATTTTGTGAATAACTCAAGGATAAAAATATACCTCTTTCTGGTTAAATACTCATGGATTCATCTCCTTTCTCCTTTACCACTTTTCTCTCATTTTCTCTCTTTCCCTATTTCCTTCACTTTCCTAATCCCTCACCCCCAGGCCTTATCCTGCAGAACAGATTGCTTGAAGACGACTCCAATAGAATCATAGCATTACGTCAGCACTGAGTATCTGCCTTGTACATCCGTGGCAAAGTTGTTTTGTCTTCACAGAAGTGGAACATCTTTGAAAGTTAAGTATCTCTTTTCCCATTCTTTACCTCAACTAATAGACCCAGCTCATTTCTGTTGGCTGTTAATTTATGGGTTAAACAGCCCAGAGCCAGCATAATCTGCACCATGCTGAGAGTTACCTCTGCCTGGTTCTTATACATCTTATGATTGCCTAATCCTCTTAGAACTCAGACTGGGGGAGTCAGAGTTCCCATAGTTGATATGCATACTATGCAGGCACAAGCTGATTCTGAAAAGGCACTTTTCAGAGAACAGAAAACCAGTATCCCTTTGCAATGACATCAAAACCCAACCCCCGCATGACTGAACGAGCAGTCTAGGCACTTCTGTGAGCCTATGCTATGCTCCAGGGGCTGGAGGCAAATGAGAGTGGGCAAGTCCTCCAGGATCTGCATCATCAAAACGTATCCAGTTACTTCGAGGAGATTTAAATAACAGCACACATGTTTATCAGACTGCAATGGCATAGTAGCACAAACAAACTGTTGACCATGCTGACGTGTGATACTAAAGAAGATGCCATGGTGATTGCTTGGACCACGTGGTTGGCTCCACTCATAGGCTTGTTCATAGGCACACGACACAGTTGCAACCTATGTCCTGGTTCTGAGGTCTTTGCAAAAGAGAGAATTGAAATCACCAGGTGTCTAGGAAACAGGGCTAGCGATTCCCACAAGAAGGGACCAAGAGAGCAATGGGCTAGGGTTTTCTGACTTTACCTCCATGCCTCTGAGTTACTGGATTAGCTTTGAGAGACCAGAGCAGGTGAAAGGTTGAAGAGAGACATCTAGACTCAAAGATTCCCATAGGAACTCTAGGGGAGAAGGTCTGGAAGTTTCTTCAGGCTAAGGCAATAAAAAGAATGTTCTTGACTAGAAAACAGCTGACTGGTCAGCCGTGTTTGTCTTGTAGTTCTCAGGCAGATGTCTTAGGAAAGGTAACAAAGGGAGACAAGCCCTTTCAGGTAGCCAAATTGGGTCCCTCCACCTATGGGAGTGATACAAATTGCAGTTTTCTCTCATGGCTGACCCAGAGAACATGAGTAAAGGGATGGTCCTGAAGTCAATTTCCCACACCCATTCCCAGAATTTCCCAGTTACTGTTTTTTTTTTTTTTTTTTTTTTTTTTTTTTTTTTTTTAAGATTTATTTATTTTGTATACACATGCCAGAAGAGGGCACCAGATCTTTTTATAGATGATGTGAGCCACCTTGTGGTTGCTGTGTTGCTGGGAACTGAGCTCACGACCTTGGGAAGAACAGTTAGCACTCCTAACTTCTGAGCCATCTCTCCAGCAGTTACTCTTAAAATTAGAGCTATTCAGCACATGGATTGACTAAGAATTAAGCCAGCCTCAAGGGACAGGACTCTGTGTATTTTTAATCCATGTGGGCTGAGTGCCACATAAAGGGAATGTATGGGCAAGGCTTTTGTTGAGGATGCCGTCAATCTGCTCATTATCTTAAATATAGCAATCACTGCGGGAATATTCCTTAGGAAATGATGATTTCGATATTTTAATTTATGTAAATTTATGATTCCTGGAATCAGGTCAGGAGACTTTGAAGGCTGTGCCTCTTTGGGGATTTTAAATGTCTGTTCTTAATCTTAGAATGAGAATTGAGTTAAGCTGCCCATCTCTTGGAGAAGTGTGTTCGGACATGCATGTCTGTGCACATGGGTATGAGGATATGCAGGGATGTGTGGGAAGTATGCTCACACACAGTGTGCTTTCAGTAATTCCTTCCAAACAGCTCATAGCTTGAGCCATACTCATCTCAGATACTATTTGCTAGTTTGTGGTCTCACTGTCCCCGTCGGATTGCTCAGATGCAAGACAGCGCACTATAGAGGGGAAGAACTACTACCGACAGCCATTGTGACTAATTTACTATTTGCCACCATAACTTGTGTGGGACCTTTCTGATAGGTGCTAAATCATTCCGTCAACAAATATCTAGGTAGCGCTCCCTGCACGCTAAGGTGTTCTTTGGCGGCGATTAAGGCCTGATAAGGGAACACAGGGACTTGGGAGTCAGTTGTGAAAACCTTCAGGTCAGGAGACTACTGCTTCGACGTGCTGTGATGAGGAATTAGTGTTTAATTCTCTAACACCCCACTCCAGGAGCTGCCACTTTCCAGGTGCTTATTAAATAGGAAGGGTTCCTAGGAGTAAACTGGACCAGCACCAAGAGACCTGGAAGCATTCGCCATTCTTTTGTTCCCCACAGGCACTTGAACTAAGGGCTTGGTTCCCATGGCTCTCATAGAGTGAGAACAGCGGCTCCTTGATGCAGCAGTGTATAGGCTGTTTCCATAGTTATGTGATTGTAGTGACTAATTCATCAAACACGGTTTCTACAGCATTGTGTGTGTGTGTGTGTGTGTGTGTGTGTGTGTGTGGCAGGGGGGGGGATGAGATCTCTGAGTAGAAGCACTCTGAAGAATTGTTATGTACTTACTATTTATTCTTTGAAACACCCAAAATAATCCAGGAGGCCTTTAGCAGTTATTCCTTTTTGTTTTCTCCGTATTGCTTCTCTGCACGCAAGGAATGTGGTCTCTTTCCGCAAGTGATTCAAAGTTTGCAACAGTTAGATGAGCGCTTTGCCATCTGCATGCTGCAAATGAAAGAACAGAGGTACCAAACCCATTTGCCAAGTAAGGAAGGAGAAGGAATAGAACTAGAACTTGAATCAAGGTGTTGTTTTTGTGATTTCAAAGATCATAATTAAAAATCAAATCCATGCCCCTCTATTGTTTGGCCTGTCTAAGATTTAAAGTTTTATTCATTATCTAAATTTTAGGATTATCTAGGTAATGGCTAACTTTGAGTCTGCAGGCAAATTTCTCGATAAGTAATTTTATCTGTTATCGTATGTGTAATATTTCTAATTAGGTGCCTTGATATTGACAAGACATTTGGAATGTTGACATTGTCTACTAAATTGGACAATTTCTAAAAAAAAATATTAAACAGCTGCAAGTGTACAGTCGCTGCCAAAAAATTAATAAAGTTCTTGCTTCTCTTAGTCCTGGTTGAGGCAAAGAGCAACACAGACTGCTACGCCATAGGCCAATCTTTACACAGATCCTTTTTGGTCAGGAACTCGGAAAGAGCCACGTATAAAGGAAACTCAAAAATGGCACAGCCACCACCTCCCAGAGCCTGCGTTCAATGCTGAGTGAATAAGTCTCGTGAACTTGAATATAAAGCATGGGTTTCAGCGAGAGAGAGAAAAATGAGTTCGTCTCTGTGGGTCAAGGCCTCCACTGTTTCCGAAGATCAATGGCATCTATTTGACTGCATGGCACATACAAGCAGAGGCTTCGAGAGGTGGGTGTTGACTTAGAAAAAGCAGGGTAGCAGCTGTGCTAATGAGTGGCTGCTTCAAGTCGCTCTGCCTACCAGTAGAAATCTTTTGATTTGTCTGTTCATCCCATCTCAGAGTTTAGGGGCAGGAATTTTTTTGTTTTTTGTTTTTTTTTGTTTGTTTGTTTTTTGTTTAGGGTTTCAGGATCAATTGCTAGCATTTAGGTTGAGAAGGGGGAGTGGGATTGAGGGAAATGTCAGGGAAGTGTCTCTCCATTGCGTGACTGTAAGTACCACTGGGGCGTACACCAGCCACCCATCCTCACATTTTCCTAGTTTAACAACCACACATCATCTGTTTCTACTTGGTCCACATACATCTGAGAGCAGGATAGAGCTCAATTGATCTGGATAGAGCTTAGCTGGTAGCATTTTCACAGAATAATTTCTGCATAATAATCTCTACGGGAGGCGCCTGAGTCTCAGAGTCCTATCATCCAGTAAATTTGGATCCAAAGCAGAAATCTTTGGAGTATTAATTTGATCTATTTAAATATGTACAAATGTGCACATGTATGTGACTCCAGCCATTCTAGAAGAGTCAAGGTAGCTACAATTTCTTCACAATGAAGGTGCTGAATCTTTCCTTAGTGGTTTTTAATAGCGTTATTGAGATATAATTTATATAACATACCATTTACCCATTTGAAAGTATTCCATTCAGTAGCTTTTGATATATTCTCAGAGTTGAGAAATCACTATAATAAATTCCAGAACATTTTCATCAGCTCAAAGAAAAAAAAATCTGTACCCTTTAGCTATGACTCCCCAAGCCATCTTTGCTCAGTTTTTAAGGCAGGGTTTCTGATAATGTTCAAAAGACATTTCTATTTCTGTACATTCCCAGAGTTTTAGAAATAACTGCATTATAACAGTTCTTACATTGCAGGGCTATAGTTTGTTTTTTCTTCCTGTCTTCTGTTGTGAATCTCTTCTAAGAGGACAAAGGCTTCAGTTTATTAAACTTTGTGTCTGTACTGCCAGTTCACTTTCTAGCACATCCTGAGTTACAAATAAAGGAACTAAGAATAAAGGATGAAAAGAAGGAAGAGAGGAAGGAAGGAAGATGGAGTTGGAAAGAGGTTGGGGAAGAAGGGAGTGTGGAAGAGGGTGGGAGAGGAAAGGAAGGAGTGAAAGACAAAAGGGGAATTATATACATACATGCACGCGCGCGCGCACACACACACACACCACACACATTTTGGTTGTTGAATGTGATGCAGATATTTTCTGGCAAATATTCTTCGGAAATAGGACAGTGACTTTTTTGTGTTCTTTTGTTTTGTTTGTTTGTTTGTTTGTTTGTTTTGAAAAGGACAATCTTGAATTTCAAGTGGATTTTCTTTTGAATTTGCCCCATCCTGAAAGCTATGAGATATTTCCTTCATGGTGTCCATAGGATTTTTCCCTTGAATAATCTTTGGCTAAGGTAATGGACAAATCCAACAAAAAAGCAATTGCTACACAGCTGGGGCTTGTTTTGCTGTGATCTAACAATTGTGTAGATGGCTCAGCATTGATAGGTCAGCCTTGTCCATCCAGATCATTTCAGATTGTACTCCATTATTCCCCAAGGTTTTATCTTTAAATGTATGGCCTTGGATGACTGTCCCTTGGTGTTTGCTCATTCCAGTCAACTTAACCAAAGTGAATGTATGGTTTCAAGGGTATGACCTGGACATTGCATGCATAATTTCTGGTTTCTGTATGCACCTCATTGATTGAACATGTAACCATACCCAGGGGCTATGAGATAGACTCTTCATTTTTTTTTTTTTTTTTTTTTTTTTTTTTTTTTTTTTTTTTTCCCAACTACACTTCAAGTTCAGCTTATCTTTTTAAAGGAGGAGTAGTAGAGGGAAGTTAGGACATAGCTGTGTGCCTCATCTTGCTTTTTACAATCCACACCATGACTCCAGGTTCTGGTAATTTTCCTTATTTCCAGGTTTGTGTATTAGTAGACATTGGGCATGAAAAAAATTGACTTTCAGATATATCTTGATATGTTTTCTGTGTTTGGCATTTAAATCAACTTGGAAGGTTTATGAAAAGTTTTTTCTACTTTTATAATTCCATGTGTATTTCTAGCACTTTAGAGAATAAGTGGGTTTTCGTGAGCTATCTTAGAAAACTTTCATCTATTTACAGCATTATTTCTATGAGGAAATGATTTTGGCTTCTAAAAAGTCTACAAAGAAATGTACTTTTGGTACACTGGGAAGTTGAGTACTGCTAAGTTCACTGATGTTTGCAAGCAAAATAGCAGAGAAGAGTCACTGGAAGCTTCTCTGGACTGCCCCTATGCAATACTACAACATTGCTCATCTCAGTCAAGACAGGTCTGGCTAGAATGCTTCCTTTCTTATACATTTGTTAGGCCATAGTTGTGAACTTGATTTTGGACTTTAAACATTTAGCTCTTTATTGGAAGGTTGTTCCATTGGAAATTAATAGCCATAGCACAGATGAGATATAGACAGTATGTCTTAAGATGTAAGGGTTAGCCGGGTGGTGGTGATGTATGTCTTTAATCCCAGCACTTGGGAGGCAGAGGCAGGTGGATCTCTGTGAGTTCGAGGTCAGCCTTATCTATAGAGCAAGTTCCAGGACAGACTTCAAAGCTACACAGAAAAACTCTGTCTTGAAAAACAAAAACAACACAAAACAAAAAGATGTAAGTGATATGGGATTCCCCTCTGTATGCTGTGAATACCATTGGTTAGTAAAGAAACTGTCTTGGGCCTGTACAGGGAATAGAGGTAGGAAGGAAAAACTAAACTGAATGCTGGGAGAAAGAGTCAGAAAGAAGCCATGTAGCCCTGCCAGAGACAGATGCCCGAACTTTACCTGGTAAGCCATAGTCTTGTGGCAATATACAGATTAATGGAGATGGGTTAAATTAATATGTAAGAGCTAGCCAATAAGAATCTAGAGCTAATATGCCAAGCAGTGTTTCTTTTTTTTAACAATACAGTTTTTGTGTGATTATATCAGGTTTGAGCTGCTGGGCGGCCGGAAAACAAACAAGCAGCCTGCCTACTACATGTCAGGTTATAGCCTAGCTCAAAGCTTCAGAAAACATAGGTTTGATTTTAATTAGCATAACTTTGGCTATTTCCTATTCAGGATTTGTCAGAAATAAAATTTTAGAGTTTTTGAATAACATAATATATTCATATACCATAATGCTACCATAGCTATTTAAGTTAGAATACAAATTTAGGAACAAAGCAGTTTTTCAAAAAAAGTTTCCACTTATTTTTATTTTGGTTCTCTTGAGACAGGTTCTTATGTACCCCAGTTACCTTGAATTTATCATGTTTTTTTTTGTCTTCCTTTACATCAGAGGTGCTAGGGTTGCAGGCATGTGTCTTTGCATCTACCTATAAAGCTTTCAGTTGGCTCCCCCCTATTGTTCTAAGTATGTGCTTAGTCTGAGATTTGGACACTTTGGCACTGACTGTATAGTTTAACTACCAGTTACAACTCTGTCAAACTAGAACATTCTTTCTCATACAGTTGACAAATATTCATTCTATCCTGATTAATAAAGCACCCAAATAGTGTACCAAGCTCCAGTATGGTAGTTGGAAAGAAAATGGCCCCTATAGGGAGTGACACTATTAGGAGGTGTGGTCTTGTTGGAGTAGGCGTGGTCTTTTTGGAGGAAGTGTGTTATTGTGGGGGTGAGCTATGAGGTCTCCTATGCTCAAACTACAACCAGTGACACAGTGCACTTCCTATTGCCCACAGATCAAGATGTAGAACTCGCAGCTATCTCTCCAGCACAGTGTCTGACTGCATACCACCACATTTACTGCTGTGAAGATAATGGTGGACTCAACCTCTGAAACCATAAGCTGCCTTCAATTAAAGGTTTTCCTTTATAAGAATTGCCATGTCATGGTACTTCTTCACAACAATAAAACTTTAACTGAGGCAACCACCAAGGAACAGAAGTTAAACAAAACAATCTCAAAACATACTCTAGGAAGCTCCCTCTCTCTTGAGGAGCCCAGATTTTAAATAGTGGCAACAAGGTAGGGGGAGGGTGATTGCTGGTAGACAAAGCATGCAGCTGGAAACAATTTGCAAGGACCCATGCCTCAGTAAAAGAGTTTCAGGCACAGACCTCCACCTCATCTCAGTGCTCGGAGCTTCCTGTGGAAAGAGGCTACAACACACATCTCTTGTGAGTACCTCCCAGAGTAACTAGAGAGTGAAGAGAAGTAAGAAATTGAACTTGATGTCTATAGTAGTATTTGCCACAGGAATAAAAACAAAAATTGTAATCCAATGTGTGGTAACATTCCCCAGACAATGTTGGTGACAGGAACAGTGTTCTGCTTATTTTAAGGTCCAATGATAGAATACAAAACTTTCTGGATAAAGCTGAGGTTTCTGAGGGTTGTTTAGAGATAACCCAGATGGTCAGAGGTGGAGATTTGTTTTAGACTTTTACAGAGAAAGCACTGGTGAAGAAATCGAAATTAGAGAAAGCACAAAACCAAAAGCAGTGATGGAACCAAGAGAGGTGCTCTGGGGGCAGTCATAAACAAACTTTACTTCTTAAAGGTAAAAACGAAGTCTCATGTATGTGCATGCGTGTGTGTGTGTGTGTGTTGTGAGCTTACAGATTTCAGTGAGTAAGACTCTCAATGTCTTCTACTATCAAAGGTATTCTTTCACATCTTACAAAGAAAGTGACTTATGGTTTTGACATGACAGTCATTATTAATTATTAATACCATATAAGAATTCCAGATTAAAGGCCAGGACAAATTGCTAGACCTCTTCTGCTCTTAGAATGTGCTTTTAAAAAAAAGTCAGAGCACTGAAGTAAATTATCTTAAATTAATAAAAGCAGATGAAATTTCATTTGTTCATGAATAAACATTAGTTGATTTATTCCTTCAAAGATATTTCTTGAAGAAATCTTAAGTGGGGAAAGAGTGGAAAGAGAGCACCTTGGAGCAGGGGAGTATTCAGAAGATAAAAGGTACCAGTAGGAGCATGACAGGAAGGTGGGAGAAGACAGTGGTAAAGAGAGATGTAGGTAAGAACAAAGTGTACAAGGAAAGGTCTTGATGAAATGCACTATGTGCACTAAGTTTTGAGTTAAAAAACACTTGGAAAGGATTTACAGGCATCAAAATGCACAAAAATATATGTAGATAGAATAGTTGTTAAAGGGTTGTTATCCTAAGTCTCATGTATAGTAAAATGTCCATGGTGCAATGTTTTTGTCTAATGGTGCCATTTTTCCAGCATCCTAGAGATTGTGGATCTTTTTCAATATACAAAAACATGGGTTCTGTAGTTGATCCTATTTCATAATGAGTTTGTTAAAAAGTCTGATTACTTTGAAAATAGATATATTTCTTGAGCAAGTAATACGCATTGAAGATGCAATAGTTATCAGAAGTGGATTTTTATTTTTATAGGACCTTATGTCTGGTGGTAGAAGATGGGGAGCTGAAAGAAAGCAATTCAATTTCTAGGATGAAAGAGGCCTGTGAAGAAGAGACAAAGGCTACTTGGTTGGACTTGGTGATGTATTTGTGATGGTGTTCAGTGAAGGCTTCCTGGGGGAAATCACATGCAATAAATTCCATCCTAGAAAAGTGAAAAGTCATCATCAAATGAAATCAGGTAAGAATAGAGACAAGGATCAGGGAGTTCCAGTTATCTTGGGCAACACGTATGTAAGCCCAGTAATCGTAGCATGCAGAGTTGAGGTGAGGCTATCCTAGACTGTCCACAGGGAAAGTGAGGCAGCTCATGAATGAGGCTAGGCATAGGTTCTAAAGGTAAATGAGGTACGATTCCCATTCATCTGTAAATGGCCACCTTCTAATGCTGTACACCAGAAATTTAGAATAAATCTAATCCACAGCTGCTCTAAATCAACTGCTTCCACTTTCTGCTTTCTAACGTCAGAAGTCAGTAGTCTGCTTGCAGTTCCTAGGACCATGTGGCTATTTCCTGACAGGGAGCTGTGAGTGGGAGGGTTGACCATAACTTCTGGTCCTGTCTTGATTTTGTTGTGGTATTCCATGTGATGCCTACTGCATGAACCTGGGGTCCAGAGGAAGTTCCCGATGAAAGACAGGGTCTCAGTTAGCACATAGTTGTCCCAGTATGAGAAAGAAAATGTTCACGGTAACTTGTTGTGCTTCATTGAGATGTAGACGTTGTACAACTCAAAGCCCTGCTACAAATACAAACAGGAACCAGGGCTTTCGATTAATCATTTAAATACTTAATCATTTTTAAAATTACCTGCTTAGTATTTCGTGTTACAGCTATACAGAATGGAGATGGATGCCTGCTCTGAGCTGAGCCATCTTGGGGGAGATGGAGGTATATTAGACTTGTGTCATGCCATGGAGTCAGGGAGAAAGAGATATATAAAGTCTTGTGGGTATACATAGGAGGGCCATTTGATTTTATGTGACTTCTTTAGGGATGCTCTCCCTAGACCCCTAGAGGTGAATAGAAGGTAGCAGAAACTGAAAGATTTGGAAATGATGCCCATGAGAGATCCAGGTTGGAAAGATCAGAAAAAATATTGCAGGCCTAGAAGGAACAGGTGTAATAATACAGGGGACTAATTCTGCAGGGCTGTAACAACTTTTCTTCATGAGTGTCAGGAAGCGAAACATATTTTCTGTAGAAGGATGAGATGAAGTATAGAGTTATACTTTTTTTTGGAGGACAGAGAATAAGGTACCATTCTAAACTATTTTGTCCCAGTGGATTTTTCGGTAAGACATAAGTTAGAGATAAAAAAAAAAATAAATGGAAGAAACTATAAAGTAAGCTGACAAGCAGAACCCATAGAAGCAATCTATTATTTTTCGGGGATCTTACTTGAAAGCCTACTGAAGTTGAGGGCAGATCTTCATGGTTGCTCTAAGCAACCAAAGGCCTCTACTGGTCTCTGAGAACTACACGAAAGGCAAGGAATCAGGGAACAGGTCTATGGTCACCTGTCCTATCTGTACCATGTTTTCCATACTCAAGGTCCTAGAACCCTGAATGAGTCATTAAGGGAATGAAGACAGAACAGACACATAGACATACACAGAGAAAACTGGGCTTAGGTGTGCAGTGAGTACTGTAATGAGATCACACCAACTCTGAAACAATCTAGGACCTCAGCATATTTATTCTGCACACTCAATGGAAGGTTTAGCTACTCTTGGTGGGAGGTCTCTTTGGGCATGAAGTCTCAGGCTATAGGCATCTGGGGTGGGGAAACTTCTGTGTTTGGTTGCTAGCTTTTTTTTCATACTGCCAACATTTGAATTTGGACCAGAAGAAACATTTTCCAACCCTCTAAGACTTGTCTGTGGGGCAGGGTAGGCTTCTGTCACTTTCCCGTGGGTCCCAGGCCTTGGTTCTTGACACAGCCAAGTTCATGACAGCAATACACTCAGGACTTCATACACTCCGTACACACTCAGTCAAGATTTTCCCTACTCCCCACACATGTGTGTGTGAAGTTCTGGAAGCCAGAAACCTCATAAGACCAATCTCATAAAGATTTATGCCTGGATAAACCTGTGGGTTTTTAATGAGAAGAGAATCATAGGAGACAGAGTTTCAGTTCTCTCTGTGACTTTTCCAAGTGTAGGAACAGATGTTGATGACAGTTGTGGGGCCCTATGTGTGTAAAAGTTGTCCCATTTTTTCTTCTGAAATCCACCCTTTCTTATTCTATTATCAACAGGTAGCCCTGTACCCAAATGCTAATTTTTCTTAATTAAATATATGACGGTTTAAAAAATGACTTCCCTCTCTCCTCTAATGAGATGTTAGCGACTCTGCTCTCTGCTAATTACCATGTGTCTTCCTTCTGAAGGTTATATGTATTTATATATACACATGCAGCTATGTGTGAACATTTGTGTGTGCATACATTCACACACATGCATATTTGAAATTTTAATGACCTGCCTCTTGGGAGAGTGCATCATTGATAAAAATACTCTCGCTTTGGATTGGGAGGTTTCCGAGATATCAATTTCCACAGCTTCTTCCATATTAGGCTGCTTTCATCTCAGAGGAAATAATTATACCCAGGCTTGGCTCTGTTCAATGGGGCATGACTACAGCAGAATGGATCTCTTCCTGAACAGAAAAAGAAAATTGAAAAGAAAAAAAAAAATACAGCTTGACATACTAGACTCCAAATTATCTAAATCTATTTCCAAGAAAAAGCTCTGTGCCTTAGCAAAGATGATGACCTTTGAAGGAAAAATCCATTGGGGAAAAAAATCCATTTCCCATGCTGGAAGGTTAGGAAAATAAATTGCACTTGGAGAAGTGGGAAGCTCCTTTTGACATGCAATAAAGCAGGTGGCCTCATTTGAATTTTCCCATTAGGTCTCCTAGAGAGACCTGGGAAATATGTTGGTCTTGTTCACTGTAACTCAGCCTTGTCTCTCTGTCTATGGGGCTCATGGTTTTTCAGCAGTGGTAGAATGAGAGTCTGGCTTATTTGAAGCGTCCAGCAGGAAGTTATTTGTTGCAGTATTCATGTTTTTTAATCGGCAGTAAAATACTAAATAGGTCTGTTTTCTGCGGAATATCAGTACTCTGAATTACTAGTGGGCGGATCTCCTCTCGCTGCAGTCACCCTGTTCCTCATGATACATTCCGGAAAAACACGTTTTATTTAGACATTTAGAAGATGTCAAAATCCGTCCTAATCAGCTCCCTGTGCTGGAGCAGACTACGGAGAATTAGTTTCATTCTCTTGTATGTTTATTAAACCAATGGCTACTGAAAAACTGATGTGACACAACAGGTCTAGCCCTTCTCCATATAGCATACAATCAGGAAACAGAGAGATGCAAAAAGTATCCATATGCAAAGCATTGGTTATTTGGCCAGTGAAGTGGTATGATTAATAAGGGTAATACACAATGTAAAAGCATGCCAGAGGGACACAAACGTATAAGTACCCAAGCAGGCTAATACTTATGATGTTTTAAAACAGGCTAAAAAAATGCCAGCTTTCATTTAGTGGAGGTTCAAATAAGCTAGTTGAAAAATAGTCACCTCATTTTACCAAAAATGAACAAACAGAAAACTGCCAAGAAAACTTTGGAAAGATATGAAGGAAAGCAAGGGTGCATATTAATGCAGAAGGCATGGTGTGTGGCCCCATGGGTTGCTTTTTTTTTTTTTTTTGAGGAGGGAGACTCAGCAGTTTTACCAAGTGACAAAAGCCTATATTAGTTAGTTACCTTCCATCTTTGCTTGAACAGGTGAGCCTGCTCTACCTCTGGAGTCTGCATGTATAATTTCTCCCTATGCCAAAGCTGGAAAGCCAATAAAATACTTCCAGTGTGGCTCACAATTCTCAGTGTCTTTTGCTTTTATTGTATTGAGCCCATTGGGCATGCATGACCCGTGGCTCCTTAAGATATTCCTTGGGACTCACAGAAGTAAACAGATGTTGCATTTGGAAGGGCTGGGAGAAGAGGCACAAGGATTAAAGAAATGCAGTCTGTAACCTGCAAGGTCATCCCATCCCCTATGTAATTATAAATGCTCAGCTATCCTGCTGATGCAATGGTCTTTTGTGGAAGGGACTTTGGGAATCTGAATTCCTGCAGTGTATCTTGCTCTGATAACACTGTCTCCAGCAGCATCATTTACTCTCTAGTCTAACTACCCTAAAATGTCCCCACCTAACTCCAGCCTACGTATAAACCATCTTAGTCTTACTCTCTAATGTGTCATTGACAATAAGGATGTGAGTATCTAAAGCTGTTTGCAACAAACAGGTGAATTTGATGCTCATCTTTATATGTATTCCTTAGGAATGCACATGATTCTGGTTCCTTTGAATTCTGTTCCTTGGGTACATAGTATGGCCTTACCTCCCTGGTAAGGGCACTCCTTATAGGAGAGATCTATTTCATCTTCCTGTTTCTTGACTCAGGCTGGGGCTGATTAACAGTTGAAGGAAATATCAAGTAACTTATGCTAGTTGGCTCTTGTTAGTGTCTTCCAGGTACTAGGAGTCAGTAGGAATCCTTTGTGTGTATGTGTATATAGCAGTGGAGCCTGTGACAGTGGAGCTGGGTGTCACCCATAGTAGAGGAAGATGGGACCAGCAAAGCATAAGTGATATAACCGTGGAGTCTACAGCAGCTTGCAACGCACTCAGACTTGCAAAAAACTAATTCTTAATGGGGAAAGAAAGTTGTATGCATTGAGTCTAACCCATGACTTTACTTTACTCGACTGAAAGAGAATTGATAATCTCAACATTTCTGGCAGGTGCTTTCCGATTTCCTGTGGTTTTTGTTCCATCACTTAAGTTTTCTGTTGCAATTTCCCAAGCTAGACAGCGTCTGAGGAGACACATTTTAAATGGTCCAAGATATTGATAAAAATATTTGTTCCTGTTTCACCCCGTGGGCTATTTGATTTCCAAATCTCAACTTAATCACAAGTACATCTGTAAAAAGCTGTACAGAACCATGGCAGGCTCAGAACAACGAGAAGCATTCGCTTCAGTGTGTGCTTAAAGGAGGTGACCTACTTTTGTGAAACAGAGATTTACATGCTGCCAGTTGTTCTATTTCTCTCTCTCTGTGGGCATAGGATAAGTATGCATATATTATGTGTGTACATGAGAATGTAGATGTACATGTACATATATCTGTGTTTGTGTGTGTGGGGGTTTCCAAATAGCATATGCCTGCCTGCCCTCCTTCCTTTTTTCTTTCCTTCCTTTTGTTTTTCCTTCCTTTTTTCCTTCCTTCCTTCCTTCCTTTTTTCCTTCCTTCCTTCCTTTTTTCTTCCTTCCTTCCTTCCTTTTTTCCTTTCTCTCTCTCTCTTTTTCTCTCTTGAGGCAGGTTTCTCATTCTCCCAGAACTTGCCAATTAGACCAGGCTGTCTCATCTGTGAGTCCCAAGATCCACCTGTCTCTGCTTCTCCAGTTCTGGGATTACAAGCACATGCCATCATGCCTAGCTTTTTATTGTATTTAAAAAATTCACTTTTTTGAACATTTCATTCATGACTATCATATTTATATTATTTCTAATCCTTATGCTTCTTTTTCCAAGACTTCTCATGTTCCCCTATACCCTCTCTACCTCATGACCTATTATTTAATAATCATTGTTAGATACACATATGTATAATGTATAAAATCATATATATACATGCATATTATGCACACATACATATATGTGTGGGGAGAGAGAGATGCTCATATGTATATATCTTTAGGACTGATCACTTGAGACTGAATAACCTAACAGAGAGCTTATTCTTGGAGAATAGAGATTATCTCTCTTTCAGGAGCCATTGATTGCCTTTAGCTCTTCATCTGTAAGTGGGAACTTATGAAATTTCCGAACTTCATGTTAACTGGTATTTTTATTATGCATGTCTTCTCTAGGAAACCTCATTGCTGAGACTCTTTGGGTGCAGCCTTCCTGTCATTTGAAGAAGACAGTATTTAGTACCAGCGTCAGGCTTTTTAAAAAGTAGATTCTGGTAGTCATGTTAGGCAACTGCTTTAACCACTGAACTATATTGTTAACCATGTACCAGTCATGGAAATTGTTACAGAATTCCAAGGTAAACTTCTTTTGCTTTCTACATGTCAATAATGGCCCATAGAAAAAATCAGTGATGTAGTGCCCACAGGTCAAGTCCGGCTCATTATCTATTTTATAATTAAAGTTTTATTAGAACAAGGGCATGTGGATTCATTTGTGTTTTACCCAAGGTTGCATCATGTTATGGTTTGAATATGAAATTTTCCCCACATAGCTTATGTGTTACGACACTTGGTCCACAACTGGTAGTACTGTTCTGTAAGAGGATATGATATTGGGAGGGGTGGATATGTGGTGGGTCTAGGTAATAAGGGACATGACTCCAAAAGTCATATGCACTTTAGGTTTTGGTTCAGTTTTCTGTTTCCTGTCAGTCACACGCTTCTGCCACCATGAAGCTTTTCCAGCATGCCTTTTCTGCTATGATGTACTGGAATCCTCTGAAACCATAAGCCCAAATAAATATCTCCTTTCATCAGTTATTTCTCTCAATTATTTGCCACAAGAAAGAGAAAAATAATAAATAAGTGTCGCAAGATTTAGTTGAGTAGATGTTGCACAAGTCATGTGGTCCACATACCTGAATATATCCACTCTCTGGTCTTTGCATTCTGGGCGACTCAGTACCCCACACTTGCTCAGGCTGGGAACTCATCTAATTTGACCTGAGAGACACATGAGGACCAAAGGTAAATGTGGATGAGAAAGATGCATGAGACAGGCTGGGAAGACTTTCCATCAAGGAAGAGCAAGATGTGTTTGAGGAGCTGAAGGCAACCATGTTGTAATGAGAGCTGACAGAGTAAGAGAGACTTGTAAAAGGACAAAGCTCACCAAGCATTGCCACAGAAATCTCTGTAAATCCTGGTAAACTTTCCAGATATTTTTGGCCATTTTAGTTGCTTATTATTTTTTATTAAAAACCCATCAGAGGTGGCATCTCTTCTGCATCTACTACTACACAGACCTGTTCTTTCCATAGCCATCCCTCCACGCTCCAATATACTCACTGCCATAATGGAATTCTCTCAGGTGAACCTGAAACGTCTAGAGTCTTCAGTTCATAGAGATAGATAGATAGATAGATAGATAGATAGATAGATAGATAGAGAGAGATAAAGATAGAGATGATCTATAGATAGATGTAATATAAATAGATAGAAAGAAAGAAAGATAAATAGATAGATAGATAGATAGATAGATAGATAGATAGATAGATACCTATAGATGGAATCTCCTCTGAGGATTTGCAAGGACAGATTTAGCCATGGTCCTCTGGCAGTATAGTATTCTCTTTTCAAGTTGTCTGTGAACCTCAGGATGATGTCAAACCTGAGGAGTCAGTGTAAAATAACAGATCACAAAGGCTCACCCTAGCTGTGTCTGGTCTTGGGAGCTGAGGAAGGGCTCTACTCACTGAGAAGGAAGAAAGCTCCTTTTCCTTTTCCGTTTCTGGGAATTCAGTCCATAACGAGGCAAATGGATGGGAAAATAGTCAGAGGGCAAGGGTGTAAAATACAGAGTTGGCAAGGCGGGGATTTCTGTTCCTATCCAGTGTGACATCTGGCAAGTTCATACCCCTCTGGAATGAGAAGGCTCAGGTTAGTCTTATAGAATTGGACTTCTGGGGAGGCATGACAGAATGCCTAGTGGTTGGCCTGACTCCCAGCCAGGCGGTTTTAAACGGAAGGTGGCTTACTGCATTTTTGTTATGTTGTTTGGCTATCATTTTCCCTCCTCTTCCAAAAGAGTGCATATTACACAAAGATTTGGCTCCACTAACCTGGCAGTAGAGTGGCACCCCAGGTTGGCACTGCACAGCAGGAATTACACCAGAGACATCACCAGCCCAGCAAGCCTCAGCGGCCTTCAGACAAGTGCTCCATCACAAAGACCAAGGAAAGGTTCAGGTCCCTTGAGGTGGGGGAAGAAAGCAACTGCAAAGAGACAAGCTATTAATATTAATGCTTCAGGAAGAAGGAGAGGTGTGAAAGGACATGGACGCCCAAAAAGAATGACTCCATATGGCTTTGATGTGTTCATTTCCACAGGATGACGAGAGTGAGGAAAATACAGACTACCAAGCCAGTAAGGAGGAGGGAAGTGAGGAGGTAGAGGTGGTTTGGCAGGCTCCGAGAAATTACATGAGCTCCAGGGAGTAGATTCTGTCTAGGCAAAAAGTCAGCTGGCCATATGACATCTGCACCCCCATCCCCAACACTCTCAACAAAGGCAGAGCAGGAAGCAGAAGTGCCCCTGAGCTCTGTTTGCTTGACTGTGAGAGAGGTTATTGTGCTCGTCCCACAGGCTACTGGGTATGATTGAGATCTCTTCCCAGGGTTTCCTCTGTGAATCTCTCCAAGCCAGTCTAGGTAGACCTAGAATAAATCTGTCTGTATATTCTTCTGGTATTTGTACAGATCAACATCTCTCTTCCATGCCCTCCCAGACACCTGTGTCCTCTTTTGTTTTTTCTCTCTCCATAGCAGTAGAGGACAAGGAGGAAGACCACAGCACATAGAAAAGTCTTGGGTTACCACGTGAACTAGCACTGATGTTTATATTTGTCGAAGGAGACAAGTTTATCTTTACTCTTGTAGATAAAGCCCCCATGCCATAAAGATTTGGTACAGGTAAAAACTGAAAACAGGCCACCTGAAGCCTGTTACCCCATCCTGATGGGCTAGCTTCACAGGGTGCCCTTTGAGTCACTGTGAGATTGCCCAGGTAGAATATCGAGTGAGGCACCTTGACTGGCTAGGGTTCAGACACAGCCACAGAGCTTAAAGCTCTTATTAAGATTGAATCCATCATCTCAAAAAGCTTTTATCAGGATTGAATCTATCATCTGTCTTTGCACAGAAGACTACAGAAGTTGGAGGTACACGAGACACGAGATACTGGCCTCCTGTGGTTCTTGGGAAGTTGGTAGGCACACTTTCATAGACCTAAACCATGGAACATTTGTGACATGGCTCAGGAAGCATACGCGTGGTCCCCACTGCTCCTAAGATCTTATTAGTATGCAATAGAAACCCTTTATACTGGTAAAAAACGTGCATGACTCTGAAGGACAGAAAATAACATACATTAGACTGATTAGAAGAAACAGGAGTGGGAAGACCCTGCTTAGGCCTTTTGCCACCGCGATTAGAGTGGAGGAGGTAAAATGATGAAAAACACAGACTCACACAGAAATAGAGCTGACAAAACGGCGGTTTCTGGGACTGAAGACAGGGGTAGTGACAATCTCTCAAGCATTGGAGGTAAAACTGAATTAGCAAGTCCATTAAGAACTAGGCTAATTATTATCCAAAACAATTACTGTGTTCTACTCAAGAACAATCCCTGGGCACTGAGCACAGTGTAGTCAACATATGCTTGCTGATTTTTTTCTTTTGCATATTAAAACGGCTGAAACTCACATGTCATCTGGTCTCCCCAAGAGTTTTAATACAAGGTATTTTTTAAATTTAATTAAGCCTGTAGTGACTAAATACTACTCTTGCACAAATCTAGCTCAAAGGGTCAGATGAGGTTAGACATCAGCCATACCTCAAGCCTCTTCCCTCCCCCAGACTCTGCCCTAACTGAAGTCTTTCCAACAGGATTAAGGTGAAAATGGGCACCAGCTGTATTGATTAAGAAAGACTTCTTTGGCTTTCTGTTTGTTTGCAAGACTGCATTTGTTTTCAGGTTAGCCAGCTGAAAGACTTCATGCCGCGTGAAGACAGATATTAAGGGGAAGATTGACGGGAGGATTGTCAGCAAACGGAGTCATCAGTGGGCTGTGGGAATTAGGGGCAACTTTAGTGACAGAGGACCATCAGCTGGTCGCTGCTGAGGCCAGTCTGGCAGAAGAGAGGCATGGGGAATGACTACAGCAAGGGAATAAAGCTACCCAAAGAAGTCCAGAGAATCATCCCAGCGGATGGGAAGCACATGAACTCTGGAAGCAGTCCAAGTACCTCATCTTTTCACAGAAGGACTCTGTGAGCTTGACAAAGTTCATGACTTTGTGTTCGTGTAGGCAGGGCATAATTGTCCTGACTGCTTGTGGTCTTTGTGGGGTGAGTCAGAGACAAAACGTGAAAGGATCTGAGGCAGAGTCCAGTATTCATCGTCCCCGTTCCCTTTCATATTTATTTATTTATTTTGTAATGCTTCCTGGTATGATTCTTCCTTTCACTCCCAATACCTACAATTTTGAAATCGGTCATAGGTACTTATTTTGTTTATTTTGTTGACATTTTCCCTGGCCTCCTGTTGAGGAATAATAACGGTTCTTTATGTAGCACTTTGATGTCTCAAAAGGCTTTCCTGACATCATTGCACTCTCTGAGCTGTGTTCTTACCCTAATTTTACAAATAGAGACATTAGGGATTCTCGAAACACAGCCACTAGTTAGTGAAAAAAACTAGGTCTTTGGCTCAAAGTGCTTTTAATCCACTAGAGAAAGTATAGAGAGAGGCATTCCTGCGAACTTCCCTGGTGATGGCGTCTACATTCTGTGTAGTTATTAATGTTCTAGGGTGCTTTCTCTTGCTGTGACCATGACCATGACCAAAAGCGACATGGAGAGAAAAGGATGATTTCATCTTGCATTTCGGGACAACAGTATACCACGGAGAGAAGTCAAGGCAGGAACCTGAGGGCAGAAGAGAGCAGAGATCATGGAAGAAAGCTGTTTGATGGTTTCCTCTAAATGGCTACTCGTTTTTTTTTGTTTGTTTGTTGTTTGTTTTATGTAACTTAGGACCAGGTTTTCCAGAGTTCACACTGCCCAGAGTAGACTGTACCACCACACATAAATCATTAATTAAGAAAATGTCCACAGGCAATCCAATGAAAGCAATTCTTCAGCTGAAGTTCCCTCTCCACAGGGGACTCTATTTTGTGTCACACTGACAGGCGCTAACCAGTGTAAGTGACCCATTATCAGCTTGGTACACAAACAAATCATTAATAAACCATAGCTTTTTATTTCTTGTTTATCTCTTAGATCTCACATTCATATCACAATATACACATATACACAGCCCACTAGAACTTAAGAAACCCCACTGTTTTTAGATTTTTTCAATACTTTTGAAGATCAAGGTTCCTTTAAAATCTCCATGTCTTTTAACTGTGGGTTCCCCCGAAACAAATAAACAAACAAAAAACAAACAGCATATACTTTCTTATTCCAAGAGGGAAAAATGAGGGTACAGTAACAATCAGATCAAGGCACAAAAAACAAACTTTAAGGCTGTGAATAGTTCATTGTCTGATACCTAGGATTGACTCAGATCTGGGCTCCAATGATCTTGAATAGCCCTGTCTCTCCTGCTCTGCAATCTGCAACAAACCCAGCTTGTCTTGTAGGCTCAGGCTCTCACTATCCCATTCCTGATACTGTCCTTTGAGGTCATCCCACAGTCGCGGGGTCTTCAACCTTTTGGAATCTCCACCACAACTGGCATTACACCTTTATCAATAGCCTCTCCTGATCTCTCCCAACACCAGGCCTCAACATCTCTCCATGATCCCTTAAGTCTTAAAAACCAGTAGCACTTGGAGACTCATACATATTGTTTGGCTTCTGAGCTTGAAATCTGCAACCTTGTCACCCTCGGATTTTATAGCTTTTGTATGCTGACTCTGAGGAAAAACTTACCAGAAGATTTCGCCTAAATACTGTGGCTCCCTTATTAATCACAACTGATTTTCACTACCAGCTAATTAGTGTAGATCAGTGGCTCTCAACCTGTGGGTCATGACACCTTGGAGGTTGAATGAGCCTTTCACAGTGGTCACCAAAAGACATCAGAAAAAAAGAGATATTTATGTTATGATTCATATCAGTAGCAAAATTACAGTGATGGAGTATCAATGAAAATAATTTTATGGTTGGGAGTCACCATAACATGAGGAACTGTACTAAAGGGTCATCACATGGAGAATCACTGGTATTGATTGTCCCAGTAAAGCAAATGTTTCATTTTGATAGTATTGGTTTCTATTAGTAACAGTTGATTCTTCAGCTGCAGATGACAGAACACCATATATTCCTAGTTTAAATATCTCACAAATGGCCTAGATAGTTTTTTAGGGAAACTCAACAGTCTTTTCAAAATTTCCCAAGCCAGGCCTCCATCACCTGCACGGTTATCTTCCAAGCTCCCTTGGAATAGCCCAGTAAGTCTGAGCACTCAGGAGATTTTCCAATCCAAAAGTTTCAAACATTTCCACACTCCTCCCTCCAAAACAGCACGGTCACGTCTGCCATAGCAAAAGTCCACTCTCTGTACCAGTGTCTTCTATCTTGTTTTCTGTTGCTGTGATAAACACCATGAACAGAAGCAAAGTGTGTGTGGGGCGTGTATATTTCGATTATAGTTTACTGTCCATTATTGAGAGAAAGCAAAGGGGTCGCTCAAGACAGGAACCTGGAGGCCAGAACGGAAGCAGAGATTGCGCAGTAAAACTGCATACTGGCTTCTTCTCCATGGTTACTCACCTTGTTCTCTTATACAACCCAGGACCAGCAGGTGACACGACCCACAATGGGTTAGACCCTCACACATCAATCATTAATCGAGAAGATGCCCCACAGACATGCCCGTGTGCTAATATGATGGAGGCCAGCCCTCAACTGATGTTTCCTCCTCCCACATCACTCTAGTTTGTGTCAACTTGATACATGGTATCCCAGAAACTACTTTGGGTATTTTCTTATGTTATTTTTTCCAGAGGCAACTGCTAATTTATCTAGAGACCTAGTAGATTAAGCTGAAATAAAAGCAGAGTTGAGACAATCTGTATTGGAAGTATATTTCCTCCCATTACTAATCCTAAATTATATCTATGTAGGAATTAGCTGTTAACTGCTTCTGACAAGATCTCCTGAGTAAATTGGGAGCGTGGGGGCCATGGGAGAGGGTTGAAGGGAAGCGGAGAAAAAGGGAGGGGAGCAGAGAAAAATGCAGAGCTCAATAAAATCAATTAAAAATGTAGAGAAAAAAGGAACTGCTTCTGAGCTACCTGATGCAGTGGAGAGCCACCCACACTTTCTCCTGCTGAAGATACACACATGTGGATCAGAGCCAGCATTCTAAGTTAGTAGCACAGTAGAGCTCAGTGCTACAAGTCTGTAATCCCACACTAAGTACGCTAAAACAGGGTGATTACAAGTTCAAGGCTACCCAGGAACAGCTGGTGAGTTTCAGGCCATTCTGAGATGTGTTGTGTGATTGACAGATAACAAAAAGTTAACAGCAGCTTCGACAGCAGCCCCGTAACACAGTGCTCACACAGATGGCTCGCTCACCATCCTCTGACTCCTGCCCAGCCATGCCATCTGAAGTCTGTCGTCCCTCTCGTTTGGTTTCTTGCATCTGTGTATTTCTATCCCTGCTCCTGTGGGAACTGAAGCTTCCACTCTTCTGCCTCAATTACCGATGTCACAGATATCCCACCCCACCCCACTCTCCCATCAGGAGGCCTGTCACCAGTTCCTAGGTTAGGTTTTAGGGTTGATCTTGTCATATTGCTTACATTGATTCCCTACCACAATGGCCTTCAACCGTTCCAAAGCAAGCACTCCAACAACTTCTGAGATAGAACAAAGTTTTACAAAATATTATGACATCACCTCATCAGTGGATGGACCCACTACTTACCACAAGTCCTTTCCATGGTGATTTGTCATAATAACATAAACATGAGAGAAAATTAATGTCACACAAGAAGGAGTATATAAAATAAAATCAACTTTTTTTTGTTCATGGTATGCTAATTGTTACTTGATGTTTTCTTTGTCCTTTAAGCTTTTGTGAATCATAAAATAATGAATTGTGCTGGCCTCCCTGTGTCATTTATAGACAACTGTGGAAGCTAATTAAAAGCAAAACCAAATGCCACAGATATAATTATTACATAATGAGATAAGGGTAACATTATCTGATGCTGTTTATATATACAAAGAGTGAATTTTAATCAGAATATCATATTAAATGGTAACTGAGAAATCAAGCAAAAAGAAATTTTACCTTAAAAAAACCAAACAACTAATTACACATCACAATATTGCCTCAAAACAAACCAGATTTCTTGAAAATGTGCCATAGAATGACAGTTGTTCTTGCTATTTACCTGTGCAGCAGAAATAAACAACTGGACCTTGTCAAGATGAGTTTTTTTTTTTTCAGTCTGATACAGCAGGCATGCAAGATTTAGAACCGTTTGAAACATGTGATCATCTGGTAACAAAAGATTAGAGTCATTCTTCCTAGTTTCTGAAAAGCATAAATATCAGATGTATCTATAATGGCAATGAAATAAATATTTTAAAACATCTACTCCTTTCTTTGCACATAATTTATAATACTATTTTATGACTCTGTATGTGTGTGTATAAAATACACAGTTCATTCTAGTGCAATATATCAAAATAACAATAATATGCTTATACATATTATGTGTAGGTTGAAATGGGGCCAAACAACTGGCAAAGCTCTCTAGGCCTTAAGCCCTAAAAAAGAAAGAAAGAAAGAAAGAAAGAAAGAAAGAAAGAAAGAAAGAAAGGAAGGAAGGAAGGAAGGAAGGAAGGAAGGAAGAAAGAAAGAAAGAAAGAAAGAAAGAAAGAAAGAAAGAAAGAAAGAAAGGAAGGAAGGAAGGAAGGAAGGAAGGAAGGAAGAAAGAAAGAAAGAAAGAAAGAAAGAAAGAAAGAAAGAAAGAAAGAAAGAAGAAAGAAAGACCTTTCTGGAGCTAACATGTATTGTCTCAAGTTTGTGAGTAGGGGAGTGGAAGGCAGTAAGAGAAAATCACAAATTGGATAGATAGTCAGCAGCACAGCCAATGGCAGAAGCTGGTTGTGTGATGGAGGACCCTGGGGCCACATTTTGTTTCAGGGTACGGTGTAACATGGAGATAGTAGATAACAAATGTTGGTTATGGTGGTGGCACTGCGGTATGTAATGGTAAAGTGCATTCAATAGATAACCTAAATTTTGCCAAATGGAAAAATAATTCCTGGTTGAACTCTAGATCTTGGCCTTCTTTTTCTCCATGGACTAAACTACTGTATCACCTTGGGTAAATGCTTTAACTTTTCTGAACGTCAGCCTTCTTCTTTCTCAGATAGTAACACCTATAGCCACTCAGTCTTTTTGAGACAGACACAGAATAATGAGCTTGAAACTGTAGTTTCAACGCAGCAAAAGGAGCCTACAAGAAAGGATAGAAAAGAGCTGATTTTCAGCTTCTTTATCATTGAACTTAAAGTAGATTGAAATAAATACTCAAGTAAGGATACATCTCTACTATTTATTTACCTCTATATTATAAATGTGTTTTCCCAAAATATATGTGTTGAAGCCCTAATTATTCCCAGTGTGATAACTTTGGAATGACTTAAATTTGTCATGAAAATGGTACCCCCACTATGAGGTTAGTGCCCCCATAAGAAGAGAAGCAACAGTAGCTCACTCTTCATTTTGTAAGGATGGAGTAAGCCATTTGCAAGCCAACAAGAGACTGCTACCAGGCCAGTGTCTTGGTCTTGTTCTTCTCAATATCCAGAACTGTGAAAAATGCTTGCTGTTTAACCAGTTTATGGTTCGCTGATACAATAACCTTGATTTTCTTTTTAAAGATCTGGGACACACTTGTTTGTATGCAGGACACATGCTGAGGCCCAAACATCTAAAATGGAATATACTTGTAAACAAACATTTCAGGGAGAGTTTGTATATGTGGTCTCTTCATTGTTCATGGCATGCAGCTGGCTCACTCCTAAGGAACCTTTTTTTAAAATTTTTTTTTAAAGTTTTCCATTCTCTGTGGATTCCACAGCCCCTTGCAGCACCCAGCCTGCTCCCCTTACCCTATACCTCTGTGTCAGCCTCCGATATCTGGAGACACAGTCCATCTAGGAACCTGCTGCCATGGAATTCAGACAGGCAATCATCATTGTCCTTTCTGTCCCCCACAGCAATTCACCAGTCTCATCCTTAGCCTTGTAACAAACCACCTGCTAGGGATGCCTTACCTTTCTGCCTCCATTCCCTGGGGAGTCCACAATCTCTCTTGGGACCCCACCTTTATCCCTCACACCATCCCTTTGAGTCAAGGCTAAAACTTGAAGGCAATTGAGTAGGTGATCTTCACTTTTCTCCTTGTCCTCAAGGGAGAATTCCCAGACCCATCCCCTACCCTATAGCAGACTACCTGTGTCTCTGACTTTACTCCATAGGAACTCTGCAGATCCCACAGGATGCCTAGCTTTGTGCCTCCTGTTGTTATTAGTCCAATGGTAACCAGTTTAGACCCCTCAAGACTATAATGTAATGCGGTGGCAGTGTCTGAGGGCATTAAAAAACTTGTCATCACAGCAACAGGAGACTGACACAAAGGAAATCACCTCATCTCATCAAATATGCACCAGATTACTTGAGCTTTTAAAGCACCATTTAGATTCTAGTCTTCTTTCTTCAATGTTTGGCTCCAGGTGTCCCATTTTGCTGCACTGTTAAAACACAGCAGACTTTCTGAGTAAGGCAATACCATGCCCACTCTGGGTAACTATGCTAATCCTTGGGAAGACAGACATACAAACAAGAACCCTTTTCTGAGGTGGTAGCAGTGTACAGTGGAGATCAAAACTCTTAAGTTCTGAGATTACAAACTCAGGGTTAACTTTAGCCTCGATACTTGCCAACTCTATGGACTCAATGGAAGTTGACCAGCATCTTTGACCGTCAGGTTCCTCACACAAAATTTGTTAGTGGTGATGCTCGTGTTATGGACCTGCTGTGAAGACTGACAGATGAAAAAGATGCAGAGAAATATATGGAACACACACACGTTTTTGCTTGGGGCTGGAGAAATGACTCAGCAGTAAAGAACACTGACTGCTCTTCCAGAGGTCCTGAGTTTAATTTCCAGGAACTACATGGTGGCTCAAATCATCTGTAATGTGATCTGCTGTCCTCTCCTGGCCTGCAGACATACGTGCAGGCATAATACTGTAAACATAATAAATAAACAAATCTTTAAAACCAAACAAACAAGCAAGTGTTTGCTTGTTGAAGGAATGTGCCAAATGTTGACGATCTTGACTCAGAGCTCTTGCTCAAAGTTCTAGTCCTGGGTTTGACACTTACAAAATAGAATTAACAATGAGTGTTGTATTGGTTACTTTTCTATTGCTATTACAAAACATAATGATAAAGTTGATTTATAGAATAAAGCATTTATTTGGGCTTATAGCTCAAGAGGATTAGAGACCACAACGGTGGAGCAAACACATAGTGGCAAGGGCAGGAAACTGAGGGGTCACACCTTGAACCTCAAGTACAAAACAGAGAAAGCTAACTAGAAATGACAAGAGGTTTTAGTTCTCAAAGACTATTCCCATTGACATGCACACACAAGCAAAGTCACACACACACCCTAACCAAAGAGTGCACCAACTAGGGACCAGGTATTCAAATGCCCAAAACTGTGGGGGGGACATCATTCAAATCACCAGAGGTGTCTACCAGATTTAACAAAATAGAAGAGGTAAGCAGCTTTCATAGAATTCAATATACATTTGCAAAATTTAGGTAGTAAGGTTTTTACATTTTAAAGGTTCTTCAAGAAACCTATATATTATATTCTGATTATATTCACACCCCACTATTCTTAACTTCTTCCAATTCCAACCCATCTTTCTACCCCCATAACTTGATGTCCTTTTTTGTCTTAAATTTAATAACCCATTAGCTCCAAATACTGATGTCAATATACTTCTTGATGTTGGCCACACACTGGAGCATGGATGACATATCAAGAGCGATGACTTAAAAGAAAACTGACAGAGATCTCCCTTCCAGACCATCAATTGTCAATACCGTCTCAGTTAGGAGTGGGATTTCCCTTCCTCACTCGGTGCTGCCGTATGGACTGTCTTAATCCTGTGCAGCTTTTATACAGGCAACCAGAGCTACTGTGAGGTCGTGAATGCAGTCAGGAGTCTTGACCTGCCCAGAAGATACTGTTTGGCTCTGCACTTCCTTGCTTCTCGCACTTACGTCTTTCTGCTCCTCCCTCTGTGATATTTTTCATCTAATTGCTCACTTAAGAAGCTCCTGGATGCATGGAGTTTCTGACCCAGATGGAAACCAGAAGCTGCTCATGCTTAAATAGACTGCCCAATTGTATGGACCATTAGGATATCAGGAGGTAACCAACCTGGAGAAGAGTCAAACTCATTCCAAGACAGAGTTCTACACCAAACATTTTACAGTCTTTTATACAAACGTGGTGGAGTAGACATTTCTAAGAAAATTCTGTGTGAGCTGAAAGGTCCCTTTGTTGTCAGTCTCCAGCACCCTTCTGATGTTTCTGCAGTCAGTCGCCGGAGTTAAGAAGTACATTAGTGACTATTATTGCTCAACCCAATTTCTGATGAGAAGCAATGTAAAATAATTGGTTAGCTTATCAGAGAGGAGAAGGCAAGATGGTGGGAGTGGTTTTCATCTGTGACTGCAAAGACTGAGTATGTTGGCTCACATCCGGCATTGGGGAGCAGAGACTGGTTGGGAAGTAGATACTGGCTATGAACCTCAAGGCCACAGACTCAGTTTCTCCATCTTGGAGCCACTGATGAAATATTCTAAAGTCAGCACCATACTCTAGAAATCCAGCTCTTAAGTTTAAGAACCTGTGGGAACAGTTTACATCCAACATGGGTCTGAATTGAATGATTAAAGGATATTCTGTTTGCTGACCGTCCTAGCTCAGAAAGGCAGGCGTGATTTCTGCTACATCAGAAGCTCAGATTTTGTCCTGTGCCCAGGCTAATGCAGGTGGGCAGCAGTAAGCGAGGAGCAGAGGAGCAAATCCTATCTTCTCACCCACACCCTCGGTGACATGAGTGACACGTGTATCTCCTCACCTCCTCAGAGCTTGGAGTCATGGCCTCAGGTCTCACCACAGGAGCTCAGGTAGTGATAAAGTCAGTACAGCAATGGTAAAGTGGATAGGAAGCCAAGGAGCCCGTTCTAACCCCATAAAACCAATGTTTCTTTTAGAATAGGAAACTTGGGCCCAGACACAGACTATGTAAGCTGATGAAAGACGATGTGAGACTCAGAGAGGAGATGGTTATTAAAAGATGGGGCTGCTGGACAGATCTTTCCTCCAGAGCTCTCCAATGGAGTCACTCCTTGATCTTGAACTTCCATCCCCCAGAATTCTGAATGAAAAGATAAGCTACTATTTAAGTAATTCATTTGATGGTGTTTTGCTATGAAAATCCTGCTAAACCAACAGGACACATGCATGTCAGTTTTGGTGCCATAAAGATGCCCTTAGGAGCACAGGGAATTTGGGGTAGTGGGTGTGGATGCCGGAAGCTCAAAGGCAGATGGAAGAGAAGGCAGGTTTAGGACATGGATCTGTGAAGCTGGCTTGCTTTCTACCTGTGCCAGCCCTGCTTCCACAAATAGATTTGTGGGCACCAATTATTCAGAAGTATGTTCATTGAAACCAGAAATGCATTACTGATTTTTTTTTTTGCAACAGATTTACCTTTTAATTCGGTTTCTGTTTAGGCAAAAATTATAATATTAACTTTTAGTATTCAGTCAAGAGCACAGGTTTTCATTACTTGAACATACACTCACTTTCTCATCCAGAATAGGCTGGGAGGAAAGAGGAAAGGGATCAAAGTGGAGTCCACTGGGACGGATGTACCTATCTCTGCATCTAAGTGGTCATGTTACCTAGAACCAATCACTGCCTTTCTGGAGAGTATGATTGCACTTTCTGCGGAGTAGTAGGAATGGCCTGGGTGTTCTTTAAGGTTCCTTCAGCTGATTGCAATCTCAAGTCCGTGCATCTCACAGAGAGGAGGGAGCTGAGTGAAGAACAGCAGAGAGCTGAGCAGGAATTGCCGTTGACACACTACTGTCCGCAGTGTCAGAAAGGGCCTCCGAGCACCATGAAAATGAAGATTGCCCATCACTAATAGAATCTCTTAAATTATCTAGGAACCATAAGCAAAGAAAAGTTCATTGTGGCCATTCTCTAGCCTCTTCTGTGAATGACAGAATGTAAACATTGCATATAAGTCACAACAGGAAATTCTCCAGTTACTTACTGACACTTCTGTGGCTGCATGCGTGTGGTTGTGTGATAGTGTGTACATGCACTTCTATGCCTCTGTTTTCGAGGTTTCCCAAGCAAGTTCCTAGTCTTTCTTTAGGATAACAGTGCCATGGAAAGTGGGCTCCTTAGGACTGTTTCTCTTCTGTTCTAAGGTCTACCTCTGAATTTCTGCTCCTGGCAAGAACACACACTGGTGTCACTTTGCGGTCCTTGCATCTTCCCTTCAGTCCTCGCCTTGACAGTTTCCTTGATATGTCTACCCACTGACATCCACCCAATATGAATTTGCTGCCCAAACTTGAAACCAAATTGGGTCAAAAGCTAACTAATTTTTCCCCGGCTCCCTCTTTACCATCTCCACCAAACAAATTGTACAGAGTGAAAAATTGCTATTATATATTGGATGTAAAATGTTCCCACAGGTTCTTATACTTAAGAGATGGCTTAAGTATACTTAAGAGATACTTAAGTATGGTGCTGACTTTAGAATATTTCACCAGTGGCTCCAACCTGGAGAAACTGAGTCTGAGGGTGAAATGCCTTGAGGTTCATAGTCAGTATCTACTTCCCAACCAGCACAAGGTAAGGGAGAATGGAATGAAGAGTTGTAAACAGAGACTATGCTTTGGTTTCTGGCCACTCAGACCCAAATAATCACACAAAACTATATTATTACAACACTGTTTGGCCAATGGTTCGCATGTATTCATAACTAGCTCTTACATCGTAAATTAACCCATTTCTATTAATCTTTGTATCATCATGAGGCTGTGCTTACTGGCAAGTCTCTGGCATCCTACTCCTTGGGCAGCAACATGGTATCTGACTCTATTTTCCTTCCTAGATATATTATGTCCTGCCATAGGCCAAAGCAGCTTCTTTATTAATCAATGGTAAGAAAACATATTCACAGCATACAGATGAGAATCCCACATCAAAGAGCTACACCACATGAGAGAATGCAATGAATGAATGAATGAATGAAGGGCTACAGCACAAGGGAAGGGAGAATGGAATGAATGAATGAAGAGTTACACCACTAGGGAAGGAGAGTGGAATGAATGAATGAAGAGCTACAACACAAGGGAAGGGGTCATAAGCAGAGAACAGGGGCATCGCCAAACTTTACTAGGCATTTTCTCCCATTTCCGCTATAATCCCATCACCCATGTGTTCCTTTCCAGCGTCCTGTCAAATTACCATTCACGTCAACTGGCTAATTCAGTCTGAAAAGGGAATGGAAAATCCCCACGTCATCTGATGCACTTTACTTTGATGGATGAGGCTGGAGTTGCAGGGAGAGTTAGGCAGCAAAAGCTGGCTCTTTCAAACTAATTACTGCATATCTGATTCATTTCCCACCTTAATTTTGTTTATTTTGTTTTTATTCAAAATATAACATGGCTTCTTGAGTTGGGAGATTAATGGATTTTTTTTTTCTCTTTTAGCAAACAGATCATTTGTGGGCTCAGGTTATAAATAGGCGGTTAGAATCTGTGACACATTGTTTTCCCTGCTCATAACGGAGGTCTCCTGGGATTAACTGGGTTACATTATTTTTCCAGTTAGAGACAATTAATGTCTAATTATTCACTGGTTGTTTTGCTTGGGCCCTTTGTTTTTAGGAAAATGCAATGATTTCATTTCATGCTGTTTTCCAGGAAAACTGTTTATCAATAAAGTGGAACTGTCAACATCATCAAGCAGTTGTGTGACTGATTGCACTTTTGATTGCTTTTGTGATTTATGTGTTTAACAAATATGCATTTATTGTCTGCGAACACAATATAAGCTATTGGAACATTCAGTTTCTTAGGCGCAGCCAGGCTCTGGATCTGAGGGTAAGAGGAGAATGGAGGGAGAAACGGACTCCCCAAGCTGATTGTTAGTGGTTTAGAGCATTTTATTTTGTTTATTATTTATCACTGATCCAACATTTCTCCCGTTGCTGATCACACTAGGATGTGACACAAAGGGAATAGCAGTTCCCTTCTCTCCCTTCATCAAGAAGATGGAGACATAGAGCTCGTCAGTCATATTCCTGGGGGTAAAGACACAGAAATGAGTCTTCTTATGGCTTCTGCACTTTGCAGGGAACACATACAGATTCCTTATGGACAACACCACAAAGCCCCCTGTACAGGCTACTGATGAGATGTTTACTGTTTACAAAGGGAATCTAGGACATGGATGTCATAGAACGATTGTTGCCATACGGTGCCACCATGGTTGGGGACCTCTGCAGAGGACATTTTCCATTAAAGAGACAGAGGTCAATTCTATTCCTTAGAGAAATGTGTGACACGTGACTGGCAGTCTCTGTTAGGAGCATGGCTGTGCCTTCTCAAAAGATGTGCCTCTTCCCACCAGGATTTGTGACAGGATCATGCTCTTCCAAAGTTTATGTCAGAATGTTTTCTGTATTTCAGAGAGGAGGTTGTGAAACCCCCTTGACAGTGCCATGGCTACCTCCATAGCAGGAGCCGGAACTTTTGAGATTACTTTTTGAATAGAGCATTCTAGAGTCAGGTTGCCCCGAAGCTAGTCTAGGTACCAGGTCACCTACACAGAAAGAAGCCTGATAATGTCCCACATCTCTCTGGGATACATTCCATAGTTTGGCATCTGAAGTTTCAATCTAGACCAATTGAAATACCACCACACGAGAGAGATCTTAGAAGAAGATACCCACTCTGTCACCATCCTGCAAGGCAAATGAAGTCTCTTATTTCCTTAATCTTTATTCATCCCTGGGGCCCTCCTTGTGTATTATATGCATGTCTACATTTGTGTGTGTTGCTACTAGACTATCTGTAATGGCACATGTCACTGTCAACTTGAAGTTCCCAGCTCCTCAGGGAACCATGGTCATGTTTTGCATGCACTTTGCTTTCCTTGACTGTACAGAAGCTGTACATCCCTTGTGAACTTGAGCAACAGTTGTGTGATTTTTCCAGGGAAGATACACAGAAATACCCACTTCCTTCAGATTGGACACCATCAGACCTCAGGCATGTCTCCATCCAAATCTAGTTCCTGAACCAATGAGTATATGGGGTTATTTTTATGGGTGAGGGATGCTTATAGGTACAGGGGCGACGTAACGAGAACTGCGTCTTTGGAAAACTCCATGCTGGTACTGGTGACAACTCACCAAAGGTGCGCTTTCACTAGAGTTCCAGCTCCACCACCCATCGTCTCTAACTCTAGCACTGGGCATGCTCAGGGAGCAGGAGAATCGTGGGTGGACTCTATGGTGAGAGAGTCTGATGGGTCCTGCCCTCTGTCGCCCTCTGTCCTACAACAGAATATTAATAGGCCTGGACACATGATTTTTTTGAGATTATCTTACCTGTCATCACACTGGCTTTTATTTCAAGCCAGCAGTGGCCATGCCGTGCCTAGAGGATGACGTTTTACTCACGGTTTACTGACCATCTCATTGGTGTTGCTGCCTCTCACTAGCTTTCTAAACCGGCAGTTCTCAACCTGTGGGTTGTGGGCACCGAAAAACCACTTATTTCTGGATGTTCCTAGGATGTGCGACACCACTCATTACCAAAATTACAGTTAGGAAGTAGCAACAAAAATAAATGTATGGCAGGCAATCCGTAAGGTCTAACAGTTCAACATGGTTCTTCCGTGTGGAGCTCTGAGTATTTATTTGCCTTTATTCTGAAACTTGGTTCGTCCCTTCTAATGGTTCATGGATGACAATCCCCTGCTACGTAGGCAAGGAAATGGTGTGTTTTATTAGCATCCCAAGATTTTAGTTGGCAAAACACACCAAGCATAGGACTGGAGTTGAGCAGTTAACTGCAAGTCATATTATGGCACAAGGGTTTGATCCTAAGTTCCAGGGAAAGAGATAAAACCAATTTCAACCATCATACGGCATAATTAATCCCAGGACTGTCCCTTGTGACACATTGTTAGAATGAAAATGACAAAGTGGATTTCTTGTGTTATTTCCTTGGGTAATTGTACTCATTTGAAGTAAATAAAACTTGATAAAGGGCTGAATACCCACCAGGGCTTAATGGCTTCTTTTTGCCCTGGGTGACTTGGCTCTAGGAAGCAGTGATACAGCTTTTCTCTTCATCAGACATTGTGGAGACCGTGCTTCTTCACATCTTGAATTCAGAAACAGAGCTCTTCTCTGACACACCCAGTCATTCGTTTTCCAGGATGTGGAACAGAATTAATTAGCTTGAGAGAACCCTGGGACTCTGCTAAAGTATTATTAATGATACAATTAACTGTTCTTTCCCTCAGGGGATGGGTGGATCCTTGCTCCCTTGGTTATTCCTAAGGATGGACTCTATTCCTCCTATTTTGTCTCTAACAAGCACAGCTCCGTGCCCCGAGGTTCTATCTGAAGCCACTCCCTGGCAGGGTTCTTATCAGGATCTCCCCTGTTCTATGGAGAAAGGTCTCAGACTCTTGCCTGATCTGTGGCTGAGGAAATGAAAGGACCCAGACATACCCGTATCCTTAGGACAGAGGGAAATCTTTGCAAGACAAAGAAGGAGTTCATGAGAACCTAGCTCATGTGGTATACCATGTTTATTACTTAATTTGACCTTTATTACAGCCCCATAATATGTAGATCAAGTTGTCATCGTTACATAGAAGAAAAGTGAAGACCCTCATTATGTTTTCAAGGACCACTCCCCTACGGACCAAAAGGTTCAGAAGTCATCTCCAGTTTGTTCCACTTTCAGATCATCGATGCTCATCTCCCATCGCACACATGCTCTTCCTGAACACCATGGCACCCTGCTTTAAGGTAAAGTTTATCCCGTCAGTGTGTTTCCCAATACCACACTAACCGGCTTCCAGCAGAAACCTCTGTGCTTAGGGTGTGGCCCAGTGTAGAGCAGCCCATACCTGTTCTGCTCTGTTCCTTCTGCTTCTTATGTCTTCACAGTAGGACTGAGCACAGTGACGTGTATCTGCATTCCTAGTGGTTTGGATGCTGAGGCAGGAGGATTAGGAAGATCAGGAGTCCAAAGCTAGCTTGGGCTGTATAGTGAGATCTGTCTCAAGACAAAAGCAAAAGGGGCACCCCCCCTGGATCCTTTGTGCCTGGATTCCCAGGGTAAGTTAAAGCCAGGCTGAGTTAATGAGTTAGAGACTGCCTTAGGCTGCTATGCACTGGGATAGGAAACAGCCCTGCTGCTTGTTAACTCAGTATTTGGGGACACTCAGTGTTTGCTCATCTCTAAACTGGGAATCATGATATTAGGTGAAACGGTTGCTATCTCCTAGAATTCCTGTCTTCTCCTTACATCTCAGGCTATGTCAGGGGCCAACAACCTATTATGATGTTCTCAAGGAGTTCAAGATGGAGGTCTATGCGCAGCACTGGGAGCTCACTAGAATTCTTGCACTGCATCTCTGGCTACGTGTGTGTCTTACTGCACATAACTAAACTATTGATTTGTTATTATATGTGTATATGTGAGCGCGAGTGTGTACATGGTTGTGCCCAGACAGATCAGAAGATGTCTGTGGGGAGTTTATTCTCTCAGCCTCTCATGTCGAGACAGGATGTCTCTTCCTTTAGATCACTCTGTCTTCCAAGCCTGGAGGTGTTCTATTCTCCTGTCTCCCCTCCATCTCACTGTGTGAAAACTGGGATTACAGATGCCTGCCCCCACATCCTTCTTCCTTATCCATTTCATTATGGTCTCTGGGTGTCGACTGAGGTGGTCTTGCTTGTGGGTTAAGAGCTTTTACTCGCTAAACCATTCGTTCAGCCTTAGAATGAATATTTTTTAAGAACAGCACCTTGTGTTGTTCATCTTTGGTGTCTCCATGAACCAAACTAACTTCTGGATTATGCTGCTGAACTTCCAATTAGAACTTGTTGTAAAACATAAATAATGGAAGGATCCTTCAGCTTTGAAGCATGAGCCAGTGTTTTAGTATGCATATGATAGGTGAAGGAGAAGGAAGGGCCCTCTCAACAAAGGACTGAAGGAGCAGGGGTCACAGGGAGGCATGGAGTGTCTCTGAGTTATCCTGGGGACCAGAAGCAGCAAGGGACTGCTGGTATACAAGGCAGGGGCAGGGCATTTTTGAGCTGAGGACCACTTCTGCTTCAGGGATCAGCCCTTCAGGCTTTAGTCTCAGGCTCCACTGAGGCTTGAAGGGAACAAAAGATTGGCTCAGCTCTGAAGATGTTCTGTTGTTTTGGTTTGTTCTAGCTGAATCACTTCAGATAATGCATTGATTTGGACACACTCCGATGACACCCATCAGCGCTTATTCGTAAAAAAAGAAAAACACAGGCAGAACTCTTTAACGTGGCATTTTCTAACCGACTGCTAGAGTGGGGGCAGACCCTTCCAAGCTAAGACAGGCATGGCCAGCACTCCAGGCTGCACACATACACTTGGTAGAAGGAGGGAGAAATGCTAGGGAGCTAAGAGGTAGCCAGAAAGAAGGGCAGAAAAAAGGGATCTTGACAAATGGGGTAACGGCGCCAGGCCTTCACCCTTCTGTCCTTGGGATCCAACTCTCAGCCTACCCTCTTTAAGGATGCAAGGTCTCAGGTCTCAAAGAGCAGCCTGCTCCCCACCTGAAGCCACCCTGGACACACAAGTGGATGACACACTTTAAACAAACTCTTGTTTGACTTTTATTAAGTCCAGGGAGATTGAAGGAGAGGCATCCTACATTGGGAAGAACAGTTCTTCCTGTCTTCAACCCTTTCCAAGGGTACCATTGTTTCCTGTGTCTGCAGCCACGTCAGATACCTAGACAAAAAAAAAAAGTGGATGCGTTGACTCTTCAAATTGCAACAGGACCTTTGCACACTGTACTTAATTAAGCAATTAACCAGTGCACAGCCCTTGCAATATCAAGAGGCAAAACCTTACCATAGTCCTGGAAGCCTTACCTTCTACTATAACCTCCACGGGGTCGCTGGTTCCTGACTCAAAGCTGAAGGGTGACAAGGCTGTATAGCGGCAGCTGTAGTTGCCTGTGTGTTGGGGACCCACAAAGGGCAGCTTCAGTTCTGCTGAGGTACTTGTCATCGCTTGATTCATCCAGAAGGGTGTGTGGAAGCCCTCACGTACCAGCTCCATGTTGACCTTGGGCACGTGGCCGTGGCAGCGAAAGTGGGCTTCATGGCCCAGAGGTACAACTCCTGTCCACAGAGCTTCAAGCTTCGGCCGGGGTGGTGGCCCTGTCAGGGAAGATGGCAAGGAGGTTGTAACAACTTCTGCCAGGCCTTATGGCGGATCTGCTCCTTTGCACTGTCTGCTCTGAGCCAGGCAGCTCCCTCTCCTGCCTTGCGTCATAAGCGCTGGTGCTGGAAAATCTACATCTCATCTAGGTGTCGGGACCCTCAAATCACAATGTCTATGAGATCCAGCAGGCCCTTGGTCTGTCCCATGACTTTCTCAGATGCCCAAAGTGTTGTAGTGGCAAAGAGATCTTTCACAAAAGTGCTTGTAGCAGAAGCACGGTTCAAAGGTCTGAGTGGGGCTGATGCCTTTGTGTAGTCTTTTGTGAGTGAACTCTGACCTACTGAGACCTTGGTGAGGAAACTGAAGGATCGATAATGCCCGGGCCTCTCCTGTGTAAATGGGCACGTTATCTCAAGGCAATCAGTGATATGAATGGACTTCTATACATGCACTCCAGGGAATCTGAAGCACGAGAGAGTGGGTCTGAACAAGGAAAGTTTGGATCCTAACATCGTTGAACATGGTTCTTCGAGCTGCCTTCCACCTCAGAGCACAGAGAACAAACCAGGGTTTTACACCTCACCTGGGGGGGGCCACCTCAAAATTCTCAAAGTCTAATACCTCATTAACGCATAACCCAGGAAGCATGACCATTGACAGGATTACAACCCAGGAACTCTGGTCCCTAAATTAGGACCACATTGAACCCTCCACCCTTCCGGCCATGCTCAGCTCACCTTTCACGTGGAGCTCCAGGAGTTCACTGGGAGCGGATCCTGAGAAGGGTGGTTCCTGTTCCATGTAGGTACAACTGTAGTTGCCAGAGTCTATTGTTGAGATATTGTGCAGCTCAAAGACAGCTTCGGTACCAGACGGTTTCAGCATCTGGAGCAGAGGCTCCTCAAAGTCACCCTGGCGTTGGAGGCCAAAGCGCAGGCCAGCCTTGGGTGCAGTACACCGAAGATGCACGGTCGAGCCAGGTTCAAGGTTCTGACTTGATGGCTCCGCAGTGAGCGTGGGTGCGGGCAGCGTCTCTGTAGAGGATCAGACACGTTGGCCCAGTCTGAAGGCACAACAAGCACCGTCCAGCCTATGCTAACCTATGCTGACTCAGCCTTCACCAAAACAACAGTGCTCAATACTGTACCACCCTCTCAACATCTCAGCCTTGTCAATATCTGGGCACACAGTGAGCCCACCACATCCCTGCTAGGATACCCTGACATGTAGTGGTCCACTAAACTCTGTGCCAGACTTCTCTGGTGATCCAGTTCTTTACTGGGGCTCAAGGTTGCTGTATTAATTGTCCTATTTAAAGCTTGGGCAATGGCAGCTGAGTAGGTAATATGTTAAGATTTGGAGGTTCTGCTTTGGGGTTCCCCATCCTGCTTGCTTCTGATCACCACCTCTGACTTTTCAGCCCACTCTTGTCTGCAGTCCCGCTGTGAAGTTCTCTAGTGATATTTTATATATGGTTTATAAATAAAGCTTGCCTGAAGGTCAGAGGGTAAAACTAAGCCACCAGAGGCCAGTCAGTGGTGTCTCACACCTTTAATCTCAGCATTTGGGAGACACTGGCAGACTCTGTGAGTTCAAGGCCACCGTAAGCTACACAAGAGCAATTCAGCAACAGATCCAGGTGGTGGTGGCTCGCATCTTTAATTTCAGTACTAGGGAGTCATATGCCTTTAATCCCAGCACTACAGAGGAATGTAAGGTAGAATGAAACAGGAACTCATTCGCTTTTCAGTCTGAAGATGTCTTAAAGATAAGAAGAGCTCTCTAGTGGCTTGGTTGTTTTTCTTTTCTGATCTTCAGGTTGAACCTAAATATCTGTCTCTGTTTTGTTTCATTTTTGTTTTGTTTTCTTTAATTCAGGCTACAAGACTCACCGTCAGTCCACATGAGCTCTATGGGTTCACTGTCTTCAGACCAAGGGTCCAACTTTCTGTGTAGACGGTAGCGGCAGGTAAAAGGGCCTTGGTCTTCCAGCTCGGTCAAGTTCAGGTAGTAGAGTCTGAGGTCTCGGAGAGGGCTCACCCCATGAACGTTTAGCACCTTCTCACCCCGCCTGAGTTGGAATTCAGCTGCATTCCGAGGAGCTTTGCAGGCCAGGATCTCTTGTGTGCTCCGACGCTGGACCGTTGGGTAATTTCCCATAAAGTACAGAATTGGTGGAGGTGGTGTGGCTGTAAGGCAGGGAAGATCACTGAGAAGAAGTAAGGACACCCTGGTTTGGAGGGTCCCCGAACCTCTGTCTTCTAGTGACAGCGCAGGGCAGCCAGCTTATCTCTGGACACTACGCACTCAGTCTTATGCTGGCTTTTCATTGTTGGGGTTCAACACTCACCATACTCTTTGATGGTCATAGAAGCACTGGGCTCAGAGGGAATGCCCTCTGCGTGAGTTCGGTAGCTGCAGCTGTAGTTGCCAGGTTTGCGGATTATAAACCAGGCCTTTTCCATGTGTTGGGCTGTAGTGACCTTCAGGAAGCTATCATCTCCTTCCAACCTCAGCAGGAAAGTGACGCCTCGCATTGCAGCTTGACACACCAGGTATGTGCCCAGGAAAGGGGTGATCCAGGGCACTGGCTCGGCAGAAAGCCAGGGTCGGGGCAAGGGCTCTGCGGAGGGGGAGGGCAGGGTTGGTGAGTGCTTCAGTCTCTCTTCCGAGAAAGTCAGAGTATGGAGTCCAGACTCAGAAAATAGAAGGGGGGGGCAGGAGCAGCAGGGAGTGTGGGTGTGGGGTTCAGAGAAAGAGACAGGGAGCCAGACACTCCTCTGTGTCAGGCTGGTCCCCTGCACTCTATGAGAGTCATTGCTCACAAGCCTCTGGGGACAGCATAAACATTCCCACTTGGCAGATGAGCAAACTGAGGCTAAGAGCTAGCAGGTGACACAAATGGGAGCTTTTCCATCTACTTCCCTCTGCTGCCTGCTGACCCCATTACGGCCCTGCTTACCTGTCCCTGTCACCTCGACAGGATTGCTTAGCATTGTCCACCTGTTCAGGTCGGTCAGTTTACTAGTGGGGGGCTCCACGCCATATCGACAGCGGTAGAGGCCCCTGTTGCTGCTTGTAATTGCCCCCAGCTGGAACCGGTGTGACCTGACATATTTGTCAAGGTGGACTTTATAGAGACGCCATCCATTCATAATCAGCTGGAAGTCCTTGGTAGGGAATTCAGCCTGACACGTGAGTGTCAGGTTGGCCCAGGGCTGCAGCAGGGACTGAGGGTCTGCCCATAGGGTAGCTTCACTGGAAGTATCTGGAGTAAAAAAGAGTCATGGTTAACTTACTGCTGTTAGGAAAGGGTGTTTCCACGTAACCATAGGCCCCCCTTCCCAGGCCCTATCGCTGAACTTACAGACGAACACAGCAGTGGCTGGTCCCAGAGTGAAACCTGTAGGAACAGAGTCTGTGAGTTTCTGTCCATACCACACCTGCCCCAGAGGTTCCAGGCCCCAGGACATCTTACCCCAGAGCAGCAGAACAGCTGCCAGTAGAGACATGGCTGGGCCCTCAGTCCAGCTGGAGTGTCTGTCTGCAGGGAGCACCTGCAGCGGCGAATTAATCTGCGGGGCCGACCTTGCACTTTGTTTGCCCTTCCTGGAAAGTAGGGGCAGAGATTCAGCTGCTTGGCTTGGGGACAAGGAGGATTCAGCAATAATGCTAATCAATAATAATGTGCAAGTATCGAGCCAAACTGATAACAACAGTATCTTCTCTTTTTCAGATTAAAAAAAAAACAACCCCCCAGTATTTTA
>NW_026067930.1:13764621-13793692 GCF_014885135.2 Alexandromys fortis | reverse complement strand
CCTGTGCTTTCCCCCTCACATTCCTGTGGCTCCTTCGGTGAGAATTTCTTTCCCTTTGGGAACAGCAGGAAGAGGATGTCGGCATTTCCTGTCTCTCTCTCTCAATTCCCACTGCCTTTCCAGCAAAGAAAGAATCCTTTATCTCACAGATGACATGGGAGTTTGACTTCCACAATCTCTCAAACTGTTCACACTCTAGGGTCTATGAAATCAACAAAGGCTGAGAGCCCAATGAATTAAAATGAATAAAATAAACATTAATTTGGAAGATTTTTTATATTTTTGTACTTGTCTCGTTATGTTTGTATGTGTGAGTTCATGCGTGTGTGTTGGGTGACAACCATAAAATATCTATTGTGGTTCTTTGTCAATATTTCCAGTCATTAGTTTGTGTCCACTGACAGCGAGCTTCACAGGCCCCTGCTCCTGGACACGTTTCCTTGAGAGAGCCCATGGTCTTTCATAGGGTCCTTCCCTAGTGAGCTGGAACCAGGAAAGAGTTTCAGCATACAGCAGAATGAGCCTTGCCTTGCATGTTGCCTACAAAGTATTTGGTCCTGACACAGGTGTGGGGACAAGCTAGACTTGAGATGCAACCCTCATTGAGTGTGCTAAGTCACCAGCCATGTGGCCACTCTCACCCAAAGAATAAATCCTCTTTTATTACTTTGGAAGGTTCCAGAGAGGCTGGCAGTCCTTGCTGCTCTGTAGACTTCACTAGGGGAGCAGAGTGGAAATAAGACTTGGGAAGGAACTCATGTAAGCCCTACTTGTCAGTGGGCCCTTATGATTCTCCACAAAACCTCCTCCATCAGGAAACTGACAGTGTATCTCCTAGCTGGCCACGGCTTCCTACTTTAGTGGATTCTCCACTGAGAAGAAGGCTGTTATTACAGCCCTTAGACACAGCAGCTCCCATGGGCACAACTGAGGAAGGCTTCGTTCTGCACGTCCTACTGTCCAGAAATCTCTTGTTGAAGCTGTATGTTCTTCTGAGTGGTGATAGCTAATGGAGAGGGAGGGGCAGACTCACGCCCATTGCAGGGGGTTCTCTAAGCTGTGCTCCGTTCCCTGGTGCTCTAACCTGGTGCCTAGAGACAGGACTGAAGGCCCTGCATCTTGAGATGTTTCTTTCTAATGATTTTTGTCATTTCTTCAATTTTAAAGCTATTCATTTCTTCCTCTCTGGTCTCTAATATCTCTCCTCAGATCCTCCTGTCCAGTTTCTAGAACTCTCAAGTATGACACACATCACACTTGACTTAAAATATGCCCTTATCTCGTGAGGACCACGACATTCCCTAGAATACCCAGAGAGAAACAATCAAGATTGGAATTCAAAGAAAATAGTGGACATGTTTTTCTGCAAAGTATCCATTTCTCTTCTAGTCTTCATAGAGAACCTGCTGTGTAAGGAGCCAGGTGAAATCAGTGATTGTTAGGGTTTTTGTCAGGTGTGAAAGCATATGCCAGGTGACCCCACCCAGAAGGAATGGTGAACCAGAAATAAAATTCCCACTACATCCTTCTATGAGGACTCCTGCTTGCTCTTCCCTGTGCTATGCTGAATAGCCAGGCAGTGCACAGGGCTTAGGTTAGGACAGACTGATGCCTCCTCCCATTCCTTCACAAAGATTCCAGGAAAGAGATGCTCAGTGAGCAATGGAGCATAAAAGCCCTGACTCATTTGAAGTCAGCACACACGGTGGGACCAGTGCTAATTGCTGCCAAACCTTCCTGAGGCTGCTGGATCAAGTTACCACATACCCAGGAGCTTAAAACAGCAGAAAGGTATTCCTCAGAGTTCTAGAAGTCCTAAATATTAAATGAAGACTTTGGGAAGGTCCTGGTCTGTCCTTGCCTTTTCTTAGGGCCTGTGGGCTGTTGGGAATCCTTGGCAGTGCCTAGCTTACACACGCACCACTTTGTGTTTCCTTGGTGGGTCTTTCCTTCTCTGTGACTAAATTTCTCCCTTCTTATGAGAACACCAGTACCTGACCTAGGGTCCATTGAACCCAAAGCTTGAAGGTGTCTGTAGATCTACTCCTCTCTCAGGTCACACTCCCAGCTGGATTAGAAGTTGAACATGTGGAGAACACAGTGCAGCCCACAACAGCTGTCTAGAGGGCTGATGAAGCTGCAGCCAGTCAGAAGACAAGAATGGGCCTGGTGCTAATTAAGGGTCTCTTTGGATCACAGATACCAGATCCACTTTCTCTCATGTCTATTGAGCACCTTGGAATGTCTTTTCTCTGTGCGTGAGAAACTGTCAGCAAAGAATGGTGCCTTGGGTTGGGGCTTTCAAGGGAGTAGGACACTTTCCACAAAGTATAAACTTGAAGAGCTTCCCAGTTTACTTCAAAAGTACCATTATTCAGCATTTCAAAGGCAGGGGTGGATGGATCTCTGTGGGTTGGAGGGCAACCATAGAGAGTTTCTGACCAACCAACTAGAACTACAGAGTGAGATGCTGCCTTGAAAAAGAAAGGCCTTAAAGTTGTGTGTGTGTGTGCATGTATACACACACACACACACACACACACACACACACACACACATGCAAGGAAGACTGATACTTTGATCCAGGTTTGAAGTTTGATAATTTGTTCTAGCTCTGAAATTTGGGCCTGACTCTACAACCCATACCTTCTATTTATCAAGTAACATTTTTTTTTTACATTACCTCTTTTCCCATCGAAAATGGTATTCAGATAAATCATTATTTCCTGAGTTGGGCTTATATTCCAATAGATCTGTTAGGTAATGGTGACAATAGCCACCAGCACCATCTTAATAACTAAAGCAAGAAGGGAAGTCTAAATTTGGACTATCCATCTTCAAAACATGTGTAGTCACTCACTTCAGCCTGCTAAAGTCCCTTTGGAAGAGGTGGTCTTGACCTCTCCATTATCCAGTAAAAGGAGCCAATAGTACAGGAGTCCAATGTGGTTCTGATGAACCCAAAGTTGCATGCAGATAGTGGAGGTCAGTACAGCCATCTGAGTCTCACTCCCACATGCCCTGCCAAACTAGAGGCTCAGTGCTCCTAGTGGAAGTCCCTTTGGGGCAGAAAACCTGAGTGTTGGCAAGAGAAACAGTGCTGATCCCAATTATACACTTTCTCATCTACACCATGGGCCCAGCCAGGAGAAGACCCAGTTGTCTATAATACCTAGAATCTTACTCCCCAGGTTCCCTGAAGACGGTCTCCCATGGGAAGCTTTCTAGGTCACAGTATATGTGACTTTCCTTGTTCTTACACCATGACCCTTCTAAACTGGCTGTGTTGTGGGTAGAGTCCATCCCCGGCGCAGGAGGAATGCAGTGTTTCCTTGTGTGCTCTAGTTTCCTTCCTGCTCTGCAGGTTTCTCAGGCTTCTCGTTGACTTCCAAACACTTTTCAAGATTACTAGCAACTCAGTCTTTTTCTGTCACCAAAACTGCATAGCCTCCTAATCTGAAATAGAATAGAATCCTCTTTTGAGTCACTTTTCAACATCAAACTTCTGAGTATTCTTGCAGGCTTGTGTCGGGGCAGAGTTCGTGCCTTGACAGGTCCTACCTGGACATTCGGACTGCTTCTTATCCCGCCATACTGTCTGAGAAATGACTAGGAGACATTATCTGTAAATCAAAAGCAAAGGGAGAAGCCCATGGCTAAGAAATAATAATCACTTCCAACTTCCTTGATGGTTATTAGGCAGAATTCATTCGGGGGGGGGGGGTTGGCTTTTTCAGCCTCCTGCCTGATCAGCCTTGCTCTAACATCTATACACATGAACTCAAATCCTTGTCATGAGTACCAATCCCCTTGCCTGGTACTTCTGATGTCTTTGAGAGGTCAGTACATGCATTATCTGCACCTGACAGTCCCAGCTTCCCACCATCTTTTAATTTTCATCTGTTTCAATTTTCAGAAGGACACTGTTATAGAAACGTTTTTAATGGCGTTTTTAAAAAAGTATCAGAGGCCATAAAGCCCAGTATTACTATTACTCTTTCTAAGTTCATCCCTCCAATGCCAAGCACAGGACATTATCCAACCTTATTATATCCCAGCCCAGTGTTATTTGCTGAGAAGTGGTCCTTCCCGACAGTGATTCTCTTCCCTCTCCCAGTTCCTCTAATCCCGAGGACTCATCTAAGTAGATTCAGTTGTTTTGGGCTACAAAATAGAGAAATAGAATGGGTTTAAAAATCAAGTTGGTGTATTTACAGAAATTCTTTCTCCTTTTAAACTTTCTCTTTAGATTTGGGTTTGAAGCTTTTCTTTCTGGATGAACCTAAGATTCCTCTTAAATTGATTAGTCACTTATTATATATACTTACGGTTGATTCATCAGTACTGGGGATTGAACACAGAGACTGGCGCATGCCAAGAGGGCATTCTGCCACTGAGGTATATCCCCAGACCAGGCAAGTTTTTATTTTCCTATCTTCTGGCTTCAGTCTCCCAAGGAGCTGGCATCCAGACTGTGCCATTAGATCTCCTATACTCACTTTTAGAAAGGCAGAGACACAGGGGAAAACTTTTAAGCTCCCCCACTGCTAGTCTCTTTACTTCAATACCTCGTAGAAGCAGATAAAAAAGACTCATTATTTTCTACTGTCCAGAGCAATCCCTTGAGACTCCAGGGTTCTTTATTGCTGTCTTACTTCAGAAAAGGCGTTTGTGGCATGATTGCAGTGAGTCACAAGGTGCTGGCCCTCCAAGTGCACCTTTTCCTCGTGTTCCTCGACATTAGGGCAATGCTCACCCAGGTGACTGGCCTGGTGCTAGGGCTCTGAGCAAACACTTACCACACACTGCTAACAGATAAGGATGGGTTACAAAAGTCCTGCTCGAAGAATTCAGGAGTAATTTGCACACATAAGTTTGGCAACTGTTTGGAGCATCTGCCACTAAGCTGACACTTTCGACAATACCCTCTCCACCCCAACAGCTGTTGGCATCAGCCTTTCTGGGACTCCTGTTCAGTCATTTATGCTTCCTTTCTGCCGCTCTCCCCTCTCCACCCGCGGTACATCCTCCTTTCTTAAATGATGGTCATTTTGCTGGAGGAGTCTGGCTCATGTAGTGCCATCTTCAGACTCAGCAGGTTTGAACGAGATCGGCAGTGACGAGCCCACAGAGGAGGTGATGGGTGGTAATCTCTGACTAACTCAGCTTAACATGGCTGGTCATGAGAAGAAAGTGATATGAGGAAGTCAACTCTAGCTAGCTCACCTTAACATGGGTGGTCATGAGAGGAAAATCAGGTTTTGAGGCCAACTGTAACTCACATTAACATGGGTGGTCATGAGAGGGAAGTCAGGTTATCTCTACTCCTCCTACAATTTACTTCTATTTTCATTAATGTGATCCGTGAAGATGGTTTAAGGAGTCAGATAACCCCAAGGCTTATTATTTAAACAAACCAAAAGCTTGTTTTCTGTACCTCTCCATTCCTTAAGCTCCCAGATACAGCCATTAGAAACCCTGGCAGTCTTTTTCTCTTGGGGCAGCCTCTCTAGTCTTTCAGTCACATATTTTTATTGTTTTCTATCTACTGAGGACTAGAAAAAAAGGAGTGAGTTCATTCTCTTGCTCAAGCTGACACCACGGATCTGTGTAAAACTGTTTCCCCTTGCTCCTGTTCTCCTATTTATCTAATTGCAGTGAGCTTTCTGGAGTTCAGTGAACCAAAACATGCAAATATACATTTACATATCCATATCTTTATATAGACACTTGCAAATAGCTACAGTAATGTGGTTCGTGAGGGAGATACATTCTGAGAAAGGCATCATTCGATAGCTCCATAGTGTAGATATCACAGAGTGCCTTAGAGATAGTATTGCATACCCTACACCCAGGTTCCATGGCTGACAGTGTGGCTCCTAGGCTACAGCCTGTGCAGTACAGCTCTGTGCTGAATACTGTAGGCAACTGTAATATAATTTAAATGGCACTTATGTATGTCCACATATCTAAACATGGCAAAGGGGTGGTAACCACAGTAAATTATATGAATTTTTCAGGTTCATTGTAACTGGATGTGACCACTGTGTGGTATGGGATGGTATGAGATGTTATTGGCTGAAATATCACTGTGGCAAAGGACAGTGTGTGTATACATATATATATACACTGTCTTTCAACATAGGTCTTTCAACTCTATCTTCGTGAAGAAGACTATCTCAGAGCCTTTGGCACACAAGCTTCTGTGTTCCCTTTACCTGCATTCTAGGGCTTCACATTTAATGCTATGATATTCACCCTCCACTACCTTTGGGTCTCTCTCTCTCTCTCTCTCTCTCTCTCTCTCTCTCTCTCTCTCTCTCTCTGTGTGTGTGTGTTTGAATGATCCATAGCGTATGTGTAGAGGTAAGAAGACAACATTGGGTTTTGACCCTTACCTGGATTGAGACAAGTTCTCTTATTGGCTGCCACTATATATGGCAAACTAGCTGACCTGCAAGATTCCATGGAGTCATATCTATATACCCCATCTCTATACCCCATCTTATTTTAGCAGCACTTAAGTGATAGAGGAATGCTACCAGGCCTGCTATTAAATGTGTTCTGGGTACTGGAACTCAAGTCCTTGTGTGGTGGTGGGTAAGTGTTTTACACACTGAGCCGTCTCCCCCAGCTTCTTCTCATCTCAAGTTGATTACAGAAGACAAAGAAACATGGGATTTGACATTTTTGGCATGATGGATGCCTGAAAGTATAGCAATTATATGTTGCTGTGTTCTAAATGCTTCTTTGCACCCCTCCCCTAGGAGCTAGGATCTCTGGGAAGTCTCTAATTAGAAAGGCTCAGAGAAATTATTTTCCCCTTCTACTATCTGAGGACACAGCTTGGATTTTCCATGTATGAACCAGAAAGTGGAGCCTATGGTAGATTTTGGTTTTACTGCACCCTTTAATTTGGTCTTCCAGCCTCTTTTGTGGGCTAAAGAGAGACACATTACTAATGTTTATGAGCCATTCTGTAGATGGCGTTTTACGGTAACACAAACCAAATATGGGCTGTGCACCTCCCCTAACATAGATTTACACAGTGCCGAATACAGTAGGAATCCCTCAGTCTCAGCAGTGTGCAAGGCTTGATTCCTAGTGAAAATCTCTTCTTAACACTGTGAGCGCAAAGACTCTTGATTCTAGATCCTTTGTAGAGAAACTGCTCTTATCTTTTCCAAGAAATCCGTGCTAATTTATTTTTCCTTGATTTAGGTGGTTTGAGTGTTAAAATTTCTAGAGGTTAATAATTAATTAAGTAGCAAAGCAAAGTAAGTTAAATGAATAATTTTCACCAGAAACTGATATCTTCTAGTCTGGGAAGATTTTTCAAAAATTTAAAAAAATTCTTCTTATTATTTTCTGTGAATGGGTGGGTGTTTTGCCAACATGTATGTCTGTGCATTGTTCATGTTCATTACCCATAGAGACCGTGGTTAGAGTTAGGGACAGTTGTGAACCACTGCAAGAGTGCTGGGAATTGAACTTGGTTCCTCTGGAAGAGCAAACAGTGCTCTTAACCACAGAGCCATCTCTCTAGTCCCAACCTTTAACATTTTCATTTTATAATTTTCCTTTCTGTTTATTAATTTTCTCATTCTAGAACTGATGTGATTGGTTTTTGGATCTCCAGGACTGCAGTGTAAATATTATTTTCTTAAACTTATTTTTCTGTTTTATTTGTATTTTTTCTAATTTTTTGGGGTACATTCTAGAAACTCTCCTTAATTTCACCTTACAAAACCTTTTGCATAGGCTTATAGTAACTCCTACTGGCCACATCCTCTGAGCTCAAGGAGATTTTTATGATTTTAAAATATGTTTTTGCTTCCTGTTTGGTTGGTGGGTATTGTGTCTCAAATTGATACAGATATTTTGTGCAGATTTACCATTTTGCATTTAACCGTTTATGTTAAAGGCTTCTCTAAGTGGCGGAACCATAATCGGATGTCTCATATTTTAAGGGTGTCACTGACTCATAGAAAGATGGAGTGTAAGCCTCTGCTTTTTCCTCTTTTCTCTCTCTCCCGTTCTCTCTTTCTTCCTTCCTTTACTGTTTTGTTAGTCTGTGAGTTTTTGCATTCCCCAAAGAACCAGTGATAACTGCTGTTTAGAGACATATGTGGCATAAATCAGCCTGCCTGCCCAGCTTTTCCACAGCTAAGCATCCTTTAGTTAATCCACTTCACCATTCATCCATCTACCTTGTGGCTTCCAAATGTCACTGTATTTATGTCCTCCTGGACTCCTTGTACTTGAATGTATGCACTTAAAATGTGACTTTTCTTTTCTCTTTGCTGTTTGAGACACTGAGAAATATGTGAATGTATGCTTCCTGTTTAACTGGATTTTCTCTTTAAAGAGACATGGCCTGTAATGACCCAGTAACTGTAAAAATTCCTTAGCATAAATTAGAGAAGCCACACAGACTTGTAAAAACAGCATGGATTAATGGAGTAGAATATATATANTATATATAATGTATACAATGTTCTGTCTGTGTGTGTTCCTGCAGGCCAGGAGAGGGCACCAGACCTCATTACAGATGATTGTGAGTCACCATGTGGTTGCTGGGAATTGAACTCAGGACCTTTGGAAGAGCAGGCAATGCTCTTAACCGCTGAGCCATCTCTCCAGCCCTGGAGTAGATTTTTGAACTGGCCAGTAAGAATGTTATTCACCTGGGCCTCAAGAAATTGTCAAATGGGGAACACAAAATCAAGCTATGCAACATCAAATATATCAGTCGTTTGGTTTGTAGTAAATAGATACTAAATTAATTCTTTTTTTCTAAGCCATAGATGAACTTGCCTTAAAATTAAAACATGACAAAGTGACAAAGATCTTCTACATCCTTACCTCCTTTTTTGTCTGAGTCGTGAACTTCCAGAGGTACTCCCTGAAAACCCACTGGCAATGCTGGCCAGGAATTCTGGTAGGTGATCTTAACTCTCCTCCTCTCCTCCAATTCCAATCCCTGTCTTACTCCCTGCCTTGTAGCAGATTATCCACTATGACCTGTCTGTCCTCTCTGCACACCTTCCCATAACCTACACAGATCCTGGTGGCACACCTACCTTTTCTCCTTCCTGTGAATTTCTCAGCCCTTACTATTCCACCCCCATTCCTATGTGTCAACTCCCAATACCTAGAAACAAATTATACAGTGGATACACCTGGCAGGATCTCCGAATTAGTCCCTACCAGGAAACCCATAATCACCACAGTCTCTTAAGAACCAGAGAAGGAAACGGAAACCAAGGAATGGAACAAACACCGCCAAAAACATAAGACCAGATATAAGCACCTGAAATTACAATAATTTCAAGTGCCCACATGCCTAGGTGCAAACAAAAAAAAAATCAATTAACATCCAAGAAACATGTCCTCACCAAAGCCCAACAACCCTATTGCAGCAGGCCATGAGAAGTGCAATGTAGCTGAAACACAAGACAGGATATTATGAATATGCTCAAAGTTTTTAAAGACGATGTGACTATATCTACTAATGAAATATGTGAAAACACAGTGAAATGAAATAAAGAAAGTGTTGAAGAAATGAGAGTAGAAATAGAATCCCTAAACAAAACCCAAACTTAAATAAGACAGGAAGTAAAAAGCTTAGGTAGTTGAGCAGGAACCTTCTAGGCAAGCTTCACCCACAGAACACAAGAGATGGAAGAGAACTTCAGACATTAAACACTGATGTGGGAAGCCCTTCTGTATATTTGTTGCTTTTATTGGCTAATGAATAAAGTAATTTTGGTCAATGGCTTAGCAGAGCAAAGCCAGGTTGGAAATCTGAATGGAGATCATAGAGAGAGTAGACAGAGTCAGAGAGATGCCATGTAACTGCCAAAGAAGACAGTCGCCAGAAACTTATCTGGTAAGCCACAGTCTCATGGCAATACAAAGAATAAAAGATATAGGTTATTTTAAGATCTAAGAGCTAGTCAGTAAGAATCCTGAGCTAATAGGCAGAACAGTGTTGTAATGAACATAATTTCTGTGTGATTATTAGGGACTGAACAGGCGGGAAATGAACTAGCAGTCTTCTCTTACAAAAGACAAAATTGAAGAAATAGTTATCACAGTCAAAAGATGTTAAATTTGAAAAGCTCCAGGATCAAAGCATCCAGGAAATCTTGATGCCACGAAAAGACCAAACTTAAATGTAATAGGAATAGGGGAAGGAGAAAAACCCAGGTCAAATGCAGAGAAAGTATTTTCAACAAAATCAGAGAAGAAACATTTTCTAATCCGAAGAAGGAGATGCCTATCAAGGTACAAGAGTCATACATAACACCAAATAGACTGTACCAGAAAAGAAAGTCCTCTTGGCGTATGAAATTCAATACATTAAATGTACAGAACAAAGGAAGAATAATGAAAACTGCAAAGGAAAAAGACCCATTAGAATGACAGGAGGTGTCCCAATGGAGACACTAAAAGCCAGAAGAGCCTGGACAGATGTTTTATAAATTCTAAAACACCACAGATGACAGCCTAGACTACTATTCCTAGCAAAACTCTCAACTACAATAGATAGAGAAAGAAAAATAATCCATGATAGAAGTAAATTTTTACAGCTCTCCAGAAACTGTGAGCAGGAAAATGTTAATCAGAAGAGACTTCCTACACATAATATCGCTCAATGAAAAAATATTCTTTGACAAGAAAATCAAAAGAGGTAAAAATAAACCCCACCAAAAAAAAAAACCAAACTAATAGTAATCAACATATACTGTTCCTTGATACCTCTCAACACTGAAGGTCTCAACTACCCAATAAAAAAAGACACAGACTAACAGATGGATTTGAGCAGAAGTCATCATTCTTCTGCTGTATCCAAGAAATAATCTAACCTCCGAAATAGGCATTCCCTCAGACAAAAGGCATTCCAAGCAAAGGGACCCAATACACAATCTGGTGTAGGAACATTTTAATATCTGACAACAGATAAAACTAATAGAAAGAGCTTAGGGAAAAATCTACATAGTCATCAAAGAAAAAAACCAAGCAAGAAGATAATGCAATTTGAAGCTTCTATACACCAAAATTAGTTTAGCCAAGTTCAAAAAAGAAACCCTACTTCAGCTCTAACCACATATTGACCCTAACTAACAGATAATGGGTGACTTAAGTACCCCATTCTCTCCAATTGGCCTGTCACCAGACAAAGACTAAACAGGGAAATTCTGGCGCTAACACATATTATAACTTAAATGGACCTAGCAGATATTACAGAGCATTTCATCCAAACACAAAAGAATATACCTTCTCCTCAGGACCTTCAAAATTGTGCACAAACATGGGTACAAAGCAGATCTCAACATGTAAAGAAAATAAAATAGCACCTTGAAAAATGTCTGACCCCATGAGTTAAAGCTGAATATCAACATCAGAAATAACAGAGGCCTTATAAACCAGTGGAAGTAAACAATTCACTGCTGAATAAAAAAAGGATCAAAGAGGAAATTAAGGAAAAATTAGAAACATCTTAGAACAGAATAAAAATGAAAACACAAGATACCCAAACCTATGGGACACAATGAAGGCTGTTCTAAGAAGCAAGTTTATAGTACTAAGTGCTTACATATAAAGAATTGGAGATACATTTATATATATCAGAATGCCTGAAAGCGCTAGAATGAAAAGAAGAAATAACACCGAAAAGGAGTAGAGCACAAGAAATAATAAATTTCATGACTTAAATCAATAAAATAAAGAGAATAAGTGCAAAGAATAGATGAAAGAGTTGGTTCTTTGAGAAAATCATTAAGATTGATAGACCCTTAGTCAAAATAACTAAAAAATTGAGAGGGAGAGAGAAGATCGAAATTAACAAAATTAGAGATGAAAAGGGGACAATGACAACAGATACCAACAAATTCCAGAGAACCATAAAGACATATGTGAAAAAGCTATATCCAACTAAATTGAAAAATCTAAAATAAATGGTTAATTTTCTTGCTATATACCAAATTTAGGTTAAGATTAGATTAACTATTGAAACATGTATAATCCCTAGTGAAACAGAAGCAGTAATTAAGTTTCCCAACTGGAAAAACAAAAAAACAAGACAAAAAGCTCACGATGAAATGGATTCAACAAAGAATTCCATCACACTTCCAAAGCAGAAATGAAGCCAATGCTTCTCAAGCTACTCCACATAATAGAAACAGGAGGAACCCTGCTTAATTTGTTTTTCAAGGCCACAATTAACCTGATACCCAAACCACATAACAATTCCTCAAAGAAAAGAAAGAGAATTGCAAACGAATGAATGAATAAATAAATAATGAAAGAGAATTATAGACCAATTTCTTTTATGAACATGGATGCAAAAATTCTCAATAAAATACCTGCAAACTGAATCTGAGAACACATTAAAAGAATCCTCCACCATGATCAAGTATTCTTCATCCCAGAGATTCAGGGGTGGCTCAACAAACATAAATCATAAAAATGTGATATATAAATAAACTGAAAGACAAAATCCCCATGATCATGTCATGAGATGAATAATAAAAAGCCTTTGACAAAACCCAGCACCCTGAAAAGATAAAAATAAAGGCAATTTGCCACAAGCTCCCAGTCAACATCAAATGGAGAGAAACCCAAAAAAATTTCACTAAAATCAGGAACAAGTCAAGGTTTTTCACCCTCTTTATACCTAATCAATATAATACTGGAAGTCTTAGCTAAAGCAGTAAGACAATTAAAAGAGATCAAGGAGATAATAATTTGTAAGATAAGAAGTTGAAGTATCTTAATTTTCAGGTGATATTCATAAATGACCCTAAAAACTAGCCCACAGAAACTAGTAGCCTTCCTGTATACAAATGACTAGTTGACTGAGAAAGAAACACCTTTCACAGTAACAGCAAAAATTGTTAGGTTCAGAGATGTGCAAAAGATGGAAGACTTACCACAAGAGTCTAGGGAACCAGAAGCAACCTTCATTTCAGGAAGAAAAAATAAAAACCCAAAAATATCACAGTGGGGCACCAAAGCTTATTAGCTATAGCAGAAACCACAGCCAAAGATTGGGCTTCTGAAATTGTGGCAATGGAAGCAGGTTTGGGGCCTCTTCTTATAGTAAAATCCAGCACCAGGTGTGGGTCAAAGTGCAATCTTGAGGTCAGACTTAAAATCACATTACACTTTTAAGTTTTACAGCTTTTGGTTGTAGGATGTTTGTGAAAGCCTGTGGCTGACACAGCTGCTTTCCACTGTCCCTGCAAGAATGCAAGTAGAGTCACATAGGGGGACAGTTAAAAATTAAGGGAATACAATGCAAAGAGTCCCCTAAAAAAAAATAGAACCTAACCTTTGTCCGCTGTACCTGCCTAGCTGGGAAGAAGAGAGGCAGAACACAATTGCTAAAAGTTTATCTCTGTACACAGTGACTGCCAGGATGTCTCCTCGTAAGGCAGAACATGTTTGTTAAAGGTTAACAGTGGCAGCCAGCTGTATTTTCTTTTCCTTCCAAAATGTGTTTGCGCTCACAATTTTATATTTATATATTCCTGAACCATTTATTTCTACATTCTATTCCTGGACTCATCAAAATGAAAAATATCTTGTGGTCACTCTAACCAAGAAATTGAAAGACTTGTGTGATAAAATTTAAGGTATTAAGGGAAGAAGTCAAAAAGAGGCTGTCAGAAAAATAGAAAAATCTCTCAGGCTCACTGACCAATAGGATTAATATAGTAAAAATGGCCATCCTACCAAGAGAAACCTATAGATTAAAGGCAATCACCACTGAAATTCTTCACAGAAATTGTAAGGAAAATTTTCAGAATCATGTGGAAACAGAAAAATGTAATTGCTTTAAAAAAAAAAAACTCTTTGGGGACCTGTCACCTAGATCCCAAATAATACATAATGACTTGTTCTTACTTATGCATGCCTGGCCTTAGCTTGGCTTGTTTCTAACTAACTTTCCTAACTTAAATTATCCAGTTTTTCCTTAACTATGTTTTGCCTCTGGGCTTTTTATCTTTCTTCTATATATCTTTCTTTCCTTCTTACTCTGTGGCTGGCTGGGTGGCTGGGTGGCTGACCCCTGGAGTCCTCTTCTTCTCCTTTCCTGACCGCTCACTCTCTCTTCCCTAGATTTCTCCTCCTATTTATTCTTTCTGTCCACCACTGCCACCTACTTCTCTCTTCTGCCTACCTATTGGTCATTCAGCTTTTTATTAGACCAATCAGTTGTTTCAGACAGGCAAAGTAACACAGTTTTACAGTGTTAAACAAATGCAACATAAAAGAATGAAACACATCTTTACATCATTAAACAAATATTTCATAGCATAAATAAATGTAGCATATCCTAAACAATATAAAAAAACAAAAAAACCTAGGATAGCTAAAACAATACTGAATAATTAAAGAACTTCTGTAGTTCTCATCGTTGACAATTTCAAATAGTATTACATGGCTATAGTAATTTAAAAAAACATGGTATTGGCATAAAAGCAGATACATTGATCAGCGGAACCAAATTGAAGACCCAGATATAAGTCTAAACTCCTATGGACACAAGATTNTATATATCCCAGAAATACACACTGGAAAAAATACAGCATATTCAACAAATTGTTCTGGTCAAATTGCATGTAGAAGAATATAAATGGATCCATATTAATCACCCTGCACAAAACCCAACTACTAATAGATCAATTTCAATACTTTAGAAAGATCTCAATGTGACCTGAGGGGTTCTTTTATGAGTCCCAAGTGTGACCCGAGTCTATATTGCTTTTCCAAAGACAGTGTGTGTTTAGAATCCTGTCTTTTGAACTCATATGGCTTCTACCACCAATCATTGGGTCATTAAAAGTGCCCTTACTCTGAGCTGTATGCTCTGTCAAAGATCAATGATAGACAATTTATGATGAATCCTAAGGTTGAAATTGTGGCAAAACTGCTTGAAGATATGATATTAAAACTTTCCTTGTAATTATATGATTTTAATAAGCTGTGTGCTCTATCCTGCTTCTGTTATAGAATTGAGTATAGAATCCATCCTCATGCCCCATTTAGTCTGAATGAATGTCCTTAGTCTAAATAAGAAATTAAATTTTAACAAATCACAGAATCTTAGAAAACCTTGGAGATTGTGTAGGGCACCCCCATTATATTCAGATGTAGAAGCTAGGCCAATAACAAAGGGAAAATATCCCATCCGAGGTCACTTGGTGGCAGATACTGGACACAGTTTAGAACACTGTGTTCTAAACCAGCATTTATGCAAAACTCTTTCTATAAGCTTTGTGAATTTTATTTGGAATTATTAATTAAATAACAAAAAATACCAAGTGTTAGGAAGATGGTGTAGACTTTTACTCCAGTTTGGAAATCAGGCTATAAAAACAATGCTGTGAACATCAACTAACTTCTTTAGTCTGCAAATGTAGCTGACAGTACATTATAGTGGTTGTCTTCAAATACTTAGAAAGACACTGAAAACACCCTCCTAAACTCCTTCATAGAGACAACCTACAAACACAGCCATGCAGTGTCCACGGCACTTCTTGTGGGGTATAATTGCATCATGGTGGTGACTGGAAGTAAGAGTCTTTCTATTTCAACGGTGGCCATGGATGTGTTTCCGTAAATGACTCTGTGGTCTCTCCTAAGTTCCTCTAGTTCCATTTCCATGGACCACGGCTTTTCATTGCTGCCTGTAATCTTGACAGGATGGTTTATCACTTGAAGAGTAAGGATGGCACCGACACTGGCTGAAGTAGATGCTAGTATTAATTGTTGACTTAAGCATCTACTTCAGAATCAAGTTGATCAGAGATCACCAGGTTATTTGCTCTCACAGAAGCATAATGTTAAAACATATGCTATAAGATTGATAAAGCACAATGAATATAAAGTTGGGTACAGTGCCTGATACACACTAGACACCACCGTTGGTACCTAATATTACTACAGAACTTTCTTATGTCCTTCTAAAAATCTATGGGTGGATTTCATAATCTTCAATTCATAGGGCAGAGGATCTTCAGTAGTTTTTTAGTTGTTTTAGTCACTTTACCAGTTCAGTCTAAATCTCTACTAAGTGTTTTGACACACACCTTTAATCTCAGTACTCAGAGGCAGAGATCTGAGTTGCCATTGGTCTGATCAACATAGGAAACTCCAAGTCAGCCAGGACTGTTATACATTACAATATTCTATAATGTATACTGTACACTATAATAAGAGTCTGTCTCAATAGATATTAAATCTCAATCAGACATTTACCAAAGATTATTTTCTTATTTTCTTTGTATGTCTATGATGGAAATAACATATAAGTACACATTCATAAAGACATGTAGACATATAAACATTCTGAGGAGAGTTTTGAATCCCAGAATCCATGTAACTCTTTAAAGATCACGAAGTCATAAAGTACAGCCAAGGTCAAGATGGGATGGACATAGCACATGATGGTTGGTGGTCTTCCCCTATTCTGTTAGGTCCAGTGTTATTTCCCTATTATCTGCCTGAGGAAAAAAAATGAATATGGTCAGCTAAATGAGAGAGCAAGTGGGAAAATCTGCTGTGAAGGCAGATGTTTGCCCTGCCCTGCCATTACATTCTCTTCCTTTCCTTCTGCTCCTCCTCTTCCCTTTCTTTCCCCTTCCTTCCTCCCTCTCCATTCCTTCTTCTCTCCCTCCCTCCTTCCCTCTGCCTCTCCATTTCCCCCTTTTCCAGCTCCCTTCCTCCCTCTCTTCCTTTTTTTTCATATTCCTGTCTCTCTCCCTATGTCTCTGTCCTTTCTTTATTGCTGTGTTGATATATCTTCTAAAAACAGTTTAGATCAGACAGGGGTTACTGTGGCTCACAGTGAAAGGATGCAGTAGATCATGGTAGGAGAAAGATGGCACTGGGGGAAGCTTTAGCTGAGGGTAAGAGTGTGTCAGGTCACATTCTATCCACAGTTAGAAAATAGAAAGAGAGAGAGAGAGAGAGAGAGAGAGAGAGAGAGAGAGAGAGAGAACTGGTGTTCCTCAGGTTTTCCGCCTTCTTTCCCCTCTTGCATTCAGTGATAGCAACCACCTCACAGTCACACACAGAAGTGTATCTCCCAGGTGATTCTAAATTCCAATCAAATTGACACTGAAGTTTAACCATTATCAGGAGGAAGGATTGATTTTGACTCATAGATCCATCACAGTGGGGAAGGCATAGCACAGTTCATGATGACTCCCAGCTGTGTGAGGTTGCTTACCTAAATCCTGGCAGGTCAGGCTTGAATGGGAGGCAGAGAACAAACCTCTCTTGCTTTAGTAAAAACCCATTTCCTAACTTCCTTAAGCAGTATCACCAGCTGGAGACAATGTGTTCAAACACAGCAGCGTGTTAAGGACATTTCACATCCAAATGTAATATTCTGTCCTGTGAGTCTCACACACTCACGGCCTTCTCAAAATGCAAACTGCATTCGGTCATCCTTTAAAAGTTTCCTTTAAAAATATCTAGACATCTAACATTTTCCAAAGGTCTGAAGCTTCTTCTCTGACTTAAGGCAGTCAAACTGTGAGATCATGTAAAATCAAAGAACAGGTTATATCCATGAATGATGCAATGGAGGAATGGGACAAAGGAAGGAAAGACCAACCAATTCAAGACTTAAACTATTCAGAGTGAACATCAAACCTTGAAGCTCCGTGTCCAACATCTGGGTCTCATGGTAGAATAATTTGGGTTCCAGCAGCCTTGGGTAGCTTCTTTCCCCCAGCACTACTGCCTATGGCACACATGACATTTGTCTGGGGTCACCACCACTCCATGCCTGCGGTTTTCTTAGACAGAGGTTTCATGTTCTTGGTATTTTCTTCAACATGTGATCTCCACTGCAACTTAGGCTTTTCTTTTATGGTTTTATGCACAGACTGTTCCAAGACTCTAGTTGGGGTTGAAACATTTAGATAAAGATTTATACACTTGTGTGAAAATTAGAATAATGTATGTGTGAGAGAGTGTGTGAATAGGAATTTGAGCTACATGCTGTGGGTGTGTGTGCAAGCGTGTGCGTTTGCGTGTGTGTGACATTATGGGATAGCAAGAACATATCTCTGTTTACAAGAGGTTTTGTATGGGTAATATAGGAAGTAAGGTTAGAGGGCTTTGAGAATTTATGTTTTAAGATGTGGGGTAGTGCTCATAGATCCAGGAGCTCAGTCAGACCCATATGTGGAAGAAAGATAGAGTAAATAAGATAATATGGGGTGGAACTTAGCAAAGCTATGAAGCTATATGTACTGTATAGATCATGTACCTAGCTCAATATGGGTTTCTCAGAAAGACAGAGGGGCAAGAGCATATGGATGAATGGAGGAATGGAAGGAAGAAAGAAAGAGGGAGAGAACATCAGTTGTGAACATTCAGAACATGTGTGGCCTTGTTACATGTACATAGCATGCACATGTGAAATTTTCTGCCTGGACAATGTGGAAACTTTTGCACTTTTACTGGCTGATAGTTCTTGGCAATCAAAAATTTGAAAGTATAGAAATTGTTTCTTGGATAGCTTATATAGTATTTCCCTCCACCTGTTAGACTGTGATGAAGGGGAGTTGATATCATGGGGACAATGGGTCCAAATTTTGGATTACTGCTTTCATGATTACTGAGTTATAAAAATTCTATATCTTATCTGTCGAACTCTCCTACTTTCCCTTTTTCTTCTCCATTTCTTATCATTTCCCTTCTATCATAATTGTTTCTCTTTATTTCGTTCCTTCTTCTGATAAGATAGGTAATGCAGGAATGTCCTCTGTCAGCATACCCATCCCTGGGATACACTGAACTGAAAAATAAATATCACCCTACGGCTTTCCAGATGTATCCTCTTCATTGTTTCTTTCCAAAGAGAATTCCTGATTGCATGGAGCCCTTTTGAGTAGAATAAAGTCAGCCTAGCGATATGATGGACATGACACTTGATGTCTGGTTCTCTGCCCTTATCATTCAGACCCAGTGACATTTTCCTGCATATCAGCCTAATTTACAATGATCTGCCTGCATATTTTGGGAGACTGTCCTGCTGTTAGAGCTCTCCTTGCCCAGTAAATGATGGGGTTGACATCTATAAAGAAGACAACAGCCAGTGACTTCCATGTGTGGAATGTAAGCATCCCACCCTCTCCATCCCTCAACTAGAACAGTCTCATGGCATGTTTCAAGCACAGAGAAGCTCTGACTGTCTACTGTGGTAACCAAAGAAGCAATATATATTCTATTATCTATTTCTTCCAGATGGATCAGTTTGCCATTGTTCTTCCAAGATTTTTTCCAAGATGAGCTACATGCTCTAGGTCCTCCTCTGAAGACTTTTTTTTTCTGTGAGCATTTTCCTTCGAAAATGGGGCTGATTGGGACGGTATTAATGAATCTTTTTAGATTCCCGTGATACACACATGTCAGAGGAATGGTTCTAAAGGATCTGGCCATTCTAATAAGGTAGCAAAACAGAGTTGTGAAATCACAGTTCTATGTGTAGCAATAAAGACAGTCCATCAGTTTTTGGAATACCTCACTTAGAAAACAGAGCGATGCAGAGAAGCAACTGGTTGACTCGTTGGGGCTTCAAAGAGGGACTCAGCAAACATTTTAAATTCAGAGCCAGGTGGGAAATAGTTCATATTTTAATGGGCTAGGTAGTCTGTTATAACTACTCAATTCTGCTACTGTCGTGTGAAACCAACCATCAACAATGTGCAAAGTACGATTCTGATTGTGTTGCAGTAAGATTTATTGACACAGAGTGGCGAATTTGGCCTGGCCCTGTGGTGTTCACCATTCCTGTTAGCTCTGAATTACCTTCATCTCCTTGAGCAAGCTTTGACCTATGTCTATTTTCACCCCCTTCCCCCTGGCCTTATCCTTTCCCTCTTTTTCCTCTTTCCCATCCATCTGTTGTTTCCGTTTCCTGCTTGTACTTAAGGGCATATTTTGTGATTCTTCCTTTGCAGATCCTGTCTAAATATTCCCATGTGCTGCCATCCACACTCTATTCCTAATGTTTTCTCTTCTGCCTTGGTGTTTATTACATCTTATTATTCTTATATTTGCATATTGTTTGGAGAGGAGCCTCTGAGTCTTATCAAAGTAGCATCAATGCAGAAAGATTGTAAAGTGGACGTTAATTGGCCTCATAATTGAATTTTAAGTAGAAGCCTGGAGCGCTTTTATTTTTCCAAAATCTGTTAACAACTGTGCTGTGCTACAGTTGCTTTCTGTAAGGGCATGGTGACATATGTGCCGGTTTTTCAGGGAATGTTTAGGTTCATACCTCTTGTGCCCCCTTTAACTCTCATTAGTGTCCTGGAATTTGCAATAAATTTATAGCTACCTCGTTAGTGACATTATCGTAAGATATAACTTCTTGGTCTCTTCAAGTACTAAGACTTAGTCTTGTCCAATTATAATTCCTGGCCTCCTATTTGCCTCTGTTCTTAGCTGGTGAGCCTCTGACTGGAGTTCCACATGCGCCTCCTGATGTCCAGTTCATGTTTTCCTTGTTTCAAGCATGAGAAAAGAAGAGATAGAAAAAGGAATGCCCTACAAGACTATTCATTGTTGTTTCCAATGGCATATTGTATTTATTGTTGCTATTATTTTGCCGTGAAACCTGTGTGTCCAGGATGTAAGGATTAACCTTATAAAGTATATTTGGTTATATTTTGGGGTCACCTTTTCTGAGAGGATCCTGATCGGGGTTTGGCCTCTTACCCTTCAGCTACCATGAGGGGAGCTTGGAAAACTCCAACCTCTTGTTTCCAGAAGCCTCAAGACTAGCCTGTGCCTTCTTGGGGGAATAATAGAAAGGTAGTTCAAGTCCATACAATGCACTGCAATACAATGAAATACAACCCAGCACAGTAACATTACATGGTTAGCTGATATGCTACTCTGTCAGCTTTATCCACAAAATATCATTCCCTACTGCTCAACAAGGGCAGAGTCTTGTCCTGACTTTAATTTTCTGTTTCCTAGATCTGCTTTCTCAATATTCTGACAATCATAGTTCCTATCAAATTCATGGTGCAGACGGTTACTAATTCCTAATTAGTGGAGAATGGTGTTCTGGTGGAGCACTCTGTTTTGTGTAACCTTTGCTCACAGGAAGGAGGTTAGTGGTTCTTAGTTCTCCGATTTCCTTCACTTTCAGGGTACTAACAAAAATAAGACTTTTCTTTAAACTCTCCTCTTCCAAGAGATAAATTCCAGTTCTTGCATATAGCTTCTAACATCTTTTAATGTTGTGATTGTTTTGTTTTTCCGGACTGGATTTTTCTGTGTAGCCTTGACTGTTCTGGAACTCTCTCTGTAGACCAGGATGGCCTACAACTCACAGAGGACCACCTGTTTCTGCATCTCGGGTGCTGGGGTTAATGGTGTAAGCCACAACACATGGCTTAGCCTTTGATATTTTAACAAGAGTAAAATGATGGTGACATGGGAGGGTGGCTGTTGTCTTCTATGCTTGTAATGAGTATGGGAGAACATAGCATTTTTTTGCATCACTATTATTTATAAATCAAAAATAGATGAGTCAGCATTGGTCTAGTCTAATATAAAATATGCTCATCATCTTTTTTGTTGACTTTGAGATTCATTGTTTTACCTATAGGATAGAAAGAACTATCTTTTCTTTTTTAAAAGTATTTTTATTGAGCAATATATTTTTCTTTGCTCCCTTTCTTTCTCTCCCCTCCCCTTCTACCTTCTTCTCTGCTCCCAGTTTACTCAGGGGATCTTGTCTTTTTCTTCTTCCCATGTAGAGAAGATCCATGTATGTCTCCCTTAGGGTTCTTTTTGTTGTCTAGGTTCTCTGGAATTGTGAATTATAGGCTGGGTTTTCTTTGCTTTATGTCTAAAAGCCACTTATGAGTGAGTATATATGATATTTGTCTTTCTGGATCTGGGCTACTGCCCTCAATATGATGTTTTCTAGATCCATTCATTTGCTTGCAAATTTCAAGATGTCATTATTTTTTTCTACTGTGTAGTACTCCATTGTAAAATATACCACATATTCCTTATCCATTCTTCATGTTGAGGGGTATTTAGGTTGTTTTCATGTTCTGGCTATGACAAACGATGTTGCTATGAACATAGTTGAGCACATGTCCTTATGATACAATTGAGCATCCTTTGGGTATATACCCAAGAGTGGTATTGCTGGGTCTTGAGGTAGGTTATTTCTTATTTTTCTGAGAACTATATTTTCTGTTGCTTAATGGATTTGGACCTCGGGGTAGATTTATGATCAGTCTTGATTAAATTATATAACTATCATTCCAGGGATAGAAACTGCTTGTCCAGCTAGATCACAGCTATATGTTTATTTCTGTGCTGGGAGCAAAGATGAGATTACTATTATTAAACTCCCCCCAACCTTATAAGGAAAAATGTTTTTTTTTAAATGAATAGGTAGCAATATCGCAAATTGGGAAAAGTAGAAGAGACAGTGGACTGAAGTAGAAGATAGGAGAAGGAGAGAAAACTCACTCTAGCCAGAATCTTGCTACTATATCAACACATTACATATTCTTAAGTGAACCAATAGAGACAAGAAAAGTTACCCATTTGAGCATGACTAATTTTTTTTACACATAGAATCATAAACAAAAGGCTGGCTATTGACTTGGCATGATTTGTTACTTGACAATAGCTAACTGATATACATGCCAAGAAATAGTAACCGTTTAGTTACTGTATAGATATGCTGATAAAAATTGATCAATATATAACTTATTTTGCCATCACTAGCACAAGTATGAACACACATGCATACACAGTATGTCATATGGGCCATATGTTGTTACATTAAGATCTTCTGGCACATGCTAGATGGTATGTAGATGGTGGGCATAATTTGATGAAAACTTGACAGTGAAGAGTCTGAAGTACCACAACATTCAAAGAATATTTGTTCATGGGTTGTAAATCAGAAGAGTAAATCCTACTGAAAGAATCTCATGGTACTGAAGGGTGATCAAGTTGACATTACTCAGGTAGACTCAAGGAGATATGGGTGACTTTCGATCCTGTTCAATGCCTTGGTCACAGCACTGCAAGACTCTGAACAGAAGACTAAAGCTATAACCAGACTCCTGACTCATGGAAACCATGAAATAAAAAGCATGCTTTATTTTAAGATGTTAATTCTGTGCAATTTATTATACATCAATAAAACATGAATATGTGGAAATGAAAGCCAGTTCAGGGTCAGCTATTACTATGTCTGAATTCAACTGTGAAGTCCGTGGGGGAAAACGCTGTTCCTGTCAAGCCCAGCAGTTAACTTCTTGAGTCCTGTGAACAAATAGAGCTACTTACTAGTTCCATGGCTTTGGGTGATATACATCAGGTTACTAATATTTAAATAGGAATGGTCACATCTTGAGTATTAGAAGCATTAAATGCGGTGGATCAAGAAATGCTTAGTCTAGCACAGTACAGCTAATAAGCGCGCTTGGCAAGCATTAGCAATCAATCAAGTGAAATCTGTTGTATTTACCACACATACTTATAGGGCATATCTATGTAAATACTCAACTCATTTGTATACAAAGCAAGGTTTGAGTGGCTGAGTGAGTGACTTACCAAATAGTAGAGAAATTGGATAGATATTGAATTGTTACTCAAGAGACTCAAAACACATTTATTTAGAAAGTCACAGCTTTTAAAGTTTAATCCTGCCATTGCTTGTGGGATAAACAGCCAGGCGAATGCAGAGTTACACAACACCCTTGTTACTCTACAGCAGCTGAGAAAATACAGGACTCTGTGCTCAGATGTAGTATCCAGTGACTCCCATAAGGACTACCACCAGCCAGAGAAACTTAATATTGCAACAGAGACTCAGACCTGGTTAAAATCCTGATTTAAAAAAAAAAAAATGTTGGGAATAAACTGCCAACAACAGTGGAGCCATTTGTATAAGTGGGTTTTCTGTATAAGCCCTTTCATAAAAGTCATGGAGGAAGAGGCAGGAAGAGTGGAAGAGTCAACAGATGAGGTGACATGCCGCAAAAAGATATCTTCATGTCTTTAAATGGTATCACATTCATGAACTCACTGCGCTTGTGTTTCCCCTGCACAAGAGCTACCCAAGACTGGGCTGATCAATATTTCAGCATGGTACAGGAGATGATTAATGAGACCCCAACTCATCCTCAGAGACTATTGATATTTGTGGCTAAGCTGTTTAGTGGTATAGTCATGGATGAGTAGTTCATGGCCCAGTAAAAACTTTGCACCCGTGCTAATGCATGCAACCTCAATCAAACATTCACACACAAAGAAAAGAAAAAAAAAGTTGTACACAGACTTGGGAAGAAGGTATTCAGAGGTAGCATGAGGGAAGAGAGCAAAAGATTAACTGAGCGTGAAAATGAATGCAATTTCTTATAGACATGTATGAGATTGACAAAGAATAAAAAAATAAAAATGAGAACAGTATTACATAGGGAATGGAGGTAAGAGTATTTTGAGGACTTTGTGAAGTTGTCCTGTAGTAGTTCCCTCCCTCTATCTGGGATTCTTTTTCCTCAGTGATGAAATTCAGGGCCTGGTCTGAATCAATCCGAACTGCAAGCAGTGGAACACTTGAGCATTCTTTGAGGAGAACTCGGAATTCTTTGGCAAGTCCTACTGAACTCTTTCTAAAAATTTTGGTCAAAGACATTAGACCCACTGAATTATTTTACAATATAGACTTCCTGATGAAATTTCTTTTACAGTTTATTGTTATAGGAGGCAGCTTGTTTGTTCCCAGCTGTTCAACCCCAACATAACCACACAGAAACTGTATTAATTAAATCACTCTTTGGCCTATTAGCTCTAGCTTCTTATTGGCTAGCTCTTACATCTTAATTTAACTCATTTTAATTAATCTGTGTATTACCTCATGACTGTGACTTACTGGCAAGGTTACATCTTAAGTCTGTCTCTGCCGGGGCTACATGGCTTCTCCCAGCTTTCAGTTTGGTTTTCCCACCAAGACAGCTTTTTTTTTTTTTAATTAACCAGTGGTATTCACAGCATACAGAAGGGAATCCCACATCAGCTTACAATAAAAAATTACCCGTGTTTGGTAGATTGATTGCTGTCTACATTCTCATAGTTTGAAGCCCTCTCCTATCACCCACATATGAAACAGTGGGATACCAAGTGGTATTGAAGACCGAAGCAAATACACTTAGCATGAAGATCAAAGGATGAGGGACCAGAGGAGGCAGATTTAAGGCTTAGTCCTGAGTATCTACATTGCCAATGTCAACTCCTTAACTTTTTGGTTTAGTTTCCCCAGTGTTGAAGACATTTCTGTAATGTCTCAGTTTGCCCATGGTCTTGGTTTTTCCAACCATTTAATATCAGCCACCCTCTCATGCATATTCCAGGTGTCCTGGAATGGGTAATCATGAAGATGACTCATAATTCCTTGCACCTAGTCACTTTTGTAAATAGAGAATTTCCAGGAGCACTGTTCCTTTGGTTAGGTATGTTATTAAATACGAACACACAGTGGTCTTCATGGTACAAGTTGGGATTTAAGAGCATCATAAAGAGATGTTTAGAAGGAGGACACATTATATGTGTGTGTATGTGTCTCTGTGTGTGTGTATGTGTCTATGTGTGCGTGTATGTGTGTGTGTGTAAGTATGTATGTATGTATACATTCCCGAATGTTGCTTTGCTGACTTATGAAATGCATCAAAGAGGATTCTGATTGTGTTGCCTGGTGAAAAAGAGTAACAGTTAAACTCTCTTGAGCACCAGAGACAGGGTTGAATAGTTCATGCTTTTCCTGCTCTCCAGCCGGTTTATTTTTTAACATTTAGTCTCTCTTCTCTCCATGACATTTACCTCTTTGATTAAATAAGAGTCAGAAATATTTTCAAGGCTTTAGCTGAGGTGTTGCCTGACCCTTGGTTTTACATTTAGGAGTTGAACACAAGTGTTGTGTCTTCTTGCTGATTTAAATTAGAGCAAGGTGTGTTTTCGAGATGGTAAGCTAGAGGCTTATATGATGAAATGCGACTATCCCCAAGGAAGGAAGCTGGAAATCTTGGCTTGCCTTTTCCTTGCTGTCTAGTGGATGGAGAAGTGAAGGACTATACACAATCAATCTTGATTGATAATTGATTATTAATCACTCATCAAATGCCTTCCACATGGTGACTTCTTAATCCTCTGAATATTCTTATGTGTTAGGCAACAGCATTGTCCCTGCTTTATTTGAATGAGCTACAGGCGTGTGAAGTAGTGTCAGGTTTTGGTTATGATGTAAAGAATTCAGTGAAGATTACATATGCTGACAGAGGCTGAGATTTGTAGGATATTTAGGAACTGACGCATTGAAAGAAGAGCACATTCAAGTGATTTATGTGGCAGTACTTTTTGATCATGAAGGGTAGATATGTTGAAGACAGAAGAAAAACTTCAAGTGAAGTGGATGAGTGGCTGCATTGTGTAAACTTAAAGGGACATGGACATAAGTACATTGACCAATAACACAGTATTTTAGGGAGGCAGCAATATTTTCTATAAATACCCCAAGATTCTAGCCATAGTTTATAATTTGGTCTTTTCTTGTCTTCTTTCTTCCTTCCTTCCTTTCTTCCTTCCTTCCTTTCTTCCTTCCTTCCTTCCTTCCTTTCTTCCTTCTTTCTTCCTAATTTTTTTTTTAGAATTAGTTCTAACATTTTTGTCTGCCCAAGTCAGAGAACACATCTGTTCTCCCTTCCTTCGTGGGCTCAGAGCCTGAGTATCCATATTGCATTACTCCAGACCCTTTGCTTTCTGTCATGTGGCTGGATTTATTTGATGAGCCTTCTAGCACAGAGGTAGCCACTCCTTTACTTGGTTACCAGTCCTTAGGTTCCTTATGGCTTCCTAACTCCAATAACTAGGTTGTTCTCATGGTGAAACTCCTGCTGCTAACTTGGCACAGCTCAGTGTTATCCGAGGGAGTCTCAATGTGGTGTTTGAATCAGATTGACCTGTGGGCATGCTTATGGGGTGGGTATTTTCTTGATTGATGATTAATATAGGAGAGCTCAACCCACTGTGGTGTGTGGTACATCCCCAGGCAGATGGGCCTGGGCTATTATATATAACACTAGTTGAGCAAGCTGGAAGAAGCTCATAATGAGCACTCAAATCCCCCAATGTCCCTATCTTTTAAATCCTCCAGCGTCCCTACTTCAATAACAGCTTCCAGATTCCTGCTCAGTCCAAGGCCTGACTCCCCTAGGTGATGGACTGTAACCCGGAAGCTGAGATAAACTCTTTCCTCGCCAAGTTGTTTTGGGTTAGTGTTTTATCATAGCCACAGAAAGCAACCTAGAGCAGATGTTTATATAATTCTTATTTAAAACCTTTTGGAGAATGGCATTTATTCCTTCCCATAACCTTGATTTATCCAGATATCAAATTTCCAGCAGTATTTCCTGAGAAAGTTTGTACAGATTTTACATGTGTTAAATGGGGGTTTTTACAGCTTTCTCCATCATGGTCATTGTGACGGCCCACAATTAATATTGGTCCTCCTTTTATCTTCCTCTTTCCAGGTGCTTATAAAAAGACCATGGCCAAAATAATGACTTAAAGACATCAAGGATAAACAGGTATTTTGTACCTCAACTTAGAGAAAGGTACTGTTTTTGTATGCGCATTTATTTTATTTTTTTAAATCAATTATTTAATGCTGACTTTGACCCTTCTCTTGTCCTGCTCAAACAATGCATTTCCTGTGAACCATTTTCCTTTCCGGTTGAGCACTTACCTTTTTCACCCTGACACAGAGATTACATGGGAGGGGGACCCAGGGGGACTAAATGTCTGCTGCTCCATTCATAGTGATGGTTTAACCATGTGTCTGTCTTTTGTAACACTAGCCTGCTTATTATAACTTACATCCCAAACTCTGTGTCTCCATAAATAACCCCTGACAGTTTCATTACAGCCTGGGGTACCCTGGCTAATACTGGTAGCTAACTTAACTCCAATCAATCTTTCTAATGTCTTGCATGGTTTGGTTTCATTAGGAGTCAAGGCCGTCACTCACCTGGTGCCTGCGCTACCAACACTTTGATTTGTGGCTCTTGGCTGTGGAAATGAATATGCATTCCATAAGACCCGAGGTTTCCCTGGGAAGATGATCCTGCTCAGCGTGCACACTTTATTGCTTTGCATGAGAATATATGCAGAATATATGTTACATTTCATTAGAGGGCCATTAGAGGGTAAAATCTGTGGAGAGTGTGCAAATGGTAGGACAAGGAGCTATTTATTAGTTTGGGGAGAGTGTGAAATATACTGTTGGTGGAATAATCGCTGAGTTATCAAACACGCCTTTCTTCTAGTGTTGCTGATTAATTCATGGTCCCCGTGAGACCATTAGGCTTTCTCCACATCTTTCTCTCCCCCACAAACTCTGATTTTCAGACTTATTATTATTATCATCATCATCATCATCATCTCTGATTACTGCTTCAGTATGTGGTCAGGAACTGGCCAATTTGAATGATAATGGGAACTGCTCTAGATCTGCTTAAAACCTCCCGATGGAACCATTGTCTGCGGTCATTTTCTGGTGGGTAGGATCTGCAGTAGATACACAGGTGCTGAGAGCAAGAGGAAACAAGAAGAATATTTCTCTGCGAAGGACCAGGAACCACTGGATCTTGCTCAGCATCATGACCTCAACTTGGTTACTTAGCCCCACCTCCATCCTCCAATGCCATTTCCTCATTAAAACGTGGTGGCAAAAATTGGTAGGTAAGTAGAAAGTTCCAGCAAGCGGTTTCCCAGAACTCACCCTGCACACCCTGATCTTTCATACTCTCTCAGGAAGGATCTCGGTGGCCAAACTTTTACAGTTGACTTATTCTTGTGTAATTCTCAAAGCAAATTAGGCACCAAGAGCTCTTTGTCACATCTCAACCATATCTGTAACTATCTATCTAACTTTTCTCTCTCTCTCTCTCTCTCTCTCTCTCTCTCTCTCTCTCTCTCTCTTTCTCTCTCTCTCTCTCTC
>NW_026067930.1:13566590-13764615 GCF_014885135.2 Alexandromys fortis | reverse complement strand
ATATATATAAAATCATCCCTAAACTTTTGTAGGATTTTTGTCACGAAAGCCACAGTTGGTACCACTAAGCTGTTTATGTTTTTTAGTTGTCCTTTTTGGCTTCGCTTGTACCATCTGTGTGTCTACAGTCAACATCAGTAAGTGGGCTGATAAGGAGTTCACAAAGCTCCATGCATAACCAAGTTAGAGTGGAACTTATCTTTCCAGATTTGTCCTTCTACCCACATTTTCCTTCAGAATTCCAGCAGTAAACTTCTTACAAACCATTTCTACTTTTCCACACATCCCTAGTGCCTGGGGGAACATCGCTGGCTTCATTGTTACTTCTTGCTTGTTCCTCTTCTCTGTCCACCTCACATAAACTTCTTTGTGTATTCCTTTTTGTTGTATGGCATAAATGAATAATAAACAACAGATCTGGTTGAAGTCAGTAAACTTTCTGGTCTCTCTGTGTTCTGAATCCGTAATCTGTGGCCCTATGTGCGTGCCGTATGTATCTAAGCACCTAGGATGTGTGTATGCATACATGTGTGCTGTATATATCTAAGTACTTAGGGATGATAGCTGAGAAATGAAACCACAGTCTCACATGAGGACGTATTCACTGAAAAAAATATTCAGCACTGTGGTTCTAAATGTAGAAAATAAAAGGAAGCCCTCTGTTAAATATTTTCAGTTTATAGAAGGCTTGGCAAAACTTGGAGAAGTTCCTAAGAAAATGCCCCTTCCTACTTTCTTTAACAAATCACAAGGTATAAACATGAAAGCAAACAGAGTAAAAATAATTCTCTGCTCTTCTTCAGGGGAGGGGATTCCTCACGAGGGATCAACATTATAAGGAGGATTATAAGAAATTTGACTTTTTTTTGGCTGGGACCTTCTTGGCTCTAGGGTAGCCCTCTATCATAGTTATTTGTAAATGCTGTTATCTTCCTTCAACAAAGCCAGTTCTGGAGACTGGAAAAGCAGAGAGTGATAACAATGGGGACTGATCCTTTTCTCCAATGTGTAGCTTCAGGGCGTGAGAAGGTTTTTATCACATTCTTGGAGGTGTGTAAAATGTCAAAAGCATGTTTTCTTGCTCTTGACCTGATCCTTCTTGCCAAACGGGAGTTCTGTCTGGTAAATCTTACTGCGGACTTGAGTTTCTGCCCAAGAGCAAAAGAATGTGGAAGGGTTAGATGAGGGTACCAGGCCACCATCAGGATACTTTATTCCTGCTGTTCTTGTTATCTGCCATGCAATAGAACGGTTCTTGGGTCAAAGGAATCACTTCTCAATATTGTATTTGGCAATTAGACACAACACCAACAGTCCAAGCAACAAAAGAAAAGGCTGGCAAATCAGACGTTGTAAGATTTAAAGCTTCAATATGTTAAAAGAAAGACAACAATTTGGGTAAAAACACAGACCATGAAGTGCAAGGAAATATTTATGAATCCTGTAGACGATAAAAGCTTAATATGTGCATTATCTGAAGAACTCCAGCCAAACAAAAGGAAGCCAAGTATCCAATTTAAAACCTTGGGAAGGACTTGAACAGATTGATCACCAAAGAAATAGACAGATGTTGGGAAGGCACAGGATGCATGCTAACATCATCAGCCAAGGGAGTATAAACCAAATACCACTTCATACCCAGTAGTGTGACTGTTGTCAAAAGATAGAAGATAAAATGTTTGGCATAGGCTGGGTGTGGTGGCATACACCCATAATCCCAGCACTTGGGAAGTAGAGACAGGTGGTTCTCTGTGATTTTTGAGGCTAGTCTATTCTACAGAGAGCATTCCAGGAGAGTCAAGGCTCTGTTACAAAGAGAAACCCTGTCCTGAAAAATCAAAAATAAAATAAAGATTGCCCTCTGACATCTACATGTGTGCCATGGAACACATGCACACATGCATGTATGCATATGAACACACATAAAAATTGATAAATAAAAAAATTAAAATATTTTGACATAAATGGAGAGAAACCAAATCCTTATGCATTACCAGCAAGAATTAAGATAATATAAACCATGGCAAATAGTTCCAGAATACTGTTTTCTTGTTTTTTTGTTCCTGGATGCTCAGACCTGAAATAATCACACAGCAACTCTATTAATTAAATCACTGCTTGGCCCATTAGCACTAGCTTCTTATTGGTTGACTCTTACATGTTAATTTAACCATTTCTTGTAATCTCTGTATCACCATGTGGCTGTGGCTTACCAGCTAAAGTTTCAGTATATCTGACTCTGGCGGTGGCCCCATGGCTTCTCTCTGACTCTGCGCTTCTTTCTTCCAGCATACAGCCTAGCTTTCCCTGCCTAGTTCTGTTCTTCCCTGCCATAGGCTCAAAGCAGTTCTTTATTCATTAACCAATAAAAGCAACACATAGAAGGACCTCCCACATCATCTATGAATCTCTATTTGCTGTTCATGGGAATGCAATGTTGACCTCTCCAGTCTCCAGGGAGGTGACTGAGTCAGTGCTAATTGCCCTTAGCTCTTCTTTGCCATATCAGTTTTTCCTATGCAGGCATATTTCTGGGAATGCCTCTGCTCCTCAGTTGACCATTTCTATCTTTCATCTGATGATCAGCAAATAATATCCATTTTGACATCATAGGGCTCTTAATACCCTCATTCTTGTATTGGCAAAGTTTGTCTTGTCAGCAAGAACCCTGGACTTGGTGTTCAATTCCAATATACATTCTAGGTCAGCATATTTTAAATCAATTATTTTTAATTTAAATCACTTATTTTATACCTTTGATAACTAACACGCACTCTTAACACACACACACAACACACACACACACACACACCTGAACCTAGTATTCTCAGGTGTAATGCTGTTTCCACATTTTTTGTCTGTGTTATCTTTACTTTTTGCTATTCCAGTCTAATAATTTATTCTGTTTCTAGTTTTTAATGCTGGTCAAAATAATTTTAATTGACTTTAACCCAGAAAATGAAAAATAACGTGTAACTTCAAAACAAAGTTAAATTTTATATTTGCATGTAGTAATCTTAAAAGAGGGTTGTATAATCAAATTTTATGAAAATCTGCCTCATTACAGTACACAGAAGTATCTATTATTTGTTTAAATTGCTTTGAGTATTGGTTGTGTCTATAGATCTTTTAAATAACACTTCATAGGCAGAAAACTCAAGTCTAAAGAGTTTCAAAGCCCTCTTTTGGCACGCTTCTGCATCTAGGTTGAATGCGAGGACATTTTGTATGCTCTGTATACCACTTTGCTATGATATGGGCATTCCTGCCTCTAAGATGACCATGTGCTCTGAAACAAAAATGAGACATATTTGGGGTAAGAAGAACATGATATGTGATATGAAGATTTTATTATCCTTGAAATAAGAATGCGAGACACCCCCAGTTTTTTCTATGGTGTCTAGACTCGTGAGACTCACTTAAAAGAGAGATCTAAAGAATGTATGTTACTCCCCCAACCCCTAACCCAGAATCAATCTCCAATTGCTAACCATGTGCACATGAAAATTTAGTTTTCTCTAAGGGAGTTTCACTTGGAGAACAAACTTCACTGAAAGGTAGACTAAATGCCCTTGGTAGATGGCCAAAATAAAGCAAACTCAACGGCATCTTTGGAAGTTCCTTGTCTCTTGATATGGTGCCAGGATTTTTCCTTTATTTTCAATATCTTATTTTATTTTATGTTACTTATATTCCTTTTTTCCCTTCTTACTCTACAGGTTCTTTATGTATATATTATGACTTCAAGTTTAGTGTTTTCATGGGAATCCTGAGTGTGCAAACAAGTGTGTCTTTGTTTCTTGTGCCTCCTCTTAGCACTCTTTTCCCCATTTGTTTGTTTTATCATATTCTTATTTGTTAGCCTTTGTGTTTTTCTATTTTATTATTATTCCTTAGAAGCCTGTTTGTTTGCTAATGAGAGTCAGAAAAGGGGTACATCTAGATGGAAGGGGTGGAGAAAGAAACTGGGAGGAGTAGAGTGAGGGGAAATGCAATCAGGATATATTATATGAGAAAACTCTATTTTTAATAAAAAAGGAAGAAGAAATCTTGTCTTATTTAGCAAGATTAGATATTAGGGTCAGAAACACCTACCATTGTGTGACTCAGAACCATCAAATTAGAGTTCACAATCAGAACCATCCCAGAACATGGCTTACTTACTATATTCCTCTTCTTGTGTCTACCATGTCTTCTGCCTACAATATCTCCCTTCTCTCTCTGGCTTAAGACTCATTTCCTCTGAGCCCTCTAATGTCACAGCCTCACTTGAGAGTTATGTCATTTATCAACCTCCTACAAACTGGTTATAATAAAGTAACCAACATCTAAAGAATGAGCATCCTTGAGCTCATATTTTTTTATACTGCCATGCAGAACATCTGCACATCTCTCATTTTTGTCTGCCTATTATTGACTTGCCTAGAATCTGAAGAAGGCAGCAGGACTCTAGTCTAAGGATCTGATGCTCTTTCCGTGATGCAACTGATAATTTCATGTTTTCCCCTCTCACATCTGAATCTCTAGTAGAGTGACTAAGACACTGAAAATGGTAATTTTCACATACTCTTTTGGAATAAACAAATGCCAAGTTACTTTAAATATTAAAAAGTGGTAAACATAATTATACAGTTTGATGAGTTTGCGGTTTAACCCCACAGCCCTTCTTATCACCATGGGATGTAAGTCTGAACTACACTGAAAGATTTAAAACATCGGTATGACTGAAAAGTACAGAAACTTAAAAGACAGGCCACAGAGTAGGAGAGCATCTGAATAATACAAATAGCACACCCAGAAAACCAGCATCCAGATTGCATACATTAATTCTGCAAAACAACAAAAGAGAGGACAGTTCAACAGAATAATTCTGCAAAGGGCATAAGTAAAAAATGTGAATGATGAATACACTTAAGAAAAAAACACTTAGCCTCACCAATTCTTCAGAGAAATAAAGGTAAAACAATTCAAAGATGTCGCTTTATACTGATTGGCTAAAGTAAAATCACATAACAGTTTCAAGAGCTGGTGGTGATGTAGAGAAATCAGACTCATGAATTTCATTAGGACAATGTGAGCTGATTAAAACAATTATTTGACATTATCTAGTAATGACTAAAGGCATGGTTTTATACCCCCAAAAGGCATACACATGTATTTTAGAAGAGGCAATGTATGACAAACAAAAAAAGGAGACAAACAATGGCAGCATTGTCTTTTATAACAAATTCAAATGGAATTCTGAAATTTCAGATACAAGTTATTAAATGAAATTGTAAATAACTGATATAAAGCACCCAGTCTCCTGGTGTATGATCCTTACAGGAAGGGGAATATTAAAGGCTGAGTATCAATCCTGAAAAAGGACACAGAGGAAATAGCAATCTCAAGCCAGACCTGAGTGCCCTAGAAAATGTCTCTTTACTCTATGATAAGCAAGCATCTGATAGGCCAGTAGGCATTGTTGTGTGGAGGCCCAAAAATGTGAGCCTATTTCTACCTTGTCTGAAGGTCAGAGAGTTTGAAGTTGCTCAATTGTTAGCAACAATCATGGCTAAACATTCTGATCAGGATGTGTTTACTTGCTTATTTTGACATTAAGATGGCTCATACAGGTAGATTCACTCCTTCCTGACAGATGGTCAGGAAATGCAAGCATAGTTTTGTTCCTTCTTTTGTAATATAAGGTTATCTGGGAAGTGATTGCCTACAGGATACTTGGTCTAGAGTAGCATCCCTGCCTAAACAACAGAATGCTAATGATTTGATGCTTCAAAGTGTTAAAGAAATTAACTGTTCAGAGTTGTCTTTGTATCATGTTAGTCTCTTGTTGTCTTCTTCCCCCTTTTGTGTTGGGGTATAAAAAAAAAAGTTATAGAAAACTAAACACAGGCGATTTCAGTTCACTGAAACTCCCCCTGGTACTATTGTATGGTTCCTGTTTTATTATTATCACATAGTTATATTCTTTACTTATATTTCTAATCCCCATGCACCTACTTTGGCAAGTGGTATTTTTGTTGAGGCTGGTCCCCAATATAGTTGTTGTTTCAAAACCATGGTACTCTGCCACTTTTACCCACTATTTCTCAAGGCCTACACAGCTAGTATATGGATGTTAAAAGTCCAGTCTTACCACTGAAACACACACACACACACACACACACACACACAGTGCCAAGGCTTCCTAGGCTTAAATTTGCAAGTCAAAGTTTGATATCTATATACTTTAATAGGGACAGTTCTTGAACTTTCTGAACTAACTCACCTAAGGTTATGTGTCTTTCTTGGGCATGATAGTTAATGACTAGTTAACCTGATGGCACTAGACCTTGTCACCTCACCCTAGTCAGATCTACCCAGGTCCAAGCCTCTGCTGCTATAAAAGAACCCAACTCAATGCATCAACAATAGTTGATGTGAGTGAGATAGAATGGCGGAAGAAGAGGAAAAACAAGCAGTAGGGCAGGAAGCATATGCTTAGAAAAATGGACTAATCATTCAGTGAAGAGTGAGTTAGATCAGCGTGGATCAGTTGCAGTGAAACTCACAATCAACATGCTAAGCACAAAGGAAAAATAATGTATTTTATACATACACACACATACACAGATGTTTAATAAAATTCATGCAAGTAAACAATAAAAAGCATCTGGATCTAAGGAATTAGTGGAATGAGCTAGGGAATGGGGTATGTTGCACTTTGAATCATATCTGATATCTGATCATACTAAAAATGACATGTAGTGGTTTGGAAATGCTAATTCATGGAAATCGATTGCTATTACAATGTTTTCTGTTTTCCTTTCTGTTTGAAATATGTAAAGATGTGATATGTGATATTTCTGTTGTAAATATGTAAATATGCACAGGAAGATATGGGTGATGCTCATAAGGCCTCATGTTTCAGCCAGTCCTAGACTCCCAGCACGGCCCATCTCTGCCTTCTTGGGAAATTAATTCTTCAGTCACCTTTTGACTCCAATCAAACGGTGTAGCTGACTGGTACATTAATGAATTTAGACCTGCTACACATCATTTAAATAATTAATTCAATAACAAATGCCAAATATACACACTAAAAATGTTCAATGGAAGTTTTTATGAGAGCATTAAATTGTTTAGTAAGTCCTGACACTCAAAGAAGAGGCCCTTCATGACAAGTATGATCTTGTCATTCTCTACTAAATTCTCATCTGCCTCCAGTTTTCCCTCTATTTTCTTTTAACCAGCCCTTTTTTCACCTTGTTCTTTTGTGTGGTGGTCACTCTTTCCCTTCAGTATAAGCAGCTTCTCTGTCGAGGAAATCCTCATTCCCTAGTCACATGCTTTCTAGGCCTTCCACATCTTGCACTCCTAGACGAATCATTTCTCACTGATTGACAGTGTTGGAATCCATACAGGGACTAGGCCTAATTCGTTTCACCAACTCCAAACCTATTTCACAGAATTTATGGTGAGAACCAACAAGGGTGTTTCCTCCTTTGTAAAGACAGCAGCATGCCCTCTTAACGGCTACTGAACAATGGGCCAGAGTGGCCTATGTTGGACATTACCACATTCCACTGTGGAAACACTAGCTGTGGGGTGACTTTGTGAGGCAGAAGATGGCATTACTCTTCATAATAGGTCACAGCAACCACAGTCCTAGGGGAATGTTCGACCTCTCTGTTTGCATCAATCTTTAATCCTCAAGGTTCTTCCAGGGACTTCAAGAGATGTCACAGGCTGTGTCTGTGTATAAACCAGACTTTCCCCACTTGGGAAATCACTTCTCCAACAATGACAACATTTGAAGATGATTACTTATTTAGAGTTTTAAAGGTGGGGTCTCTGTATGAGGCCCTGGCATTTCTAGGACTTACTGTATAGACCAGGCTGCCTTCTAGCCTGTGATAATCTCACTTCCTCTGCATTCTAAATACTGGGATTATATACACGAGCCACCACGCCAGGTCCAGAGTCCTTTAAAAATTAGGATGAAAGAAAACTCGCTTAGGAAGCAGCTTCTATGTGAGCCACAGCTGTGTGCAATGTGTTTATGAATACAAGCTCATGAGTCAGAATGTTCTACAGTAAAGTGACCAAGGCTCAGAAAAGAGAGGAGGCCAGATTAGGATCTCAAGCCCACAGAACAGGGGTAACCCAGGCTGTCATTCAGGGTCTTGTGCTTTTTCCACTCCTTACAACTGGAGAGCTATCCTGTAAAATTCCACTCCAGACTCTTGGTTACAACTCCATGAAAACTGACCCTAGACTTTTATGATCCAAGGCAAAATGACAAATGGCAAGACAAGAATAACAACTCATCTCTAGTCATCTGCAGAACTATCAGCTGCTTCACTGACTTTCTGGAGGGGAATGGCAGGTGGAGGATCGAATAAAACCTAAGATCAGTAAGGATACCAGAGTAGAAAAGTCAGGGGCCACACGGAGAACACTGGGAGCACCTGAGACTCAGAAGTTCCTACTCAGTGAGAGGCGTTAACATTTCATGTTGAGTTTCCTTATCAGTCTAGACACCTTGACGTCATGAAGAGACATTTTCAGGTTAGCAGCTTGGCAGTCTTTTCCTGGAGGAAAGGTATTTGGGGAATCCCAAAGCAGTGTGGAAGAGCTCCTGTAGTTAGCAGATATGACTAGCAAGCTTGTTGCCACTTGTTGTTTCAGGGGTCAGAGGTGTGTGTGTATGTGTGTGTGTGTGTGTGTGTGTGTGTGTTTGTCTGTCCCTATTTCTGTTTCTGTCAATCTTTCAGTGTGTTTCTGTGCGTCTGTCTCTCTGTCTTTGTCTGTCTGAGTTTCTCTCTCTGTGTGTATTTGTGTGTCTGTGTCTCTCTGTCTCTCTGCGTCTGTGGGTGTGGGTGTGTGTGTGGGTGTGTGTGTGCTCGTAAGTACATGCCTGTGTGCTGTTCCTCAGTTCCCTCCTTTTTTTTTTCTGTCCCCAAGGATAGAGTGTTTGGGTTACCCTCTGAGAAGCCCTGCTTTAAGATTCTATTTATAATCATGAGTCCAATGTGGGGCCTTGGACACATTCAAGAGCTCATAAGAAGTTCTCAAATCGGTGCACAAAATACTTAAGGAACTTATCCCATATCTGGAAAAAAAAACATCCCTTCTGTAACACCATGCCATCAGTGTGGCCATACCTAGGTAGAAAATCTCCTTTATCATGACATTTCTTTCACAGAACTTCATAAAGTATTATTTTCAAATATTTATTTATGATCACCTCTGCATAATTTCTGTAACTGGAGTGCAGCATCGAACAAGTAGCTATCGAATAAATAAGTGACAAACAACCTGATCTCCTTACCACAGTAAAGTCAGTTTTCCCTCGCTGTTATCCTTGCCTGTAGCTTTGGTGCCGACCTTCATAGCTGGAAAGGATCTTAGGCAGTCTTTATTCTAAAACACTCCTGACTCAGATGAGAGATGTGACTCAAATTATTTCAGTGACCCCTGAGGTCCTCAGGAAGCTGTGTAGCTATTCTTGTTTTTGCCTCCAACCTATTACTGAAGCAGGAGCATTTTAAAAGCATTTTTGTATTGTTTCTGGGAGTTCTTGCAGAGTGCTGTGTCCTCTCTTTCCTGTGTCTTAGTACACACCTTGTCATTTTCTTCTAACAACCTCCTGCTTTTGCTCACCCACCTGTCCTCACCTGCTTTAGTTTCATTGTTATTATTGCTGTTTTTCCATAGTCACAGGGTTTAGTACAAATGTCATGCCCTTCAGGAATCTCCTATGCAGGATTACACTTGGAATATGCAAGAAAACCCAGACTTCTCCATTCACAGAATGCCCCTCATTTTAAGACATAGAATTGGAAACGATCAACAAATTTTCTAGAATTTAAAGTTCTGTGTAGATCCTTGCTGTACCAATCTTAACTCACCCTGGTTTTCCCAGTTCCTAGGCCATAACTTAAGGCTCAATAAATAGTCTGGCAATGAATGTGCACTCAATCAGCAAATTTATATCTTTTCCTTCATAAGAATAAAATGCCCTGTTCCTGTTAGACTGATAAATATTCAAAAGTCTGGCTGCAGATAAAGGTAGGACTTGCCTGATATGGTAAATGTGTCTCTAAAGAAGTAAATTGAATTACTTTTAAATGTGCTAAGAAGATTGCTATTTAAAGGGTTCATTTAATAGATCTCATGAAGCAAAGAGCGTGATTATAAAAGTAAGCATTGCTTATCCCTCCAGCCTCTGAGGCTGCTGGAGGCAGCAGAGCCTCAGGGGTTGAGTTTGTCTGCTACTGGTGAAGGACAAGTGAGTAGCAGTTCTCACTGGGTATGGGGTGGGGGAAATTAAACAGAAGGTGAAAAATGCTAACCTACTTTTGTGAAATGTGGAAGACAGATTCTGACTTCTGAATACAGCTTTTGGACATCACTCTTCTGAGACAACACATTATTTGCTTTGAGGAGATCCAGTATGGATAAGTAGTCCCTGACATTGCTGTGTAATAGACTGTCAGGATTAGAAAGGAATTCTAACCCGACCTCTTATGGTATGCCTAGAGAGATTAAGGTCCAAGTGGTAAGTAACCTAGCCAAAGTGAAAAAAAAAATAAGCTAGACCACGAAAAGACCTTAGGATTCAGAGCAGCGCTTTGTCTATTTGTGGATTGGTTTTCTTGTTTTGAAATTGACCAATACCAAAATTCAGATTCACTTATTATATACAGCATTCTAGATGACAATATAAAACATTCTATCAATAGATCAATAATTCAGTCCAGGCATATATCTAACTTTTCAGTGACTTTAATTTAATCTATCCCTGGGTACCTCAGATTCCTTAACTTCAAAATAGAGAACCATAGTACTACTGACCTTAGAGAGTGGGCATCCTTCTTTTGAAGGGATGCAGATGGAAATCTTGGACGAGAGTTTGGGACTTGGAGACTCAGGAGCAATAATAATCATGATGATGACAGCAGCGAATGAGATTAGATTAGAATGCTCTTCTAATTCTGACATTCTTGTCACACCATAATTTTGGAGACAAGTTATCCATGCTGGGTTTTCTCAAAGCAAAATAGCAAGTTGTTTCAGAAGAACGATGCCAAAGAGCTAGATTCCGAGGTCAGACTACGGCTTCCAAGATGATGGTGTTGTTGTTGATGGTGGTGGTCATCACTCTCTTTTGTTATTTCCTCCCCTTCTTAGATAAAAGAAGTGTGTGTTTATTTTCTTTACTCTGAAAACAGCTGTGAGTAAGTATTGTTTGACACATAACTCAAAATCTGGAAAACAACACTGAAATAACTCTCTAGAATGAGGTGGCTTTAACACTCAAATAGAATAGAGAAAATGTCACTTTTAAGCTTCTTAAAACTTAAATGGATGCTGATGTTCCCGATCTGATTGAGGTAATGTCTAGCTCCTGCATTAGAAAAACTACTGGAGAGATTTTTTTTGGTCATTTCTCTCCAAGTTCTCCTCTCAGATCTCTCTTAATAAAATAAGCAAACCATGAGATGCCAAATTTGCAGCAGCAGCAGCAGCAGCAGCAGCAGCAGCAGGAAAAAGAAGAAGAAGAAGAAGAAGAAGAAGAAGAAGAAGAAGAAGAAGAAGAAGAAGAAGAAGAAGAAGCAGCAGCTACTTCTCAGCATTCTGTAGAATTCAGTGCTCACAAAGCTGATTTCTGATTGTGTTTGACTTTCTATGCCAGCCTTGAATAATAGGACAAAGGACAGCAAGTTTCCAAATGAGTTAGTCCCTACATGCTGTGGAGTTTCAGGTGAGTATACTCTTAAGACTGCCATTTCTCACAGAAAAATTTAATTTCTGTCTTTATGAATTTTAAAAGATTTCTGTAGTTGCTTATTTCCCTATAAAACATTATATCACATGGTATGGCCTGGGAGGAAATGTATTGCATCACAAGATCATATTTGATGTATTTCATCCTATTTCATATTTGATCTTGTCTGTGGTCATTTGGAAGAGTACCGGAATGCACTGAAATCATCTGTGATGGATGAGGTGTAAATTTACTCTTGGTACCTGAAGAACAGGATGGAGCCATAGTTCACTCATTGACTCAGATGTTACCCAGACAACAGTGTGCCTGTCGTAGCTACTGTTCCGTTGTTGAGAAGAAACACCATGGCCAAGGCAAATTATAAAAGAAATCATATATGCTTATAGTTTCAGAGGCTGAGTCGCAACATTTTCCCGTGTTGTCCTTCCTTCCTCACACTGCTTCTCAGATCAGAACTGGTTCCTCTGTTCACTTTCAATTGCTGTTGCTGATGCCACTTTGTTGTGGATTTGATTCCCCCAGAGTTTTATAATTGGCAAGAGAAATGGGACTGTGTGTCTACACGTGGTTTGCAGCTCACTTAATATGAAGGGCTCTTGTGCAGACTTTGTCAGAGACTTTTCTAAACAATCCAAGGAAGCATCCAAGTGCACAGAAAACAGCCCCAGTTGGCATCATTTTAAAATCTCCACCTTCCCATTTCTATACTTTCCTTTCCCCCTCCTTTCTTTCCACTCTTTTTATAATTTTTAGAGGGGCACAAAAATATTTTCAGATATCTGTGTGACTCTAAGAAAAAGGTTGTGCAAGGTAAGGGTCCTGGGGCTGTGGTAAGTGGTCAACTTACACCATATGCAAGCTTTTAAGCAAAATGAGGGCAAACGGACTCATGCAGAAAGGCAGAATTTCTAAGAGAGAAGGCTCAAGGGCATGAAAGCAGAGGATTCCCATCACGCATACACACTATGCAGCCCTCTGGTGCCCAAACTTATGCTAAGACCCCAGGAATTGAACAATAGGGAACTTCCAGACTTTTTCCCCATTCCTACCCCCTCTTCTCTCCTTCCCATGGGTGGTCTGTTTTCCTTCCAGACTTCTCTGAAGTCCACTCTTCTAACTCTTCCATGGACCTTTTCTTTGATAAAGCTATTTCTTTGACTGTCTTGCTCTATTTCCAGGAAAAACCCACATCCACTCCTTAAGAGTGTGTTTGCTGCCGGGCAGTGGTGACGCATGCCTTTAATCCCAGCACTCGGGAGGCAGAGGCAGGCAGATCTCTGGGAGTTCGAGGCCAGCCTGGTCTACAAGAGCTAGTTCCAGGACAGGCACCAAAGCTACAGAGAAACCCTGTCTCCAAAAACAAAAAAAAAAATAAATAAATAAAACAAAAACAAACAAACAAACAAAAAGAGTGTGTTTGCTAGTTAGAACTACAAAGGTTTGCCTGGCATTCTTAGGCTGGGCAAATTGTTCCTCTCTCTTGTCTCCTTTCTATTACAGTTCATCGAGTATCACAGTTTTCTACAAATAGCCCCAGGCCACTACACATATTTTCATGATTCATGCTAATTGGGAGTTAGTCTCGGTGTTTTCATTGCACGATCTTCGATCTTCACGTAGGGAAGAGACTGATGAACGTCTATCTATCCCTGAGGGTCAGATTTAAGCCCAGGTTAAAGCACTTTGTCTTTGCCCCCAGGAAGCTCTTCTTGGAAGGGCTACTTTCATGGGTGTGTGCCTAACACTGGATTAGCATAGCTCAAAGTGCTTGCTGGATACAATGAACAAGTCCTAGCTCCGGTGAGGCATTAAAAAAAAAAAAAAAAACGAGACCTCGGGGTTATATTTTAGTAATCTTTACTTCATTTGGGAAATTATCTTTGTACACAGTCAGTAAAAATCAACATATGCAGTGAGAGGAAGTATAAGACAGATGGCACTATACGAGACAATACTGCATCACGGCAATAACATCTGTGAAAACGTTTGCAAGAGAATGAAGCTCCATCATTGCTTCTCTTGAGCGCATCAGCCGAAGCAGATGTGCGCGGAGTTACCCACCACCTGCTTAATTTTTCTGGGATCTTCTCCTTTGGTCTTGTATGACTGTTGTGGACTATCTTAGTAGGCTGATGAAGGTGGAAAAAATATATCGTAAGCCAAACCACATGAAATTTCTTCTGGTGGTATATATAGACATTGAACACATTCCTTTTGGGGACAAAGTTATAAGAATCATGAGGCCTATGTTTCCTCATTATAAAACAGTATTTGATGGAATGGTGAGCCTATGCTGGTTTAGCATATTTCCTAGAACTGATAGTTCATACTAGAGATTGCTCCTTGTATTTTTTAGATCTTGATAAATGTATAATGATATATACAATATAGTTTCATTTTTCTAAACACCCTGTGTATTTTATTAATTCCTTCATTCCTTTTCTTTAGTCCTTGCCAGTCATCAATCTTTCCATTAGCTCTGTGGGTTGCCTTTTCTAGAATTTCATATAGTTGAAATCATGTAGTGTGTTGCCCTAAATTTTTTTTCTAGTAACACTCATTAACGATTTTTCTATGTCTTTCTTTATTCAGATAGATCATTTTCTTAAGGACTGGATAGTACTCTGAAAGGCTAGCTAAATCAGTTTACACTCCTAATGATGCATTTTTTAAAATTACACAATCAGTCCTGATAAGCCACTATGCTAGGTCAGTAACAGATAAGACCCTACCTTTTGACTACATGGGAAAACCTAGATCCAGTCACTTCATTTATTTTTCACTGACTCTATTTCATGAATAAACTGAAGTGTACAGGCTAGGTGTCACCAGTAACCAGGCAACCCAGTGAAACCTTCCATGGTCTATATGAGAATGTCAGGTTAAAAGGAGTCTGTACTGTCACTAGGGATTAGTCGTGGGAACAAATAGCTTTCTTTGGAGCTAAGGCCAGGGAAGAAACATGAAAAGGAATATGGAAGATGGGCATTCTGTAGTTCAGCAAGCCTTCCTTTTAACCATCATCCATTTGGGTCCACCTCATGCCAGATCCCAGAAAGAGAAGCTAAAAATAAACATAAACGACAATTTCAGCCTGAAAGCATGCACCTGAAGTGGTGACTGTTGCGGAGGTATCAGGCTGGCGGGGCAGTGGAGCCAGATCAAACAGGTTCTTCTCTCTCCCAGACCCTTGCTGTTGCTGCCTCCTGCTTGTGTGAACCCTCCCACCCCACTCCGTGTGTTGGCTTTCTTCATTTCAATATGTCTTATTATTTCCCAGTGATGGTTTTGAAACTTAAGTCCAGTCGCCAGAGTCTCCCTCCTCACCTGCTCTCTGCATCAAAGCTGAGGCGGGTAGGCCTTGTCCCTTCGGGCACAGCTTTGGCTCACAAAAGGGAAAAGCTCTTCCCATCTCTGAACCTTTGGAAAAGTCCGCCTCCTCTCTCCTCCTCCCCTCTCCCCACCTGTCTGGCCAGTTCACCTTCTGCTGTTGCTAAACCAGCACCCTCCCCCAAGCAACCACGCCTCTCACCCTCTCCTTTAGGGCACCCCTGCCTCTGGGTATGTCCTCTATCTAGTTTAGAGGCCATGTTTATTTCTGTCTCTCCCTTCCTGTTTGTCAGCCACTCTGCAGCCTGGTTCATAGTGGGTGACAGCCATGCTTAACGACCGCATCAGCTTAGGTAAGTAAATGGGTCTGAGCTGTAGAATGAATCAATTGATCTTGATTAAAAATTAACAAACACAGTGGCTTCCCAAAAGAAATCTCTTTTTGAAGTATCCCTAAATACCAAGAACTTGGCATTCAGGTCATGATAAGTCCCAGGGTTTGTGTGGGGTTGGTCCCTGCTGTTGCTGGGATGCTCACAAAATGCTGGAACCTCATAGAGTAGAGCTCTTTGATTATATTAATAATGATATGTACTTCCTGCTGGCTGCAGATAACTTTTTCACAGTGAGTATTAACAGCCTCCTTCTTTACTTTTCATTTTATTTTAGTTTCAATTTTTTACTTTCTTAAAATATAATTTCTTTTTTTCTATAATTTTTTATTGAGTCTTTGTGAATTTCAGATCATGAGCCCCAGGCTCACTCATTTCCCAGTCTTTCCATATCTGCCCTCCACTCTTGTAATCTCCCCCTCCCCAAAAAATAGAAAATAAAATTAATAATAATAAAAAGTCTCACTGTGGAAGCTGTGGTGTGTCATGGTGTGTCCTCCAGCATACCCATTTGTCCAACCAACACTTACAAATGTTCATTGCAGTGAGTCCTAGGACTGGTTTGAGGTCTCTGGCTTCTGCTACACCATAGATACTGGATGCTCATTGAGACTCCTCTAGGCTAGCCGGATGATCGTACAGCTTTGGTCCTACAGGACCAGCTCATGCATGCACTCCTACAGCCTCCTTCCTAAATGGTCATGACAGGGTCTTCAGCTAACATTCTCAGAATGGTACTTGTATCAGTCACTGCGATGCTGAATTTAATGGTTCCTGTTCTCTTCTCCCTTTCTTCTTACCTGATATAGAGATGGAATATGGATATGCGATGGGCAAGAATAATAAGACACTTCTGAACCACACCTTTTACCTAAAGATATCAACTTTCCTGATTCAAGCTTCCTCCTCATGCCCTGGGTTGGGTTGTGTCCCCTAAGCTATGTTCTTGCAATATGGCACCCTTCTCGTTTCTAGATGTGTCCCTACCGTACAAGACTGATTTATTGGCACAAATTAGTGCTTACTACTTTCTTCCTCTGGTGAGGAATAAACAGTGTAAGGATCGGGCCACACTCGCAGTAACTCGTGTAGCGTCCAGTTCATCAGCAGACCTGACTGAGTGAAGCCGTGCATGAAAGATGTGAAGACAGAAGTGGGAACTGGCAAGTGTGGAAAGGGTTGTGTGTGTGAACATACATATTCCTGCCCCATTTTGCTTATTAAATGCAAGTCTTCATCTTTGCCTGGCCAATCTATAGGACTATACTGCAAACACTTGCTAGTATTCTTGACAAACATTTCTCAAAATACCTTCATTGAACTGTTCCTAAGATTTCCTTTGGATTGGTTGTCTTATGAAGACAATAGATTTAAAAAGTAGATTTGTTAGCGAGTTAGGGCCCTTTTGCTCCACCCATAGAAAAGAGTAAACAAGGAGAAAGGTTTGTCTGTGGCAGATTTTCAGCCACTGCTTCTAGGTTCTTGCTCTGTTTTATTTCCTGTCTTGACTTCCTTGGGTGTAAGTGTAAGCCAAATAAACCTTCTCCTCCCTAAATGTGCTTATGGTGTTTCATCACAGCAATAATTACTCCAAGTTGGTTACCAGGAGAGTGAGGTTCTGCTGTGACAGACCTGATGATGTTGTTTGGGGGAGGATTGTAGAAGGACTTTGGAATTCTGGGCTAGAAAAGCCATTAAGCATTGAGAGTTCAGTGATCTGTTCTGTCTGAGCTTGGAAGGTAAGAATGTTGAGATCAGTGTGGACGATGGAGGCCTGGCTTGTAAGTTTCTGTGGGAAACAAAGACTGCAGGGCCCTTTGTGTGAAGAACCTGTGGTGTCAGTTCAGCTGCAGTTGAAGAATTAGCTATGATTAATAAGAGAACAGAAGCACCGAAGTAAAACCTTTGCTTTGCTGGGACAATGCATGCTGGTCAGCTGGGTCAGAAGAATCATCTGGGATTAAGAAGAAACCAGCATCATTGAGGTGTAGTCTTCTGGGAGGGGTTTCCTGAGGGTCAAAACACAGAAGCTATGTTCCAGAAGCCAAGGTTGTACCTCGTGGTGGCAGCCGGACTTGGTGGTACTTGTTAAGCGTCACCCAGGTGGTTCTTGTGTTGAAGGCCTGAAGGGGTCATGGAGAGCAGCTGAGGCTTGGCACTGCAGTGCAGGGCTGGAGTCCCTAAAGAGAGCCTAGGAGAGGCTATCTGTAAAAGTGCGACTCAGTTGCAACAAGGGACCCTAGCAGTTTGGGAGATGCCAGTACCATGGGATGACCAGCAAGAACATCAGCAGCCATGGAGTGGAGCCCGCTAAAGCCTAGAAGACAAGCTACATGCACTACAAAGGGCAGAGTTGGAGAAGTGACCCAAAGCTTGAAAGGGCCCAGAAGAGCGTGAGTGAATCCTAGGTAATTAAATATTACACTTTTGGAGTTCAGTTTTGCTTCGTTAAGGTTGTGACTGTGCCCTGGTTCTTCCCTCTTAAAGTAAGAAAGCACTTATTTTTGATTTTACACAAATCAAAGGAGCCCATGGTTTAGAGCTTTTGAATTGCTTTTAAAGCTCTTTCCTACCCACATTGCTTTGGTCACAGCAATAGTGACCCTAAGATACTGTCACGGTGCAGGTGCTGGATCCCAGGTTCCATAGTCCTAGAAATGTTAGCTTGCTTACGCAGTCCTATAAGGCCAGGGTTTTTCATGGCATGGAAACCGCTGATGTGGCAACTTCTAGTTAGCAGTAGATACATAGATTGCTCAACCCATTGACAGTTGCCGGTGTTACAGCTTTGAGCCCTTGGCCCTAAATCATAGCTCTTTGGAACCCTTCCGGTGACCAGGGCACACTGTTTCTCTTCTCTGACTCCTGAGCATCCTTCAACCTTCATTGCTTAATCTCAGTCCCCTGTCCTCGCTTTCCATTTTCTGCTTCAATGCCATTTTTCCTGCCCTGGCATCTCTGAAGTCAAGGCAGGAAGTTTCTTCGTCAGTTGTCAAACAGCCACCTACCTTTCTCCCTTCACAAACCAGCTCTGCTTCAGTTGGTCCTGACATTGCAACTCCAGGGAAGACAGCAGTAGAGAGTGTCTCCCTAAGTGACCTGAGCCGCTCCTTGTATAGCACACGAAAAGATCACAGCCATTGAGACTTGGGTATGGATCAAGCATAGCCTTATCTGCATAATCCCAGTTGAAGCAGTTTCTTTGCTAACCACCAAGAGAAGGGTTCTCTTACTCCCGTGGGTGGCAAAGGTTACAGGACCATCTTGAGTTCCCAAGGCTGGTCCCTAAAAGTCCTGGCTGAGGCTGTGTCTTCAGGACCTGGAGGAACCTACAGCCATCATTGCACTTGTTCCTCAAGGCATTCGCGGAGGGGTCCAGGTGGCTGGTGCTGGTGTTAGAGTAGTCCAGCTTTTTGAATGGCAATCTTTGTTTTCAAGGCAGCCAGGTTTGCAACCACTGCTAATTGGGAAGTCAAATTGCTTCATCCCTCACAGTCTTTACTTAGTTACAGGAAAGGGGACATCAGAAAGTGTGCCCACAACATAAAGGGCTTCATTAGTGCTGATGGTGATTTTGCAGTTGAACAGCATGTTAGCAGTGTTTAGCCATTTGTCCATTGCCCCAGGGAAAGACATGTTCCCCCTTCTGTCTCACAAATACACAGCATCATTTGGTACATGCTTTTTTAAAAGTTACACATTTTTTCCCTGAGAAAATGTAGACAAACTCTGAAGTGTGTGTTCTCTGCTCCTCAGCTGAGAGCCTCCATTCCACGTAATTGTTAAAGGCAGATTCCAAAGCCATCAGAGAAATGTGTCATTTCATGTGTCCTCTGATCACCAGTTTTATTCTTAGTGCTTACTTAAAGTATAAAATCTTTTCCTCGGGTTGTGCATCAGCTAGTGCTCTCCAGAGAAGCAGAGTGACTACATATACACGCAGCCACATGCAGATGCAAAGAGAACTAATTTATGCATCTGTTTACATGCTGATGGACCCTTGGTAAGTCTGAAATTTGTAGATGACCTGGCAATCAGGGATGAGTCAACACTGTAATCTAAGTTCAAAGGCTATCTTCAACAGATTTCTATCTTGCTCGTGGGAGGTCAGATTTTTGTTTATTTGACCTTTAGCTGATTAGATGGGAACCACTCACATGGAACAAAATCTGCTTCCCTCATAGTGCACAGATTTAAGTGTTAATCTCATCCAGAGCACTTTTGGCCACTGTTGAAATGAAGGCTAAGCCATGTAGGCAATAGACACTAAATATTAGAGGCACTCTCTAAGTAACTCAGGGTCTCAGTTCCAACAAAAACAAACAAAAAAGCAAATAAGAAAGCTGAATTTAGTAACTTTAAACTAAAAAAATATTCTATGCTCATGAGTAAGACTCCTGGGTCCAGATTCTGGGACAAATATATTTCTATACTTATACCCTCTGATACCTGTTATCTAACACATGACCTCAATGGGAACCACTAGTAGTTTATGGGTGGGACATGAAAATTTGGCTTTGAAGTAGCTAACACATCCCTTTTTTTCTTTTTAATGTCAGTTCATAAGACCTGCCTGTAATAAGTGAACAATAAATCCAATGTTAATTTTAGACACATTCTAACTTTGGGGTTATTATTATTTCCGGAACTGTATGTAGATATAATTACATGATTTAATGACTTCCTGGGCTTTGATATCATGCTCTTCTGTCCCAGGGTCTTACAAAAATATAGTTTTGCTGGGTTAATGTAAGTAATAAGAGTTAATAAGAAGCCTGAGCTAATAGGTCAACCAGTTTATAGTAATGTAGACCACTGTGTGTTTCTTTGGGACTGAATGGCTGCGGGACTGGGCAGGACAGAAGCTATTGACAACAGGAGACCTATAGCATATATCATAATTTTGGAGCTTTTAATTGATTCAAATTGTTTAAAATGTTCAAAGAATCAGTAAACCTGGGCCATGGAGGTGGTTAGCAGGTCTAGGCACTTGCTCCCAAGGCTGTCAGTGTAAGTTCACTTGGTGGAGGGAGAGAGCCAACTCAGGACTTCTGTTCACTCCACCCCCACATACACAACACCCAGAATAAATAAACACATGCAAAAATAATAAATCACACCAATGGGTCAAGTCCCAGTTTACCGATGCGCATCTGTGGTCTCTTCGTTTTCTCTTGCAAAATTGAGTAAACATCTTTCTCTCTCTCTCTCTCTCTCTCTCTCTCTCTCTCTCTCTCTCTCTCACACACACACACACACACACACACCACATTAAAGGAATGTTCATCCAGGATGCTTTATGTCATCTCCCATTTTCCACAGGGGTTGTACTGCGGTGACTAAGGCCCATTTTTAGAGACCTGGCTAGCAGGATCCATCTTGAAATCCTAATATAGTCCTCCTGATATTTTGTATTAAACAATTTCCTTTTACTGGTTGTTCTACGTCTATCAGTATCTTTGACTTGTACCTGCCGGATGCCAGTTGGTACAATCCATCCTCCCCACAGATGAGACAAAGTTTCTTAGGAAGACAATACTGAACCTTCCACTCCACTAAGAACAGTTAGATTAATGGAAAGTTGATTTATGGATACTTTTAGCTTGCATTGCAATATAACTATGAGGGTATGGTTTTCATAATTACCTGAACTTCCCATAGTACTGGTTTAGATGGTCACATGATTAGGACACACCTGCCAGAATGGAAGTACATGGAGTGGAGCTGGGAGAAACTTGTTCAGGCTCTTCTTCACTCTTCTACAGCTTTACCTCTTGTGAGCTGTACATAAAGAAACTGCTGTAAACTATCTTGGTTTTTACTTAAAATCTTAAACACTTTTCATTACCAAAGTTGTATTCTTATGCTTGAAGGAAGTTATCTAACTCACTAATAATAATAATAATAACAATAATAATAATAAATTCTTTGCAGCTAAGCAAGAGGAAAGATTGGCTTACATTTCTTTCACATTATTGAGAATATTAAAAAGCTGTTGTCTTATACAAAGGGAATCTGAGAGTCCATGTCCAAACAGTACTGAAAATGGATCAAAAGGGAGTACAGGTAATAATAATGTTATAGCATTTGTCCATTATTCTAAATTGGTTTTCCTGTGTTATTTAAAAACAAAATGCATTTATGTATAAAAAGTGATACAATTTAGAATTAAAACATAGAGTGAAAAACATAAGTCTCTTAGTGTTTTCAAATTCTTGGCATGTTGGAGATTTAGGAAAGAGAAATTAGAAATTCCCAGTATTTAAAAATTTATGATGTTTTCAATATACGTCTAGGAATCTTCACAATCTAATTTTGAATAGATCAAAATAGTGTATCATTTAGTAAGAATGACAAGAAAGGCAATTACAAAAGTCAAAATGCTCATCAATGCGCTCACACACATAGTCTTCTGTGGAAGTCCTTGGGATGCCTTCCAGGGTAATGTGTCTTCAATGTAAAAGATGTCCTTAAATGAGCAGGATCCACATTCATTCCATGAGGGGCTCTGACCTTACCAAGAGACCCAAGATTTAAATTGTGTTTCCATTAAAAGTTCCTGTACAATGGAGTTCTTCGTAAGCCCCAGTAAATTATCATTTTCTTATGGTTTATCATGCCATTCCAAAAATTAGAGCTGGGAATAGTGTCGCGTGCCTTTAATCCCAAATGTTGGAAGGTAGAGACAGGTATATTTCTGTGAACTCAAGGCCAGCCTGATATATACAGCGAGTTCCAGGACAGCCAGAGCTAATTAGTGAGACCCTGTATCAAAACAACAACAATACCTGTTTAAAACTTAGCCTTGTATCATAACTACATATTTATATGCATAATTGCAAATACGTGTACATGCACACAGGTGTGTGTATATGTGTGTGCATGTGTGTGATATTTATCTTTTTTTGTAAGGAAGCATATCTTTTCCAAGTTATATAAACTCCAGTCTCCTTAATGATTTGCATCTGAATTTGAGATATCAAAGTGAGATTTTTCTCAGAGAAATTGCTCGAGTATTTATAGAACTCATTTCTGAAGAGAGCTGCTATAAACACCAGTCGGGCCCACCCCATCCCTTCATCACTAAGGTGAAAGAGGCTGCTTTTACTTTACAGCAAAGAAGAAAGGATGCAGCCATAGGATCCCTCCAGAAGCCTGGTCTTGACCCTGTGCTTGAGGAACAGCTTGCAGTATCTGATTCTTAGATAGAAACCTAAATGAGAGAGGTAGGCTAGCTCGCTCTTCTAGTCGTTGCAGCAAAAGAAGAGGTGAGTCCACCAGGCTTTTTGTCACTAGAGTGCTTATTCAGGCAGAAATGTAGAGTGATTGTGATGAGCCAGATGTGAGTTGCTCACAAGAGAGAAATTTCATTGACACTTTTTAATCCTGCCCAGGAGAGCTACTTGGGGCCATGATGGCAATTAAAAAAAATCTATATGGAGTAGTCTGAAATATTAAGGACTAAAAGGCTACCCAAAGCCAAGAAAAAAATATAGCACTGTATTATAGAAAGTCCTGCCCAACCCAGAGAACTCTGAAACAATCACAGGAGGGATGTTTGATGTAACACAGTGCCAATCTATAAGAGACACATGTGTGCATCCAAGTCTTCATCTTTGTTCCTCCTCTGGACCAAGCTTCTCCTCACAAGAGTAGGTAGGTGACTGGGAGAAGATGCAGAAAGAACAAGGGAGACACATATCTTTTTGCATTGGTGGACAGCTGGACTTTAGAGGTCACCTCAGAGATAATGTCACCTCCTCATAAAGGCCTGCTCATAGACTGGAAATCTTGATCTCAGGATGGTTCCCGTCTTAATTAATAAAGGTAGCTTGCTGTGTCTTTGCTGTTTGTCTCATAGACCCCAATGTTTGATGCCAAATTTCTGCTTTCCTCCTAGAATTTTTGGTATGTTAAAGTGGGCTGTGCCCATGTGATAAGATGTCAGTAGAAACCCTTGTAGTGGATTTCTTCTATCCTGATTAACAAAATTTCACCTGTTCTGTCAAAGCCCATGGTTACATGAGGACCATCCAATTTCGTGTAAAATTTCTCAAGACTTTCACCCATGGGTCTTTCCTCTTTATTGATTTTGCTTTGTGTCTTTTATCAAAATAAATCACAGATACAAATACCATCATAAGCTCATTGCTGTAGGTTGCTCTAGAAAATTGTCAAAATTGGAAATAATTTTTGGGACTCCTCATAAAGGTCTAAGCTATGGGATGCAGAGAAATCTTATTTTGCAAAGTATGAAGCTATGATTATTTCAGCATCTGATATTGATTTTGGCTTACAGGGTGAAGGGGTGCCATGAGGCTAATCATGTTTTAATTCAGAGATAGCACAGCCAACCGCATGAAACAAGTGTAATGAGTGTAATAGGAGGTCACAGAAAGCAAAAAGTAAACATACATTCTGATGACAGCTTACAAGGCAGACTTGTTTGGCTCATCAATAACATACTCACACTTCTACTGACTTCTCATAGTGACTCCTGGGGACATAAAGGGCAAAGGTTAAAAAAAAAAAGACCTAGGAAATTCAGTTTGGATAAGAGCAAGGGCCCAAGTTGGGTCCTCTGATTCTGGGACCTGCCTGAATTTTCTTATTTCGCCTTGGCAATTTGTTCCTTAACACAGAGTTATAGGCTCAACTGAAAATCCATTGTTCTGTTCTCAGAATAAAAATATCTTCATTACACCACATATCTGAGATTCATTTTCCGTCACTCATGTGCCTTTTCAGATATTGGACTTGTTGGGAGGGGAGTCTTTGTTTAAGTGAAATAAATCTTTTTTTTTCTCCTAATAATTTTGGAACAAACTGACCCATGAGGATATTTAGCTTGTATCTCTACTCTCCTTAGGTCTTAAAATGCTCCAAAAAGTGGCTCAAGGATGCCTGTGCTTACAGGAACTGGAGGATAATTCTCAACTACCAGAGCACCACATGGAATGAGACTTACTCTCTAATATTGATCAATACATATAGAATTCAGAAAAAACATATAGTTATCCTCTTGGCTAAGGGAAGTAGATAAAATTGCCGGGGACAAAATTGGGATCTTGGGGGTGGGGTGGGTTGGGGTAAGGGGGGACAGGGAGAGAAAAGTAAGAAGGGGAGGATTGGGGGAACTTGAGGAAACAGGAAGATTGGGATAAAGGAAGGTTGGATAGGGGAGCAGGGAAGCACATATCTTAGTTAAAAGAGCCACCTTAGTGTTGGCAAGAGACTTGAACCTAGAGTGGCTCCCAGGAGCCCAAGGCGATGTCCCCAGTTAGTCCCTTGGGAAGCTGAGGATAGGGAACCTGAACTGACCCTATCCTATAGCATTACTGACGAATATCTTTCATATCACCATAGAACCTTCATCTGGTGATGGATGGAGATAGAGACAGAGACCCACACTGGAGCACTGGACTGAGCTCCCAAGGTCCCAATGAGAAGCAGATGGAGAATTCAGTTATGCTAAGCATAATTTAAAAAAAAAAAACAGATTAAAATAATTCAGTGTTACAAATGGCCCATACCACAAAGTTATTAGAATAAGGAATGAGAGATATATTCTTCAACTTGGTTAAATTAGTGGGTTCAAGATACACAGGTTTATAACCACAGCACAAAAGTCTTTAAGTGAAATTCTTCTACATCACAATAAAGCCCTGGTCTTGAAATCCATCCAGGCATTCTACCCCTTCATCCAGCATTCATCTGCTGGGGGAGTTCCTACTTATGGGCTGTCTTAGACACACCCCAAGAAATACTTCTATCCAGTGACTGTTGGAATGTAGCCAAGAATGTTGTCAAGCTCACACAATTTGTAAAATTAATTTTTATTTCGTTTCTGAGACAGGGTCTTTGTTTCAAAGTCCCTAGAGGCCAAGGATGATGTTGAACTCCCTATCCTTCTGCTTCCTACTCTCAAGGGGTAGGATTACTGTTGCACACCCTCACGTCAGGTTATCATTATCTTAATTTTTTTTTCAATGGATATTTGACTATGTGACTGAATATGCTTAGAGGGTAGTGCTTATAAGAAGTGGGAAGTTGGTAATGGGCCAGAAGACAGTCCTATTTGAAACACCAAATCACGCTACTGGAAGCCACTCCTCTGTAGTGTGATTCTGAGTAGCCACATTGGCTACTGTCAGTGAAGTTATGTCCCTTACACTCATTTCAAGGAGTCAAAAATCCTAGCAGTTCAAGTACATGACAATAGCCACAAACATTTTTCAAAAAACAAACAAAAGAGCAATCTGTATGATAAACATGATATAGACTGTCAAAGTGAGCTATGAATTTTTAAATCGGATAACATAATTATCCCTCAGCTTTAGACTTGATTCCTGGAACCCCATGGACACAAAGTCTACAGACAGTCAGTCTCTGGGATAAAAGGTCACATAATTTGCATATTACCGTAGAACCCAGACACATAGTGTATATTTTTTACTTTTAAGAATTTATTTATGTACTTTTTATGTGGGCGTGGCTATGCTATGTGTGTGTGAGAGTGAACATGGAGAGCAGGGCTTTAGATCTGCTGAAACAGGAGTCAGAATGGTGACGAGCAGCCTGATGTGAGTCTTGGGAATCAAACTCGGGTCATTTGGAAGAGCAGTGTGCACTGTCAGCCATGGGGCCCCTCACCAGCTTCATGACTATGTGTTTTAAGTAATCTCCAAGTTACTCTTATTGCACAAAGTAATATAAATGCCATGCAGGGGGTTGTAACATATAATTACTTGAAAAATGATTACTAGAAAAACTCTTGTAGATGTTCAATATAGACAACTTTTTTCTGAATATTTTTTATTACATATTTGTGAATCCATGAACGTGAAAGCTCTGGATCTGAAAGGGAACTCTACTTTATACCCATGTAGCAACTATCATCCAAATAACTTATATCCGAAATAGGCAGTTGTGTGTTTGCTGTTTAGAATTTAACACTTCATACCTATGTAAATATTATTGTGAATGGTTGTTATATATCCTATTCAAGTCATAAACCTGCCTAAGTATAATGAAAACAGAAATACCATTTCTACCAAGACAAATCAGCTAATTAAAAAAATCTGTAAAGGCTCTAACAACTTACTAAATAATAGGAAAGAATGTACATCTGTTTTTATATTTCAATACATTTTACACAATTTTATTAATTTTGTTATTGCTCCAAACAATGAGCTTCATTATGACATTTTTTACAAGTATATCATTATGTTTGCTTAGAATATGTACATCTTAATGAGGAAATATAATTTCACTTGTCTGAATAACTGAGTTCATTTATTTGATCAGTGACCTTGGAGAAATACAGAGAATGATATTTCTAAGAGAGATCCCTTTGCAAACTATCAAGAACACGTAAGTACACCCACTTTGGTAGAATATTTGGGCCCTTGTTATGTGACAGGCTTATTCCCATAAAGCTTAAGGAGCAAGGTTGCTTGGATTTTCAGAAAGTAACAATATAAAAAAATGCAAGTAGGGATCTTTCAGAAGCTAAATGAAATCTGAAGAGAGAACGAGAGGAACAGAGTCACCAAAGGGAGAGAGCGTAGTCCAGGGACAGATGAGCCTGACTGAGACTGGAGTGAATAGAGAGCACCAATATGATGCTTTCAAAGATTGCCCTTGTAAGGAGGGAGAAGCTACCATAGGAGAGGAAAACAAAACCCCAAACCAAATAAACAACAAAACCTTCCTACAGAACAGACTTCATTCTTGTTGGTGGCATGGGCTAACTGAAAGCAGCTTGTTGCTCTAAACCATGGCACCTGGGTCTTGAAGCCACAGGCATCGGGAAGCAATGGTTCACCCCTTTTCAGTCCAGTTCTATTGCTTGTGTCTGTAACCCAGAGACTTTCAGGATACCCATAGTATTGATAGTACAACCACACTCCTCTGTTCTCCAAATATCCACTTCAAACCCAGAAGTCTTCATTTTTAGAGTAATTCCTTTAAAAAGAGCTCTAGTTGATGTCCTCTTCTTGGGGATAGCTATCATACAATTATGAAACTAAAAAAAGCAAGAAAACAAGGTGCTTACAAACCGAACTTAAGAATGAGTATATTTGTTCCCCCAAACCAACATTATGCTGCGGAGGGAAGGAAGCAACTCAATGACTGAGTATTGGTTTTCTGCCAGGCATTCCACTAGAGATGTTGTTTCCACTTCTTTATTTAAAATTCTATGACAAAAGCATCGTTTTCCTCGGCCTTGCACACAATGGACCAGAGTAGCACGCATGTGTTCTCTGGAACACAGAGAGCCTCTCCTACTGAATGTTGGGGTCTTGGCTCCAGGGCTCAGGCTCCATGCCATTATGCAGGCTGCTCTTCAAGGCATTAAGTAATTTGATTTATAATCTAAGAGGTATCACACCGGGGGGAGCGAAAGATTTATCAAACTTAACCTCTGAAGACAGAAGGATCAGTCACTTTTTAGATTTGGCAAGTTGGGTTGTCAAAGGGATGGCGATTGTTGATGGCTCAGTCACTGTTGCCAAATGTCACAGCCAGACAAAAGTTCCATCCAAATGACTCAAATGTGCCATAGAGATCCAGGCTGACCCTGTCAGAAGCTGGGCTGGGAGTAATTCCTGTTCCTACCCGCCCACGGTTCCAGTTGTTATTGATACCAAAGGCACCATACAACCAGTGCGGTAGCATCTGAACTGCAGGGCTCATGTGCTGATGTAACTCATAACAAAGATAATTCTGAACACTCCCCCCACACACACACACAGAAGAAGCTAGCTAACATTCAAAACAATCTCCCAAATGCATTTCAGGTTTGTAGCTGAACAACTTTTGCTTGGACACAAAGAAAATCTCACCACACCCATATGGATGTGAACCAGGTTTTATTTCTGCTTATTTTTTTTCTGAGAAGAAAAAAAAAGAAAGAAAGAAAAGGATGAAAGAAAAGAAGCAGGTTCATTCTCTTTCATCAAGGATAATGATTACAGAAAATCAAATCCAAAGTTAATAATGGGAATTCATTGCTACAAGTGTATATTAAATAGCGCTAGTTCTCTCAAGAAAGCGATATTAAGCATCTATTCTATGCAAATCCCTCTGAGGATACGAATATGAATAGAGCAGGGATTGTGCCTTTGAGAATTCCAGTCTAGAAAAGAGATGGGGAAAATTTACACAAATAGCTCTAATAGTGAATAGAAATGAAACCAGCAATGTAAAAATGTAGAACTAAAACAGTTGCCTATGTGGTATACTTTAAGTTTAAAGAGCAGTGCATAACCTTTGGGGTTCAAACTCTCCAAACTAGAACCCTGGCTAGGTCATCACTATGCTATTGAGTTTAAATCAGGCTGAAGATTAAATACCTATGTATAAAATTATCCTGACAACACCTATTTGGCCATCTAGGATGTAAAGGGCATAGTGCATGTAGATTGCTTAATGGGAAGCTAGGGTAGTTTGGCTATTATAAAGAATAAAGGCCCTGTTGTAAGATGAGACAACCAGGGGACATTTCACAACACAAATGGATATTTGGGAGCAGGATGAAAGAAATGACATCAAACCAGCTGAGATGCTTGCATGCAGGGCACATTCCCATAAGAAGGTGCCTAATGCAGGATGTGAAAATGGTGGAAAGAGAGCCAATGCTGAAGAGATGATTGCACCATGGACAAGTGCATCTTGACTTTGAATTAAAGCAGATGTCACAGAAGGCTTTAGACCAGGGGATCTGTGAATTCACACAGAGCTACAGGCCAAAACAAGTCTGTGCAGCATGCTCACCTCTAAATGGAATATATATGACACACCCTTTCCTCCCAAGGCTCAGGGATCATTGAGGGAAAGGAGACAGAATATAGGAGCCAAACAAGGTGGATGACCACAAGACAGCTGTCTTCTGGATACAATAGGGGGGTCGCACAGAGAAGTCACAACATGTATGCCAGCCTAAATCCTTACAAATCTCAAGCCAGACCAAATCATAGCACGGAGAGAGTGAGCATGAAGTTTCTCATACTTAGCCAAGGAGTCACGACATTTGATACCTTCTGAGAGATGCAAGTTTTGCGTGAGAGTGTAGCCCCTGGTAAGGTGGCTACAGTCTGGTGAGAGGCCACACATCCAGGAATTCCTGGAAAGTGCAGTTGTTATTGATGTATCTAATAAAAAGAAAGGAAGGAAGGAAGGAAGGAAGGAAGGAAGAAAGGAAGAAAGGAAGGAAGAAAGGAAGGAAGGAAGGAAAGAAGAAAGGAAAGAAGAAATAGAAAAAGAAACATCACATATTTGGATGGGTAAGAAAGGGTTTGGGAGGACTGGATTAGGGAAGAGTTGTGGGAGGAGTTTGACATCATCAAAACATTATTCTCAAAGGATTCATAAAAATACCTTTAAACGGCTTGTTACATGTGTGTAATAATTATGAAAAAAGGTATTTTTATGTAAGAACAAAAGTAGAATAACATGAGAATAATATAGTTTTTGAATGTTCATAAGCATGATTGTTTGAACATGGGGACCTCACTTGTTTTCATGTTGCCTGCAGCTACTGCACACTGACAGAGGACTGAGGTGAGCAGTCGCAGTAGACACCAGATCATGTGACTGCCCCCAAACCAAACATTCACTGCTTCACCCTTCACAGGGAAAGCTTGCTGGTTCCTGGTCGAGAATGTCTTGCAGGCAACGGGATTACATGAAGAAGGCTGTGTAGGAAGGCACTGAGAGAGATGGGAACACAATATTTGCAGCTGAATTCCTGATAGGAAGCTCAGGAGTCTAATATCTCAGATGAAAGGGAGTGGGAGTGGGAACAGAGAGTATTAAAAAAAAAAGTTGGTCACCCCCCTAACCTCATTTAGGCATTTTAATTCAATTAAATTTTTCATTGTACGTAATATTGGTTTTCATGAGGACATTTTTCTTTGGAACAGTATCTCTTATAGCCCAAAGATGGCCTTGAATTTCTGATCCTCCTGCCTCTACTTTTCAAGGGTTGAGATAAAAGGCAAGTATCCACTATGCCTAATTTACAGTCCCAGGAATTGAATTCAGGGTTTTGCTCATGCTAGGTAAACATTCTACCAACTGAACACCACCCTTAGTCCCATCATGGATGCTTTTCATGTAAGTATACAATCTATCTTGAGCCCTCTCCCTCGTAACTCTTTATAACTCTTTACCCTCTAATATGCACTAATTAAAATGAACATGAATGAAGAGTTTCTACTACATGTTAGGATCTTCTAGTCTTCAATGATTGGCTGAGCCCCTTCTAAGAGAAGGAGGAAAGGGAAAGGGCTTCATTGCTTGTGTTGCTTGCTTATTTTTCTGCTCTATACTCAGAGCTGGACTTGGTCCTAATGGGTTTAGCGGCCCAGCTGAGAATACCAGACACAGGAACTGGGGATATTTCAAAATGTGAACTTCCTGGCATGTTTCCTTCTACATAACAAACTGAAGTCCATCTTCTAGAGAGCCACGCCCCAGCTTTCCTCCCAGGGAACAATGCTTCTTTGTGTACAGAGGTTGTTTATCTCTACAGCCCTGGAGTGGGCTTGGATGGGAAGTAAATATTTTGGGATCAAGATATCAACTATCAAGAGGCCTGTGCCTAGCCAGCTTGTCTTTGTCCCGGTGTTAAATATTTTAGACACCAGATACTGAGGCAGCATTATTTACAGACCATTATCAGTGGCAGCCAGAAGAAATTAGAGAAGCCTTATCAAGCAGAAGCGCTTTGTTTATGACCGGTCATTTGAAAAGTTATAATTGCTTTCTGTACTTCTGGCAGTTTTTAAGTGTTGCTTTCCAATGAAAAAATATCAATAATGCCAAGTTGAACTAACTAGCACATCAATATTTATTATTATACAGATATTTTATTGTGTATCCATAGCTCAGTTGGCTTTATTTAAGGCAAATGCTGTCTCTCTGCTTGATATTTAATACATTGGATATTTCTGATTTCCTGGACTTAAAATGTTGATTCAATTGTTCTAAGTATTCTACCCTCTAGACTTAAGTGATCTGATTTTCTTTTTGTATTATTGTTGTTGTTGTTGGGTAAATAGGGTTGTCTTTTATCCTTCAGGTATATAAATTTATTATTGTATTTCAGGAGAATTTTAGAATGGCTTGGTAATATATGAAGTGTTTTTTTTTCTCTTTTGCAGAAATTAGTCTATGGTTTTAAGGGCTGTTTAACTGGTTCAGTATTGTCCCTATAACTGTCAACCATTGAACTAGCGACAAATGTAATGACCCTATTATTTTCCTACCCAGCCTCCATTTCCCCTCTTTATAAGGCCCAATTATCTGTTCTCACACACATTCTTTACCTGTTCAATTTAGAGAAAACTGGTCCATTACTGCTTTTAGCATTCCCATACATGATATACAGGAGCAATTCAACTAACAGCTCTCCCAAGTTGTCCCATTTTGCTTGGAGGGAAGGATCTATAGCCCATGTTTTGGAGGAAAAGGGGTCTTCCTCATGCTGAACAGGAGCAAAGGCACAGGTAGCTCAAATGGTCGCTGTCATCATTCTGTGTGAACCCTGGGTGATATAGATACAGGATGCATCTGGCATCAAGAGCAGAGAGAACTAGATTCTTGTGTGACACCTGGAGTGAGTGGGACACTGCTTACTCTGCAAAGTTAACGCACCTGAGCATCCATAAGGAGCATCTTTCTATTTTTTGTAACCAAGCCAGACTACTGGATTTCAAGTGCTTCAAAACTAAGCTTGCTCACATTGTGGTAGGTGACTCATAGGCTTGTGTGAGATTTTATTTGAATGCTCAGCTACTTTAGCAAGGTCTGTTTTATGATTCCTGTATTATTTAGCATACTTTTAGACCCAAATAATGGGCACTTCATCTTCTTTGTCAATTTGCAATTCATATGATACCTGTTCCGTGTGCCAGATCCTCCCTGCCATTGCTTTGCTTTTCTGTTGGTTTCCACATCAGCTTAAACACTTTCATTTGAGAATGGTGGGGTCAGTATCAAGGTAAAGGAAATAGTAGTGGGAAAAAGAATGCATTATTATTATTATTATTATATTTACTTTGTTGCTTCTCAGTGAGAGTGTTTTCCTTTATCATCATTGATAAATAAAATTCATTTAGCATTCATTTAATAAACAACGAAGTCAAACATAGGATCCAGTTTTAAATCCAGTTTTAAGCTTTGTTCTTTCTGTTTGTTTTCTTCTTGTTTCCTTATTTTCCTTACAGGGAAAGAAATCAATAATCCAATGCTGGAGGAATAACATTATTCTTCCACACAGGTTTTTGGTGTTGTTGATTTGCCAAATACGTAGTTTATTATTCAAGATATGTTAATCTGTCATCATTGATGCCTCTCTCTATTTGTAAGCTGTTGTATTTTTTCATTAATCTTTCTTTATTAACTCACATCTGGGGCTGACTGTGGGTGCCTGATCATAATGATCATATTAGGCTTGCTATGCAGTCCTTAGGGCCCAGGTGGCACAGCCTTGGATAATGTATTTAATTGCTTTGTTAAGTGATATATATCTTTTAGATCTTTCATTAAGTATGTCCCCTTTGTTACATGATTGTGCCACTTGCTCCGAGCCTGCCTTACTCTAGGGACATTTAGAGTGCCCTGAGAATCACGGAAGAAAATGAGGCAGAAATTGAGGTTGGGGATGCTGCCTGTTGGATGCTTCCTCAGACTGTATCTCAACTTTGCCTTTGTGTTACTACAACTAGACAATTGGAAACAGCTCAAATATGAAGCCTCTTTTCCAGTCTGGATATAAAATTCTTATAAAGGTGCTGCATTCTAAAAAAATATATCATTCCCAATATATATTCTGAAATTCCAACTCCATGGATTTCAGGAGGAGGGGCTTTTGTGAGTGTCCAGGTCATGAGTGGGGAGAACCCCCAGCAATGAGGTTAATTAATATCATCAGTAGGCAGGAACAAGATGTTGTCTGTGAGGTACAGAGCAAGGGTGCTCTCAGAGTATCCAGAAGCACCATTATTTCAGACTTCCTAGCCTTGAGAATTGTGAGAAATGAATTCAATTATTCATAAGCCGTTGGATTTTGGCCAATTGCTACAACAGCCTGAATAAATTAAGATAAGTAAAAAAGATAATTGCAAGTTTGTTGAAAATGGAATGGAGAATTCTAGGAGAGTCTCAAAGGTCATAGAGTGCTGACTTCAAAAACTTTGGCTACAGACAACAGCATCTGATCTTTAGGTTAGTGTGTGACCAAAGTGGACCACACCTTCATCTGCATCATTCCATTAGGTGCTTGTGAACACCTACATGCAGGCATTTTGTCTCAGTAAGTTTCAGAGAGGCATGTAAATCTGTTCAAGGTCACATGGCCTGTGGACAGAGGGACAAAGGATATGTCTGCCTGCTTTCAAAGCTCACAGTGTGATCTGTACCAGATATTACCATATTCCCAATAGAGGCCTACAATGTGCAGGTCTCCACTTTGTGGGTTGGATTTGAGTAAAAAAAAGAAAGAGATGGAAGCCCAGCTTAGTTTTTGAAACCATTTTCCTATACAGCTAAGACTATACCTCTATACACACATTTTGTGTACATCAGCTACAGAGTCTGGCTGATAGCTATTGACCTATTTGGCTATTGAGGCCATTTTCATAGTGGCTGTTCTCAAAGGCAATAACCTGCAGCTTAGAGAGGGCCCACATCCTACCACTGTTGCCCTCATCTCCCCATCCCATATCTTCTCACAGTCCACTGCTCTTCTGATCTTTGTTTCTCTAGACCCCTTACCTACTGGGTATTCCATTTGTCTGCCCTTATAGCCACACATTTCCTAACTCTGTGCTACTTCTCTTCTAGCACAAAGTTAATGACCAAGCATATTGACCTAAAATGTGTGCACTGGGGTCTGGGACAATTGACCTTGCTATTATTTTCAGAGGCACCTCTCTTGGTCTTAAGTGGTATAGCTGTCCATTTTCAGCTTCAACTCAGATCCTACACCAACCCGTTACTGAAGAAAATTTCCTCCTTTCCCTTTTAGTCATCTGGCCATAAAGAATGAACTGATAATTTTGTCTCCAGTTCAATAACAACAAGTGACTGGAAAAGATAAGGGATTTTGTGTGTGTGTGTGTGTGTGTGAGAGAGAGAGAGAGAGAGAGAGAGAGAGAGAGAGAGAGAGAGAGAGAGAGAGAGAGAGAGCATGTGCGTGTGTACCTGTGGAAGTCAGAAGTCAACACCGATTGTATGACCTAGCTGTCCTCTACTTAATTCTCATCTTTCACAGAATCTAAGCTCACCGATTCAGCGAGCATATCTGGTCAGAAAGCTCCAAAGAGCCTCCTGTTTCTACCTCCCCAGAACTGGAAACGCAGGTATGTGCTTCTGTACCCAGCTTCAGGCATGAGTATTGAGGATTGGGCCAACACTTTACCAGTGAGCCATCTCCCCAGCCCTGCCGTCTCCTTCTAAAGCTTACTGAACTTATTTTCCCCATCCATGATACACTTGTTTGATTCAGATAGCCCCCTTGCATCTAGAACTTGGGGAGTTGGTCTTACAGAGCCCAGTTTCTGACAAATCTCTAGCCCCGTGCTCAAGGGGATCCCATGGGTGGGTGCACTAACAATAGGAGATGCACTTTTTGTATCATTCTCTACTACAAATGATTCACAAAGATTGCAGATTAAATCAGTAAGAAATCATAGTTAAATGTATGCTTCCTCATACCAACAAGGAAGGGAAAGAATAGAAGACCAGGTATGTGTAGATACTGATATTCCACATCTGATTTTTCTACATCCCATTTCCATGTGATTTTAGCCCACATGGTTCCTTACCTCTTCTGGCATTGCTCTCCTGTTCCTGACCCTAAAACTGGTGGGGGGTTAGAATAAATTAGGCAATCCACCATGTCTCCTCCTCTGTATTATTTACCGTGTTTCATTCTCCTCAACCACTTTCTATCTCATGGACTGTTTTTGTTATCTTGGTCTGCTTTGTGCTGCTATAGCGGAGTAACTAAGATGGGGTGATGTATCAAGGGTGGGGTTTTGTTTCTTCCAATTCTGAAGACTGGTAAATTCTAGATCTATTCTCTGACATTTGGGGAGAGTATTCTCAATTGATTGGTTAAAAGACAGGAAACAATGACTTCTTGTCAAATCTCGTTGTTAGGGTAAAGTACCCTCATTGTCTGATTGTCCCCTAAATGGCCAAAGTCTTAATATTACATTGGTAACTCTTGAATTTTGGTGAGGAAGCTTTAAAATCACAGCACCTGGAAAGACAAAGACTGAACAAATTAGCGTATAATTTAATTTATGAGATGCACACCCACCCCTTGCTATTTATAGATGCAATCCTAGGAAGATACCCCGTGCCCCAGTCATGCACTGTATGTATTAAATAAGTCACCATTTAAACACTCACTATCTCTAGTTTTCTTTTTTGGTTGGATTTCATACCGCTCTCCTTCACCGACTTTGAAATGGAAAAATCTTTCTTTCATTGCTAGTGGTGAACCGGAGATGGAGGAGTAAGCTAAGCATTGTCTGCAGGGGGCCAAAGGAAGTTCTGATTCAGATGGAGACCTGGGGAAAGTCCCTCTGCTGCTAGCAACATGGCTGCAACACTGTGCATAGGGAGGCTGGCAGAGGAAAAATATCCAGGTCGACCTGAGCTAATGTTTTAATTTCCCAGATGCCAAGAAGGTATGCTTAGGCAATTGTCCCATGTGTAAACCTCGTGATGCTCAACTGGTGATGACATGTTCCATCACGTAGGGCAAGCCATGTTAGTCAGCCTTCTGTTGTTGTAGCACACCAAATTAAACAAGCAATATAGAGGAGAACTTTACCTTGGCTCATGTTTTCTGAGGTTTCAGTTCATGATTAGTTGGTTCTGCTGTTTTGGGGACGTTTAGCAAGGCAGCAGCTTGTGCCAGACTGTGGCCAATTACCTCAGGCTGAGAAAAGAGAAATGGAAAGAGGAAGAGACTGAGGTCCCATTGTCACCTTTAAGAGCATGTTCCCAGTGACCTCAAACCTCCCAATGGTTCTGCCATTTCACAGGGGCATCAATCTAGAGACTAAGAATTTAGCACATAGTCCTTCCAGCGACATCAGAGATACAAATTATAATAATGAGTCCTTAAATTAAATAATATTTTTAATTTGCTTAGTACATAGCCAGCATAAATACTTGATTCATTAATCATCCCAGGGAAGAATTTCCATCTAATGAGTTATGGAACATTAAAGTAACTTAGAGATCTATTGCCTCTGAATTTATTTTCCTTATGTAAACATTTACTGAAGGCTTACTATGTTTCAGGTACAGAATGAGACTCCAATGCCTCAGAAGAGGACAGACAGAAACCCACAGTCTCATAGTCTTATGATAGAATACAAATTGCCTCATGAAAGGTACAGAAAAAAAGGACTAATAGCTGCTCATCTTTAGATTATTAAAAATTAAAATTTCACCAGTTGTTCCAATAATGTCTGTTAGGCAATAAAGAGCCACTTCAGAATCTCATCTTCTATTTGCTTGTTACATCTGCTTAGTTTCCTAGAAGCCGGAGCAGAATTTTGGCCTTGGTGACTTTTGCAACCTTGACATTGTTAAGCTTTCCATCAGGTTCTTTGCCGAGCACCCTTCATTTTGGGGTGATGAGATATTTTTTTATGATTAAGCTAAAATCATTTATCTTTTCAAAAATATTACAGAAGAAGCAGCATGTTTCTCTCTGTGTCTCTTTAGGGAGCACATGGTATTGATTTGTCTACAAAGTTACACTCTCCTCCTTTATTGTTTACCAATGTTATAGAGAGTTTACTTGATACTAAGTATCAACCCATTGCTCATCAACCTTTAGTCATCAATACATATTCACTTAATTTATCAGTTTATGCATATATATTATCTATATAATAAGATCCTTAGTTCTCTTTTATTGAGTGGGCCTAGTATGTTGCTGTTATTATTTTGATACTCTAAATTTGTTCAGTATGACCAGGGCATTTTTCAAATTCACTTTATTTAGAGCTTTTATACCACGCCCAGAGCTCCTTCCCACTTCTTGGTTTATGTTTCAGGGCCCTCTTGTTTTTTTATTGTCACTTTTCTCTGTCTCCCATCCAACACATACATCTTCTGAACTTCTTAGGGGTCCTTAGCAGAGAATGGCAATTAACAGCAGGATGATGGTATGTCAATCACTCTTGGGATGTTGCTGCTCTCTATGACCATTCAGCAGAGAGGGGAGAGAGAGGTCCTTTGACAGACTTAGATTCAGCTGAAGAAGAAGAAAGGAGGTCTTGGTTTCCTCTGAAGAAGTCTAGGGAGCTATGGTCAAGAAAAGAACAATGCAATGTGGGTAGCATCAATAACAAATGCTGAGCACCTGGGATAGACAGGTGAGAAAAGATGATAGAGCGGACAATGGCTTGTGCATCTGTCTATGGCACCCATAGAAGGCAGAGCTCATAGACTTTTTGATTCTTGTAGCTCTGTGAGGTCGCAAAGATATATCCCTCTCAAGAATAGGAAAGCTTTCTACATTGCCCCCACACACAAATGCCCCCAAATTCTAGCCGTCTCCCCCAGTATTTACTTCTACCCCGACCTGATCCCTCCTGTTCCCATTCCCACCTGCTCCCAGTCTACCTGCAAAGATCTGTTCTAGTTTCCCTTTCCAAGGAGATTCATGCGTCACCTCTGGAGCCCTCATTATTACTATGAACTGTGGCATGATTATTCTTTACTTAACAGTTAGTATCCACCTATAAGTGAGTATTACATGTGTCTTCTGGTCTGAGTTACTTCATTCAGGATGATTTTTTCTAGTTTCATCAATTTTTCTGCAAATTTCATAATGCCATTATTTTAACAGCAGAGTAATACTCCATTGTGTAATTGTACCATATTTTCTTTATCCACTTTTCAGCTGAGAGACATCTAGATTGTTTTCAGATTGTGCAGTGGAAACTCCCTGGAATCTGAAAGTGGCCTTAGCAAAGTTGTGTAGTAATAAGGAATATAGAGCCCAAACTGTCCATCTTCTATAATCAAGAAAGGCTCCTAACAGCGAGTCTGAGATATCAACCTAGTCAAATAGCTTTCAATCTACAATCTGTCCTGCCTGCAAGATGTGGCTGGTGTAATGGTGGGGTAGAACTTGTGGAAGTGGCCAACCAATGACTGGTCCATGTTGAGGCTCACAGTATATGAGGGATCCCAAACATGAACCTGCCTGGATAGCCAGGAACCAGTGGCAAGACAACCCAGAGGCACAAAATAGAACCAAACATAACTGGTCTAAAAAATAAAGTTAATGCAATCATTCCTAATGATATTCTGCTATACTCATAGACCAGTGCCTGGCCCAACTGTCATCAGAGTGACATCATACAGCAACTAATGAGAGCAGATGCAGAAAGCCATGTATTATCACTTTACTACTTTAAATAATTGCTATAATTTAAGCTTTGTTTATGGTTGATGCTTAAAGTGTTATTCACATCCGTATCATATGGTATATTTTTATCATTTCTGTATTACAGAAAAGGAATTGAAATTCAGACACTGTTAATGAAATTTTGAAATCAAGCTATTATTCACGATTAAATTCAATCTGTTTTATTGTAATGAAGTTGGGTTTTATAAACCCAACTTTTATCTAAAGCCAATGGTGTTTAGTATTGAACTAAATCCTAAAGCTGTCTGATGCTGAATTGTGTGTTCTTTAACCCAGAAGTGGCCTTCAGGCCCCTGGGTTGGCCTGCTGTGTAATTGTCTCCCCCTCAGTCTTCTCCTTTTATTCTTTTCTCTATTTTAGAAGCTTAGTTGATATTCACAGCCTCCAGGAAGTTGAAGACAGATTTCATTTCTGTTAGTAAAGCCATGCAGAGTTTGAAATGATGGAAGGGACATCCAATATCTTTTATAGAAATTTGAAGAAGACAAAGTCACTTAGAAAGTGTCTTTATCAAAAAGGTGAAACATTCTGTTTTGATGGAAAGTGCAATGTGGTTAGGAAGGATAGCACTTGCCAATTAAAACACCCATTTCTTTATCACTAGGAGAACTAGAAGTTCTTTTCCAAGTGTGATGGTTGTAAGCAACATAATGTCAGAAACAAACACAAAAAACCTGAAGCCAATTCCACATAAGTTATTGGTAAACACTGTATGGTGATTTAGCTGTATCAAGGGGGCATTTAGGTGGTTTCCAGGTTCTGGCTATGACAAATAATACAGGTTTGCACATTATAACCTCTTTATGATACAGCTTGGTAATCAAACAAAGCTCACAGTGTCTTGAATACCTGAAGGGTCCTTGAAACACATAAGTTTCAGAGACCAAATGATATCAAAGAGCTATTGTCCACTGTGGGTTTGATCTAGAAATCATATTATATAACAGGAACACGGTTGCTAGAATTAAATCAATAGAAGAACAGAATTCTAAGAAGGCCATTCTTTCATTGTCTGTGCTGCTCGGGTTGTATTTAGGAAGTGGTCTCCTGTGCCAATGCATTCACGTGTACTTCCCACTTTCTCTTCTATGAGGTTCAATGTGGTTGGTTTTATGTTGAGGTCTTTGACCCATTTGGACTTGAGTTTTGTGCATGGTGATACATATGTATTTATTTTCATTCTTCTCCTTGTGGATATTCAGTTATGCCAGCACCATTTGTTGAATATGCTTTCTTTTCTCCATTTTATATTTTTTGCCTCTTTGTCAAAAAGCAGGTGTTCATGAGTGTGTGGATTGATATCTGGGTCTTCAATTCAGTTCCATTGATCCTCCTGCCTGTTTTTATGCCAATACCAGGCTGGTTTCAGTACTGCAGCTCTGTAGTAGACAAACAAGTAATAAATGGGACCTCCTGAGACTGAGAAAATTCTGTAAAGCAAAGGATATGGTCAACAAGAGAAAATGTCAGACAGAGAACTAATCTCCAAAATATACAAAGAACTTAAGAAACTGATCATCAAAAGAGCAAAAATAATCCAGTAAAAAATGGAGTACAGACCTAAACAGAGAATTCTCAACATATGAATCTAAAATGGCTGAAATATACTTAAGGAAATGCTCAACATCCTTAGCCATTGGAGAAATGCAAATCTAAACAACTCTGGGATTCACTTTTACACCTGTAAGAATGGCCAAGATCTAAAACATTGATGACAACTTATGCTGGAGAGGATGTGGGGTAAAGGGAACACTCATCCATTGCTTGTGAGAGTGCAAACTGGTCCAGCCACTTTGAATTTCAGTATGGCAAATTTTTATAAAAATAACAAAGAATCTTTCTCAAGACCCAGCAATACTACTTTTGGGTAAATACCCAAAATGCGCAATCATACCACAAGTACATGTGCTCAATTATGTTCATAGTAGCATTATTTGTCATAGCCAGAACCTGGAAACCACCTGAGTGTCCCTTGACTGAGGAATGGGTAAGGAAAATATGGTACATTTACACAATGGAGTACTGCACAGCAGAAAAAAAAAAAAGAATGACATCTTGAAATTTGTGAGCAAATGTATGGAGCTAGAAAACATCATATTGAGTGAGGTAACTCAGACCCAGAAAGACAAATATAATGTGTACTCATTCATAAGTGACTTTTGGACATAAACATGGATCGAATATACATGGGAAGAAGAAAAAGACAAGATCTCCTGAGTAAATTGGGAGCATGAGGACCATGGGAGAGGGTAGAAGGGGGGAGTAGAGGAAGGGAGGGGAGCAGAGAAAAATGTTTAACTCAATAAAAACAATTTATAAAAAAGAAGGCCATTCTTATGTACTGTGAAGGCTGCAATGAAGAACAGAGTGAAATGTCTTTTTTTTTAAATACTGTTGTATCTCATGGATTCTAAGGTAGCAACTAGGAACAGATGCATTATGATAAGTCAATATTTAGTGATTTAGTATTGGTCCTGATTTTTATGGAACTTGCTCACCCCTGCATCTCAATGCCATCATCATGATGGCATCACTAGCATTTCAGTTCTTTTTTTCACTTCTTCTCTTACCTTCTACTGAATTTTTAACCTGTCTTCAATCTTTCTCTTTACTTAATTCACAAGTAAAATGGAATACCACCCAATGCCATATAGGCTCTCTTTCCTTAGGTTTTACAAAGCCCTAGACTGCCTTCATCACTAAATATAGAAGATGAAAATTAATTTCTTCAATAATGGTTTTTCTTTCACTCAGTATAACATTTATACTTCCCATTGGTATTGAACACATATAGCATTTTTTAAATTTTGATTTGGACCAAAGTGTAACTCAGAATGAGAATGTGACTGAGAACTGTCTCCTCCTATCTTATATTCCTCTCTAGGGCTGTGATTAAAGGTGTATACCACTGGGATTAAAGGCATGCACCACCCAGTTTCTATGGCAACTAGTATGGCTACTGGAATTAAAGGTGCATGTCATTGTGGATACTGGGATTAAAGGTGTGTGTTACCATTACCTGGTCTGTAAGGCTGCCAGTGGGACTGTTTTACTCTCAGATCTTCAGGCAGTCTTTATTTATTAAAATACAAGTGAAATGCCACAAAAGTCTAATTTTGTCAAGAGGATGAATATTAATAATTTTTATCAATTATACTTCAATATAAATCAAATAATGAGGCCATCTAGTATAGTAGATAGTTATGATTCATGAGATCTTGGATTACATCAATAAAACCTCACCTCAAACACCCTACTAAATTTGAAAATAAATTATAAGGCTGTAATGATTGTGTTGTTCACAATTCAGCTACGTAATAAATGAAAACAATGACCATGACAATTCATATGAAGGCACCAGTATCTGGGATATCTATGACTAGCAATAATCAAGCAAAAAAAAAAAAACAATTGCAAGAAGCATCTTAGTTTTGAAGAAAATCAGTTATTAAGATATGTTTCACAGAACTGAATAAATATGGTGGCCATAATCTCTAAGAGGTGGGACACAGTGAGCGCATTTTTCTTTACATTGCGGTGTTGTGATTTTCAGTTTTGTTTCTAGGCTTATCATAAATTAATTTGTTTTTGAGAAATAATTTTTAAGCCACTTGAATATTGTATTAGAATAGATTATAAAGTATAGTTATTTAAACTTGGTTCATGTTTTAAACAAACTGACTTGCTGTTTTTAAATGCGACGAGAGAGGTTTTCAAGTCTGACAGATCTGAGTTCAAATTCTGTCTTCTCCATTCTGTGCACGATTCCCTCGAAAACATTTTATTTATTCAAGCTTCACCTCGCTCATCCATAAAGTGTGTGATCCTAACATCTTCTCAGCATCACTGTTCATCCATCCCATTTGCTCACCCAATAAATATTTAGGGAGCATCTGTCCTGATGCAGATGCCATGCAGGCAGTAAATTTGTCACTATCTTTTCTTTTAAAGAGCTTACAGATTTGGGAGTTACAAAGCCAATCATTATTAAGCTGTTCCACAAACATTCTAGCACAGACCTTGATAACCATCTTGAATGAAAAGCACAGGGAATCCTGACAGAGTAGGCTGAGGGGGGGCTGTTGCAGTGTGAGGGATGAGTATGAATTAGGAAGAGAGCACTGACTCCAAACAATGCTCTAAGAAGAGGAGGTGGTGTGTGAAACCGCTCTGGGTCGGCAGAAAGGAGTGGCCTTTAAGACTCCAGTGTCAGGAACAGGGTGCCAGGAAATGAAACTGGGGAAGTGATACAGACAAAATTATAAAATCTGTGCAAAGAAGTGGCTGACATTTTCTCACATTTTAGGCATGCATGGGACATAACTGAGTCGATATTTTGATCTGGTTTGCAGTGTGAAAACTAATCACAGCAGAGTTAAGGTGGACCCTGGGGTCCTTGAAAGACCCATTAAGACCTTGACCTAAGAGAGTAACATTGAAGATGGGAAAAAGTAGTTCCAGAGCAATCAGACAGTTACAGAGAATGTAGTGAAGGAGTAAGTGTAGAGGAAGAAGAAGGTCTCATGGATAGGATTTGCAGATTTCTGACTTGCACCATCAGATAGATGGTGGTTTATACTTTAAATGTGGAGATGTGTCATTTTTTCCCATAATTGTTGTTATTACATGTGCAAGAGAGGTGTATGAGAGGGTTTGATAATGGAAAAGGTAGGGAATGATATAATTCTGTTTTAATCACACACACACAAAAAAAACAGATAATTTGAAAAATAGTAGAGCCTTGAAAAATGTCTGGGGATTCAGGGTAGGAATAATTTTGAATATAATTTAAAGGTGATAGGGTAGGTACTGCTCTTTGTTTTGCCACTACTAGACCAATCAATTAGGTATATAGATATAAGTCTAGCACTCAAAAGTACACGTAAGACTAAAGATAGGAACTTGGGTATCAGTAACTATAGCTGCCTATTAGAACCAATGTATTGAAAACTGAATTCAGGGGCCAATGAGATAGCTCAGTGGGTAAAGGCATTTACCACCAAGCCTGACAACCTGAGCTCAATCTTCGGGACAAGCACAGTGGAAAGAAAGAACCAAATTCTAAATTCTACAAGATGACCTCTGACCTCCACATACCTGCTGTGTCATGTACACACACACACATACACACACACACACGAGAGAGAGAGAGAGAGAGAGAGAGAGAGAGAGAGAGAGAGAGAGAGAGCTATGAAGACATAAAGAGAGAGAAATCAATTAAATCAATTAAATATGTGATGGAAGATAAGTTTTCCTAGAAAAAAAAAAAAGCAGGATGAGAGGAAGCCTGCTCAAATGTTATATAGTATTAGAATAATTATATAAAGATGTGTTACATTTGTTTATGCTGCAGACTATTTAACCATGTAAAGGTGTATTACACTTGTTTGTTTTGCATTTGTTTAATTAAGTTTGAAAACCTGTTTACCTTTCCTATCTAAAGCATTTGGTTGGTGTAATAAAGAGCTGAATGCCCAATAGCTGGGCAGAGAAAGGATAGGCAGGGCTACCAGGTAGAAAGAATAAATAGGAGAAGGAATCTAGGCTCAAGAGAAGAGAAATCTGGAACGAGGGGAATGAGAGAAGGGAGACGAGGGAGGGGGCTAGGACCAGAAGCCAGGCAGCTGCCAGCCAGGCAAACATGAGAAGCAGCGAAAGTAAAATATATGGAAGGAAGAAAGGTTAAAAAAAAAAAAAGGGAGCCAAAAGGTAAAGAGAAACAGGTTAATTTACACTAAAAGAGCTAAGCAGAAATGAGGTTAAGCTAGGTCAAGCATTCAAAACTAATAAGTCTCCATGTTATAATTTGGGAGCTGGTTGCTGTCCCAGAAGAAAAAGCCTGGCACACACATATTTGTGTTTTTTAATAAGTACTGCAGAGAAACAGCTTTGGGATGAGTATCTCAGATGTGAGGCATGGAGTATGCTGTGGAGTAAAACACAAAATTCACATAAAATATAATTTAAAATTCTATTATTTGAAATTGTTGCCTTAGGGTAGAACTTCCACAAACTCACAAAGTGGTAGATTCATGGTTATTCGTGTCTATTCTTAGCCCTTTTTATTTCCAGGTAAATAGTTCCTGAATTAAAACAGGAAGATAAGAAAAGTCTTCTATGTTTTTGTCATATGTCTGTGACAAACGCTTGAATTAGCATGCTTTGGTAGTACTGGAGTAAGTCAGAGAGAGGACAGGAAAGAAAAAAAGACTGATTTTGTGAAGATTGGTTGATTTATCAAATTAAATTCTTAATTATACTTCATAGTTAACACTGCCGTAAAGCTGACATGCCCTGGGCATAGCAAAGGTTAGTGCAAGCATTTCTATGTGCGGACTCACTGCTTCTCAGGAGGCACTCAGACACAAAGAGCAGACAAATGGCGTGCGATGCTCTATTCACACTGACACATACACAGCTCTTCTCTGAGCCAAGTCTGATTCTCCTTGTCTGGATCTTTTGAAATATAATTGAATGCTAAATGAATTGTCTGTCTGTATTCAAGGCTTATGACAATGATTTCATCGAAGTATACTTGGTGAAATCATCTCCAAAAATCAAGATTATTAACATATCCACCACTTCACATGATTATCCTTTTTTTCTGGTGGTGGAAATATTGAAGATCTACTCTCAGGAACATTCAGTCACACGATGAATTGATTAGAGTCGCCATACTGAACATTATGTTTCAAGAGCTTATTCATCCTGTCACTAAAACTTTATACATACTGCCCAAAATCTCCATATTGCGCTCATTTTTTGACCATAGGTAAATACTTTTTGACTCTCTTGTTTGGATGACTTTAAGTTGTTAGACTGTAGTTAGACTCTACACATAGTTGAAATCATGTAGTGCCTTCTTTTTCTAAGCATGGTTTATTTCACTTTGCACAGTATCTTCTAGGTTCATCCGGGTTATATCTATCCATTTTGTGTTTTCGAGGCTGAATATAGGGTGTGATAATCCATTTGTCTATTCATGCATTGAGAAGCAGTTATTGATGTGGTGAGTTTATTTTCTTTGCATACCTAATAGGATTATTTAGTCAAAATTTGTTTTCGAGGAACATGGATACTGTTTTCCAACCAACACTGTTTAAGAAATCATTTCCTTCCCTGTGTCACCCCAAATTTATCTCTTGTAGTTGGACTCAGTCCAGTTCTCTACTCTTTTATTATTGATGCATGTACTTCTATAACCCTTTCATTGGATAAATATACTTAACTTCGTTACCCCGAGACCCAGAGAACATAAGTAATTGTCCAAGAACAGAAGAAAGGATATATGTCAGATCCAAGAATAAATCCGGAATGTCAGCTTCCACAGCTGTTGAGTTTATCCTAAATATAGTGACCACCTGATTTGGTAGGTGACTGTTGTCTACCCCCTGTTGGGTGCTTCAGAGACAGATTAACTCCTAGAACTGAAGAAGTGAGTAACAGCCACCAATCAACTAAATATGATAACTAGCAGCACGTCTTGTTAATCCATTATTTAGTAATGCCCATTTATCAGTGACACAATAACCCTTCCGAACCTTTTTGGTGTATCATCTTTAGTAATTCATCCACTTTGCTGGACTTTGTCCTCACCCCACCCTGGTATTAGTACTAAGTACAATTCACCTGGGTTGCAAGAAAAGAAATGCGTTAGCTCAGTTGCACGTGAACATCTACAAAAGCCAAATTCATGCCATTAACGTAAGAAGAGGAATTGCAGAGGGGCATGGAAATGAGGATGTGATCCTCAAAGGCTTCAGAAGTCCAGCGAGACACAGAAAACTTTCTGGCGATTGTCTGTGCAGTGTGCTCAATACACGAATGACGCTATTCAAAATTCCTAAAGGGAAGACTCTCAGAATAATTTGAGATCACACATGTATTAGGTAGATTTAGTTATTCTTCTACAATATAAACATGTATCAAAATATCACACTTTTGTCTCTAAATAGAAGTAATGTTTGTCAATTAAAAGTAAAAAAAAAATATTTAAAAGCCTGGGTTGGTCTGTCAAATTAATCATACACTGTCACAAGAGATATTGTCTTCATAGAGTTTCAGTGATGGTGGTTAATTTACAGACAGAGAGTTGGGGAAAATGACAAAGAATTCAAATTCAATAGACAGACCATGCCTCTGTTTCATTAGAACAAAGCTTTTTATAGGAGGAAGACTAAAGCCTCACTAACCTGCGTTTCCAAGATCCTGAGAAGCAGCCACTAGTATCAGGTTAATGCTCTATCACTTAATTGTTTCTATTCCCACCTGACACTCCAGGGCTGGGACATGGTGGTACCTTGTCAGAATGCTGATGCACCACAGGGCTTCTGAGATCGCAGAGAATGAGTGTCAGGCTCCTCCTCTCTTACCTGCTTGAACACACTGTCCCTCTTATAATTTGATCAAGATCATATAAGCCAGTAATGCTTACCAGCAACTGCTAGAAAGAGCATAGTCATAAAGCTATCCCCCAGGTGAAGTGGTGATGTGCATTCCCGAAAGCACGTGTACCTGGAGACAGGTTAATGCAAGTTTTAAACCATTAGTTCGACAAAGCAAAAATACCAATAATAAGGGGAAATGTGAAGATAGTGGGTCTGAAATCACCTTGTTTAGGAAACGCAACAAAGCCCATGAAGAAAATGGAACTTCAAATTCAAGCAGTCACAATAGTCTATAGAAATGAGCTAGTCTCATAACTCTAGGTTTAGATTTCTCTATTCAGATTTTAACCTTGGGGACATGATGCTCTCTATGGCTCCATTTTTTTCACTCAAAAGCAAGGTGTGTACAGGGAACTATGGCAACCTGCTACTGAAGGGGCCATGAAATAACACAGGCTCACAACTGCATTAGTTTTTCCAGACAGTCATTTCTCAGTTTTTCAGGGTGATAGGGTGGGACCCAGAAGACCTACCACGCATTGTAGGTCACTTCCAGATGCAGACGTCATTGCTTGTGATGTAAAGATTGGGGGAAGTCTTGTTATAGGGAACAATGACCAAGGGAAGAATTCTAAGAGAGGGATATAGTTAGAGAACGTTCTGGGACAGGATGTATCTAAAATGTTTACTTTTCACAGTACTTCACATTCTGTAAGGTCCTGGTTCTCAACCAGTAAGTCGTGGCCTCCACAAAGACTACTGGAATACAGGTATTTATATTATGATTCATCACAATAGCAAAATTGCAGTTATGAAGTAGCACTGAAAATAATTTTATGCTTGGAGTCACTCCAACATGGGGAACGGTGTTAAAGGGTCACAGGGTTAGGAAGTTTGAGAGACATGTAATGAACCTATGTGTGTTCATTTCTCTCTGCTCTTGGCTGTAGATGTGAGGTAACCAACTGTTAGAAGTTCTTGCCTGCTTTCTTTCTCTACAGTAATGGGACCATAAGAGGAAATAAACCCCTTTCTCTTGTAAGAGTACATTTTTGTCAGTGCACTTTTTAACAGTAACAAAAATATACTGGGACACAATCAAAAATATTTAGCCTTCAACTATTCCTACACCATGAGAAAATTATGGAACTTGGAGGATTTAAGGACAAATTGAAATTGGTCAACTATGTTAAGAAGGTCAAAGTAGATACAAACCAGCTCTATTAATAGGATTTGGGAGAGCTTCATGGAGTTTGTGCCAACTAGGGTTTCAGCAGCTACTGGCAATGGAGACCTCACATGGAAAAGAGATTAAGCAAAGAGCAGAAAATGTGTGTTTCCATGACTGATACTCCAGGAGGAGGAGCCGCTTGCAGGTATCTTGATTCAAGTGTTCATATCTAAGAGCAGGGTTTCTTTCCCCTTTCAGTTTTCTTCCTCTATGATGCCGCTACACACCAACAAACGCTGCTGACTCCTGTGCTCTCGTGGACTCAGATGCAGCAGAATAAAGACTGTCGCCATTGGTTCCACACAAATTCTAAGAGTGTAGTGAATTAAGCAGAATGGCCAATGTCTACCTCTTAAACATTTACTACGAATGGGGAGTGAATAGCCTTCTCTCCTGTTTGTGAGCTCTGCACCTGTCTCAGGATCTCAAGAAAAGAGGGGTAGCTTGCTAAGTAGGAAGCTACAATCTGTTTCCAAAAAATAAAAAAAAATGTATTATTTATACGTTACCTACTGAGGCTACGTAAGATGGTATTCTGACCTGTGAAATGTGTGTGGAAGAGATCTAGAGATCTGAGCCCTTCAGGGGTCCTCCATACCCCCACTTAGTCACTGGTGAGTGGAGAAGGCTCTGTAAGGTGGGGCGAAACAATGAAATTCTACATGGCAGAATGATTGCCCAGAGGGCAGCTGAGACAAAATCACTTTACCAATGCATAACAGACTTGATATTAGCAAAATGCACACTTTAATAACAAAAAAATGACAAAGATTATTAGGCTCAAATGTAGTTAGCTTGTCATGATTAATATTCCCAACCAAACCCATTATTAAAATCTAGCATCACTGTATCTGTTCTCTTGATTTCCACTTATCTATCCCAATCCCGGATGCCGTCCTGCCTTCCAGGAGTGCAGCTGTACACATAATTGGTTTCATCTCTACCCCACCCCGGCTATGTCTGTCTCATATTTCTTCAGTATTAGTCTCTTTTAAAAATAAAAATTTTATAGGGTGATAAACTGTTCGGTATGATAAAGTATAACAACATCATATATTTGTCAAAACCCAAGTAACTCTACAACACAAAGATGAACGCTAATGTGATCTGTGGACCTCAGCGGGTAAAAGCGTACCCACAGTGGTTTATCAATTGTAGAAACTGAACCACGTCAATGCAAGATGCTAAAAGGAGCAGAAATTGTGTATTGTGGATTCCCTATGGGGAATGCTGTTGGATTTCCAGTGTAAAATTTATTTTTATTAACCTAAACCTGCTGTAAAGCAGAAAGCTTACCAACAACAGCAGCAAAATAAGATTATATCCTCCCTCTGCACAAAACTGTTCGAATGTTTTCTATTATTGTTCCAGGAAAAAAGTAGGTCTCATACCTCTGGTAGCATGGCTCCTTCTCGCACTGCCATGCCCGTGTCCTGCTGCTCCCCCACCTCCCAGGTCTCTAAACTAAGAGCCCGATTTCAATTCCTCAGAAGTGGCCAGTGCTCTTCAATCAGGGCATCTTGTCTCCCGTAAGCCTTGCACTCACTCTTTTTTCCCACAGAGCATTTCGTTTCCCACGAGTCTCCTAATTCTTTCCCATCTTCTAAAATTTCATCTCTCAGGCCCAGAGACATATGTTCCAGAGAATGATCTCCTCATCTTTCAGGAAATCAGGCCACCACACAGCCCTAGCCCCACCATGCTCTGTCATAACTCCCCAGACCACTGCACCATGGTGTTCATGGTGGATCACAAAACGAGGAGCAACGCCAATTTTACAATTGTCCTTTCCTGATAATATTCAGGGCTTATTCAGGGAGCTGAAGCACAGAGATGTGCAAAGCAAACAAAATCTAGAGCCAAGATCACGCAGTGCTCCAGTGCTCCAGCCAAGAAGTTTCAAACATTCTCCTTGGGTGAACTCATTCAGTCCTCTTAGCAACCTCATGGAATGCGTATCATTCCATGCCCACTTCAGAGAGTGAGCACACTCGAGTCTCACAGGTTAAGTCTCTTGCTAAAAGGTTCACAGCTGCTCTGTCAGTGGTGGTGATCAACTGGCCAGTGTCTGTTTTCAGCCAGGATGCCGTGTCTCCTCTTTTGAATATGTGGGGTAGCAATGAGTCGATGACGTGGCTGTGCCTCTCTCCTCCCATTATCCTCTTGTCTCTTCCACTGAACTAACCCAAATGGGCCTTGCTACTTCTCATTGTATCCCTATACATCAGTCGTCTTCTGAGTCCAAAGCTGGGGTCTCTTGTTAGTGATACTTCGTATCCTCGTATGTTGTCGTTGACAGCGAGGTGTGTTTTTAACCTTTTGAGTTAATGTTAACAAAGGTAGTGCCTACATTTCTGCCAAGATTCCAGGTGAGTAGGGTTCTGATTTTGGACCTAGAAAAGTTCAGTTAGAGAGCAGGGAAAAAGAAACCAGCATGGTCCATATCCAGCTTAAAATTTACATGGGTTGTTTCTTGGAGATGCAGTTGGATTTACAAGAAGAAACCCTCTAGCAAACAACATGACATTATCACAGTTTAAGTCAAAGGGTTGCCTTTCTCATTCATCAGCATTAGGAGTTTCTGCTCCACAGACTGTGCTAACAAAGTAGGAACATAAGAGAGGCTCAAAGAGAAAAGAGAAATAGGAAAGAAAACAGTTTGTCTAGCAGAGCAAACGCTCATCTTTAAATTTAGCTGTAGAAACACAGGCAGTAACATTCAAAGAGATAGCAACGGACTCGGAATAATATGATGCACGAGCTTAGCTGAGGACTTTGCCACAGGGAAACCATCCCACATAAGTGGCTGCTGTATAGCCATGATTTGAATTGTTGGTTGCCTCTGGGGGACAAAATGGTTTTTAAGGAGAAACTGTAGCTGCTTTCCATCGGCTGACAGCATAGAAGCAATTTCTTCATTGAAAGCTATATCTAAATAAAATGTCACGATGATGCATGCTTTTGAAAGAATGTTTGTAGCATGCTCAGCTACTACTCTTTCTGGCACAATTCAGTAGTGGTTCTCAATTTTCTTTGCAGGGAAATGTGTGGCATAAAGAAGCCTAAAATGTCAAAATGATGAGCACAGTTGCCATATAGAAGCAATACTTTTAGCTATGGTTTTTACTATATTAATTTAGACTTTAATGGCGGAGTCCTTTTCTGGTTAGCCACTGCAGCTCATTTTAATGCTTGCAAAAGGACTTATTGTCTGGGCATCAGTGAAAAACAGCAGAATAGAGGCTGTGCGAGGAAACAAAGAGAACACAAAATAGGACTAACATTTTAAGAATACGTTTGCTGTTCTAAGTGTTTAGTTGAGAATGAATGGAACTAGAAAAAAAAATCATCCTGAGCAAGGTAACCTGGATTCAGAAAGACAAACATGGCGTATACTCACTTATAAGTGGATATTAGCTGTAGAGTAAAGAATAACCGTGGTATAATCCATACCCCCAGAGAGGCTAGATCACAAGGAGGGCCCAAAGGGGGATGCTTGGATCTCCTTGGAAAGAGAAAATAGAAGAAATCTTGTGGGTAGACTGGGGGCAGGCCGGGATGAGAACATAAGGGATCAGGTTGGGGGATGAATGGAGGGGGAGAGTACTGAGAGAGATGACTGGAAAGGGGGTTCATTTCAGGGTCATGACAACCCTGAAATAATTCCAAGGGAAACTCCCAGGAATCTACAAGGATAACCCCAACTAAGACTCCTAGCAATAAGTAGCCTGGACTGGCCATCTCCTGTGACCAGTCGAGGGACTGAGATATCAACTCAGACACACAAACTTTGACCTACAGTCTGTCCTGCTGATGCAATATGGTGTGGTAAAAGGTACACGGGGGGTGCACCCACCCACTGAGACAGTGGGGCTGATCTATTGGGAGCTCACCAAAGCCAGCTGGACTGTGACTGAAACAGCATGGGATAAAACCGGACTCTCTCATCATGGCGAACAATGAGGACTGATGAGAAGCCAAGGTCAATGGCAAGGGGTTTTGATCCTACTTCATGTTCTGGCTTGATGGGAGCCTAGCCAGTTTGGATGCTCACCTTCCTAGACATGGACGGAGGGGGGAGGGCCTTGGACTTTCCACAGGGCAGGGAACCATGACTGCTCTTTGGATAGGAGAGGGAGGGGGAGAGGAGTGGGGGGAGGGGGAGAAGAGTGGGGGAGGGGGAGGGAAATGGGAGGCTGGGAGGAGGCGGATACTTTTTTTTTTCTTATTCTCAATAAAATAAAAAAAAAATGGTACAGAGATTGGGAGAGTGGCCAGCTAATAACTGCTCCAGCCTGAGACCCGTGTCATAAGACTGAGTCTACTCCTGACTCTCTTTGGAAAGTTCCAGGACCCAAAGGCTGGATGACCTGGAGACCTAGGACAGACCAAACATGACTTGAGGGGAAAAAATGTCAACATAATGATGTCTAACAATATTCTGCTATACTCATATATTGGTGTCTACCCCAGTCGTCATCAGAGAGCCTTCATCCTGGAACAGATGGCAATAGATGCAGAGACTCATAGCTAAAATTTAGGTTAAGCTTGGGGAATCTTACTAAAGAGAGGGAGGAAGGATTGTATGAGTGAGATGGGTCAAGGACATCACAAGAAAATACACAAAAACAACTAACCTGGGTTCATAGAAGGTCACAGACACTGACATACAACCAGGGAGCCTACATGGGACTGGCTTAGGCACTCTACATATATGTGACAGTTGTGTAGCTTGATCTACTTGTGGGGCTCCTAATAGTCAGGGCAGGGCTGGTTCCTAACATTCTGACTGACTGGCTTTATGGGAACCTATTTCTCATGTTAGGTTGCCTCATCCAGTCTTTGTACAAGAGAGGTCCTTAGTCCTACTGCAACATGATATGCCATGCTTTGTTGACACCTTTAGGAGGCCTACCCCTTTCTGAACAGAAATAGAGGAAGAGTAGATGTGGGGGAGGAGACAGAGGGGATTATGAGAGGAGGGACTATGAGGAAAGAAGGGAGGGGAAACTGTGGCAGAGGTGTAAAACATATAAATAAATTTAATTTTAAAAAGAAAAAAGTTAAGTAGTAATGGAAAATTCATATATATTTAAATTTCGTGAGTCAGAAGAACATGAAGGAAAACTTCTTACAGTGTGATTTATATAATGTGAGCACCCAGGCTTATTATTTATACGGTAATCCAATGTAGGAACAAGTTAATACACCCCAGGAGGTATTTTTAATTGCTCATGATTTAATAAAAATCATTTACAATTAACAATTGTTTATAATAAAAGTAATGGTGAAAATGCTTTAAAATATTTTGAAAATTATTTATTATGACTTTAAAAATTATTGATTATGACTTAGCTGAGGCTAAGTATTTCAGCCTGTGTACCTGAAAGCATCAATCTCAAGTTAACAATGCCTAATGAACCGATTACTTCATAAACTCACCACACAATGTTTGTAGTGAAGTATGATACAAACGTGTTACATACACAAACACACACAAATACACATAGACACACAAGTATGCAGATTCACATGCAAATCCCCATACACACATTTAAACACATGCACATACATGCACAATTGGCCAGATCTTTGGATGGAGGCTGGATACATGGCTGTAAATGCCATAATATTTGACTATAGCAAAGCCCAGAATTACAAAAGCAGAGATTTTTGTCTGCAGTTGAATTTACCCACCACAATCAATTTAAATAGGAACGATCTTAGCATTTACAATGTGAAGGTCAGAATAAATGGAGACCTGTAACACTTCAATACTGCAAAGGTTTTATTTTATTTTATTTTTTCATGTTCAAGAAAATTACACCTCTCCTAGGACATTTACCCAAACAGATTCCAAGGGGAGGTGAGAACTCTAAATTAGGTACCAGAAATACTTGCACATCAGTCTGGGGTTTTTATATAACCAACTGAGGCCAAAAGTGTGTTGGCAATCTGTAATCTTGGAGGATAGAGAACTCTGTGAGAAGCGTGATGACCGGAGAAGAATCTTAAAAAATCCTGAGGGATAGCCAAGAATTTCTTCACTTTTAAATCCCTCCCATCCAGGGATAAATTAAAATTAAAAATGATACCACATCCAGACAAACTAGATAAACACATAAAGGGGCATTTGCTTTGCTCCGAGAGAACCTACTGCAAAGTCATATAATTGTGGCTTTTGAATCAAAACAGATTTAAACCCATGTGTGAGTATTAACAGAGACATGAGCCCAAGTGAGGCAGCTATCTATGGAGTTGGTGGAGTCCTCCCCACAGTTTGGAGGGAAAGGCTGCGATTACAAAAGCACCTATCTTGTTGGCTGAGGACTGTATGGTTTAAAGAGTTAAACTGCTCCAATTAAGATGAGATTTCCTGAAGGAACCTCACCTGCGGGGTATCTCTCAAAACTCTTCCTCTACAGCATAGATCTGTGGGAACACGGGCTACCACCCACATGTCTTTGTGGGGTGAGGAGATGAAATGGGTCTTTTATGGGAAATCGGTTTCTTCTAGTTCTTTGATGACCATCCTCTGTTTCCAAACTCCTGCTCATTACATACCCCCTCACAGTATAAAGCAGTATTAATTGTCATCATGCCTTAGCCACTACCCACACGAAAAGCTCACAGAGCATTCACAGTGATATCTTTATAAATGAGTGAATCTAATTCAGTCTGGTAATAGATTTAATGTGGCCAAGCCCCCTAGAAATACTAAGTAAAAGTATTACCGCTTTCTTTCCCTTGATCCAAATTTGACTTTGCACAGCACTCTTTCTTGGAGTTGCATGGCCTTACTTAAAACTGCAGCAGCACTTGGAGTGGGGATGGGCTCAGGCCTGCCATTGTGTCTACTGATGAGTTATGGTCACGGTTGCTTTGTGACCCGAGCTTCTCAGAAAACTGGCTTGCCGACCACCTGGCAGGAGTGATTTATTGAAATGTATCAGCTCTTGTTTTGATGTGCCTAAGTGCCTCCCAGTACACCTTGGGGTAAATACACTATGGATGAAAAACTGTCAAAGCAGCCACCCATGGAGTTGTTTATGTCTTGTAGCCAGCTCATGGTCCCCAAGAGAGCCCTTCCTCCTGTTGGAGTCCTCTGGTGGAGGAGAAGAAGGGGGGTGGAAGTCGAGGGGATGATCACTAACCTATCACGCCAGGAGGCTGAATGATGAAAAAGAGCTGTCTTCCTAAGGAAGAAAGATCTAGAATGACAGGGAGGCATCCCTCAGAGAACCCTTAAGGAGTTGAATAAGCATACTGACCTCTTCCCAGACACCAATAAATAATTTACAACCTATCTCCAAAATCTGTCCCAAAGCATTTTTTCTTCACACACTGAATCTTTCAGGACGAAATCAGGTTTCACACAACAACAATATTCTAATGATTGTGTGCATTTGGTTGCTGGGACATATGCTAATTCCTAAAAACCTTCTCCCCATGGAGGTGTTTGGGCTAAACTTAGCGGGGAGATTATGAGACCTAACAACAGTATTGGAGTGTGATGGATTTACTTTGCACTGAATTCCCTTTGAGTAGCAGTTTATGGTTCTTCAAATAAAAACTTCACTAAAGAACTTCTGTTTTCAAACATATTTAATTAAAAATTTAAGGACAGATTCCTCATTTACATGGAAACTCAAATTTTAGAGAGAAAAAGCTAAGGAGAATTCTAATGGTTGCATGCTGAACAATATTTTCTTTCAAACCACTATTTTTTTTGCCTTAAATGTTTTCATAATAAGGAAAGTCGTACCTCATAGGAGAGTTTTGACAATGAAGATAAAACGTAGGTGTCTCAAATGTAAAAGTACATAGGGCCAAGATCCCATACACAGATCAAATGATCTACCTGTCACACACAACAGGCATGTTGGGGTCTGGGACCTGTAGGAGATCAACTACACTGAGTCTAAGATAATGTAATTGTTTGCTGCTCTTTTCTGCATTTTAAATAAAAAAAAAGCCAGAAAAGGAAAAAAAAAGTGTCAAATTTTGCTTTCTATGGTGCCAACAACAATTGGAAAGCAATGTTGCATCTGTCCAACGGGCAATGTAAACCGAATGTCCATAAGAAAAATGCTGCAGCATTGCTAAAGATTCTGTAAGGATGACTGACTCATTACAACTTTGCTGAGAGCTTATGTCTATACAGACTTCTAATCAGTTGCTTGTCCTGCATCACCCCCTCTGAGGTCTAGAAAACACCATGGGGGATGGGATGGGGAGATTATAAAAGCCAGAAGATTGAGAACAGTGCTAACAAATGCTGTCTTACAAACCGGGAGTGCAAGTATAAATCACAAACACATAGCAGGTGCTGCTACCTGGACAAGAGTGTGAATAAGAAAGACATAAAGCTGGTGGCGGAAAAGGAGGCAGTCAGCAAGAAGAAGGAAGGGCTAAGAGATGATAAAGGAGCAGATCGCAGTACATTCTATGCCTGTATGTAATTGTTAGAGATAAAACAGCAAAAAATAAACACAAATCCCGCCTGGAAAGTGTTAAAATGCCACAGGTTCAGGGCCAGATCATCCTCAGCTCTCTTTAGTCCCCTTAATCATTATTCATTCCCAACAACTTTGTCCTGACTCAACGTCCTTAAAACCAAAAGAATGCAGTAACACGGCAAAGTGCTAGCCACACAATGCCCACCCAGTGCCCACCCAGTGCCCACCCAGTGCCCACCCAGACTTGAGGACTGCTGTCAAATGTGTCTAACTCCTGATGTCCCCACTCAGCAGGAAACACCTACCCGATCTTCCTAACAATGGCTCTAAAAAAATGCCTTCACTTTCTTCTCTTCTGTGGTTATCAAAGGTGCACATAATTAATTTCGTATTTGAACAAGTTCTTCACGGCAACCTGAATCTGCCTTCCTGAGCCATGCTGACTCTCATTTGGCTCCAGAAGTTTTCTCTTCAGTTCCCTTTAAGGGGACATCTGTGCTTCATGTTGCCACTAAGAAACACTAAACATGGGAAGCCATGTAATGCCAGGCAAGGCAGACACCTTGGATGTTTTCATTAGACGTTCAGTACAGCACCTGCTCTTAGCTCTCTGTCTTCTTACTAGAGATTGGTTTGAAATATTTCTTTCTTGTTTATAGAGGGGAATCCAAGGCTTAAAGAGCTGAGCTCTGAGCTAAGAGAGGTCCATGACCTGAAAATCTCTCTAACTCGAGCTTAGCCCCTCAGCAGAGCGTGACAGAAGAGCTCATTAATAGCTAATATGCTGATCTGACTTCCATGTTTCTAATAAAGCCTTACTTTGCTTCTTCTTTGGACCACTATAGTGTCATACATTTGTCTTTTCTATTGTTTTTATTGAGCTAAGAGATTCTTCTTTCACACAATGTATCCCGACCACGGTTTCCCCTCCCTTCACTTCCCCCCCCCCACCTCCCCTCTCTCCCCGCCCCACTCCCACCTAGTTTCCCTTCAGAAAAGAACAGACCTCGAAGACCCAACAACCAAACGCAACAAGACAGGATACAATAAGACACAGCAGAAACCTCCATATCAAGGGTGGACAGGGGAACCCAATGAGAGGAAAAAATAGGAGAATTTATAGGCAGAGACTTCAAGTGGCTTTATCTGTCCATTTAACTATTATCTTCTATCTTTTCTGCCTGCCCTTATATTTAAAAGAAAATTCATGTCTTGTTTATAAAGGGGACACACGTATGTCCTATAAATAGGACAGGAGATGATGCCTCACAGCAGTTTTTTTTTTTATGTTAGAAATTGCTAAAAGAGAGGATGGAGTTCAAAAGCTCTGTCCTGTTATATCACAGTGCCACCCATAAGCAAGTGCAACTATTATATGTTAATCAAAAAATTGAAAATATGTAGTGTGTTAGCTGTAAAAAAACAGCTGTTTTGATTATTGTACACTGTATGCACATACCAAATCATCACACAGTAACCCATACATCTGCATGATTGAAGTAATATATTTTTTTAAAAAAAATTAAAAAAAAGAAGTCTCCATTAAAATGGAAAAGCCCAGAGGGGTTTTCTAGATTCATGGCTTTTAGGCTGAGCTCTTTGCATTTTGACAGTGGCAGTGTCTGAGTTTGTGTCTGAAATGCTCCTTTCTTCTCTTCAGAGAAAGACAGTCTCAAAAGACCGTTTGCGGTTTCTGTCTAAGTGCTAGGTCCCCTATTGCTTTGTTATTTTCAAGACAGAGGGATTTCAAACAGGCAAAAGCCTTTTCCATTCTTAGTACTGCTTAGAAAGCAAGTCCTGTGAAGGCAATATTTCACAGTCGTGCTTTCTTTGTTTTCTGGGTCCAAACACAGCGACTTCCTAGGAAAGAGAACTAGGAAGTAAATCAAAATTAGTCGAGAGACGTCAGCTAATGATAGCAGAAGCAGAACGAGAAAAGAAAGTGGGATGGTGTGCTCCTGATCCAGGGAGTTGTGCTCAGTCAGTAAGACGAAGGCAAATCAGTGACCCAGGAAGTAGAAGGTGTTTGGTGAGTGGAGAAGTACGTTTTATGGCCTGGAAGGTAGAATCAGGTTTGAAGAAATTAATTAGAAAAAAAATGTATTAGGAAATAGCTTTCACACATCAGGAATGATACCTTCGTTATTTCTCTGTCTTCATGTCAAACAAAGCCCAGCAACTGGGTCTGTGTTTGGTACCATGCTTGACACTGAGTAATTTTCAATAAATACTTATTAATATTATCATGACTGGCTTCTTTGAGATGCTTCCAATTGCCCCTTCCATTGAAGAGCACGCGCTTACCCCTACTGTATCACCCATCTATTGGCTTCTTTATTGCACACTTGCCTCTACTGGCTATGAACTAGCTCTCTCAGACTATGAAATACCATCCCAATCACATCTACGAGTTCAGGAGTACAGTCCCACAGTCCCTAGGCTCGCTCGCTCTCTGACAGTGAATCTGTTATGAATAAATTGATAACAAATGAGCTGCTTCCCAGGAAAAGAAGCAAGAGGCAGTAAAAGAGATTGGTTTTGTTTTGTAAAACCAAATGTCACCCAGAGGATAGTGTTAAATCAGAAGGTCAGAATTTGGTACACCGACTGCCTGGGGAAAATGAAATCCCTGACTCCCTTTTTTGAAGCATCACTTGTCAGTTGAGTGGAAAATTCCTCTCTGTTGTATGGATATAAGTATGATAGAAACCATGTTTGGCTTGCTAGAGGCTCTTAGGAAAAAAGAGCGTGGGTAAATGCTACATAAGTACTAATAAAGAGAACACGCTGTATAGTTTCTGTTTCTACAGGCATCTTCTTTTCTGTTTAGTGTCTCCTTTAGTTTTTTTCTCCTTATGTTATTCATTGCTCATTGATGTATAATTTTAAAACGTTGTTGTCATATTGTAATTGTATAGGTCCCTGGCAAAGCAAAGGTCTATATCAATCTTCTGATTGTATTCAGCTGAATTTTTCTTGATTATTTTAACCATGGAGTTGATAACAAAAAAGATGCTGAATACAGTAACATGTATGTATGCTAGCTTATTATATGACAAAAATAAACCTAAAATGTAAATTATTTATAGCAGGTTTGAATGTGACATCATGGGGTTTGAACTAAAAAAAAAAAAAAAGAATTGTTTGACCACAAGGTCTTTTCCGTCTTCTATCCATAGACAGGCGAATCACTTATAAAAATATCCCTATTAATTAGGGTACTTCTCTTTTGAAATCAATTTATTTACCAAAGACTGCCTATGGTATATAATAAGAGTCTTGAAACGTGGTGGGTTTTATCCACATAGCCTCTAGCCTGGTCTTTGTTACAAGACAATCACAAAAGTATGCGCATTCTTTCTATGTTTCAAGTGTTACGAAAGCAAATTTTCTGAATGTCACTGTTGGCGTCTGTCTCTGGAAAGATAGTACAAGATTTGAGGAGCAAGCAGGCCTGTGATTGGATACTGCATCTGGTAGTTGCCAGGTTTATAGTCATAAAAAATTCCTCTATGTCTCAAAATTCCTCATCTGGAAAATGAAAGCAGTATCTCTTGTGGTTGTGCCTGGATGTCAATGTGACTGAGTGAAGAATTTTCTAGGACTAGAGAATGAACTTCGATGTGTCTGTGGCCACCCACCCAGAGAGGAATAACACTGGGGATAATGACTAGAGGAGAAAGATGTGTCCTGGATATAGCCAGCACTATCCACTTGGCTGCTGGACGAAAGAGAGTAGTATATACTTGACTGAAAGCCCTTTCCTTCTGAGTGAAGCCATCTATAGCTCCTACCGTGTCTATCAATACAAGATTCCCATTTTTACAGTCCTTAGCTGTGCACTCAAATCCAGTGACTCTTCAGGGAGCTTCCAAGCCTTCAGCACTGGATTGTGACACTAGACTGTCCATCTTTTTTGTTTGGAAATACTATTGTTGAAGTGCCCAATTCCTATAATCTAGCTCAGTAAATCCTTATTTTTCTAATATGAAAATATTTTATTTGTTCGATTCCTCTCGAGAACACTGATTAATCCAGGGTAGACTTTAGTGGGTGGGCTGAACATTGGGAAATATTTTCTATAAAATTTTCCATAAAAATTCTCAGCAAAGAATTTTATTTTAATCATTCAGATGAATTATGGATGTGGTTAATATTGCATTATTTTGTCTTTATCTTTGAATGATGTGGTGATTAATCTTCATTGTCACTCTGACTAGATTAAGAATCGCCCTGGAAAGACACTACTGAGTATCTATAATGATGTTTTCAGAAAGAATTACCTGAAGAGAGAAGACAACCCTTGAGTGTGACCTAATTCCATGGGCAGCGGTCCTGAATATAAAATACAAAGTGAGTTGAGCCTTTCACTCTAGCTCCCGCTAGCACCCAGGGATCTTAGGGGAGTGAGACTTGGAGGATCAAACAGGGAATGGAGGGAATATGGGGACATCTAAAAGTAAGAGCCATTTGAGGGGTTATATGGAAACCTAATATAGTAGAAGCTTCCTATAATATATACATATATGGGGGTGGTCTAAAAGAAATTGCTCAATAACAGGGCAGACAGAAATCTAACTGGACATCTCTTGCCACCAATTAAGCTTCCAGTACTGGAAATGGGTTAGATCTAATCAGGTTGTTGTCCCCAGTGGTTCCATTGGAACCCCCAAACAACCCAGGCTATTGCAAAGCCTATTGGTGGCTCTCCACAAAATGACCGTAAGACTTTATTGATGAAGACAACACTTACACAACTCAAGGAAAACAGAGAAGTTGAGAACGGTACCTACCTAGAGCCGTCACCTCTATGGACTAATAGTATTCGTGGTCCTGGAAGGTTCTCTGCATGTTACCAAAGGAGACAGGTAAATACCAAGCCAGCTACAACCCTAAAACATTTACAAGAGTGACCTGCATGCAAAATAAATGCTGGTGCAATAATACCATGAAGCATGTGAGACAACAACACAGTATCTGTTTTGAGTTAAGGCCCACTGCATGAAATGGAACCCATACCCAACTCTACTTGGGTGGCCAAGAACCTGAGACTAGATAGGCCGGGGGCTTAGGGAAAACCAAGCACAGTTCTGTTAAAGGAACATAGCAGTGAAATTATTCCCAATGGCATTCTACTGTACCCATAGATGAGTGCCTTGCTCACCCCACATCAGAGAGGCTTCTTCCTGCAGCCGATGGGAACAAATACAGAGAGCCACAGCCAGATAATATGCGGAGAGTGGAAGCCCTTGGGACCTAAGTCCTAAGTGGGATATCTATCAAATCCCTCCTCTCAATGCTCAGGGACCGTTAGAAGAGTTGAGAGACTACAAGAACCAGAGGGGATAGAGAACGCCAAGGAATCAAGGCCTTCCTAATTAACAGGATTACCAGGCATAGGAACTCAGAGACTGAAGAAGCATACACAGGAACTGTTTGAGTCTGTACCAGATAGGGCCCTAGAGCTAAAATAAAAAGTGGACACATTCCCCCCATCCCTAACCCAGAAGCTATCTCCAACTGATAGCCACTTCAAATTAAAAATTAGTTTTTTTTCAAGGGAGTCTCACTGGGGACGGCAAACCATTCTTAAGAGTAAGCCTCATTCCTAGCAGTACATGGCTAACCCAAAATGAACTCAGTGGCATGTTCGGAGGTTCTTTATGTCATAACGTTAAGTTGGGGCATTATTTATTTATTTATTGCATTACATCACAGGCCTATTTGTGAATATATTAAAGCTTCCGGTTTGGAGTTTCTATGAAAGTCCTGTGTGTGTGAGCACTTGTGTGTCTGCGTCTACCTGCTTTTCTTGTGCTATTTCTTTAACTTTTGTTGTTTGGTTGTTTTGTCATCTTCTGATTTGTTTGTCTTTGATTTATTTTATTTTTGTGCTATTCCTTAGATCCCTGTTTGTTTTCTGAGTGATATTTTGTTTGTGCTGTACCAAGTAAAGCTTGTCTGAAGATCAGAGTGTGGAGCTAGCCACATTAGTTAGCCATAGAAGCCAGGCAATAGTGACACACACCTTTAATCCCCACACTTGAGAGACAGAGGTTTACCAATCTCTGTGAGTTCAGTCACCCTGGGCTAATGAGATTGAATCAGTCTAAAAGAGAAACAGAACTCACACCTTTGATCTTAGCACTTGGGATTACACACTTTTTTAATCCTAGTACTAGGGAGGTGGAGGCAGGAGTGATATGATTGGGCGGGAAGATAATGGACTAAGCCTCTGAAACCGTAAATAAGTTCTCAGTTAATTTTTTTTTCTTTTATAAATAGTTTTGGTCATGATATCTCTTCACAGCAATAGAACAATAACTCAGACAACCACAGTCCGTTCAACAAGTGCCATGTGAGGTCCTACTAACTGCCAGTTTCTGTGCGAGGCGCTGGGGTGAGAGACAGGTGACATGTGCTCATCAGCCTCTAGAGGCTTACAAATGCTCGGAAGCATTTGATTTTAACAGAGCATGAAGTAAAAAACACCAAAAACTGTTGGAGGGAGGTCACTCGTTTGTCCCAGCCGCCTGGCTAGCTTGGACCCAAAATAATCACACAGAAACCATATTATTTAAATCACTGCTTGGCCCATTAGTTCTAGCTTTTTATTGGCTAACTCTTACATATTAATTTAACCCATCTTCATTTATCTGTGTATTGCCATGTGGCAGTGGCTCACTGGCAAAGTTTCAGCATGTCTGACTCTGGCGGTAGTTCCATGGCATCCCTCTGACTCTGCCTTCTTCCTCCCATGCTATAGGTCAAGCCAGTTTTCTTTATCCATTAACCAATAAAATCAACACTTAGACAGAAGGACCTCCCACACCCCCCCAAAAAAAAAAGAAATGATTAACGCTGATTCAGGATAAGATCTCTATATCTGGATCATGGGATGCTTTTGCGAAGCTCATTGACTTTATATTATATGTTAGAGGTCACAGAATAAAAGACCATAAGTTCTGGTCTTATATACATGAGACATAAACTTCATACCACCAGAATCTTTAAAAAATTAATCTGTAGAAATATGGAAAATGATCTCATAAACTTCAATGGCCTTGTTAAAGGAAAACACTCAAACTTCATTTCCACGTAGTTTCTATTAAGTGGAGCCTTTGAAAGACTGTACAACCTAAGATTTGCCACATTCTGTTCTGATTCTGTTAATTACACTCAGCCAACTGCACTGGTTTCTGCTATGCACTTCTCCCCCACTGACATTAGACAGCGCTTTGTGCTGCCTCCATTAAGAAACCCCCAGCAAGCACATAAAACCACAACTATCAGAAGATAATAACACTTAAGGGCATGTGTTTAATTAAACATCTTATAGGAGTCATATTATCATCCTCATTTTTTGCATAAGTTTGCACGCTAAAATCTGTCATAGCAGGCCCATCTTAAATACACACATTTTTTCCCTTCCTTCTTTCCTTCCTTCCTTCCTTCCTTCCTTCCTTCCTTCCTTCCTTCTTTCCTTCCTTCCTTCTTCCTTTCTTTCCTTCTTTTTTTTTTTCCAAGAAAGGGTTTCTTTGTATAGCCTTAGTTCTCCTGGAATTCACTGTGTGAACCAGACTGGCCTTGAACTCACAGATACCTGCCTGCCTCTGCCTCTGCCTCCCAGGTGCAGGGATTAAAGCACCACCGCACTCAGCTGAAATACATTCTTTTTTTTTTTTTTTTAGCTTAGGCTTGTCCCATTACTTTTTTTTAATTTATTCATTTATTAAAGATTTCTGTCTCTTCCCCACCACCGCCTCCCATTTCCCTCCCCCTCCCCCAGCCCCCCTCTCTCATCAGCCCAAAGAGCAATCAGGGTTCCCTGCCCTGTGGGAAGTCCAAGGACCACCCACCTCCTTTGAGCCTATAATTCGTGATCTTAGAGAAGCTAAATAAGAAGGAGAACCCAAAGAAAAACATATAGCCATCCTCCTGAATATTAACCTTCATCAGGCGATGAAAGGAGACAGAGACAGAGACCCACATTGGAGCACCGGACTGAAATCTCAAGGTCCAAATCAGGAGCAGAAGGAGAGAGAGCACGAGCAATGAAATACACTCTTAAACACTCCCGTAGTGCTGTGAACTACAAGCGGCACAGATAGCCTGAGCAGTGCTAGGAGAAAGGCAAAAACATGAAGACCTAGAGCAGGTACATCTGCTAAGACGCGTAATATTTCTTACACATCTTTCTACCTTCAAAGGAAATGTCATTTAGCCTAAACTAAACCCACTACAGCAGATTCCATTGCTAATTGGTTGAAACATTATGCAAATTAGCCTGCCTCTCAGCAGTCTGGATCAGTCTCCATTTGAACAAGCCAGTAGCTGATAGACAGCATACTTTAGAATGTAATTATTATTTTCTGATGTGTTGTATTGACTAAAGTGTGGATTTGAGTGTTAGAAATCAATTGAAAGCTTTTTGTTTGTTTGTTTGCTTGCTTGTTTTGTTTTGTTTTCTAAACAAATCAAATCTTGGAGGCTGAATTCTGGCTAGTAGGCTTTTAATTGGTAAGTATTAGTGAGCAACAGTTGGAAAAAAATCGTAAGAGGTTAGAGAATCTGGGAGAAGTGACGGTAATTTAGTTGAGAAATTGAAAGTTGTTACATTAACTTGTATAGCTAAAGGAAAGCCTGTAAAGGCATCAAGAGTTTCAGTTAGAGATGGGCGTGTACAAATATGTGTGATGCGTTTACCGGAGGGATATCATTTGGAATGAAGGATTCAGTGAAAATACTGACAATAGCGTGCATTTCATTAAATTAATTTTCCAAGGGTTGCTTTCAGTAACATTAACTAAAGGAAGAAATCACAAAATGTAATTTGTGTGCTGTTGGGGAGGTGGCAATTGTAACAAGAGGGGCCCACCTATGCCAAACCACAGATTTCTAGAGTCAGTGATAAGGTCTCTTGAACAAAACCTCATGGGAGTTTCCCAGTGATTGGGTTCTTGGGCTGTGTGTTTGTCAGGATACACAGAAAGTACGCCATGTCTTGCTTCCTGGCTTTTACACAGTGATACTGGGCTTCCTTTAATCCTTCCACACTCATCATTCTACTCTTCCTCATGAAGCTTTCGTCTTTCCCTTGTAATCAATGAATGTTTGCTAGGAAACAATATAAGACTACATAAAATACTTCATTCCCCACTAGACTACTAGTCCAATTACATGTTTGTTGATGTCTAAAAGATGCATTGTTTAGTAGGTGGTCATTTATTTTAATGCTTCACTTCGGAGAGGGAGTCCCTTTTCAAGTGGCTTCCATGGCTTTCTGACATACCCCAGCACAAGTTTTATAACTCTTTGGAAACACGCTGTCCTGTTTTCTGAAAGAAATTTTTAAAATAATTTTATACCTTTTTAGTCACTGCTTTAGATCAGCCATTTCTCCACTGAGCCCTAATTTTGTAATAGTGAATGGAGGATCTTGCTTAGAATTCCTGACTTGGGCCCTATGAGCCCTATCCAGGTGAAGTCTGTGGACTGTATTCTCATGGTATCCTCGACCCATCTGGATCCTACATTTTTCCCTCTCTACCTTTTCTACAGGGTTCCTTGAGCTCCAAGGGGAAGGACCTAATGACGATCTCCACTTTGGGCACTCTCTTTGCCTCATGTTTGGCAGATGTGAGCCTCTGCATCTGCTCCCATCAGCTGCCAGGGGTAGCCTCTTCTATGATGACTGGGCTAGGCACCAGTCTTTGAGTATATAAGGACAATGAGTATACAAGTTAACAACCAGGGGCCTGCATAGGTCTGCACTAGGTCCTCTGCATAAATGATATGGTTGTTAGCTTGGTGTTTTGGCTAAACCCCTGACAGTGGGAGTAGGGGTGTCTCTGGCTCTTTTATTCCTTCTTCCATATGGATTTGGGGGACTGAACTCAGGTCATTAGGCTTGGCAGCCAGTGCCTCTATCCTGCTAAGTCGCTTCACCAGTCCTCATCTTCTCCTTTGAATTACATCTGGAACACCAGCCCATAGAATGGTGGCACCCATACTTAGGGCTGTTCTTCCCACTGCAATTGGCAAAATCTAGAATTTGCTTTGTAGAAAAGCCCAGAGATTTTTCTTCTAGATGATTTTTAGATGCTGTCAAACTGATAATATTAGTCTTCGTTGTTTTCAAGCTCAAAAATATGTATTTGTTATTGGATAGTAAAGAAAAATTAAAACATTTAGAATGTTTTATATCCAGTGTTGGAAAATATTTTCTTTACATTGCATGTGTGACCAAATCATTTTCAGATTGCCAGTGAGATGCAAAACTGTTAATAAAAGTTATTATGCTCTTTCATGTGCTTTATCCTCTTCCTTGGTGTTCAATAGATTCATTTTAATCTTTATTGGTTTATACAAATGTAATCTCTGATATTAATAACTGCATAGTTCCTATAATAAGGGTAATTGTATATGGTATTTTCACTGGGATTCAAAAACAGTGGTAGGGTCAACAATAGAAAGGGTCTTGTTGTCAGGGCTCCCATGGATGTAATCCAAATTAGTCTGTTTCTTTCGTTTCTTGGTTTTTCTTTCTTATTCCTCTTCCCTTATACTTTTTGGGTATCTTCATCCATTAGAGCATTGCTTCGATATATAATGGACTCAGCTGAAGGTAGATTTGACAGAAGAAAAAGATGAAGAAGAGGAGGAGGAAATCTATCTTATGTACTCTGTGCCTTAGAAGTTAGAAATTCAACAGGGACTTTAAAAGTCAAGAGAGAGAAAGGAGAAGCTGAGCTCGGCACCAGGCACAGGAGTAGCACCACTATGTACAGCATCTATTATCTCGGGGCACTTGTATCCTCAAGTCACAATTCCCTCATTGGAAAACTGAGACAAAGTTAATTCAATAAGCATTTTCTAAGCACCTACTATACATCACTAATGTAAACTGTTTAGCATATTAAAACAAAATGGCAATTTTTAAGAAGACCAAATAAGCACCAATTTCTTCAGTTCCCTGATGATGACTTTAAACCAAAGTTGTCCCATTATTGCTCCATTAATTTGTTCCCTTATGTTGAAAAACATTATTTTATTACTTCGGAATTAGCTTGTGAGTTTAATATGCAATAACTTCCACTGCCCTGAATATCCCAAGAGAGAAGTATTGTTGAGTATGATTGAAGTGGTCTCCACCAATTCACTTAGTAGTCACTGGGGAATCAAAAGTGCTAAATAAAACCCTGTGCACAATGCCTTGCCCATACCAAAGAACTCATTTGAAAGGATCGTTTTCCTCATTGCCAACGAGGCCTTGTAAGCTGAAATCTGGAAATGATAAAAACACAATGTAATAGGTGTTCAATATTAAGTCTATTTGATACTAACAGATAATAAAATTCACTGAGCTGAATGCACACACACACACACACACACACACACACACACACCTAAACTAACACATCCCACTCAAAACCTTAACACATTTTCCTTGGACTGAAAGGCAATGATACTGAGACACAAGCTCCTTTTGCAGTTATTCCATTTCTCGTGGTTCAGGATTTTTCTGGTGATGCCTATTCATTTTGTTGTTCAAGCACAAAAATGAATCCTGGCTTACAAAGTAGCATATAGAAGGCGCATGCTTTTGGCAGTAGAAGAATTCACTAAACATAGAAATTACCAGAAAGAAAGAATTTATTGAAGCATCCTAAAAACATTATGGTACGTTTCCATAGATGGGGTCACACCACTGGAAAGAGGTGAAATTTATTTTTATTAAGGATGTGTTACCTGATCTTATCACCATGGGACTATATCTGAGATGGGCCTCTCCTTTCTTGGATGGGTAGTGAGTCTTACAACATAAGTTGTTTCTCTTGAGGGGGGCCATTTCTGTAAGGTGCCACCAATAGCTAGTGCTTTGGCTCCGTGTACCACCTGCCTGAAACACCACGGCTCAGACTCTGCATAGTCATAACCTGAGAATTGGTGTGAGAATTTTGCTTTTATTTTTGTCCATTTGTCTACAAAAATTGGAAATTTTATACTCAGGAGGAGCATCGGTATAGCTAATTTTCAGGTTTTGAAAATTTGAGGTTTGAAGTCCACAGAGAAAACAGAACCTGTCATAGTTGAGAGAGGCAGAAGAGGGTCCCGTCCCTGGGTCATAGCCACTCATTCTGTGTTTCTCTCCTGCATTCTTCAGGATCCAGGAAAATTATAACGAGCTCTCAAAGAAAACTTATCTCAACTTCAAATATTTTCCTGGAGTAATTGAATCCGTAGGTTTGGGCCTTTGAGGGAATCATTATATTAGCCTTGAGATAGAAATAGCCTGTCCCTAGGTTGCAATGTGTTACATTTAAATTGATACTGCTTTTCCCTAATGTGCAATTACTGGAGACAAAGACCTACTTCTGGAGATAGTGCAAGGGAAAAGGAAGCAGGCCCTGCCTTTCTCTCTCTTCTCAGGGTCAGTCTATTCCTGAAATCTCTTTGTTGAAATTTCTATTGTTGTTCTTAATTGTTAAAACTGAGTCTCCTGGTGGCAGCCCAGGACTGCTTTAAGTGAAAGAACAAATTCACAGGATGAGGGGAGGGGGCAGCTGGCCTGTAGCAGAAGCTATTCCTGCTGGGGCCCTTTCAGGCTTCATAATCACTCTAGAGACCATGTGTGTCCATTGATTTGTTTGCTCATCAGTCCAATCACCCACTATGTATTTATTTTCTGACCACCAAAAACCAGAGCCATGAAAGCGGTGATGCAGGCACTGTCCTGTAATTGTAGATTTTGCTCTGCCGCAGAAGAGCCAATAAGGAACAGAAAGCAAAACGCAATGTCCAATATAGCCCCGTTTTAACTGTGGAACTTGCTGAATGAAAGCATCTTGCATGAGTTATTCACCAGCTAACCAAGAGAACTTAAGTCCCGCATCTTGCTCATGTTCTGAGACACTGAAGCTCTTGGTGATAGGTTTCTAGAGAACATACATGGATGAGGTTTCATGATAAAACTTTCCATTAAAATATAAGGATATCTGTCAGCAAAAACTGACAAATGTAGACCCAGAGACTGAGTGCAATAGCACCACAGCACAGAAGCAAACGTACTTAAACAGAATCCCTTAGGGAGTCTGAAAATCATTCTGTGTTTTTTTTTTTTCTTTTCTTTTTCTGTAGATAATCTTTGTGGAAGAGTTTATTAGCTTGGTTACAACAGTAAGCAGAAACTAAAGTGTGTCTGTATCATCTATCTTCCACCTACACCCCCAGCCATCCCCTTTATTACCATGCTGCACACAGTAGGATGTTTGTTAAAACTGATCAATAGGCTGTAAAGCACCATTATCATCTAGAGCCCAGCTGTGGTGACATTGAACCCTGGATCATATAATTCTTCCTCCCTCCCTTCAACAGGATTCCAAGAGCCTTTGTCCAGTAACTGATGGAAGCAGGTAGAGCGGTCCATAGTCAAGCACAGAGTTGACCTCCAGGAATCCTGCTTATTCCATTGCTTAATCTGTCTCCCTCCTTAAACACAGCTTGACTTTACTCTCCACAGTTCATCAAATCACGTTCAGCCGCCTTGTCTTTCATGCTCCTTTAGTATGGGTTGCTAAGCACTGCTTTCCTAACAAAGTACATATTACTTCAAACAAAAACATGCTCCAGCCTATCTCAGCAACATCCCAGTCCCTGGTACCAACTTCTGTTTTAGTTAGCCTTTTATTGCTGTGAAGAAACACCATGACCACGTCAACCCTTATAAAGGAAAATATTTCATTGAGGTGGCAGCGTGTAAGCTATAGTTCAGTGGTTCAGTCCATGGTCATCACTGCAGGGAACATGACAGTACACGGGCTAACATGGTACTGGAGAAGGAGCTGAGAGTCTTGTATCTTGCAGGCAACAGGAAGTCAACTGAGACACTGGGTGCTATGCTGAGCATATGGAATCTCAAAGCCCACCCCTACAATGACATACTTCCTCCAACAAGGTCATACCCACTCCAACAAAGCCACACTTTATTAGATTATAAGGGACAATTACATTCAAACTCCCACAATAATGAACACATGAGACACGCTACTACCTTTGTAACATCTAATAGCACAGTTTCACTGCCTCAGATGTTCTCTGTGCTCCTCCAGTTCCTTGGTGTCTTCTCTTACCCAGTGTGAGATAGTAATGTCTTTTTATTGTCGCTTTTAGTTTTGCCATTTTCTAGGATAAATTTGGAGGCTTATTATGTGTGTAACTTTCTCATTGGATTCTTTCACTTAATCCTAGGCTTTTAATTTTCCTTTATAACATTTAAGGGCCTAATCGATTGCTAGTTTCTTTTTAGTGATGAATACGGTTCTATTATCTTATTGTATGACTGAAGGAAGCATTTCCATTCTTTTTGCTCTAGCAATTGTCTTTGAAGTGTGGAACAGATTTCTCACAAGTGCTCAGGTAAAGAGAGTTCAGGGAAGCAGCATGAAGACAAGGAAACCTGTCTAAGGAGAAGTGTGTTGGGAGCTCAAAAGACATATCTCATATGCTGTATCATTTTTCTTAGCTCTTGGATTGTGCCTATGGTAGTCACTAGGAGCTTTTATCAAGAGACTTTCGCATATGCCTCCCCTGGTGGCCACAGCTTCCACATAGTCCATTCTGCACCTCCTTCCTCTTTAAATTCTTGGCAAGCAGACTGCCGCGTGTTGGATGTTGACTGAACACTGAACACAGGAAAATTAGACTTTTCAAATTGATGCAAATTTGCTGTAAAATACAAAGCAACCTCCTATACTCAATCCTTGGACATGGGATTCTTTAACCTCATCACAATTTGCATGTTATATGGGATGGTTGGTTTTTTGTTTGTTTGTTTTGTTTGTTTTGTTTTTTTTTTTTTTTTTTTTTTTTCTTTTTGAAAGGCTGTCTTGTGGGATGCAGGATGTTTAGCAGCATCCTCGGGCTCTTATTCCCAGGAGCCAATAGTGGTTTCCTCTGCTTGCATTTTGGCAATTAACTGGCTGTCTAAAAGTCACTAGATACCCACTACCATGGGAGAAAGCATCACCCTGGTTGAGAATGGTCTTCTCAGACAGACTGGTGACGGTGTCACCTGCTGCCAGTGCTCATTGAACTTTATCGTTTCTGTAGAACATTGCAACTTCTTAGTCTGATGCGGGAGTAGCCCTTCCATCCTATTACTCAAGTTCAAGCATCACTGGTGCTTTGTCGCTTTTGCTTTCTCAGTCAAATCAGGGGTTAAGTCTTGAGCGTCCTAAACTGAAGTAACTGGGCAAAATGAAGACTGATCAGTTAAGACTGGATTTCAGAGAACAACAAATACTCTTGTACATCTCAAGCTTCCCAGGGGACATGCTTATAGTAAACAAACTATCTTATCATTTATTTGCAAAGCCTGTGAACCATAGCCTGCCTAAATTAACTCTTAATTTTGTTCATATTTTTCTATTCCTGATGATAGCAATCCTGACTTAGGGTTTTGCTACCCTTTCTTTAGAAAGATGGTGTGTTCCCTTTATCTATCAGTCAGTATTATGTTTTAATCATCATAAAATCCTGATTCTAATGGATTAAATGAGAAGAAAATGCATTTTGTCCATTATGAGGGTCCAACATGGCTTTATGCATGATGTGGGTAGGATGCAATTAAGCATTTTTACATTCTCTCAAAGATATGTGGCTCCCTAGTTTGATCCCACTGACTGATCTTTCAGTTTCTTCTTCTCTAGCAAAATTCCCATGTATCTCCATAAACCAAAATTTAATACATACCCATATATAGCCAATCCTTATAAGTGCCTCTGAGTTTCATTTTGGCAGACTAAGTTAGAGAGACTAGGGCCAAGTCCTCAGAGACTCTTATAAAGGGAGGGGTGGGGAATCCTGTGAGAAACTGGGATCTTTTCTGAGAGGAATCCAGGTCTAGCTGTGTAACCCATGGCAATGCAACCTCTTGAGTGGAATTTTCACTTGCTGTTCCAAGTTTGTCAAAGCATATTTTGCTTTGCTCCCATTTATCCAATGAACACGCATTGAATATCTGTGCTACACTTTTCTTAAAACACAAACATGGGCATTCTATTACAGCCTGAAAGCTCCAAGGCTTACCCCATCCCTTCTAATTAAATCTACTTTTCTGCTTGTCATCAGGGTCCTAATCCTGTATCAATTCTCCAGACTTCTCTGGACTCACAGTGTGCTCAACTCAGATGTAGCTGGCGTTCTTTGAAGATGCCTTCTATTTTCCTGAAAGTATTTTCACTCATCACTTTCTTCGGCCTTCACCGCTCCATCCACCCCAGCAAGCCCCACACCTGCCTGTCAGAAACAGAATTGCTCTTTCAGGAGTGTAATTCCACCTTGTATAAATCAACCCATCTGATTTTCCTAAGAACAGTAGTATTACTATTCTCTATTCACCTGCTTTATCACCGAATATTGGCTACATAATCACTTATTTAAAAAGAGCATGGGGACTGTAAACAGTCCCCCATTTTTTAAATATGGTACACTGAGAAACTTGCCTCCGATTCATTTTCTTGGCCAGCAGGAGTCTGGACTTCCTTCTGAAATTGATTTTTGGATCAAAGTATCCTATCATAAAACCTGAACACAGGAGCCCAGGGACGATCCAAATTCCACTTTCCCTGGTTTGAAAGTCACCCAGCCTCATCTCCTATTGTCTCTCTGGATGATTTGCCCCAGGCAAACTGGAGGTCTTTATACTCTTAACACACTGGTGTTTGAAGTCTTGTTCAATGAGTTTTAACAGCTTTATTGATATAATTTGGATACCATATAATTAACCCATCTAAAGGCTGTAATTCAATGTTTTATTATAGTTAGAGCTGCATTATCATTGCTATAGCATATTTAGAGCATTTCTTCATTCTAAAATGGATCTCCATAACCATTAGCTATGACTATCTTACCCCCACCCCACTACTCAATCACTGTCTCATAAACTTACTATTGACCCACTACCTCTGTTCATCTGAGACATTTCAAATAAATTGAATTTTACAAAGTTATTTCATATTACTTATTTCTTTCATCTGGTGTGATTTTTTTAAAGGTTTATGCAAATTATAGTTGATTTTAGAACCTCATTTTTTAAATGCTAAATAATGTCTTATTGTAAGAATATGCACCTTGGCTGGCACACACTATTAATTCCAGCACCAGGGAATCAGAGGCAGACAGATCTCTTTGCGGTGAAGGCTAGCCTGGTCTACATGGTAAATTCAAGGAAGTCAATGTTATATGGTGATTCCATATATATCATATATATATATATATCATTCCAATCTATGATATATTTTGAGTTAATTTTGGTGCATATGAAAGGTCCAACTCTTTTCTTCTTACAAGAAAGAAAGAAACACAGAGATTGTGCTCATTGCTTTCCATTAATTGATTGCCAGTTGAGATGTTTCAATAGTGTAGTTAATAGAATATGAGTGCTATGGATATTTGTATACAAATACTATGGAAGTATGTATTATATTTTTTCTTGTATATAAGCCAGTATATGTTAATCACCAGGACAACTAATAATCCTATTGTTGTTTTCCAAAGGCAATTTCTCAAGCATCTGCAGTATCCCACATCTATACCAGCAGGGCAAAAAGTTTTTAATTTCACCACATCCTCACTAATACTTGTTATTATTTTAATCCATCTTGTCCCTAGTGTAAGCGAAGGGATTTCATTGTAATCTGATTTGCATTTGCCTTATGACCAATCATATTTCTGCAACATTTCAAACACAGGATATTTCCCTATCTTCACTGGAGAAATGTCTGGTAATATCTTTCATCTATTTTTAGTTGAATTATCTTTTTATTGTTGTTAAGAGTTCCTTATTTATTCTAGACCTTATTTCCATATCAGATATGCTTTGGGAATGTTGCGCCCACCCTGAGATTTGCCCTTTACAATCTTGATAGAGTTCTGGGAAGTACAAAGAGTTCAGTGTAGATAAAGTCCTGTTAATCTGCTTTTGCCCCTGGTGTTTGTGCTTTGGGTATAATGTAATCAATTTTGCCTAATCCAAGGTCACAGGGAATTGCTTTTGCATTTTTTCTTGGAGGTTGCAAGCTTAGTTATAAAATTCCAATCTATGATATATTTTGAGTTAATTTTGGTGCATATGAAAGGTCCAACTCTTTTCTTCTACATATAGATATCCAGTTGAAACTATTCATTAATAATATAATTTTCATATATATATATGATAATTTTCCTGTTTAATGTTTTGAAGAACCCTACTGAAATTCAGTTGAACAAACATACATGAATTTACTTCTGGGATTGTAATTTTATCTTTATCCACATGTCTACATTTTATACCATTTATTCAATGCATTCTTTGACAATTTCATACATGGGTCTCAATAACAACATGAAAAAAATCATAGATCTACTGAAAAATAACCATGTCAATGACTATTGTCTTATAGTAGGTTTAAACATTTCTTCTACATTTATTTAATTGTTCATTTATTTATTGAAGTGTGTGTTTGTATTTGTGTGTAACAAGGCTTACATATGAAGGTCATACTATGATCTATGGTTGAGATTACATCATGATGCTGATAGCGCTGCTATAAAACTGGTTTTGGGGTACCAGATGCTGAAATGGCGCACCTTCTCATAATATTCTGGTCAGAACTCCAAATAAGAACTTTGTAAAAACCCTATTGACTGCTTGAAAATCATTTGAGACTATATTATATACTAGAGAGTAATGTTGAAACTTAACCATCATTTTACTTTTACAGAATCCCTCAAAAATAACCTCACCCCCATGACAGCTGGAAACAATTCTAGAAGACAATGTCTCCTCTCCCCACAATGTTTGTCCTCAGGGTTGGAAAAAACGTTTAGGGGTTGTTGGTTATTGCTTATATAAGGTAGAAGGTTGGGGTGGAAACCATGTAGAATCAAAAAACAAAAACAAAAAAGGAAAAATCGAATGAGATAATAGATAATTTAGTGTTAATTTATTCACACTAATAATAATATTGGGCAATAGAGTGAATACTTGTGAGCTATTATTTATAGATAATTTACATTGGTATAGTTTTTGTATATTGATACAAGTTCAAATTATATTTGTTATTTCCATTAACAATATTTGTACTTTGCAAAGTTATCCTGTCAGATTGTATACATAATGTTTCTACATTTGTTTAGGACATTTTGTATATTGATACAAATTTTAGGTTATATTTTCATATTGCATTATATATTATTCTTTCCTCTGATCAAGATATTTATACATTGTTTACATTTTGAGGTCATTGTCCTCATTTTATATGTGTTTCTTTACAGATTATTTATTATTCTGATATAAAGTCGTAGTCTTTAAATTATACAGGCATTAAATATTATAGATTAATAGTTATTCATGTTTGTTATACATACAGTCAAGTTAATTAGGATCTTTAGATACATAGAGATTGTATTCTGCCTAGATAGGTAATCTTCAACCATTTTAAGGAGCTGTAGAACACAGCATTTAAATAAATTAGGGTTCTGTTGACATGAGACATGATTACTCCTGACAGCACCAATCTATTCCTGAGAGAATGTTGAGCACCGAAAACACTCCACTTGGGGAGGTTTTTTTTATTCTTGGTACAATTGGCCTTTGGGCAAGGAACTGCCCATCCCTCAACCACTGACAAAGTACATGGTATCAGGACTGGATAAACAGAACACAGGAAAAGGACTACCAAACCTTGCCAAGACAGGGTAAGATGGTTCTGAATTTTTTCCTGCCTCTGAAAATGGTCTGTCAGTTATGCTAGGCCTTTAGCTAAAGTTGGTTGCTTCAACACTACAAATAAGACTTTGGGTAATTGCTCAAGTAGCCAATTGTCTCTGTCATATACTGCTCAACTCAAATAATATTATCTCTCTTCTCAGGTCTTCCTTGGGGTTGAAGATTAGATAGTCGTAGTTACTATCCTCTTATAATTTAGCCAATCCTATTTCCAATGCAAGACTTAAACTATTAAATAAAAGCACATTACCACAGAGAAACCCTGTCTCAGAAAACCAATAAATAAATAAATAAATAAATGCACATGAGCATTAGCCGATACAGGACATAAATACACCGGACAAATACACCAGTATTTATTCAGGATGTAAACATTAAGCATTGCAGGGATAGAAGAAAACTGTATATTTTGATCTGCTGTGAGGTCTGTGAGGTACAATGAGTACCTTTAAATTAAAGAGAAGAGAGAACATATAGTCCCTTTGCCTCAGCCTCTGAAGTACCATACTTAGAAAGGGAGGGCCCCCATCCAGGTCTACCAGGTAATCCTTGCTTCAGTCGTGCGGATATGTAATACATTTATAAAGATCATAAAATATGTCTTATGATGAGTATGGTCAAAATCATCTAAACTCGACTGTGCTAAGCACCAGGATTTTGTCTGAATGGTCATAACCTGGAATTAAAATTTCATTAATTTCTCCCTCATAGTTGGTTGATGGCTAAAATTTTTCACAGCCTACCTTTAGGTAGCTCTTTCTGGAGGAGCCTTTTGCAACTGCACATGAAACCAAGAGACTGTTTCTGCGCCTCCCCCAGCTCTCTGGGCTTCCTCTGCCGCGTTACTGCAGTTAATTTTTTCTTCTTCCCTCGCCCTATACCCTAAGGCCTATAGAAACCTGGACCTGGAAACTCGTTTACTGATCTGTTTGTGGCAGCACTCAGGGGGTGGGCAAGTTGTCTGTGCTGAGGGACTCTTTGCCAAATGCACGCTTGGGGACCCACGATAATGAAGAGCAATGTTTTCTATATCAGCTACGTAGCCCGTCACTGACCACACACTTGGCAAGAAGCCATTTAAGAGAAGGAAGTTTCACGTTGTTTCATGGTTTCCCGGTTTGGTCTGTCTATAGGGAAAGCATGGTGAAAGAAGTGGTTCTCAGCGATGGCTCCGTTCCTCCCCATATCTGAAAGGAATGAGCAGCAGAGATACTGTGAACTGGGAAGGTTATTGAAGGCTTGTTACACAAAAGGAGGGCGCCTAGGTTCTTATCCTGGAATCTGGAGTGGCGGAGCCGAGTGAAGCAAGCACCTCATGATGAAAGAAGGGCGCAAGTACCAGATTCATCTCAAGGGCTGCTTTTGAAAATGCTCGGAATCTATCATAGTGTTAATTTGAAAAAAAAAAATAAGTATTAAAAAGCTATAACGACTGTCTTTCATGTGAAGTAAAGCCAAGTTGTCTTAGACACAGTGATTTTCACAAGATCGCTGGTGAGTAAGAGAGGCAGAGGGAATGTCCAGAAGGATCCCACTGTGTCCCTCACCCCGAACCTGCTCACTGCTCTTGCGATGGCTACCGCGATGCCATTGCGCCATCTAGTGGTTTTCCTGAACACACTTCTCTGCCGCTTCCTCTGCTGGTTACCTTTGACAACAAGGGACAGACAGAGGCTTCAGGGTACTGAAGGTTCATGATAAATTTTTGTCCTCCAAGGTTTCCAAATACCTAACTATGTTTATAAAGGATAGACATGAACAAAGCCTCTCTGATAAGGCAGCCAGAAGTGTCCTGAGAGGCCTGTCTGATTGCCTCTCATGCCTGGAAAATCTTCAGTAAGTTTTACAGGAAAGTACTGCCTGCCAATTCAAGAGAGAAAGTCTTCAATAGCTAAAGAGAGAAAGAGAGCAAGCAAGCAGAGATGCGAGCCACAGTTCAAGTCAAAATAGTTCAAGTCACGGTAACAATTTCATCAGCTCAGGGTCAGTTTGGATTAATTGGCATTTATCTTTCTTATCATTTTCACTTTGATGCAGTGTGAATGGACTTATTTTTTTTATTGAACATTAAGCACCATGAGTTTTATCTTCTAGGAGCCTGCTATGAATTGTGTCCTCTCCCTCCAAGTTAACATATAGAAACCTAACCCCAAATGGGAGCATTAGTTATTATTGTTATTATTAATGTCATGTAAGTTACAAGTTGTGTCAGTGAGTGACCTCATCTCCTTTTCTAGGCATGCTAGCAATGTATAATTTCTGAGTACCAGGAAGCAGTCTCTCATCACTGAACCTCACAGAGGCTTGGTCCCGGACCTTCCAGCCTCTAGAGCTACAGCAGATATGTCTCTGTGATTATAAGACACCTATCTTATGGTAGCCGGAACAGACTAAGACAAATATTGATGCTCTTAGCTGTAAATACTTTGAAATTTCTTATCAAGCCAGTTCAACTACATGAAAGTAACTTGATCCCCCATGTGTATATATATGTATGTGTATATATGTATATGCCATTAGATAAGTGTATGTATATGTATGTATATATGTGTGTATATGTGTATGTACCATTAGATAAGTGTTACCTATAGTAAGTGTTTCACTTAGCACACTGGCTTCTTTTTTCTACTACCCAAGAAGGGCATTTTCAGTTTCAAAGGATACAGGATACACAACAGAGAGTTTCTATGTTATAAAAGGCTCAGTATATTTGCTACTTAAGAATTATAGATGTTTTCTCAGATTAATGTCTCCCCAGCCTTAAGCATAAGCATTCTAATAAATGCCATTTGTAGTATGAGTGTAATTTTTTTTTTTTTTTTGAGACAGGGTTTCTCTGTGGCTTTGGAGCCTGTCCTGGAACTAGCTCTGTAGACCAGGCTGGTCTCGAACTCACAGAGATCCGCCTGCCTCTGTCTCCCTAGTGATGGGATTAAAGGCGTGCGCCACCACCGCCCGGCATGAGTGTAATTTTTTTCACTCTCTTTTTGGTGGCTTTGGCAACTTCCCTTTGTATGTGTTATAGCTAACGTAACCAAATCACATGCCTGTGTTTAACAATGGGATAAAGAAGTGAATATGCCACCCCTAACACACTCACATAAGGAAACAGGATGGTCACCTTGAACTGTCAACTTGATACAACCTGGAGTCATCTGGGAGAAGTCTCTGTGAAGGATCGGATCACCTGGATCAAGTGGCCCTGGGGGTGTGTCTTTATGGAGGGCAGTATCTTAAGTTTTTTGATGTGGGAAGACGCCTATCAATGTGGGTGGTGGCCTCATACCCTAGATTTGATCCACAAGTAATGAAAGATTAGGGACAGTGGGTTAAATGCATGCATTCATTTCCCTCTCTTGATTGTGTCTGTGCTCCTAAATGTCCCTACTGTCACGGACTATAGCCTGGAATTGTGACCTGAAATACATCCTTTCTTCCCTAGACTGCTTTCATGCCTGGGTCAGTGCCGCAGAAATCAAACCAGGACACGTATCAAGTCACAGGCCCATCACAGGATCTGTCATCATTTTTACTGGAAGAGAGAGTACGTAATTGCAAATCAAATCCAAAATACACACCTAGGTTAACTAAGGCAAAGGGAACCCTGTTATGCAACATGACCTCTGGGACTGTCACAGGTGAGAGCAGTCTCTTTTAAAAATGTCAATATGCTTTCAAGAATGATTGTTTTCACTTTGTGATATTTCGGTGGGAGTTAAATAACTCCTAGCAAATAGTTATTTATTGTTTACATAGCCCAAGAGCCACATTTAATTTTTTTCATAGTATAAAACTTTAAAAAAAAAAAAAAACTGCTTGCCCCAATACTGAGGAGACTTAAGAGCTAAGTGAACAGCCACATGGCCGGACCCGACTTTCTAGGACCTTCCCAGTGGGAGAAAACCTCGGACCCCTCCCCCAACTCCCTCAGCTTTTCTAGCCAGCAAGAAGGAAGTTTCCTGTAGACTTCCCAAAAACCCAAACCCATCCAGTGGCCATCCAAACGACTAGCCACACCCCACCTCCAAACCCACCAATCCTCCTGCAACCTCAGTGGAACTCTGAAACATAGCTTGCTCCAATACTGAGGGGACTTAAGAGGTAAGTGAACAGCCACATGGCCCAACACCCTACTCTCTCAGAGTGAGACAAAACCCAGGCATCTCCCCCAACTACCTTGGCTTTTCTAGCCAGCTGGCAGGGAGTTTCCTGCAGCTAGATTCTCCCAAAACCCAACCCCCCCCCAAATCTAACAAATTAAAAAAACAAAAAACATAATTTTAATTAATTCTTTTGGAATTTCATGTCATGTACCCTAATTATACTCACTCCTGGTACCCCATATCCTCCTCTCACCCTTACAGTATCCCCCAATGAAAATTTAAAAAAAAATAAAACCAAATGAAATAAAACAAGCAGACAAATAAAAACAAACAAACAAACACCCTTCGCTTTTCTTTATTTCCTTCTTCTCTGACACATTTTCATTCACCCTGGTGGCATTTAGAGTGGTGTGTCACGCAGTGTACCCCTTTGTTCATTCAGCTTTACCAGCGAATGTTCATCGCAATGAGTCACCAGTCTGGTTCAAGGCCTTCGGTTTCTGGCATGCCATCATCCTGCATCCTCACCAGAACTCCTCTGGGTTATCCAATGGTTGCCCAGAGTCCTGTGGGCATTGTTACACACGACCATTGCTTTCACAAGCTCCAGTAGGTCCTAGATGAGACCCACACTTCCTATTGGAACCTTGTCCTTTCTACTCAGATGTCACTGCTCAGAACAGACTTCATGGTTGAGCCCAAGGCTGGAAAGGGAGACAGCTGTACTCAAGATGAGGCTGTGACATGAATATGGATAAAGGGTCTCTGAACTATTGAGTTATACAACCAGTGGCTATTTTGTATGAAACTTCAGCAACACGTCCCTGAATACACTCTTGAAAGAACCTAACCTAACTGATGTCACTGGTATGGAGGCGAGGTCTAATTTGTAGATTTCCTATATGCTGCCAACTTCTTCAGAGCCACTGAAATATTTCGTTTTATAGTAGCCGTATATTATGTTGTTTCCCTTGCATGCTTTGATAATCACACTTTACAAAACCTAAAATAAAAAGATAATCATGCTTTGCATTTTCCTTATACGACTGTGAGTATAGCTGTAATTTTTCATGTATTTAAAAACCATTTACATTTCTTTTATGTGACCACTTTGTATTTCTACCCTTATTTTTAGTAAAGACTTGACCTATTATCTCTATATCCTAGAAACTTCTTGCACTATAGGAATTAATACTTGACTCCCAGTATGCATTGTGTTTTCCACATTCATTTTTTTTTGAAAATTTCGTATATGTGTACAATATGGTTATTGTACCTTCCCCCTACCAAGTTCCCCTACATTACACACAACCTCCCTCCCTCCCCTCCGGGTGTCGTGTCTCTTCTTCCCTCCTATCCCCTTCCTCATCTACTGAGAATTCACCAAGCCTGATCCGTGCTTTTACCTGTGCATGGATGTGGGGCTGTCCATAAATAATGCTCCCCTATCCAGGATACCAACCACCAACTGCCAATAGCTCCCAGGAAAGGGGTGTGGGCTGCAGGACATCTCCCTTATTTCTAGGAATGTGAGCTAGTATGAGCCTGTGTAGGTAAGCACAGCTGTGTGTGTGTTCGTGATTACAATAGCTGTACCATGTCCGCAAGACAGAATTTCACAGCGCCTCTCCTACCCTCCCTCACTTAAATACTTTCTCGCAGCCTTCTGTGATGTTCCCTGAGCCTCGGAGGCTTGCTGATAAGAATGTCCTATTTAGGCCTGAGCATTCAATCTCGTGTTCTCAGCTCTGTGACCAGTGCTGTGTCTCTGCGCTGATTGCTGCCAACTGCTGAAAGAATTGTCTCTGACCAAGGTTGAGAGCAGCAATGATCTGTGCTATAAATTAAGAGGTGCGCTCCAGAGTTTTCTTTATTGCGCGCCTTTTTAAAACTGAACTGTTTTTAATTTTAATTGTGTGTGTGTGGGGGGGTTGACTGCAGGTCTGTTTGTTCGCTACATTTGTGCCTGGTGCTGCCGAGGTCAGAAGATGCTACCAGCACTCCTGGGACTGGAGTTACATACAGCTGTGAGTTACCAAGTGAGGGCTGAGAACTGGACCTGGGTCCACTGGAGGAACAGTCTGTGCTTTGAGCCCACAGGAGCAGTTTTGTAGTTTCCTGTTGTGTTTGGACGCAGCAGTGTCATAGGTTTAACTAAATGCACCACTTACGTTTTTTATTGCATCGAATTTGGAGACCTAGTTGCAACAGTTTTGCCCATAGACAGAGTACCAAAGTCACCCATTTTCTTCTTTACTTACATAGTTTCCCTTTTACAATTAAAACTTTCATACACGCACAACTCATCCTGCTACAAATGAGGATTCCAATTTTAACTTTGAGACAATATGGCTCTGCTAACCATAATTTGAGATGCTGCAATTTTTTAATATTATGAAGTCATGTGCAATTAGATCTACTTATGGATTTTCCCCCCTTCTGTTCTACTGGCAAGCTGTCTGTTTCAGTAGCAGAAGAAACTTTTTTTTTTTTTTTATTGAAACAGGTTTTCTCTCTGTAACAGTCCTGGCTGAACTGGAATTCACTTTGTACACCAGAGATCTGCTTGCCTTTGCTCCCCGAGTGCTGGGATTAAAGTCATGCATCACCGCACGTGGCACAGGAGAAACTTTTAATGAGAGAAACTTGAGGTGGTGTTTAACTATCTTGTGACCTAGCCCACCCAAGTCCTGTAGGCTCCTTTACTGTGGCGGGGAGTTCACCATGTGATATATGCATTATACGGTTCTATTGTTGTATTGTTTATATTTGCCACGCACTTAATGACTTGAAACAAGACCCACATGTTTTCTCAGTGTCTAGGGTCATGAATCCTGGACTAGCTTCATTCATTCCCATACTGATGGTTTCACAAGGCCACGATGCAGTTATTCCCGGGGCTTTCTTGTTATCTGATGGGGAAGGATGTACTTCTGTGTCAACGGGGTTTCCTTGACGGAATTTATTTCTGTGTGATCATTGGATTGAGGGCCCTAAATTCTTTCAGGCTGTATTCTGAGCCTGTCCCCTGCATTCAAAGTCTGCAGAAACTTGAGAATGCTTCCTGGCTTCACAGCAGCTCTCCTCAAGGAGCATGGACGCTTGGACCAATCCTGCTACAGACAACATCACCCCTACTTCAGTGTAATCATGGACCAACCTTTGCCTCATCCTTTGGTTTATGAACAAAGTACTGTTTTCCCTTTATCTCTGTTGAGAAACGCATTCAACTTTCTAACCTATAACATAATCTAGAGTCTCAGTTCCCCTGATAATAAAGGAGGATACAATAAGTTTATTTTTCAGTGGGGGGGTGGTGGTGGTTATTGTCTCACCCCTTGGGAAAGATTGTTTGGATCAAATGAGGGTGATTAGACCCAAGTGTGGAAACGCTGCAGATTGTTCTCAAGCCTCTGCGCAATACCTCCCACGTGAAGGAGATACCAAAGATCTGGCAGGCCCCTGAGCTTTTATGGATGAGCCTTCCATTTTGCTCGCACTGAAAGCAGAATGTCTAGAAACCTAGGCTTCTGATTGGCTCAAACTCTTTAGCCGTCTTTCCATTCTCAAGCAGCAGGCAGATCTTTCAAGTCTGCAAGGAGCTACTGTCTCTAAGGGGATGTGGGGCTTATCAGTCGCCACGCCTAGCTTGTCACACACTGAAAACGCTTTGGTCCTGTGTTCCTGTGGCTCATACCATGTTTTGTTCCAAGACTCATTGCTGTGGGTATATAGACAGCAGACCGAACATGTTTCAATACAGGCTTCTGGTTTAGGACTCCAGCTACAAATGGGTGCATGGTATCATTCATTTTGGAGTGTGCTTGTCTGGTTTTAACTCCCCAACCACAGAGTTAATGGGAACATCCAACTTCACATGCTAGAGGCTCCGTTGACTGCTTTGCATATGACAACTTAGCACCATAGTAACGCCATGAAGAAGGTTTTGCTAGGCTGTTCCCTTTGGCTCATGTCAATCTCTGCTCTGCTTCCTGTCATGAGGTGAGGGCCTCTTCCCTGCCTTGCATTTTCTTCATGATGCCTCATGAATGCTGCAGCCCCAAAACCAATGAAGCCAGCTGACCATGAAAAAAAAAACCCTGATAAACTACATGCCCAAATAAAGTTGCATATGTCTTGAATAATACAGGGATGAAAACTACCCCTTCTTTGCTCAGAATTAATAGGGAAAGCACTGCTCACAAAGCAAAACTCTCCAACAAACACCCAGATTCTCCATGAATAAGTGTTCAGAAACTGTCATGATAGAAAAGTCAATGACACCGGGTGGTAGTGGTGCAAGCCTTTAATCCCAGCACTCAGAAGGCAGAGGAAGGTGGATCACTGTGAGTCTGAGGCCAGCCTGGTCTACGTAAGCTTGTTCCAGGACAGTCTCCAAATCTACAGAGAAACCCTGTCTCGAAAAACCAAAAAAAAAAAACAAAAAAAAAAAAGTCGATGACAAGATGAAACACTTATTGTGGACCACAGACACCAGAATTTAGGATTTTATTCCAAATTTAATGCATCAGCATCTGTGGGGGATAGTCACAGAAACACTGACTTTTTGACTTTATCCATGGTTAGGGTCTACTGATGTAGTCAAAGAATTTTTAAGTAGGTTACAATGCATGAAACATTATCAACTCATAGTCAACTGTTGTCTACAGTTGACAACCCTACTGGGCCTGCATTTTAAGTGCTTAAAATATTTGTGCTCATTTTTAGAATTCTCTCATCACAATCCCCAGGTAACAAAAGTTATGGACTCTAGGTGTGGCCTTTGCTACCATGGGATGGCTTGTGTTAGACAAGAGAAAATTGTAAAATGATAAGTAATAAATAACAATCTTTTCTGATGGATATGAACTTTGTGGGATCGGGTCAGGAAACAGTCTGTCTTGCTCCTTATGGTTCCTATATTAAGAGCAATGAACACATGTAACAGCTATCCAATAAGTGTCTGTTGTGTTAGGAAGACTGGCTCTGTACCATGAGGAAGGGGGTTTCCACAAAATACCAACCCAGCTGTGGTACTTGCCCTGCCAAAAGCCAGGTAGGTCTACACTGCGCTTTTCACCGTGGCCAGCATTTTCAGTGGCTTTCACAGGCAGGAAGCTCACAATCAAGAATTCCACAACTTTCTAATTTTCTAAACCCACCCATTTTTTAGTACAAAGCAATACAAACTGATGATAAAAATACATAAGCACCAGAAGAAATTCTAAGAATCCCCTCTCATTAGCGTCATAGATTTGAAATAGCAAATTGACTGTTCTTGTGTGATCCAGGGTCTGGAGATGTGGCATCAGGCAAGAAATGCATAAACCCTAGTCAGTCAAAGGAGGGTAGTGGTATCTTAATAAATAATAAGTAGTGTTGGTAATTAACAACACATATATACTTTAATTAGATCTGAAATTATATGGAATGTAATTTGCTGTTAATACAGAAACAGGCCAGATGTGTGCAGGAGCAGTAGATAGCTTTAATAAAACAACTGCCATCTTGTCCTTACATTCTCATTAACTGAATTAATGGGGCACGGATTAAAGAGGGGCTCTACCATTTAGGACCCTTCCATTGTCCAAGCCACTGTGGAAAAGATGCTAGAGTTAGAACCAGTGTCTCTTGAGGAATCTATCATTTGAAAAATTTCAGCCACTTGATTTTACTTCTTTGCTGGTTTGTCACGTTTGTTTGTTTGTTTATTTTTTGAGGGCAGGGGCTAAAGGTCAATGATTCATTCAAGGACACAGCTAATAAGAAAAAATAAGACCATAGAATTCAAAATGGTGGTTCTTCGCATGGACACATTATTTTGGGATCTGAGTGCCCTTTGTATCAACTAGCTAACTGACTGTACTAGGCAAGGCCCTTTCAAAACAGCATTTTCTTTAAGGTAACTGAAATGGTCCAACTTTGAAGGACCATGAAATACTGTCCTGTCTCAGCTCTGATGACCAGTAGAGGGCGCCAGAGACCTTTGAAAGGCATTTCTTGTCGCTCTAATACTCTTGGCATTCAAATTACTCAGCCTGAAAGAATTAAATTATGCAGATGGATGGGGTAGGCGTCTTAGAGTTATCTGACTCTCTCTCTCTCCCCCACTTTCTTATGAAGGAAAAAATATCCTTTTTTTTTTTCATTTAAATTGTAAGAGATACGCAGTTATGGTGTTTCTTGTGAATCAAAACAGACTTCCTAAATCCGAATGCAATTAAAACTGAGTTTTCAAGCTTATCTCCTTCCTCGTGGGTGTGCAGACCCCTCTGGGAACTCCTTATGGGAACATTGCTTTAAAAACATCAGTGTGTGTAGCAGGCCACGAGTACAGCACCAGGGAGGGGGAAGGGGACTGGCCTGTCAATTAGTAGAAAGGGACCTGAAGGATGGGAACAGATGCAGGAGCTGTAGGGAATCCTCTGAGGGGCTTACAGGAGACTAAGCAGAATTCTCCTCTTCCCTGAGCTTCGACTAAGGAATCACTCATCAGGATTCATAGCCTGAATTATCAGGAGTTTTTATTTGGGGGACGGGGCTTGGAGAGAGGGACTTTCAAAAGTGGGGCAGGTGTGTAGTTATGTGTGAGTTATGCCCCAGAAACACCTCTGCTCCTTTACTCCTGTCTTTCTCCCAGCTGTGACGTCACAACGAGGTCCATTACTGGGTGGCATAGCGGTTATGCTGGAAGCGTCTTTGACTGTCTTGTGACACCACTGAGTATTTCTGAGAATCCTTTGGTTGCTCAGGAGACGTAAAGCATTAGCCCTCACACTATCTGTACAGTTGAATGCTTTCTCTTTTTTCTCACATCAAACCGGAGGAAGGAGGCATCAGAATCACTGTGTTCTATTTGCTCTGCTCACGGTGCAGAAATGAGGTGATGCTTGCTTTGCTATCATTTCAATTTGAAAGTGTGGCTTTTAAGGGGGTGAGGAAGAGAGGCGTGTACTCCATTAGGAGGTCACACAAATGAAGCGTCTTCTGAGGAGCAACTTTTCACTGAATCCTGCGAGGAGGCCAATATGGCCAGGAGTGAGGGTGGGGATGGATGTTCTGGAAGAGGGACCGGCTCTGGGAAGGTACCAAAGGTTCAAGAGGAAGATTCTGTTTGTGAGCAAGTTAACCCTTTCCCAGAGAAGCAATGGAGTGCAAAAATGACCGTTGCCCGATGATGTTGCTGTGTCTTACAATAATTAAGTACGTTGTCCAGGAATATCAGGTGTGATCAGCTGCAGAGCTGGGTTTGATAGATGTTCATTGCAGATGAAGAGTTAATGGACCAAGTGTATGAATGGTTTCTGGTTTCCTACTGCAGTGCAGCTTGCGCTCATATGGGATTTTTCTCCTCTGAGTAACCAAAGAACAATACATATTTCTTCATACATTTTGCGTCTGTGAAATCTGATATGCAAGGTGAGAACAGACCGAAGAGGGCTACCTCATTCGGGCAGCTTAAGGGGAGGCGGGGCTAATTTGGTCTAATTACTCACCAGGCCAGCTAATTCCCGTTCATTTGCTATGCTCAACGAGAGATACGGCAGGTCTCCTTTCATGGGCAAATGGTTATCAGATGCTCTTTGCCAACCCTAATTTGTGTCCTTTTTCTTCTGGCCTCAATTTTGTAAAACACTTCACAAAGTCGGTAGGTCACAGTCCACATTGGAGAGTGAGTGTTGTTTCTATTTAAATCCCTTGACTGTGGAGCAGTCTGTAAGTAGCCAGCAAAAGTACCGCACCTAAATGACCATGACATTGATAGCATCCTGGAGTTCCCCCTCTGCTGCAGCGTGAAGATGCAGAGATGCAAATCTATTTAAGAAACACGTTGTCTTCAAGGAGAAGATACATGGAAAATTCTCGAGAGATCTGTCAGTGGGTCAAACATTACTTGCTATGAAAGACATGGCTTATTCTATTCATCCAGAACTTGGCAATATCACATATCGTTTGAGCCCAAGAACTGGCCACAAGGAAGGATGTAAGTAGGGGCAATCAGACAGGGCTTCCCAGGGACTGTTGTCGTAAGCTGCAAAGGAGAAAGCCAGCAGATACATAAGGCAAGGAAGTCATTTCTGAAGGAAGAAGTGACGTGGGTCCAGTGCACACGTAGCTGCCTCAGTCGAGAGAAGGCTTCCACATCCCAAGAGATGTTGGAAGCACCGTAGATGTGTGTCAGACAGTGAAGGATCTACTACGAAATCCTGAGACTTTGTTCTGTAGATCCATTTTTCTCAACCTCTATGGTGAAGGGACAGCTTGCTTTGGTCTGAGCTGTCACAGCCTATGGGGGTATGGGGTTGGTACCACATGAAATTACTTCAGGGATGGATTTCAGGAGCACCTTGTACATATCCTGCTAATGACTCCGATCAGCTTCCCACATACTTGAATAAGATGATGCTGTCAAAAGTCTAGATGCTTCCAAACTTCTCTGCTAACCTTGTCATGGACTGGTACTCCACAGACCACACTGTGCTCTGGCTGGGGTCAGGAAGGTTCTAAGAAGCATAATTATTTGGATGGATTGTTCTCATATGGCCACACTGACATCAGGAAGTGTCTGCGGGGGGGGGGGGGGCAGAGACTGAGTCCAGGACCCAACAGTACCATGTTTGAAGGAATTGGTGAAGCTCCCCAGTGCGGTTGTGAGCATCCATGGATCCACCAAACTTTACATTTGAGAACCATTTCAGAATTCTAGAAGGCCAGAGCTCAGTGACTCCTCAATATTCAATGTGAGGAAGGAAGCTCTCAGATCCTGAAGAACAGTGGGCATTGAGTGACCTTGGAGCCTTAAAAAGGAGGATCCTGATACCCAAGGGAAGAGAAGGGTTTCCCTCCGTGTGGCAAGGGGCTGTTCTCAAAACAGAGAGACAGCAAAAACTGTGGCTCACACACATGGATTTGTGTTCTTTACAGGGCGGTGGCGACGGTGCAGGTTTGCAGTGAGCATTCCTTTGCTCTAAAGTCATAAGCAAAACTGCAGAGTTGTCATTGCAACCTGATCCCAACTTCCTGTTTGAGAGCTTCCTATCTCTGCACAACTCACAACAAGTCCCAGCTGGTATAGTTAAATGACACTCACATCCAAGACTGCAAGCCACACCACATAGTTCTGCTGCTGCTGCTGCTCACGGGGTCATATGTTGGGGTAATGAACCTGGATGTGCTTGTAACCTAGGAAACCACCTCTGGGTCTCTTGTTCACTCACCCAGTACAGAGAAGAAATCATTCTTGAAGCCCTTTCTGGTTCACTGAGGCTTGTCACACTTCCCAGCCCCTTCTGACCCCTCCTATTGCACAGCTCAGGTTCTCCAAACACTAGCCATCTTCCAAATACATCTGTCTGTTTCCAGTGATAAATTGAGCATCCCCTTCCATTTAGTCATGATGCCTGCCATTCCCACCATCCCTACCTAACCTATTTTAAACTCACACCCAAAGAAGGTCCTAGAATTAATGCAAAGCTGGAGACTGAGGGCTGAGGCATGAACAGGAGCTGAATCTCTAATTAGCCGCTTCATCATTTGTTTCTTCCTCCATCCCTTACTCCTGCTCTTTCTTCCTTTATTATTTTGTGTGTGTGGGGGAGGCATGTATGCACACGCATATACATGGATATTCATGTGTGATCACCCATGCATGATCATGTAGGGGGCAGAGGCTAACATTGCATGCCTTCTTCTATGGCTCTCTCTCTCTGTGTATATAATTTCTTTTCATACTGAGTCTCTCATTGAGTCTGAAACTTGACAGTTTGGCTAGACTGCTCAGCCAGTGAGTTCCAGGGATCTGCCTGTCTCTCTCTTCTCTATGCTATATTAAAAACACAGGCATCTATCTTTGTACCTAGATTCTTTTGTTTAATGTGTACAATGGGGATCTGAACTCAGGTCTTCAAATCCATACAGTAAACACTTTATTTACCGAACAATCTCCCAGATTGCCCTTCCTTTTCTTCTTTCTTTTGAATTTATTATATGTCCACCAGTTCACTACCATGTATCAGATACTGCACTTATCTCTGATCATTAGCGAATGATCCGGATAAAACTGTGCTCGTGTACCGGGGCATATAACTTCCTGTAGTTAAGACTCATGCATGCCTCACCTCATAGCCCAGTCCAACTTACAATTACATCTGTAGCCATCCTTGTCCAATCCTCAGTCAGGTTTTGTTTATGTGTCTCTAGTAATGGAGACTTCATTTCATATGACACTAAGGAGTCCTCCATGGGCAAGTCTGACTGCTGGAAAAAGCTTCACAAAACAGGTAAATGTTGACAATTATAATACTCAGGGTAGGGTGGATGTGAGAGACCTGTGTCTCCTCCCTTACACATTTCTATAGACTCCAATCTTCCTCCTAAAGAGAATTTTATTTTATTGCAGAAAGAGCAACGTTATAGGACAATTATTGTGAGCAAACTTCTTGGAAAGTGAATTATTTGCCAACTTATCCTTAAGATAAGCTGCCGCCACTTTCCCTAGAGCACTTATACGCTATACATTGCCCTGCATTTTACCCAAATGAAGCAAGAAAACACAATTTTCTCTCTTATAATAAATATTGAGTGACCTCTGTGCTCTTGGTAAATTTTGCCTTAATGTATTGCCAGTCTTTCCAAAGTTTCTTACTTGTTCACCAATATTAAGAAAGTTTTGCTCTAGAAAATGGGGCTATGCATTTCATTTTATTGTAAGTGAATTGTTCGGGTTCTCCATTACTGAAGATGCCTGCTGTTTATTTGTTGACGAGCATGCTAACTTCTGCTTTGGCAATCATGACCATAACAGAATATTGTGTGCGTCTGATCATTCTGGGGGGCAGCGTTACTGAGCAACTGTCAACTTTCAACGTAGACAGATAGTATCCTAAGTCCAGATTCTCTTGGTTTTGGTGATTTGGACCAATTATTTAATATGTTGATGCTTTTGTTCCCTCATCTATTTTATGGGAAAAGTGTCCAACTAACATAACTAGAATCAAAATTCAGCATGTTATAGGATGACTAGCCTTTAAAATAAAGCACTTAAGACTGTCAATAAAATTTGTTTTTTTTTTACCCATGTGTTTATTTCCAATTAACCAAACAACCACCAATTTCACAAAAACCTTATGAATCAAGTACTCTGCCTACTTTCCATCCTCCTAAGTACTAAGGGCTGTTGGTACTTCCTGCTAAGTGGTTGCTTTAATGGTACCTTAGAGAGGGCATCCTCATATGGGAGTGGTCTGATATAAATATCACCCAGGGTCCTGCTGCTTTTTGTTACTGTCTGCAGCTAATGACACCTCATGCCCTGGACACTCCAGTCTAATGTCAGTCCAGAGTCTAGGGCTTTAGGTGGCAAAATGGAAGAATTCCAGACTGAATTGAATTTACCTAAAGAGCTGCAAACAGGACATTGTGATATTGAGGATGGAGATCATATACCCCTTCCGTAAGATGCAGACCTTGATATTTCATTTGAAGTAATTGCCAGCAGTATTGTTCCTTTAGTTTATTTCTAGCTATTTGTTGTCAGTGTATACATTTTTAATGTCTTGACATTGTACAATACAGTTCTCCTAGGATCCCTTTCTTTTGAAAATTTCATGGCATTTTTAATGTAGAAATAAAGTCATACACTTATGCACTTACACAATATCACCCCCTTACACACACACACACACACACACACACACACACACACACACACACCTTCCTTGCCAAGTTGCATAGTTTTTCGTTTTAGTTTTCTTTGGCATTTTCCCTTGATTCCCCCGTAGTTGACATTGCACTGAAGGGGAAAACAGATGTGAATTTCTTTTTTGTCTACTGCCTGATCTGATCTTGGGAACATTTGGCTTTTCATTGTTGGGTATGAAGTTAGAGATGGGCTGGTTTGAGACACTCTTTCCTAGCTTGAGGTGATTTCTCTCTGCATGCTTGCTGGTCTTCTGTCCAGTAATCCCGTCACTTGTCTTGGATAGGATATGCAAGTCCCAAATTACAATTTTGGATTTATCAATTTCTACCATCAGCTCTCTCAGTTTATGCTTAGGATGTTTGATGTTCTGCTGCGTTTCTTTTTATTATTTTTGAGATTATGATGTCATTACACCATTTTCCTTCTTCTTTCTCCATCCAAACCCTCACATATAACCTTTTTTGCTGTCTTTCAAATTCATGGGCTGTTTTGCATTAATTATTATTTTACATGCATATATATGTACACACATATATATTTCCAAATACATAAATAGAGCCTACTCAGCCTATGTAATGCTACTTGTACATATGTTTTCAGGGCCTAGATTAGGTATTAGATAACCAATCTGTGTGATCTTCCTTGGAGAAGACCATTCCTCCCAACCTTCTCATTGCTTCGTTGCCTTCTGGGTCTTGGTGTAGGGTTGAGGCCTCATGACTTTCTCCTGCTCCACCTAGTTTGACATGTCTATTGCTGTTGACCTTGTTCAGCTCATGCATAGGCAGTCATCTTGGTGAGACTTTTAAGTGTCACTTCTGACATTACTGAAAGAGACACAATCTCACAACAATCCTTTGATTCTTACAGTCTTTCACCCCTTCTCCACCAATGTTCCTTGACTCTTGGGTATGAGAGTTATTTTGTAGATGTATCCATTGAAATTTGGCCTCATAACTCCGCATTTTGATTGGTTGTACCTTCCATAATATTCTCTGTCTGTTGCAAAGAGAAAATTCCTTGAGGAGGGGTGAGGACTACATGTATTGGGCTAGACCAGTGTTTCTCAACCTATGGGTCACTACTTGTTTGGGATGTGACCAACTCTTTCATAGGGGTTTCCTAAGACTATTGGAAAACACAGATATTTATATCATGATTCGTAATAGTAGGAAAATTACAATAATGAAGTAGTATCGAAAATATTCTTATGGTCGAAAATCACCACAACATGAAGAACTTAATAGCATTAGGATGGTTGAGAATCACTAGGCTAGACCCTGGATAAGTATTGGTTCTGCTATTTTAGTGTATGTGTTCTATATATGTATAATGTATTATATATTTGCTATGTAATTTTGGGGAATTGAGTCCTTTATCCTTAAGTATCACCCCAGTTATATAATTTTTAATACATAACTCATTTATTTTTTAGTTTTCTCTGATAAATACCTGTTTTTTATTTAAGAAATCTTATCACCAGTATATGGATTATTATATGTTTAACGTACTAGTCTTTCAGAAGTGCACTCTGTTCTAAACGTCATGCACTCAATGGAATCCAACTTCATCAGTAAAATAGGCAGAACTGATAGAGCCTTATCACTGAGAAGTCCTAAAAGGTTCTGATTCATGACATAGGCAAGGCTACCATTTACATTTCTTCGAATGTTGTGAGCCATTTCAGAATTCACTGTTTCTTTGGCTTAGCTTGGCTTCAGGATTGCACCTCAGGATGTCACTGATAGCTCTGACTATCCTATTCTCCTGCCTAAACAAATCACTGGCGTCAAAGAAATGGGATCATATAAGTAATAATTAGTATATATCAAGGTCTTAACACTTAACACACCATAAGAGATAGGGCTATACAGTCAATCATCTCATGGAGAATGAGATGTTATGTGTGGGTGTGATGAATTTCTGGAAGGAAAATATCATGTTAGATTAAAAAAAAAAAGTAACTAAAATCCTCTGGAGCATTCCCAGCCAAGGGTCCTGTCATCCTAGATATAGGACCCTTACTGTATTCTTCGAGTAGAAACGGTGCAAGCAAGCAATGAGGCAATCACAACAGAAACAAAACAAAGCACTAGTTTTGTCTAATCTCTGCCTGTGCTGCTTCGATGGAAGCATTTACAAAGAAATACGAACTCCTCCTCACCACACTGTCTCCCTCCCGTCTCCTCCTCATTATTGAGTAAGCCACGGGTGAAAGCAAAAGCTTCTGTTCCATGAGATAAAAGGAACCAAAGGAAAACAGGATAGGAATGATGGGTGGACGGAGACACTGAAGACCCCGGGGAGGGCATTCCTCAGACCTGGGATGAAGTAGTATAAAGAAGCACAGAGTGTGCACTAAGAATAAATTAAACAGAATACTGGGAGGGAAGCGTGAAAGTGAGTTAGGAAAAATCCAGCCAAGAAGCAGCCCTGCAGGAGCAACAAAGGGCTTCATGGATTCAGATACAAAACAAATAAACGAAACGTGGAGAATGGGGATTTCCTTATTGCTGCTGTCTGTCCTGGCCTTTGTTCTCTTGCTTGCTCAACCCCAGCCCTCGCCAATGTCTCCATCAACCTCATTGCTCTCAGTGGGTCCAAGAGCCCATCCTAACATATACTCCAGTGTATTGTAGCTCTGTTTATGTGGCTCACTTTGCCTCGCGACTAGTGATCTTTCCTGTGAGGGGTGAGGGGAGCATTTTGAGCTGATGAGTCAGTTGAGACCAGAGACCTGCAGGAGTGGAGACCACCCCATTCCACTCGCGAACTGACTAAGCCCACAGTAAGGAAGCATACCAGTGTCAAGGCAAGGTTAAGTGTTCCCTTTGTGGGATGGCTCAGTGTAGGTGTGTCTGCCGGTGGGGACACTGGTTCTGTGTTTCATGTGTCAGGTGTGGTGCATGAGTTCACACAGGTGTGCATGAAGACTAGAAGAGAACGCCCAGTGTCTTCACTCAAGAGCCATCTACCTTGTTCATATTTGTATGTGTGCGCACGCGTGCAAGCGCACAGAAGCGTGCACAGAGGACAGCATTCAGCAATCCATTCTCTTTTTCCACCACGTTGGTTCCGGGGAGTGATCTCAGGTTTTCATGCTCGAGGAGGAAGCTCTGTGGCAACTGTGCCCTCTCCCTAGCCCAGGATGGTTCTTTCAGTGACTGCTGTAGAAAACACGAATCCCAGATGCTTGACTAAACGTGTAGGTATCTAATCACAGCAGGAAATACATGAGCATCTGGGACCTCCACATTCAGCTCCCTCTTTGTTCTGCCTCAGGAAGCAACCTCAGAGTGGGACCCAGCAGCCCACCGTGCAAGCAGGCCGGGTGAGAGCGGCTGGCTTCCTAGATATGCCATTACCCCTGCCCCCACCCCTAAACCCCTAATTGACATGCTCAACAGCTGTGCCCCACTGCTGCCCACATCCGTGAAAGTCTTTAATGACTGTTTTCAGGGTTCTCTGGCCTGTTAATTGTCCTTCTCTTGTTACCCATCTCTCACTAGTATAGCTGACACTGTTTATGAGTCCTGGGATTCCGGTTCACAAAGGGCCTTAGTCCCAGACTCCTAGACTGATTTGCTAGAAGTCGGAAAGTGTCTGGCATCTCCTTCTACAAAGGAAATCATATTCTCCCAGGAGCACCTCCCTGGCCACCCGCTGCTCATAAGCACCCTTTCATTCGTCCAAGTGGGCCAAGGCCCTCGCTTGTCTTTCGGAGCTGGTAGCAACAGCAACAGCTGCCTTCAGCCGTATAATTTCTCCTTGTTCTGGTGCCTTTTTTCTTTGCATTCTTCCCTCCTTTTTTTTTTTTTTTTTAAAAAAAAATGCAGAATCTTTACCTTCCTTCCACGGGTTTTCCCAGTGTGAGGCCGAGAGATTAAATGGCCTCGGGGTGACAGAACCCACCAGCTGTGGCTGGGTCTGTTTTCCTGTGATTGTCAGTGACTTCATTGAAAACGTATGTGTGATCTTTCAACATGCTTTGAGGGCAGGAAAAGTGAAAGCCTGCCCCTGGAAAAAGCTTTCCTGATGTGTCATGGCATGCATACATACCCACGATGAAACAGGAGCTTGACACAAGCATCCCCCCTCCCCCCTGCCCCTCCTCTCCCTACTCCATGACTTCCTGGAACCTCTGCTTCCCTTTCCTAAGTCTTGTCACATAGGGAGCAAGCAGAGCTTTCCACTGTGCCCATGGCAGTTTGTGAAGAAAGCAGGAATCGGGAGAAGCCTTGTCACTGTCTATCCACTAGTGTAGTTAGCCAATTCTTGTGGCCCCTGTTTTCAGAGGAAGCTTGGCTCGTTCTGTATTCTCACAAACCAATGCTGGGATATGCTCTGACATGGAGCTGCTTCTCCCAGGCAGCTTACAGTCTAGCAGGGAAGTGAACCCCATAGAAACAGTGAGAATGGCAGAGTGAAGGTTACGGGGTTGGGTCAGGATGACTAATTCAGTTTGATGAAAAGAACAGCTAAGGGTGCATCTTTTAAGAGCTGTATTGGCTACATGGGACATTCTTGAGCCTCCCCAAAGTCATTTTTTTGCTGGGTGTTATAAATAAATGCAGAAAAGATACAAAGAATAAAATAAGAAAAGATACGATACCAATTTACTCTGCCCTACCAGGTTGCAGATATCTGTAAATATTTGATTCAAACACTTGCCCCTCGATCCTGGAAAGAAGCTGGACTAGGAGCTTATGGGCACAGGAGTCGGCTACTAGAACCAGAAAAGGTCTACAGCATGTGGAGGAAGCCCTCCACAGCTGGCTGCCATGTGCCGCGCCCCCGTGTCTGTGCTCTGTGTTCTGGCATCCAGTTCGCGAGCTTTGGGCAAAGGAGCTGGAGGTTAAAATACACAAACACACACAGACTGAGAGACAGCGACACAGGTCATCCTTGAATTCCCCAAGAATGCCCCCTTTATTGTGTTCAGGGGCAGGCTATATCGAGATAGCCACACCCCAGCCAAACCCACCAGAAACCACTCTCCTGCCATCAGGAACGCCTGAAGGTCTCGTGTTCAGAGCAGCTGTAGGCACTCAGATCAGGGGATTACAAGAAATTCAGGATCTGGAGTCTCACTGCTCCCAATATCTCCTCCCTAATTTTTTTATAAAACAGAAGACCCTCCTGACCATACAACTTTTTGGTCACTTTGATTGAACCTGTACTCAGGAGAGAGCGACAGCATCTCCTCAGGGGAATACTGGCTTTTAGGGAACACAAGAGAGCAACTTAAGCCTGTAAGACAGGTAGATTCAAGTATCCCGGAGACTGTTGGTTCCTCATACGAAATAATGAACAAGACATTTGTTGTAAGTCCACCTGCTCCGACAATAGGCCAGTCTGTTGATTTAAATTCGCTCTGCCGCAGACTCTTCGGCATGCAGAGCCTAGAACTGCCACTGCCTTCTCCTTGTCCCGCTGCTGTGTTCTCGGGCAGCCCAGTGGGGTCTGTGCTCCAGCTTGTCTCAGCTCCAGCACTTGTTGCGTTTGCTGATACTCTTGGCACTGCTGTGGCATTTGCCAGGCAAGGCACCGACTGGGTTGAGGCAATGTGCCTTCCCCCACATGATACGCAAAAGAAAGAAGAAAATGTTCCAGGGGCGGGATGAACCCCTGCAAGCAGAGATTCAGGGCATTGCCAAGCTTTCCCTAGGCTCTAAGAGTCTGGAATTTCTGAAATCAATATAATACCTTTGGATTGAAGCTAAGGGCTGCAGGATAGATTTTGATGAATATCCCTTGCTGAGTATTTATTTCTGATCATTAATGATATTTTGAAAACAAATTTGTTTTCAGAAGAGGAGGAAGCAAAGAAATGAAATTCCATTCCAAAAAAAAATATTATGAACCACGTTGAAAAATAAGACCATATAGACCACAAAAGGGTAATTACAGCTTGAGTAGAATGTGGCACAATGTGGGAGAGAAATGCCCACCCAATAAAAGTTCTGTTTTGCAGACTAGACCTTAGTGCAGGGCATGGTTCATATACATCTCCAATGAATATTTATTGACCGACTGGATGGGGAAATGAATGAAGAAGATGAGATAAATTGGATTCAAATCCTAGAGGTGTGTGAGTATTATATTAGTAAAGATTCAAATTGTATTTTTCTTTGTGGAAGGATTTTGATGAATGTTTTTTGAATGGAATAGTTGACATGATTATCTCTAAATCTGAGAAGAATATCTTTAGTTACACTGGTCATAATGGATTACGGCAGTGAAAATGCCAACTCTGCAGAAGTGACCATTCAGGGGCCTCTGCAGGCAGACAGAAAAATGTGATAAAAGTCATACACCGCTTTTGAGATTGGTGTTTGGTTGTGCATCTATGTGGAGATGTCTAGGAATCACTGGAAATCTGAAGTCTAGTGCCTGGGCAAAGAAAAAGAAATGTAATTTTAATATAAGTGTAGTGATGGCCCAGATGAGCAGGCGACAGATGGCAGGTGGGACTGTAGACCCCGGGGACATGTGTCTCTCTGGGGTCAGAAGTTACAGATCCATGAAGGACGGTGAGAAGAAAAAGGTGGCAATGTCGCAAAGAACACAATGGCAAGGACAAAGGGAAAGTTCAAGTCAGTGAAGGCATCAGAGCTGAACGCAACAGAAAGGTCAGTCAAACAACCTGAAGACCAAGTAAAGCAGTGTAGGATTTGTAGCTGAGGTGGCTGCTGGTGACCTTGGAGACAGCCATTAAGCCACATCCTTTTGGTAAATTGGTGAGTATATCAAGAAGTGGGTGGTCTGTTTGAAGGCTATTTTTTTTTTGTTGTTCCTGAATGGGGGCTCCTGAAGTCATTGAGGAGTAAAGAATCAACCAAGCAAATGGGAGAAATGAAGAAACTTAAAAGCAGGTACCAAAGGCAAAGGGTGAAACTGGGGAAGAATGAAAGTGAAGGAGTTTGGTTTGTAGAGAAACAAGGATAGCTTCTTTTGCAGACATTGCAAGTGTAAGTTTCTTGGAGAAAAAGACTAAGAGGAAGGAGCGGGAAAGGAATCAGAAGTCTTGGTAGTCTTTTTTTTTTTTTAAAGTAGGGTGGCCATTTCAATAAAGGAATGAATGGCAAATGAGACTCAGACTTCCTTCAGTTAGAGTAATCATAATTAAACATGCTCATGAGATGGTTATGGGATGGACTGCTTTACTGGATCAAGAAGCTGCTAGATGAAGCCTAACTCTGGAAGTGTGGGTCCAGGTCTTCTTGGAGAAGATTAATTAGTGGGGTACACCTGTCTTAATGGGGACAGTGCTATGCCACAAGTGGGGGTGATATAGGAAAAACGGGAAGGAAGAAAAATCTTTCTTTCTTTCTTTCTTTCTTTCTTTCTTTCTTTCTCCCACCTCCTATCTGTCTGTCTGTCTGTCTGTCTGTCTATCTATCTATCCATCACCCCAAGCCAAAATAAGTCTCTTCACTCTCAAGCTGTTTTGTTCCGGCAATATATCACAGGATAAACTTATAAAGGATGACAAGACAGGTCAAGGTAGGAGAATATTACGAACTATAGAATAGGAACATGCAAGGATTTAGGATCAGAGATGGCTATAAGGCCACAGAGGAAGTTGAGTGGAATTGGAGAATATAGAATCAAAGTTATCTTTTGTATTTTAAGGTCACATTTATCAAGTGCCTTTATGTCAAGGTTTCTTATGCTTTATAACTTTACAAAGAGATAAGCATCAAGACCTCTCCCATTGCTGTAGAGGAAAAAGTGAAGCAAGCAGATGTCAGATAACCCACCCAAGGTCACATGCTTGCTAATTTCAGAGAGGACATAGCTCTCCATTGAGCTAGTTACCAAATCACCATTATTAGCCCCCCAAACTATAAGTTTTACTAGCAAAGACTTGAAGAATCTTAGATATCTGGTGTTAATTTCAAATTGGGTGATGATATGAAAGGGAAAGGTATTGGGGGTTGAGTGTGTAAAGGAAAGTTTAACTCAAGGTTAAAGACATTTTCTCTCTAAATAATAGATGAACCCAACAATAAAAACTTCAAATATTATCACTTTAGTCATCAGAAAACTCAGGATTGTGGAGTTCTCTGGACCAGTCACCTCTCATGCACAAAGCCATCTAAATTCCCAGCGCATTTCAGCATCCATGTTTGGAAAAGGTACACAAGGAGTGGCGAAAATAGTTTCCTTTTCCTTTGCATCCTCAGATGGCTCCCACGAGGATCAGTTGCGGGTCGATGGCCATAAAATGTCACCTTTCTCATGACAGGACAAGTTTTTGGAAAACTAAGGACTAACGTAATCCTGTCTGATTTATAAGTGAATTGACTAATTGAGAGTAACTCACTGACAATGAGCTTGGAGGGTAATGAACCTTGCAGTTCCTTGTTGTTGGCTTTACCACACGCAGGAATTCATCTTCTTGTTCTGACTGCTCAAATGTTAGAGAGACCTTCAGATCTTCCCGATAGTTGTTGACATAGTTAGAGCCGAGAGATGGGTAAAATTCACTGTTATCTGCAGGTGTTAATAAATCAGAGGGCTGCTAACTGAGGTACTTGCTACATGTGTCCTCATTTTACAGCCGAAGAAGCCAAAGGTCAGAGCAGCAGAATGGTTTCTTTCCAAGGTCTCTGGGCTCTTTGTAGGCAACGCTTATTTGTAAACCACGTGAGTGCACAATACGGGACTAGATCTGCTTGGAAGAAGTTGGAAACCAATGCTATCTGCAAGTAGAGAAAAGGATCGCTTTACTATGAAGGATTCTAGGGGGGCAGTTACTCCATGCATTTCCCTTTGGTACACCATGGGAAGGATAATGCGTGGGACATAATTCAAATGCCCAATGCCTTAGGGCAACAATCCAGTCTTACGTGGTGTACACTGAATGCTTATTTTCCCCTCCAAATTCAGGAATTAAAGAAGTAGATCTCAATGCTAGAGCAAGATCTGAGGCCACTGGAAGGTGATTAAGTTATGAGAACAGAGGCTTCCTGAATGTTACCAATGTTCTTATGAAAGATGAGCACAGTTTCCCCAACCTATCTTCCACGTGAGGGTACAACTGTGGTCCAGGAAGCCGGCCCTCACTAGACACTGCATGTGCCATCATCATTTTAATATTGAACTTCTTCCTTTGAGAACTATAAGAAAAATGTTCTTTAAAAAAAGGCAAAGTAGAATTCCCCTTGCTGAGAGTGTACAGCTGCTGTACCATTATTTAAACACCCGGCTCAAGAATGCTGAAGTGCAAGACATATTAGACCTTCATTTGAGCAAGAATTTTCTTTTTCATCCACAGTAGAATATAACCCCAATAAAGTACTATATACATGATTAATTTGTGTCAGAAATAGCTTCCTGCTGTCCTTTTAGTCACTATTTGAGTCAGTATCAAGATACTTTGTCTTCCTGTCTAGTTTTCTACAAATGACAATCATTTTAAGGGCTGGAACTCCCAGCAGGTTTGGACAAGGTACCTGGTCCCAAGTTGTTCGCTATCAGTTTTGGATATTTTGGGCTTTTCTCCAATGTTGCTGAGTAATTAAAGGAAACAAATTCTTTGTGGGGAGGTCAGGTAGACTTTAAAAAACAGAATTTTTCTGTTTGAATGTCTCCCAGTCTGCTCCAGTGACATAAAATATAAAGTTTTTTTCCCCTTGGCATTTTGGTCTCTGTAACGGCTTCCACTCTTAGTGGCTCCCCAAAGAAGTCCCAAGAATAGGTGGAAACTAAAACCAGTCTAGTTTTGACCAAAGGAAGCATTTTCATTTCTACTACATCTTTGCTTAATGGGGCACTTAAACATACACAGCACTAGATTACAGCACCTATTGAAAGCAATTTTGCAAAATTTAGATTCTCTGTTGGCAAACATCCAGTAACTGAAAGCTCTTTAGGACCAGGGACCGTGGCAGAGTCCTTGGTTATGGTGGCTTCAGTGATGGGCACAGAATATGCCTTGATAAATCAGTTCAAGGAAGACGGGTCAAATGGAGTGAGGTGGCAGACTTGAAAAGGAAGTTAATTTTATACACGACTGTCTAAATTATAAATAAGCATATCTCTGAATGTGTGCACAGTTTCAATTGAGAGAGGTAAACTTCTTTTAGAACACTTAGCAGCTAGATTCTTTTTATTATCAATGAGTTCTACTGTCTCCCTGTGCTGGCCATCTTTACAGTTTCCTTAAACGTGGCTGTGGGGAATCTTCTTGAGGAAATGGTTTCTTGAGGACTCCCTGGGGATGTGTCAGTGTCCACGATTCTCTGGCACACCCAAAGGAAGATGGGACGGTGATAAGGAGATTATCTTCTCTTAAAACTCTCCAACTTGTAATGTCTTTGTTTAAGAAAGATAGGAAGGAAGGCTCAACCCAGTTCTCCAGATGCTCAGAGAATGAAGAAAATGTCCTCATGGGGCCCAAGGAGACCTAGGGAGGTCACCATCTCACAAGCAGGAAGAGGTGGGCTTAGTGATGTTTCTCCAACTTAACTGTAAACCTACAGGAATAAAAAAAAATAGTTCGCCTAGCTTTTCAGCCATTATCTCTGTGAAAAGTATGTTTGTGATAAATCCATGAGATTAAAAAGTAGACTTTAATAAAATATGATTTATATGCTATACAACTCACATACCATATTACTCACCCTTTTGAAAGTATCCAATCTGATGAGGCTAGTCAGACATACTCGGTTCTTCAGGGAACTGCTTTTTTGTTTTTGTTTTCCTTTCCACTTTCAAAGGAGTTACTTAGAAGCGGGTGAGTCCTCATCCAGATGGCCGTGAACTTCTCAAAACATGTCTGAACATTCCTGAGAGTACTACCTTTGAAGCTTCTAGAAGATTCTTTTGCATCTTTTATTTGGTGCTGTATCGTTAACTTCGAAGGTGGAGTCAGTTCTTTAGAAACAGACAAGCGTAATTCAGAACAAATTCCTCTGAATCAATGCTATGCTAAGCCTGCTTGATGATGATGTTTGGGTCAAGACTGAGGGGGGATTTTAACGTCTTTTATTGTCTTGTGTTTACAGCCAGATTTTTTTCTCCAAATCTTCAATTTAATGTAAACTTTTTCAGAGGAGTGAATATCCTCTTTGTCTACAAAACATTATATGCAGTAAGTTTGGAGAGACATCTTAATCTAGGGCCCCCATTGAAAAGAAAAGTGCCACCCAATAAGAGAAGCGATGTATTGACTGGTCAACAAACTAACAGTTATAGAAGATGGACAGCTGCTCCATGCTTCTTCCTCACACCTGATAGCAGTACTCATTGTATTGCAATGTGCTGCTTGAAAGGCGTTTCTAGAACTGCCTTTCAAGTCCAGGTAAGTTTCAGGATGTACAAAACACGGGCTGCTGCTCTATTTACTAGTAGTTTTGGTAGGAGGGATACTGGGGTTTCAACCCAAGGTCTCAGGTGTATGGGCCAGCGCTTTACCCTTAACCACACTCCATTCTGTTGTTTTGTAAGATGGAAGTTTTTGTTTTCTTTTAATTACACTCTATAGAGTTAGGTTTTTGAGACCAGATCCCTCTTATCCTCTTAGACTGTTTTATAACTTCCGTTCCTAGCTTTAGTTTGTGTGCAAAATGGTTACTCAGCCAACATAAGAAGGAGCCAGGTAAGAACAGGCTCCCGTGGATAATGCTACTTTTAGGAAAAGTTTTCCATACTTTGACTCGCATCCCTCCACTTATAATATATGATGCCACCACAGCTAGGCTCTTTTAAGGCCCAAAAATAAAATTTGCATAATCAGCATCAGTGTCCCACTGACAAATCAGGCTCTGACACTAAGGAAGAAGAGGCAAGTAGGCATTGGGTGACAGCACCCATAATTCTTTTTTTTAATTATTTATTTTGCATCCTGACCAAATCCTTCCATCCCTTCTCTTCTCCCACTTCTTCCCACTTCCCCACTGCCCCTCCTCAATCCACTTCTCCTCCAAATTTGTTCAGAAAAGGGCAGGCTTCCCATGAGTATCAACAAAGCATGACATATCAAGCTGCCTTAAGACCAAACACCTCTCCTGTATTCAGGCTGGATAAGGCAATCCGGCTTCAGAAACAGGTTCCCAAGAGCCATCCAAAGCACCAGACCTCCCCTGCTCCCGTTGGCGGGAGTCCCACCAATAAACCACACTACACAACTGTCACATATATGCAGAGGGCCTAGGTCAGTCCCATGCAGGCTCCCTGGTTGTTGGTTCAGGCTCTGTGAGTTCCAATGAGTCAGGCTAGCTGTTTTTGTGCAGTTTCATTTGACACAATTCTTATATGCAACAGGATGTTTTCAGTTTTTCCCCTTTGCTAAATTTCTAAGTAGATCTTGCTATGACTAGAAGAAAAAGAACATTCTCTCCTTCTCTCTCTCTCCTCTCTCTTCCCCTGTCAGTTCTTTGATGATATTGCCCAATATATTATGATTATATTTACTCCTTTCCAGCTCCTTCTAGATATATCCTCTTTCATTTCCCACTAAACTTTTGTGTCCTCTGTTTTTTTTTCCTTAAAAATACTATCAAATCCAATTTGTGCCGCTCATATATTCTTAAAGTGTGGCCATCCACTGGAACGTGGTAGACTTACCAGGGCCACACCCTTCAAGAAAACTGGCTCTTTCTCTCTCAGAAGTCATCCAGAGGTTTATACTCCACTCCCTTCTCTGTAATGGGATTGATCTTGCACTGGTCTTGTTCACACTTTCTCAAGTACTGTAAGTTTACTTATGCAACTGTCTTTTTCTGTGTGGAGAACATGATTTCATTGTAGCCTTCTACTTCCTCTGGCTCTGATAATCATTCAACTCTCTTCTCCCCAATGGTTCTTGGTCTCTAGGAAGGGATCTGTAATGTAGACGTCCCATGTGGGGCTGAATATTTTGTGTTTTCTTATCCTTTGACTCTGACCAGTTGTGGGGTCTCTGTGTTCATCAGCTTCTACAAAAAATAGAATTGTCTTTTTTTTCGGGGGGATTGTGAGATGTGCTAATGTGTGATTATAATAATAAGTCATGAGGAGTCAGTTTAGTACTGCATCCATCACAGAATCAATTACAGATTGATATAGGCTCTTCTAGAGTTTATGATCAATCTAGGCACAGATCCAACTTTAAATTTTCAACGTTTTTTTTGAGTACTCTCATATGAACAACCACCATGAGTGTAATATTCTTCCAAATCTTACCTTTGGGTTGATTCATTTTGGGGATAGGTAGAGAAGTATGAAAGTAAAACTGAAAAAAGATGGACTTAAGAAACATTCCATCCCTTTTCTCAGTTACCCATTAATTCCCTACTTTACCTATCTACTTACTTGCCATTTATTATGACAGATTTCTGTAGCTGGCACAAATTCAGCTTGAAATCCTAATGAAGCTGTGACTAACCAAGCCTGACCCCTTAGCTCTGCAAGTGCCATGCTTTAAGAACTAATGGACTGAGCAGCAAGGCTGCCAACCAGAGTGGTGTGTCATCTCGGCCATCTTAGGTCTTAACACACAGTATTCCCAGATAGGGTATGACTGTGATTTCTTAGCTACTGCTCTCCAGAACACTACCTACAGAGAGGAGGTTACAACAAGAGAGAATTTCACAAGTTCTTTGTACTCTGGAGTCCTGGATTGAAACAGATTCATACTCAAAACTGATGTATGATTTCAGTTCTTTGAGAACATGTGAGGATCTCAACATATAGAATTATGTTGTGCTTCATCAGTAACTCTAGAAATAAGGGCTCTGCTGTTGTGGTAGCAAGGACAGGCTTGAGTTCCACATTTCACACAGATAGTTCTCACCTCAGGCAAAGCAAGCCATCTCTGTAGCTTCATTGTCCTTCTTGTAACTGCAGGTCTGTTCTGGTTGGTTTTTATTCTTCTTGTTTGGTTGTTTTGTTTTTAAACCTGACATAATGCAGGTTTATCTGAGAAGAGGAACTTCAAGTGAGAATCTAGCTCTAGCAGATTGGCCTCTTTGCAACTTTTAAGAGATTTTCATGAATTATTGATGTGGCAGGACCATCCCACTGGGGGGCAGTGCCAGCTGTAGGAAGTTGGTCCTGGGTGGTATGATAAGCAGGCTGAGCAAGCTACAGGAAGTAAACGAGTAAGAAGCACCCGTTCACGGTCTCTGCATCAATCCCTTCCTCTGGGTTTCTACCTTGAGTTACTACCCTGACTTTCCTCAGTGATAGCGAGTGACCTAAGAATTGCCCGATAAAACAAACCCCCTCCTCCCCAAGTTGCTTTTGATTATGATGTTTTATCACAGGAATAGGAACCTTAACTGAGACCAAGCCCAAGCCAGTCTCCCAGACCCTTTTCCTACCAGACCCATACTCAAGTCTTCATTGATTAGGAAACTGACACAGCCTGTGGAGTATATTATTATGTTTAATCTGCCAGGGGAATACAAGAGATTCAGAGTGGCGGCACAGCATTCTCCCGCTTACCCTAGGCGAAAGTGGCCAAAACAGAATGTGAGCATGCTGCCACAGGTATGGCTCATTTTTTTTCCCCCAGGAAGACAGTCTGCTTGAATGAATGAGACTTAAAGGAAGTATATGACTGTTCAGGCTGCATGGTGAAACCCACCTCTGCAAGTCTGTCTTCTGTTTTGTAGAACTGTTTGAATACAGAGAGGACCCAGATTCCTAACCACTGTAGTGTTTCTGGACTGTGAACTTGAGGGAAGCTCTCATTTTCAGTGTGATTCATCTCCAGTGCCTGTTTCCAATAGGGAAAGAAATGGAGCAGAGAATTCTTCTCCATAGTAATACACAGAGAAGGGAGAAGGTAGGCAGTAGCTGGGTTCTACCACCCTCTGCTCATGAAATCTCTTTATATCCATGGAGGAGTAATGCCATGAGTGCATTCATAAACAAAATCTGTACAGCCATGGAATAGAGAGATCTGCCCCCAGCATTGAAATATTAAGCTTGAGAGCACCCCGAAGCTGAAATCAGAACTGACGAGTAAGTGACAAGAGGAAGGATAACACTTACCTCATTTCTCACTCCCTTTGGGCTAGATCTGAGTAAGCCTCTCACTCCATTCCCACTGGCAGTGGTTCACACCCTAGTTGTTATCAGTTACGCCATAGCTAACCTATCCAGTAACCGTTTAATAAGGATTAACTGATAATCGGCTGAATGGAGACCAATGATGTAGGGAGAGGTGGAGATCATGGGCTCCCTCACAGCCCAATTCACAACATTACACTGCCAGAGGCCTTGAAAACATCCTTTGTGATAATGTCATGTGACATGAAGGATCCATGGCTTAGAATCGTGGTTCCTTTGTGGGGTATAGCGGAGTCGAAAATTTGAGATACATTTTTAAAGCCAGCTTCAGCGATAAGAAATACATGCTCACTATTAGCTGTGTGGCCATGGGAATCCTGTCTGTGTACTTATCTGCCCATCTTCAGCCTTTATTGCATGCCTGGACATCTTACTTACTCAATAAACACAAGGGAGAACAATAAGGTTTGCAAACACACACAAACACACACACACACACACATACACACACACACACACCAGAATGCAGAGGGTGTTGAGATGCGGAGGAGGACTGGTCAAAAGTTTTTGTCATACTGAGAATTATGAAGAAATGGATGGAAATAGAAAACACCATCCTGAGTGAGGTAAGCCAGACCCAAAAAGAGGAACATGGGATGTTCTCACTCATATTTGGTTTCTAGCCATAAATAAAGGACATTGAACCTATAATTCGGGTTCTTAGAGAAGCTAAATAAGAAGGAGAACCCAAAGAAAATCATATAGGCTTCCTCCTGAATATTAAACTTCATCAGGCGATGAAAGGAGACAGAGACAGAGACCCACATTGGAGCACCGGACTGAAATCTCAAGGTCCAAATCAGGAGCAGAAGGAGAGAGAGCACAAGCAAGGAACTCAGGACCGCGAGGGGTGCACCCATACACTGAGACAATGGGGATGTTCTATCAGGAACTCACCAAGGCCAGCTGGCCTGGGTCTGAAAAAGCCTGGGTCAAAACTGGTCTCGCTGAACATAGCGGACAAGGAGGACTACTGAGACCTCAAGAACAATGGCAACGGGTTTTTGATTCTACTGGACCTATTGGTTTCGTGGGAGCCTAGGCAGTTTCGTGGATGCTCACCTTACTAGACCTGGATGGAGGTGGGTGGTCCTTGGACTTCTCACAGGGCAGAGAACCCTAATTGCTTTTTGGGCTGATGAGGGAGGGGGACTTGATTGGGGGAGGGGTAGGGAAAGGGGAGGCGGCGGTGGGGAAGAGACAGAAATCTTTAATAAATAAATAAATTAAAAAAATGTGTCACAATGCAGGGAGATGCTTCAGTCAGTAAAGTGTTTGCTACACAAATAGAAGGACCTGAAGAGAGGTCCCCTGTGCCCACATTAAAAAGCTAAGATCAAAGGCACGTGTCTCTAAATTCCAACTCTGGGAGTTGCGGATCCCTGAAACTCCCTGGCCAGCACCTAGCCAAACTGGTGAGCTTCAGAGTCAGTGGGAAACTCCTTCTCAAAAACTAAGGTGGAGACAGGATTGAGGAAGACAGTCTGTGTCAACCTGTGGCCTACACATGCCTCACGTGCACATATGCATCCATGAACCCAGACATATGCACAAACACAGAAATGAATGAACCAATTACAAAGATTTTTTTCAGGCTCTGTGATAGCTCTTTGAGTTTCTCAGAGAAACCTGGAAGGCAAATATTACTAGCCACTTTGTAGCTGAGCTAACTGTGTACAAAACTAATCTAATGGTACATGGTCACCATCCAGACTCACTTCAAAGACAAGACTTAAGGTCACCTCAACGTCTCAGGTTTACCCTAAATACTTAAATCCAAAGGACTCCAGAGGAACTGGAGCGAATATCCCCAGAGGGGGCATGGCTCAATTCATGTAAAGGAAAAGTGAATGTTAACTCTGATATGTAAATTTGATGTAAAACCCTAGGAAAAAGCTGCAGCTGGTTGTCAGATACGTATTTCGTAGCATCTTGAGAATGAAGCAGGAATCGTCCAGAACAGAAACCGAGTTACATCATGATAAGGAGTGACGTCAAATTCACCTGTTTCCCTTTTGATAGAAGTTCTGCATCACCTATACTGTGGGTGTCCATTTCATCAAAGGACCCAGAATGTTCTGGAAGAGAAACTTGAGTCAGGAAGAGTGGAAAATAGTAAATTTCAGTTGGTACACCATGGTGAAAAACAGAATAGCCTGTACCTCTCCATCACTTCTGTCCATCTGTGTCCTCTGTGTTCCTCATAAACTTGTAAGAGATTGAAGTAAAAATCAATTTTCTGAGACTGCCTCAGGATTACGGGAACCTGAATGCAAGACTTCAGTCTAAGATTAAGCCAGTTTGGAGTGAATAGTTCCAAGCGCTAAAATGTTTTAAGACAAGAACATACTCAAGAGATGGCAAGACGACAGGGTGATGTAAGAACTTTGCTGTGGAGCTGAGCACAAGACTTAGATAAAAATAGAAAGGTCGCAATTGGGGACACAGTGCTGATGGGTAACCAGCGAGTTTGACCCCCCCCCTAGTACATCCCATTTTCCCTAAGATTGGCATCAGTCACAGAGTATTAAATAAAAAAAATGGCTGAACCTGCCAGCTGGCCCTGCACGTGCTTGCCCACGTGTGTCTGGGAGATTTAGGATACTCTCAGACTGGGGATCGGAGCCAGGTGGGAGTGCTGTTTCAACCAGATGCAGAAGAAAGGATTAGAGGGATTTATTAGTCATCTTCAAACAACCAGTGTGCTTTTTATGTGGAGCAGAGTTCATCGCTTTCTTTATTTTACGTATATGCGTGTTTCCTTTTCAAGTCTTTCTTCCAAGAAGGTTTTGAAGTCTCTAAAAGTTGTTCTTTTACTCTGACTGACTTCAGCAATCAGAACTGGGACAAATGATGGACCTAGTCTGAACCTTGCTAGGAATCTGAGCTTTAGGAGTGACCTGCCTGGGCAGGCGGTGCTCTTCAAACCCTGGAAATTTGCTAGTGCAAGGTGGATGAAGACATATGCACACAGGTGCACACACACACACACACACACACACAACACTGTAGTTTCTATGCATATTTACTTCATTTGGGTGATTTTCTTTTATATATATTTTCTTTTCTCTCTCTCTTTTCATAACAAACACAGTTCAGCAAACTGTAGGTTCCAATAATTAATGCTCAGAAGCCTTAGAAAGAGGTGAAACTGGCCAGGCCTAACTTCCAGTGATCACAGGTTAATTCAGTTCTCTCCAGCTATTTTGGGAAGACTTGAAACTGGCCTGCCTCACCCAACACCAAATGAGAAGCCAGGGCTATCGCTAGTGCTCCAGTGTCTTGCTTTCTGGGACAGCAGTGGTCGGCATACTCGGGTCCCCTTTGACTTTGCTCTCTCAGAATGGCTTGCCTACTATCAACCACTCTTTAGTTTTAGGCAGAAGAAGGGCACTTCCAGACGCTGTTGCTGTGACTCCACCAAAGGAGTTTATATTCAAAGAAAAAGAAAAAAAAAAAAAAAAAGAAACACAACTTTGCTCCACGTCCAAACTAGGACCAATGGCACAGGTGTGGGCTGGCAGCCTCCAGTTTCCCCAGAGTCATATTTCCTGATGTACATTGGTGGGGCTTTCCAGGCTCGCTCCCCACCTCCCTGAGAAAGTTATCCCTTCCTTCTGCTAACCCTCATATATCCATCCTGTGTGTTGTCACCTCACCGGCATTTGTCTGTCACTTAAAAAAAAGGTCACAGAATGCTTAGAGTGTACACCTGCGTTCATACCTTAGTGCAAATGTGTTCAAACCTCAGCTCTAATGTTCACTGCCTTGACTGGGCAATTCAATCTCTGGTTCAGCAGACAAAATGGCCGGTGTCTGCCTCATGACCCGTGCTAAACTTCAAACAAAACCTATTAGTTGTAAAGATAGTGCTTAATGGAATGAGCCATGGATTGGGCTGGCTGAGTTCACTTTTTTTGATGTATTTTTTTTAAATGTTTCCATAGTTAGATACCTTAGCCTCAGTCTTCCTTGATGGTGTAATGGGAATAATCACAATGTCTATGTGAAAGGGACGCAGAGAAAATGAACAGCTGTGCTCTGATCCCTGAGGACTTTGAGGGTAGGGACCAATTCTACACTTTCAGCACTTAGTCTGAGGTTGGCACCTAGTAGGGACTTCTGGATTTATAGATTCTAACTCGGTTAATGACTCCCTTCACACTCTTGTCCCCAAACATATGCCCATATACATAAATGCCACAGCTTCTCACCCCTTCCATACACAGACACCTTCCGCAGCTTACTGTTGCTGCTCACAGCTCACACCACATTTCCCGTCTATACTACACATCACGTACCTCCCTAACACATACATATACATGCCACAGGCTAAAACACCACATATATCATACACACCATAGACATATAAACACACACTATTCAGTACACACATGCGTGAACCACGAACACTAGACATGTTTCTATACATACTACACAGTACAATGTGCAAAGCATTACATTCACAACACATCTACACAACTAAGATATCATGGCCGCACAGTCAATTTATACATCACACACACACACATACTTATACACACATACACACTGCTTTCACAAACCCCATACTTCAAACACGCGTGCGCATATACACACACACACACACACACACACACATACACACACCTCACCTTTCTCTCAGCTACTCAGCTGAGCTAAGAGGAGCTGTACAGGTTTCAGGGCTGTGATGATGATTCAGCTTGCAGGGCCTGTTGCTGCAGGCAGGAGGTTTCCCATCAGCTGTAGCCACCTCCCTGGAATGGCATGTGAGGAGAATTCCAAATTCATATTTTGGCCCGAGGAAAAGGGTGTGGAGTCATGATATTTTCCCTTCACAGGTTGTTAAGTAACATGTGCCTAAGCCCAGATGCCACTTCTCCAAGTTGAGGTACAGGTGAGGCCGTTTACCCTTTCTGAAGTCCTGTGGGACTCTAATGAATTCTCTGTCATCATTGGCCGCCTTTCCTCTTGAGCAGGAAGGGGAGCGGGGAACAGAAGATCAATGCACCCAGAGGCTCCCACTGGGAGCCATACTCTGGAGAACCCCTGTGGTCCAGGGACTGTTCAGCATTTTCCAATGTTCAAGGCATCCACCCCCACCGCCCCAAACACACACACAGCTGGACCTCAGTCCATTCACAACGAGCAGCAGGCGTCAGCCCTCACAAGTTACAGTTCTGGGGAGGGTCTAGACGGCCTATTTGGGAAAAGCACTTAGATTATTCTGATGCAGACGGGGACACAGTCGACACTCAGGGACACGCCAGATTCACTTGTTTCCTGGGTGGAAAAACTTGCTCTCAGTCATCAAATGGCCATCTGGGATAGGGAGTGGACAGCAGGAGGAGGGCCAGGCCTCATGTCTTTCTGCAGCAAGCCTACTGCTTTTCAAGTATTTTAGTCTAATTCATTGATTCTTCTTTCTTTTAGCGGTCCAAGAACTTTAGATATAGTCAGATAGTTGGTAGTGGAAACCAATGAGCTCAGAAGGCAAGTGGGTTCTTCTGGGGTCCCAGTACTTCGAGGAGACTCAGTTTCTCCAATAGAAGTCCTTTATTGGATGTCAAGTCTACCGGACAGCATTGCTCCCTAGCCAAGCTGGACCTATTCCAACTGCAGAGAGTTAACGCGAAGGAAGGATTTCAGCTCTGCGTCAGGTTCCTTTGCACCTCATTGCTCAGAAGCCAAACTCCTCCATAGAAAAACAGACTTTCCCAGACTTTCTGGGCAGACAGATCTGCTGTCAAAAATCGCAGCCCTAACTCTGGCCCACAATCTGTTTTGTAAATAAAGGTTTATGAGAAAACAGCTCTGCACGTTTATTTATATACTTTATTATTCTGCGTCTGTGCAAAATGGCAGAACTTGCCACATAGACTATACAGCTGAAGCATCCTAAAATACTTGCCATCTGCTTTTTTTTTATTTTATAGAAAATCTCTGTCAGTCTCAGCTTAGACTGTCACCTGGGGCCCTCGGAACATATAATGGAACTGGAACTGATCTAAAAAAAGAAACTTACAAATGTACTATGCTGTATTCTGCCCTGCGCCTCTTTCACACACAGTGTTAGTAAGCTCACAGAAATCTAAAAAATGTTTTGGTGGACCGACTGTCTTTGACAGTTCAGAGACTCATTTAGCACACAGATGAAAATTTTCTTGTGTGTAACAAGGTTTTTCAAGGACTCTGTTGAAGAATAGATTAAAGACAAGCACACCCGCAGTCAGGGCCGTATTAAGCACTAGGCATTTCTTACACACTGTGCCCTTCCTCATTCTCACCTACTGTTAAATATGGCCTCTTTTGGGCCATGACTACACACATCCTTTCTGGATCTAATACCTTGAAGAAAACAGGGATTGGAAAGCTGGGCCCAGTCCTGAGGAGCATTTCCAGAAGCAGATTCTATTGTTGTTGCCTAGCAACGATTGGAGGGAGACATCGAGATTCGAAAGGCCCGAGGACTTGGCACAAGATGACTTGGGAGCCATTACTGAGAAATGATCCCTGAGTTATGCTCTTCGCTGCACCTCTCAATTTCACACATACTTGTTCTTTCACACACCCTTTGGCCATTGAAATAATTTGTGCTGCAGGAAGGGATTTGGTATATAAGCTCTTCAACAAAGGGATTTTGCTGGGAGACAAGAGCACATACGTGACAAAAGACTATCAACATGATAAGTGGTGTTGCAGGATACATAATTTCAAATCTGCTTTTACACGTAGAGTAGTCTTACATTAAGCCCAGGGGGGTTTTGAATTAAAGCACCAAAGTTTGACAAATACTGCTTTTTTAAGGGCAGTTATATGGATTAACTATGAAGACTTACTCATTGTCCACTCCTTCTGCTTGATATTCTAGGAAGACTATTTGTTCTTGGAGGTGATGATGATGAAGATGCTATTTTCAAAGAGGATTAAGCTGGGAAGGATCTTCCAGCTACAGTCTTACAAGGCACGTATTGTTAGGAAACAACAGAGGAAGAGGTAAATCAGTTGTGTTGGTGTCCCAACTTTGTGGCTCCTTGTTCACACTCTCTTCTCTTTAAAATGCAGCCCCATCCTTCTAGTTTGGGGCATGGAGATTTCTTTGTTTTAGTTTTCAAAACACCAGCAGATAAACCTCAAGTCAAGGCTTGAAAGTTTCTTGAGTGTTTCTGTTTTTCTTCCTGCATGATTGGATTTACCTGGAAGTAGACTCCTAACAGCTCTGTGCGACTAAGCCTGAACCTGTCTGTAGGAAGAAAAAGATAAGACAGTTAAAGGGTCACACCAAGGGGTTTCTGGACCATTCTTCCTTCACTTATATGAGATGAGAGGTCAAACAAGATCAACAGAGCTGTCTGCTTCTCAGTTGACTAAAAATGCATGCATGAGCGCAGTCCAGGTCAGACAAGAGCAGTCAGGCTCAGAAGAACATTCCAGAAGATCTATACAGATATAAAATATGACACATGTCTGAAAACAAGTCATGAAAATAAGAAATGATTTGTGGAACAGGGACTAATAGATAAAGAGCATATACCATATGCTGAGTACTAGCAAAAGACGATGAGAATGTTCTTGCCTGCTATAGGGATTTTCATTGGTGTAGATCTTGGTTTATTGATGCAAATTTAAGGTCAACTTTGTTATATGTATATTTATGCTCCTGATTAAGGTATTGTGTTTGTCAAATACAATTACAAAATGTAATGTATAATTAAGAAATATAGTTTAATAGGTAGTCATCTATAATAGTCAAGCTTGTAGCCATGTTAGTTAGATTTTCTAGATGGACAGATATGTATTTCAATTACATCAGCATTCTTCAAACCTTTCAAAGGCTAGAGAATATGGCATTTAAAATGTTTTAAGAATTTAGGACTTTTCATGAGAATGAGATACATCTGCTCCTGGTAGCACCAATCTACTTCAAGTGGAAGATGGGTATCAAAGAGGCTCCTTATGGCATTAGTTAGCCATTTGGGCAAGAAACTACTCTTGCCTGGACTACCTGATTAACTGAAACCACAGATAAATGACTGCTGAATGTGCCTAAAGGTGAGATGGTCTTTCGGTGTTCCTGCTTCATGAAAGAGTCTGCAAGACATTCTGCAGGACGCAGAAAAAGTGACTGACAACTTCCAATATAGATGGATCTGTCTTGAAATTTCCTGCTTTGTGGAAAAGTCTGCTGCATACTATGGGCCTGTAGGCTGAAGATGGATGGCCCAACAGTACAGAAGAACTTTGGGTTACTGTCCAGACAGGGAGATGTTTTTGTCAATTCTAGAATTTTGGAAGTTGCTTACAATGTACTTCCTGTTTATTTAGGTAATATTATATTCTTCTAGAGTCTTTGATGGAGTTAAAGACTAAATGGATAGTTATAGTTTTCCTTAGTTATGATAAAAATAAAGTAAATATATTATAACTGTAATGCTTGCTTGATATCTGTTTTGTTATATGTAATTTTACTATGTTAAAGTTAAAACCTTTTTATTTTAACAGAAAAAGGGAGGTGATATGGATTTACCTCTGTATGCTGTGATTACAATTAATAAATAAAGAACTGCTTCGAGCCTATAGCAGAAAAGGGTGGGGTGGAGCAGAGCTAGGCAGGGAGAACCAGACTAAATGCTGGGAAAAAGAAGGGCAGAGTCAGAAAAAAAGCCATGTAGCCTTACCAGAGCTAGACAAACTTTACCAGTAAGCCACTGCCACATGGCACAACACAGATTAATAAAAATGGCTTATATTAATATGTAAGACTTAGCCAATAAAATGCTAGAGCTAATGGGCAAAGCTGTGATTTAATTAATACAGTTTCTGTGTGGTTATTTTGGTTTTGTGCGGCTGGGACAAATAAGTGGCCTCCTTCTACTCTTGCCATGTTTGGATTCCTTGTGGTTTCCTTCTTTGTCAAAATACTAGGCCAGTTCATAGAGATAAATAATCTCAACAAAGCAATTTCTAATAAGCTAATATAAGGGTATATCATGAAACATATCACACTGATTATAGATTGGAAATCACCTGGGAAGTGGATTCTAATTTAGGTCAAAATATTACAGCTATGATGAGGAGGGGGACTTGATTGGGGGAGGGGGACTCGATAGGGGGGAAGGGGAGGGAAATGGGAGGCAGTGGCAGGGAGGAGGCAGAAATCTTTAATAAATAAATAAATTTAAAAAAGAAAAAATATCACAGCTAAATTTCCAAATATTGAGACAAAAATGTATTTTTCATTTTCTGTAGACATCACTTGCTTTCTCAATGACCATAACAAGTTTGGTTTTTTTTTTTTTTTTGGTGATCAGTGAAGTTGAATGACACACTATTATTATTTAAGTCACTCCAAGACACAGACCTGGCCCACAAAAGTTGAAAAGACAGGCTGTAAGAGAAGAAGGTCAGTGTGAGAGAGATGTTGTCACTAGCTCTTTGATACCATGTTTTGTGTGAATCAAAACCAAGGACTGGGATTAATTATGTCTAGGCCACCATGGAAGACATTAAGTGTTCCAAGCAAGGAACAGTGAAATGCACAAAGCCAAGAAACAACTGCAGGTGGTGGTTAGCCCTGGATGGCACAGTAGACTGGCAGCGGACTCGTGAGCTGCACATTGCATGAGTTAGTAGGCGATGTGATAAAGACTCTGTTGATTAACTGGAGCATGGAAGCACATGCCATTTATTCACTGGTGTAATTTTGTTTTAAAGATATATGACGAGCAATCAATGTAACACCAAATTCTAATCCATTCAGTCATCAATTTACTCAAATTACTTTTTGAACTAAAGCAAGGGACACACAGAAATCAAAAATGAAGAAGAGCATGATCCTCACATCCTAAGAATTTGTAGGCTAGACAGAATAAGTCAAAGCAAAGCTTCACTAAAGAATCAAAGGCCATCTAACAAAACCTCAGTGCCAGACATGAGAAGCCCTGAGCTGTCAAAGAGACACCCCCCCCCCAAATGCATACACTATCGCTGTTGTCCTTGGTTAATCACAGAGCTGGAAAGTAATTCTCTATTGCGAATGATACCATGTATGTCAGAAACAGGGCCCAGAAGACACTGAGCTGGAACTGACCTGACTATTCCTTCCATGAGGACTAGCATTCATGGTACTAGAAGGCGTTGTACAGGCTTCAAAAGACAGAGAAAGCCACAATGCTAGCAATGAAGTCTATGAACAACAGCAATGACCAACATGGCATGATGTCCTTACAGGTGCAATGGTGCCATACATACCTTGGCAATAATCAATGGCTCTCTAATTAAACACAAAGCATGGTCAACAAGAGGGCTACCATGCCAAGGTACTAACTAATGAGTGCTAGTGAAGACATGGTTATTGGAGGAAACTACACAGCCATTAATTTACTAAACCTATATAATCCCTAATAACAGTCTATAAACATTGGTCCTAATACATAGAGATAAGTTTAGTCTTTACCCAACATCAAAGAACCTTATTTTTGCAACAAATTGAGACCATTATAGAAGACTACAACCAATGAATATGCAGGATTGTGAATTCATCCAAGTTCCAACAGATATATCTACATAACATAACCATACCTAAAGCTCACAAAAAAAAAAAATAGAAGAAGAGGTGGCTGAAAGATTATAAGATCCAGAGGATCTTGTTGTGAGATTCTGTTTCCTAGTAACACCAGAAGCTACACACATAAAATCTCACCAACTTGACCATGTAAACATGAGCTGAACAAAGATGACACCAATAATCAAGCCAAACTTCACAGGAAAAAAAGCCCACAAGGCCTCAACTATACATAAAAATCTACAAGGAACTTAGCAAAGCTGAGAGCAGGAGAGGTAGTTCTTCCCAGGGAAGAGCACACCAATTGGTTGTCCAGTGCAAAACAGTTAGCCCTGAAGACATACAACACGAAGCATTGTATGGACTCAGCAGATTACACTTGGGAATACATATGTATATACAAATACATATATGCATACAATAACAGTTGATGAAAAGGAGGGGCATGAATTTGAAGAAGAACATGCAGGGATTTATAGGAGGGCTTGTAGGGTGGGAAGGGAAAATGTTGTAATTAAAATATAAACTCAAAAAATAAAGAAAATGAAAATCAATACACATAATAATTTTAAGAAAAAAGATAAACACGCCCCCCAAAAGTAAGCTTACATTGACCTTGTTGAAGCCATAAGGAAGGAGCCAGAATGCTCTGTTTTTTCTCCATGTCATGTTTTGTATCAGAGGAAACACAGGAAAAAAAAACACATAGGTAACAATACGTCACCACTACTAATAGGAAAACTGGGATTGCATGATATGATGCCAGATGTGACACCCAGAGGTTTTATTAACAACGTTTTGGCCCTGGACTGAACTGCTTCCCAAGGCTTCCTCACTCTCACACTCTGGGGAGAGGACACCAGAGTGCATACTAATGAAGTCAAACATGAAGGGTAGAAGGACAAGGAGAGAGAGAGAGGGGGAAAAGATGGGTGGGCAAGGGTAAACTTTATTAGCTCCTTCTCCCAAATCCACGACTCTCCCTAGCTTGAGAAGGAGTGATTGAGAAATAGAGAAAGCCCAGCCGCATCCAGTTTTCACTCCCTGGTTTTATCTTACAGAAAGAGGAAACCAGAGAGGAAGGAAATCTCCTAAAACTTTGCGTAACATGGAGGGAATCCTAACTTAATTTGGATTTGCAGATCAAAGAAGGCTCCTCTCACACAGGTGAAGAGACAGCGACTTTCAGGGTTTCCTAAAAGGTGGTTACCAAGAAATGTCCAGAAATAGTTTGTATTCAGCATGTGTCTAGACCAGCAGTTCTCAACCTGTGGGTTGCGACCTCTTTGACAAGCCACTGTCTCCACGTAGTTACATTATTATTCACAATGACAGCAAAATCATCATTATTAAGTTGAAACAAAAATAATTTTGTGGTTGGGAGCCACCACAACATGAGGAACTATATTAGAGGGTTGCAGCATTAGGAAGTTTGAGGACCACTGGTCTAGACTGATAGGTTTATTGGCCTAAGTGAAGAGTCTTGTATATCATTTAAGACTGAGAAAGATATTAGCTATTGCAAAATGATGGAAAGCCCACTGTAAGGAGCAAGAAGTTCAGCTTCAGCAGGTCTATGGAGAATGTGTTATAGTACAAATGTTAAGACAAGAATTCTAAGGCTAAGTATGTAATAACTGGCTTATTAGAGTACCATATCATATAAACTGAACTCTGCCATAACAGCCTGACCTTATTGCTGAACAGTGAGAAGCTTTAAGATCCTAGTATGTAGCAGAAGATCGAAGGATGAAGAGAGAAAGGGAAGATCGCATGTGGATAAAGAATGTAAAATATTCAAGAATCCAGACAGTGAGAATTGAAGAATGAAGACCCCCCAAAATCATAGCAATATATTAGAAGAAAATATGGCTTGAACAGAAACTCTGGATTAAATACCATTGTGAATATTTACCTAGTAGAGGAACTAGCATAAAGTAGACAGAAATCCTTGTACAAAGGCAGGAATGAAGTTCTGAGTCTAAATATCACAGATTGTGGCTCCATTCTGAGGTAGATGGGATAGCACACACACACACACACACACACACACACACACACACACACACACACCCTGAAAAGAAAAAGAAGGAAATAATATCTTGAAAGGATTTTTTTTTTTTGCAGGAGTAGGCAAATACCTGTAAAAGAAACAAAAAACAGTATGACACATTTAATTTAGAAATTCCTAAAATGTTGTGTGCCTGAGGCAGTGAGACTGATGTACTCTCGATTTTATTGCCGATTTTGTTGATTTTTGTCTTTCTTCTTATCTGAAAAATGGGGAAGAAAATTGCTGTTCAGGTATTTGGGGAATGATAATCCAGATACTGAATGACAGAAAGAATTATACTTACAAATACTTACCAACTGAGTTTAATGCCTCTGCCTCCCTACATCCAGTTGGCTAGTGTGCAGTAGAGATGATGCTGAGAGGGGGCTGGATTCCCTTAGCAAGACTTTTACAGTGAGCACAGCGGTGGGTGGTGTTCGCTTTTAATTCCAGCACTTGGGAGGCAGAGGCAGGCAGATCTCTGTGAGTTCAAGGCCAGCCTGGTCTACAGAGTGAATGCCAGATGCCAGGACAGGCTTCAAAGATACACACAGAAACCCTGTCTCAAAAACCGAGAGAGAGAGAGAGAGAGAGAGAGAGAGAGAGAGAGAGAGAGAGAGAGAGAGAGAAGATTTATACAGTGGAAGAAACTAACCCTCCTTGAACTCAGAGGAATGAGATGGAAGTCACAGAGATGGGAAGGGAATGCAGTTGGGGTACCTCATCTCTCCTACTGAAAGGGGACACAAGATATGCTGACTCTGTTGAGTGGTCACGTGAGGCAGAGGGCTCTAGACCACAAACCTGATGAAATTTTGTGAAGGATACCATGATGCAGACTAGCTGCATCCTAAAAAGCTGGATCTTAGTGAGGCTTAAGAGAATGAGACTACTGAAGGGAGGGTTTGGTTGGTACCATTGAGATTCTAGGTTATAGCACAGTCATGGATGAAGGACCAGGACTGGAGCTAGGGACTGGAGCAGACTTGGAGTCTGGAGAAAGGGGGAGCTGAGATACTGGTAATATTCAGGGATGGTGGACACATGTGATTCAACTGAATGGAGGAAAGTCTAGAGAAGCGGTCATTATATATGGGTATATGTAGCCATGCCATTGAGCAACCAGGGGGAAGGTAAAAGGAGGGATATGGGAAAAGATGATGTCCAGTGTATACTCAACATCCTACCTAGGGGATGGTTTCTTTACATTGGTCCATAGGTCCTGTAATCTGTGGTCCCATATGCTTAAAGGAGAGTGTTGGAGTATGAGCGGCGGGGCTGCGTCCCCGGCACCCGGCCACTTTCATGGCTAGTTTTACCTGAAATAATTACATGGAAACTATATTCTTTTAAACACTGCCTGGCCCATAAGTTCCAGTTTCTTATTGGCTAGCTCTTACATATCGATCTAATCCATTTCTAATAATCTGTGTAGCTCCACGAGCTGGCTTACCAGGAAAGATCTTAACTTGCATCTGTCTGGAGTGGGAGAATCATGGCAACTCCCTGACTCAGCTTCTTTCTCCCAGCATTCTGTTCTGTTTACTCCTCCCACCTATGTTTTAACCTATCAGAGCCAAGCAGTTTCTTTATTGCTTAACCAATGAAATTAACAGATTGATATATGACACTCCCACATCAGGAGAGAATGTAGACAACAGGGCTGAAAGAAGAGCAGCAATTAAAGCATAGCCTTACATTTCAATAAATGATTTAGAAATTGATTAGATCCACTTTTCTACCAATCAGCATAAAATAAGTGTAGTATTTTTATTAAATATTCAAACTTAATATTTAATTTTTTAAATCGAGGAGGTGAGGGAGAGTGAAACAATAGTAGGGAAATGAAGAAGCCATGCATCAAAATTTAACTTATTTCTGCTTCAGAACTTCAAGCTTCCTGCTTTGCTATGATCCATTTACCATTTTCCCAGCCCAGCACAGTGTCCTGGCCAGAATCTAGGCCTTGCTGAAGATGGGTACAGTCTGTCTTGATTGTACCTAACTCAGTGTCTGGACAATAGTAGGCATTTAATACACACTGTAAAAAGTCAATGCTTCCTTCTATGGCTTAGCACATTCAAATTGTATTAGCAAAGTATGAAATGCTTGATATTTGATTTGGGATTGTATCCTTACCCCCTTTCCATTCCTACGTCTCAGAATCTGCATCTAGCTTCTTCTATAATTGGCTTTAAGAGAAGAAACAACCAGATTTTTATTTCAGGAACAATAAGGAGCAGAAAAGCATGTACTATGCTACTGCCCATTGGCTTGTTTTGATCTTTAGCATGAAGAAGGCGCTCTTGTCCCATAGAGACAGTTGGAGGATATATGGTGCATAGAGAGGCCCTTCTAGATACACACCAGCGGCTCTGGATTATGCTACTTGGGAGAATGGCCCTGCTTTAATCATAAGCTTTACCATGGTAACTCTCCAATGATGCATAGATTTTCACGGAGGTGTATACATCACTTTCTTAATCCCCATGAAGGGAAAGAAAAATCTATTCTTGGAGTTTAAATTTCGACTCCCAATGAGCTTTTCAGTTTTATCCTCCTTTTTTAAAAAAGAAAGAAAGAAAGAAAGAAAGAAAGAAAGAAAGAAAGAAAGAAAAAGACCAATTTCATTGCTTCCTCCTTGTGAATGAAAGATCACACAGGCATGGGTTTCTGAAGGTTATCGATAGCTTTGCCTAAAATGGTTATAATTGGAGACATGAAATAGTGCTAACTGCCAAGCCTGAATAACATTATAACATTATGCAAAGTGAAGGCACTTTAGAAGAATAAAGCACTGATGACAATGCAAATCAGAGCCAGTGAAGGTCAGCCGTTTTGCATAAAGAGCCTTGCAGTCTAATTCGTGTGAACTTTGCCAGAGGAGGGAAAAGTGACTTATTAAAACACAATGCTTTTTCCAAGCGCATTGCTGCCAAGGGAGCCCTGTATCTGCTTACAAGTCCCACAGGCAGCCACAGGATTCGGTGAGGAGCTGGGCAGTCAGAGGCAAGCTGAAATTATAGAACTTCTGTTCAGAAATAAGATACCCCCCAACTTCATGGCTGCATTTGAGCTGCCTTTCTTAACCCTCTGATGGCTGAGAAGTGGTGGTGGTTTCCAAACAGGTCTAGACAGCTGTTGCTACTCGTGCTCTTTCCTTTGTTCCCACAGCCCCTTGCAGACTCAGAGGCTGAGGAATTTAACTTCTAAGACTTGTGCTTGTAAGGACTGAAGTTGACGTGAAAGCTCCATTAGACTCTGAGGTTCAAGGTGCAGCCAATGTACCATACGCCTAGGCTATCAGCTGTGCTTTGTGAGAATCAAGTCCTAACAGAGAGGGAGGGCTTATACAAGGTGGGAAGCTGTATTTGCTGTTTGGATTTTTTCTTGGACTCTTTCCCCCCTCAGATTTATAGCGACGTTAAATCTCTGACATCCAACGATTATCTTCATCTTCTTCTATCAGATCACTGACTCTAAGACAGAAAAGAGGTCCAGGTGCAAGCGGGGCTCTAGCTTCTCAGTCTCTTCTTTAAGCTCAGCTTGCAAGGATATTGACTTCATTGACAGCACCAAATGTAACCTGCTCCCAAAAAACACAATATAACAACTGGGTCTATCTGCTCATGCCTGCAGTCTAGAGTAGGTGGAGACTGCTTGTTCATTTCCCTGCCTCCCAGACCCAAAATAATCACAGAGAAATTGTATTAATTAAAACACTGCTTGGCCTTTTATCTTCCGCATATTTCTAGCTAGCTCTTACATCTTAAATGAACCCATTAATCTATTAATCTGTACATTACCACGAGGTCGTGGCCTACCGGCAAAGTTCTGGCAGGCTTCCACGGGCATCTTTCTCCTTCAGCACCTACATGGCGGCCCCCTGACTCTGCCCACTCTCTCCTCCTCTATCTGCTTAGAATTCCTGCTTTGCCCTATTCTGTGCTGCAATAGGCCCAAAGAAGCCTCTTTATTAACCAATGGTATTCACAGCATACAGAAAGGGAGTCTCACATCAGTCTAGTTCTTAGGAGGCCAAGGCAGGAAGATTCCTGTGACTTTAAGGCCAGCATGAGCTGCATAATGAGTTCCTGTCTGAGCTATACTCTATCTCAAAAGAAAAAAAAAATAAGAAAGTAAAGGGATGGAGGCAATGAATGGATGCAAATCACAGCCAGTGAAGAACAACTGTTTTGTATAAGGAGCTATCAATCTCACGCTAGTGAACTTCACCTGAGGAGAGAGAGCAGAAACGAAAACAGCACATCTTTCACAGGGCTAAGAACAGAGACTAGCCAAGGGTCAGTCTTCCTGGTCTCATCCCTAGGTTTCTCCTGGTACTAGCTGTATGACCTTATTTAGCAATTTTCTTTGGAAAGCAGGGTGATTCAAACTCATGTTTAAAGGCGAACACCATTTAACCATGTAAATTCTTATCCCAGCGACTAGCATAGTCATGTTTCTCTAGGTGCTCCAGGGCTCTACGCAAGCTCCCAGCACAACAGTGGCCCCACCAACAGCAGATTTGTGATGTTCTCCGTTCCCAGAAGTCAAGCCCACTTGGCTGCATCCCTTCACGAACACCTTTTATCTTGTACAAATGACCATGTCTTGTCCCCCTCAAAGCCAGCAGTGGTCGTGTTCCCCCCCCCCCCCCGTTCAGACAAGCGAGTCAAGAGGAAGCTGACCGGCATGTGCACACATTTTCTTTTAAAATTGCAGGGACAGGGTACAGCTACTTTTCTTTCTTTGTTCTTTTGCTGCGATTTGAGGGAGCTGGGGAATCCATTTTGTAATCACGGCATGACAACAACGAAGGTGAAAGACCGAGTTTTTAAATACGGTGAGGGTTAGAGATGTCAGGGGAATTCCTGGTAGAAACGCCTGTGCTAGTCATTTTAGGGCTTTTAACCGTAGAGCATTCTTGACATAAGAAGGGACATGATGGGATAAGGAAGACAAGTGTAGCATTTGTCCCAGCCACTGTTAAGACCAGTTTCCAACTCATTCCTAACTTACTCTATAGGGCCAGAGTACTGAGAAACACCTCATCCTCTTTCCCTCTCTGAGGAGTGTGGCCTGACCAATCTCTGACATTTTACAGTTCTAAGAGAAGGGGTTGAAAGAGCTCTCTCATAATGGCCAGCAGCATGAAAAAGAATTGGTTTTGCCAAGGGAAACACCCCTCAAGTTTCCACCGATGGCACACACGGCTTCTGTGGCATTTAGGAAGGTCATCTGGAGTCTAGCCAGGTTGCAATGACCACTGCATGCTTCGGAAGTCTGAGTCATCTAGTTCGTAGGACTCACCACCATGGCACCGGATACAAGCCACGTTCCTGGCTTTCTTGCTCGCTGTCTTTCCACAGAACCCATGATTGAATTCTTTGGGCTGAAACTCAAGGGAGCTTTGGCATTCACTGTCAAGAGGCAGACAGCCCTGCTCTCATTGCAGACATAAGCCCTTATATGTGAGCACTAAGGTGTATGGCTATCAGCATAAAACTTTGCCTCTATTCAGTTTCAGGGATTATGGGGTATGAATCATAATAATGTACATTTTCATGAAACCGCCGGTTTTAATCCTGTGTTTGATGTGACATACCACCCATTTTTGCTGCTCAGTCATCAAAGACTTGTTTATTCCTGGGTCTTTGGCTAGTAAGATAATTTATGTTGACAGATGGGAATACGTGTTTTATGATATATTCTACGACATTACAATGAATCCTGTGCCTTGGTTTCTCTCCCTTCTTAGTATCACAGTAGTTACAATTCCTATATTTCTTTAATTTTCAACTCCTTTTAGGTGCATAGGCTTCTTTAAAAAGCGTCAGGTTGACTAGTTTATGTTAGGGTATAAATGGTTGGACTTTTTACTTACATTGATTTTGCGCAGATCTTGGGAAGATCTTGCTATAATTACTGCATTTATTTTTTCTGTATTTCCTTTATGTTACTTATTTTTATCTTATTTTATTTATTTTTTTGAGACAGAATCTCATTATGTTACTCAGGCTAACTTAGAAGTCACTTTTAACCCACACTAGTCTTGATTTTGTGATCCTGTTATCTTACCTTCCTGGGAGTGGGATTACAAGCCTGTACAAGCAGGACTGGCCTCTTATCCTTCTTGATGGCTTGACATTCTGTACTCATCCCCTCAGAGGGATAGCGCTTTTGTTTCCCAATCTCGTCAGCATATCCTAGGTGGTTACACAGGGTCAGAGGTCATCTTCAACAGCTCTGATATCCTAGAAAAACTCTAAACATTCAATACATTTTACTGAATACATTGTTGCATAAAAAACTCTATCCTTCCTTAAAATATTCAAAATAAACCCTTTATGTGCAAAATAAAAGAATATTATAATGGACATTGATGTCATGGATCAGTTTCAAACTTATGGACATTTGGCTGCATGCACCTTATCCTTTTTACCTCTTTTGGGCTTGATATTTGAGGATACTTATAGTTTATGAAAATTGCAGCCATCAAGACATTTTATTCCCAACTATTTCAGAAAGCAGCTCTAGAAAATAATGTAATTCCTCCATTACAATCCTGCCGTTATCAAAGCTATCAAGCCAGCACTGCTTCCCCATTGCCATATGACAGTCAAAATCCAAATGTCCTCTGGTGTCCATAGCTGACTGGTCCAGGCCACGCTCTACATTGGGCATCTTTTGGCACTTTCTGAAGGACAATTGAAGGGTATACAAGTGCCCTGAACCTCAGCTGGAAAAGAGCAATAATAAAGAGCCACCTTCCCCTCCTGAGTGATGGTTTTGTATGCCAAAGCCCTGGGCATTTTTGCATAACAACCATGGACCGGAAAGGGAACAGGTTTAAGATCAGTCACTGGCATGAATTTGGGGTTGAGTATCCAATATGAAAATCACATGCAAATCTGAGCAAACTTAACCGGCTTTCCTGAAAGGGGCTGGTAAGACGCATGAGAATCACTGCATTTATTAGAAAACATGTTCTTAAATTTCTTGAACGGGGACTTTGTTGGTTGAGAGCAGTTTTGCTTCATTTTGCTCCTCCAGGGAAGGGAAATTAGCCAGCTATCTATCAGCAGCTTTCTGTTTCAATTTGAAATTTAGATTCTTTGTTCTGAGTAGCAAATCCCTTCAGCTCACCAGGGCAGTTGCCACTGTGTATGCTGCCCCTCCACAACTCCAGGGATCCCAGATTCAAGTCCCCATTCTGCCGGTGACCCTGTGTCAACTGTACTGCAGCTTTAAAAGCCACCAACAGTCACTAGAAGACCAGGAGCTAATCAGGTGCTCCTGAGCTCAGTTTCCATTCCAAAACTCTAGGTATCCCTGAGAAGTTTTCACCTTTATGAATTCCAGTTTCTATCATGTTTGGTGGGGTCTGAGACTGTATCTGTTTCTTTACTGGATCCTTCTAGTCAGCAAATAAATAAAGAAAAGAAAACCAGGATTCTCATTACTGTCAGTATTGTCAGTGGTTAGCTCAATTTCATTTCATTTGTTTATGTGGCATTTGGATGTGTTCCTACAAATTGATGTATTGTTTCCTCTGGAAACACTAAGCAAGAGACTTTAAATGGTTCCTGGGTGTTCTGTGGGAGAATGTGGTGACTGAGTACCAGTTAAGAGAAAATCAAACATTGCTTCAATGATGGGGGATAAACCAGGTGAGGGATCTCGGTCCTGGGAGCTGCGTCTGGCCTTCCTTCTCTCTGTCCCCATCTGTAACTTTGGATGTTGGAAGGGAAAGCAATGGAAAACTCGAGGTTTCCCCCAACCTTACATGCATGGCTTTGTTTCGCCTTGAGTTCTATATCAAGAAGGATTACTATTCTTATTTTGCAGATGACACATGGTTAGCAAACTGATTTCTGTCTTCTCAAGGTCCTAAAGAAAGAATCAGACCATGTCTGATAGGAAAACCTTTACTCCTCATGGTCCACTCACCTGTCCCCATTTGTATTTCTAAAAATAATGGGTACTTGTTCTGCTCAGGACGAAGAGGAGAGAAGATATATATATCGGGCAACTTTTATTTGAGAGTGTTTTTGTTGGGTGATTAATTATTGAGCTATTGTCTTGAGGAACCAAGTATTATTCTGTGATCTAATAACATCAAGTCAACACAGTTCTTAATCCAACACAGGTTTCTACTCTACCAGGACCTTACTGGGACTACATCCTCACCTGAGTTCCTTCTTCTCCTCACCTCCTCAGATGAGGCTGGAGTCTCCTGACTCACCTGTTTCAGATCTCTGGTCTCGTCTCTCTTAAGTATGTCAGCTTCTGGTAAGTCAGATTATGAATATAGGTTTTAGTAAGTAGGCACCAGAACCATCTGCCTGAGTTCAAGGCCAGGGCTATCCAAAGACTTACTGTGCTAAGCCAGGTTTGTTTAGGTTTTGTTTATGTTTTGATGTCCTCATCTGTGAATTAACCAGTGGTACCACCTAGTATTCACACGAGAGGGGAGGTGATGGCATCAGCTGTCCCTTGGAAAGCCCTGTGAACATAACTGGACACACAAACACACTCATTCTTTAGTGGGCATCCACACTGTCTCAAACTTTCCCAGTGGATGCTTCTACTGAGTCAGACCCCATATTTGTTTCACTGTTGGTTGCGCACTGTGGCTTCTTCAAGTGTTTATTGCCTGCTCTCCTTACAACCTTTCTGAGATTGTGCCATGGGGCAGCAGATTTCTGACCCATGTTATCTCTTAGAGCTTCCTTGTGTTTGTTACTATTGGCATAACCACTCGCTCTTGAGGAAGTTTAGCTCAGAGCAGTCAACTGCCAGACTTTAGGTCACATGGCTATTGACAGAATGAGGTAGCACTGAAATCAACATCTGAGTGACTCTGGGCCTAGTGTCCTTTTTCTGCCTCTAGTCTGCTTTGTGTGTGTGTGTGTGTGTGTGTGTGTGTGTGTGTGGTGTGTGACAGAGAGAACAAAGAGCCTTATGTAAACCCTATGTAAACAGAAGGCTCTGGTTTCATGAAACCAAAGCTGAAGCAAAGAAAGCAGAAGTTAGCAAAAGAGTCATAGTCATTGGGTATTTTAATTTCATAAAAGAAAGGATGCCCTCCCCTCCACGTCCCCAGATTTTCAAATGGGTGCTGTCTCCTGAGAAGAGACTTGGATCATAAAGGACTATGCCACAGGGCAAAGATCTGTATGAGGCTGAAGACCTATGTGGCATTTGTTGAAGCTTGAAGGTTATTCTGGTACTCTTAGGCAATCTTGCATTGGGAGCCAAGTGATGGCCCACAGAGGCCAATGCCCATAGTGAAATGCTTTGTTCTATTATCTTCCTTGTGGTCTGTGTCTATTTCACCAGGTACCCAGAACATTTCAAACAAAATGCCTTCACTTTTTACATTCCTAAGTTCATCTCTCTAGGTTCTCTGCTTCCTGTTGAATTTGCATTTGCTTAAATACTCAGGAGTTTTAGAAGCTTCTAAATATGAAAGAAAGAAAAGGAAGGAAGGAAGGAAGGAAGGAAGGAAAGAAAGAAAGAAAGAAAGAAAGAAAGAAAGAAAGAAAGAAAGAAAGAAGGAAGAGTTTTACCATGTGTTTTTAATGAAACCAGTGTAAACTTGCATGTTATAAAACAATACCATGGATGTTGAATTTGTTTTCATGAGCTTCCACACTGGGAGTCTTGAGAAAGGAAGGACGTGTCTTTACTGATGCATAAAGACTCGCTCTTGTGGGTGAGATCATCACATTATTGCAGCCTTTGTACACAAGGAGTATCTGCATGTACAGAGCCAATTTGGTGTCAGGCATCCTGAAGGAGTCCTCAGGGGCTTTCCCTTCTCATTGAATAGACTCTTCTAGGCTGAAAAACCTCATTGTTATAACACATTACTACAAATGCAGTAGCTTCAAGCACAGTCTTATGGTTAGGGTTGGAGATCAGGAAATCAATGTAGTCCTCACAATACTAAAGTCAAGGTTCCAGGAAGATTGGGTTCTTTTTAGAAACCCAAGTGAGCACTGTCTACTGGAGTTTTTCAGTTTGGTAAAAATGCCCAGTCTCGTTGGCTCATAGCCTTTTTTTCTTCCTCATTTTGAAAGCCATCAGTCGACTTGCACAGCTTTCTCATGATGTCATCTCTCTGGCTGTGACTTTGATACCCCTCTCTTCCTCTATCAAGGGCCAATGTGATTAAATGGGGACCTTTCTGGGTCTCAGCATAATTTCCTCTGTCAATTCAGCTAAAGAGCTGCTTTCATTTCATCTGCAATCTTGATTTTTTTTTTCGAATCAGGCTTCTAAGGTACTCTTTGGCCCTGTGAGAAGTCTCCTCAAGAAGAGGTGGCCTGGGAGGCAATCGATTGGAGATGCTGCAAAAAGGCCTTGGAAGCTTGCTTCCCTCTAGGCAACACAGATATCTTTCCACTGCTTCACAGTTTTTCGAGAATCATCATCTCTTGCTGAAAAATCACATCATGTCTCAAAACATTAATTATCCCGAGACTCTGACAGGAAATTCAGCATGTAGCTATTGCCTACAAGAGGACAAAACAAACATGCATTATGTTTTTAAATTACAGCATAAGGAGCATCTATTATTCAATGAACATAGGTTATCAATGTGTAAATAACAGTAATAATGGTTTTCAATTCTCTCGGCAGCTATCTCTCTGTCAAGCTACGGATTGGGGATTTTTTTTCATTTTCTTGTAGACCATCTCACTTGATTTCTAAATAAATAAATGAAACTCTGTGGGGTAGAGTTCATGTTCCCAAGTTAGGAAACAGATACTTAAACAGCATCAATGCGTTGCTCAAAGAATTAGTATATGAGGAGGTGTTCGAATTTGGGCTTGGCTGTCTTACCCAAACACATTATTAAGCTGTCATCTTAGGGGGTCGGAAGAAGGCATCAGCAGAGGGAATCTGAACCAAATAAGGAAGGTTCCTAGAGGGGTTAATCTGGGAAGGCACATTTAAGAACTTTATCAGGGGATTTCCCTTATTCAACTCCCTTTAATACTATAGAAGGAACCAGAATGTATGCACCTTCATTCAACTGAAATCTCTCTCCTTGGGGCTGGCCTGAGCATCGGACAGTGTGTGTTTCATAACCACCGGGCTTCGGTTTCATTCTCTCGTTCCCATTTTAGTGAGGTCACTGAACGAGGAAGTTAGTCTTGTCATCTTTCTGCCAGACATGGGCCCCTCCCGTGCAACTCCCGCGAGAACATCCCCCGGAGTGGAAGGAAGAGGGTGTCTATGGGTGTGGAAAAGCAAAGGGATGTACCAAGTATGGAGTTTGCTCCCAAAACGTTCTGGAAGCTACTACAGAGAGCACAGGTTCACAAAGTGGGAATTGCTTGTGCGACTCAGTGGTTCACTCAAATCATCCATTCATTAATCAAGCACCAATTTTTCAAAAAGAGAAGAGAGATTTTGTGAGTAGAGAAAAGAACCAAGTGTGCCCCTTCCACTTAAGAACGAAATGTAGAATGTAAATAGAAATCACCTTTCCTGCAACACAGTCGGATGCTGATACTCAACAAATGAGTCCCATGCACAGAATAACGGGCATGTTAAACACCACCTAGTGCCATGATTAACCCTACACTGTCAGGTGCTGTTCTTCCCATCCACAAATGAGGAACAGAAGTTCAAGCACATAAGAACTCTTCCTATAGCTTCACAACGGGCAAGTGTTCTCAGAGCCTTCCAGAGAAGGGGGTCAATGAACTCTACCTTGAAGAATCAAATAATAAAAGTGTAGGTTTTGAAAATGGAAAGATAAAGATTACTCTATACTTCGATATTTGTGGAAAGTGAACATAGTTCAAAAATATCACTGTCTTCAGTTCACAGACCGCACAGTAAGGTACCAGGCAGGGTCTTCCTATAGATCATAGTATATGGATATCTGTACAAGTATGGTGTTAGAGAACACACACACACACACACACACAATCACACTTGGTTCCTACATCCACATATGCCTTAGACTGTATTCTAGTATCAGTGTTCATGTGTTCTCATTTATTCCACGGTGTGATCTCTTTAAAGACAGAGACAGTGAACTGAGCCAACCTCGCTTCTCTAGAGCGCACTACACAGATTGCTCCTGGAAGTTAAGACGACTAATAACATCCTTGAAACAGATGCAGTCCAGCACAGTTAACCAAGGAGACTGTGCGTATTTCTTTCATCTTTTACCAAGTCATGCATCCTGTGTTATGAAGATATACAATATTGCTCTTTGAAATGACTTTGAGGAAGGCCTGAAAATTTGCAGGTAGAGGGATTTCTAGGCAACAGACACATATCCCAAACATTGTGGAACAGGACAACCTGACACTCACTCAGTTAAGTGTGTCAGAGATTGAGAGAGCCAGTGCCTTTGTTGGATTTTTTTTTTTTTTGATAAGACCTGGTGAACACAATAAGAGTATATTCATGTATTTGGCCTCCATGCTATACCTGGGACACCGGCTCAGGTGCTTACATGTGTGAAACCATTTGTCACACCAATCTTTAAAGCTAAGTCATTTTACCGCCTGCTGCTGTCAGATGGAGCTACGGAGGCATAAAAAGAGTAAGCGATTTGCTTACAGTAACATAATTAGAAAGTAGAACAATGAGATTCAAACCAGGGGAGTTGGCTGAAGAACCTGTTATTCATCATGCCGAGTCCCTTTGATATCTGTGACTTCCTTAGAGGGACTGTATGACAAATTGTGAATTGGGATGCTCTTTTCCCAACCCTGGACCTGGAACCTGGGGTGGATCTGTCTTTTATATTTTCTCTCTAAACAGTATGTGTTGTAACAGAAGAGGCTACAGCATAGGCTATGCTATTGGTTGAAATGGACAAGTGGCTGTAGCTATTCGTGTCCTCACCCATCACCGAGTTCTTCTGGAAGAGAGAACTCTCCCCATGTTCTATGTTACTGATCTACAGGATGACTTTGGAGGATTAAGGGGAACCTGCTGGCTGATCAAAGCAGAACATCCATCCTGGCAAGAAGAGTGGAGCCTGTGATCACATGCTCATCTTGAGATTGTAGAAGACAATTTAGGACTAGCAGTGGCATTTCACTGAGGTGTCAAACAAAATTGGTAAGGCCCTGATTGTCATAGGTTCACTGGCAGAGAAGTTACTGATGAAGTCTCTATTAGAAAAATGGAGTGTCACAACTCCAGAACCTCTGAGTTACATGCCTTAAAATGCCCTCAAATCTGGAAACAAAAAGCTGTTTCTAGGTCCCTCACAAACTAATTTAGCAGATGAAATTTGACCCAAATGGGTATGAGATGACAGATTTAGACTAGTCTTTTTTTTTTATTGCACTCTGTATAAATACACATGGATTCTTGCTGCAACATATTAAGGCATTTGATTCCAATATGTTATACCAGGCCTTGCAGATGTGCTGAAACCACCTACAATATGTAGACTATATTTCCTTTCTTAATGAAAAGAGTTGTACATTGCAAAATTCACCTGGCCCCACCAAACGTTTTGGATAAGGGAGCATGGGCTTATACTAACTACCTCATTAGGTTCTCATGTAGATTAAGCAGAATAAAATATGGGAAGGGCTTACCAGAGTTGCAGGCACATTATAAATCACCAGTGCATGTTGTGTTTCCTAAGTAGCTCTTCACGTATGAATTAGGATGTCTAGATGAGCAATTTTGCTTTACGACACCATCAGTTTTACTCTTCTAGTGAGACTCTTAGTGTGCGGTGCTGTTTAAGCATGTCACTGTTGCCTTTAGGAGGCTTTTGTTGTTGTTGTTTTGTTTTTCCTTTTCTTTTAGATGACTCTATATGTTAATACTGGTGTCTTGGTGGTTTTAAAAAAAATCTCAATGTAAATGTTTATTTTGGGGTCACTGAAGCTTCAGTTCTTTACTCCAGAGGCACTTAGAGGGTCTGATGAATGAAATGTGCGGAGCGTGTAGTTTTCAGTGCACTGCTGGGAGCAGCAGACTCGCTAGTGCAGAAGGAAGCCATATCCTCTTTCCTGACCAAGCACGGCAACGGGACACCCTCAATTGATCAAACTGTCCCAGGCTCACAAATAAAATATAAGTAAATCTACATCTTAGATGGGATAAACCGGAGCATTGCTCCATAAAAGAGGAAATGAAATTCTACAAAGAGCAAGACAAAACAAATGAATAGCAATAATAATAACTATGCCCTCTCCAACATGGACTTGTTTCTTATTGGAATGGGCAGCTTTGTGGAAATATTAGACTCTAGTTCTTAACCTGTGAGAGAAGTGTGGACGAGGGTAAACACACAAAGTGGACTTGTTTTATAACACCCACTCTCCTGGTAACTAATCTAGCCCCGGCTACCTAACCCATTCCTTTAAGATTTCTCTAAGTAGCAATTGTTGAAGATGGCGACCTCACAAGCTAATCACCTCCCAGTGACACTTCCTCCCTACCGCATCTCAACACCACGGCACTGGGAGCAAGTCACATATAAACCAAAGCTCTCTTGTGTCCTTCTCCATGATAATGGTGGTTTCGAGAACTGGACTAAGCTCTTGCCAGTCATATATTTTATTCTGCACTTACCCAAAGGGCAAACTAGTGGGCAAAATGGTTGAGTTGATTGGTGTCTTTCAGTTATATTAAAGACGTGGGGAGCAACTTGACATCATTCAGAGAATTCGAGGAAGCCTTTACATTCTTACAGTGCATGTACTGACATTTTGTGATAGAAGGGATTTAAGAAAATGAGCACAGGACACTCCCTTCCTTGCTAGAGTTGCAAGGGGGCAATAGTTGGAAATAGAACACCACCTTTCTAGGAGCCATGTCTAAGCAGGTGTTGGCGGTCAAGACAACACTGGGCTCCTTAAAATGATTCCCCAGAGTTAATTGCGTTGATGTACTCAGCCAGAGCAGAAATCGTAGTTTTATTCTCCTTGAGGGGTAGGACTATTTCTATTTAGCAAGTAAAATAATTGTTGTCTGCAAACTACCACGACCCAGACAAACAAGAGCGGAGAGGATCTAGTTTTATGAGTCCCATGCTGTGTACCAAAGTTCCTAGTTAGGTGATGTTTGGGGCCCTGTAGGAGAAAGGCAATCAGGGGACAAGAACAATGAGGGAAATTTTTTTTTTCATGGAGACCTTCTACACCTGAGAAGTCTATTAGAGACGTCTGCATTTGAGAAATCTTCATGTTTTGTAGTTTGTTTGCTCAGAAGCAGTCACCCTCTGAACTAAAAATTTATATTTATCAATGTTCAGATTCAAAATAATACTGTCAGTGGCCTGACCTCAATGTTTGGAAGAAGAGCAATAGTGTATTTCATCTATAAAAAGCCCCCTGAAAGATGGCAGGGTGGTGAGGAATTTCTAAGAAGTTTTCTTTTGTTGTGTCTGTGCAGAGTGGACTTGTTGTGCAAACCTGGTGGAATTATCCCACCTCTGTGTCTTGTTTCCCTCTGGAGTTAAGCCTGGATTTCTGCCTTGGTGGGTGCAGCCCTCATAATCCCTCATACTTAGCTTTCCGATTTTCAAGAATAGTAATTATCACAGAAAGGATCGTCTTGCCTCTGATTGTGATCGTCATGACCTCATCGGTATGGACAGACAAACAGCAGCTACAGTTGAAGCACAATAGAGTCGGCCGTGTCCGCCCCTTCCTTGAAGCCTGCAGTGGAGATCAACGTTCAAACAAACGGTGCTTGTGGGTCAGGAAGGAGGCGGGAGAAGGCGACACTGCATGAAGCAGTCTTTATTCAGGGGGTGAGCTCCTGTTTCCCAGGACTGGGAGCACCTTGGCCTTTTGGGAAATTCTGCCACAAGCGTTTATCTGTGTTGTAGCTGGAGGCCAGGAAAGAAGACTGGGATGCCTGTAACAACATCCTCCCTGCACGCCTCCAACCTTCTCTCCACATGCACTCTCCCCCACCTTTGTCGATTTGGGCGGGATTGCTTTTCAGGGGAACTGGGTCAGCTTGTGTACTTGGGAACACGCCCAGTACACACCACAGAGGCAGCACTCGCCTCTCTAACACAGACATGAATGGGACCCTCACCTAGCACCTACTCCTCTTAATCATGAGCCACCTAAGCAGATGTCACGGTCCTTCACTGGAGGCCCCTATGGTACTGTGGTCACGCCTCTATTTCTTTTTCCTAGTAGGTCACTTATTTTGTTCCCGTAATGAATCCATTCTAGATCACATGCTCTTTGAAACCATAGGATATAACTACTTTATTGTTTTTTATCTAGTTCCAAGTCTTGGCATATAAAAGAACAATCAGTACATATATTTGGATGTATTAATTAATTAATTAATTAAGGGCTGTAGTTAAAAACTTTAAGGTTCCTCCCCACCCATTACCTTCCCCATTTAACTGAGAACAACCACTTCTTGGTGACAGGGGTGGACGTTTGGGCAGCTACGTTTATGTTGTTCTAGATCTTCAATCAAAGTCAAGGGGATTCCTTCTAGCAATATAGACTTTCTCAGTGCAGGAATGTGGTTAGAGAAAGGTGCTTCTCTCGTGGATCAAGAGAAATACCATGAGTTCTAGGGGTGGTACAGACCTGATTTTGTTTTCATTAATGAAAATAATGCATGCTTGCTATAAAAAAAATTCCAAACTACATCTTTATATGAGAGAAAACCTTATGTCAAGAATGGCTAAGAATATTTCGTCAAAGGATAATAGTGGGCTTGTGGAATAGCTTAAGCTCTAAGGTGCTTGGTTCCCAGATGTAAGGTCTTCAGTTTCACGGTCAGCACCTGTGAACAAAATGGGACTTGGAATGTCCTTGTAATCACAGTGCTACAAAGCTTGCGGGGCAGGTAGATCCCTGGGGTTTGCCAGCTAGTTTGATCCAATGGAGGAGCCCTACGAATCCATGAGAGACGCTATGTCAAAAAACTAGGTGGGTGAATCTGAAGAACAATACACAAAATTGACCTCTGGCCGCTACACACACACACACACACACACACACACACACACACACGATAATAGTAAGGGCACACACATGATAATAGTAAGGGGGTGAGGACTTTTTCTAGCAGATAGGATGGTGGTGTGCTATACTGATGGGGTTCGTGTGGCCCAAGTACGTTTAGATGCTCAATCCATGATACATAGGCTTAAGTAGGGAAGTAGATTATCTTTTTAAAAAAATGGTACAGAATTGACCATATATATATATATATATAGTTTGTTTTTTCGAGACAGGGTTTCTCTGTGGTTTTGGAGCCTGTCCTGGAACTAGCTCTTGTAGACCAGGCTGGTCTTGAACTCACAGAGATCCGCCTGCCTCTGCCTCCCAAGTGCTAGGATTAAAGGCATGCGCCACCACCGCCCGGATTGACACCATATTTTTGAATGAAAAAAAAATTGAGTCCACCTTGAAGAAAGCATGAAAATAAATTACATGGACTGAAAATACACATCAAAAGTCAATAATAGGACCTCATGAAATTGAAAAGCTTCTGTAAGTCAAAGAACAAAATGACAGAATACGGAATGGGCAAAGGTTTTCAGCAATCCCGCATTTAAGAGAGGGCTAGTATCAAAAATATATAAAGAAAGTAGACATCAACAAACCAAATAATCCAACTGAAACTGAGGTTTAAGCAAAATTCTCAAGACAGGAATCGCAAATGGCTGAGAAAGACTTAAAGAAATGTTCAACATCCTTAGCCATCAGGGAAGTGCAAGTCAAAGCTACATTCATATCCCATCTTACACCTGTCAGAATGGCTAAGATAAAACACACACACACACACACACACACACACACACACACGTGAGAGCTTACGACGAGGAGGATGTGGAGCAACGGTAGTGCTCCTCCCCGTTGGCAGGAGTGCAAACTTCTACGGGCACTTTGGAAATTGGTTTGGTGGTTTCTCAGAAAACTGGGAATCAATCTACCTCAAGAGCCAACTGTACCACTCCTGGGCATATAACCAAAGAATGCTTCATCCAACCAGAAGGACAATTGCTCACCTATGTTCACAGAAGCTTTATTCAAAATAACCAGGTCCTGGAAACAACCTAGATGTTCCTCAACTGGAGAATGGATAAAGAAAATGTGGTACATTAATGGCTATTAAAGATGACATCATGAAATTTTCAGGCAAATGGATGGAACTAGGAAAAAAATCATCCTGAGTGAGATTACCCAGAACCCAAAAGACAAACGTGGTCTGTACTTACTCATAAGTGGATATTAGCTGAAGAGTAAAGGATGATAATACTACAACCCATAGACCCCAAGAAGTTTAGTAACAAGGGAGGGCTCAAGGTGGGGTGCATGGAACTCCCTGGGAAAGGGAAATAGATTAGAATTTTTGGGGCAGATTGGTGACACGTGGAGATGGGAACAGGAGGGGTGGAAAGAGAATACTGGGAAAGGCAGCTGGAATTGGAGAGTATTTCAGGGGCAATGTCCAAATAGTGCAGTGGAAATTCCCTGGAATCCATGAAAGTGACCCTAACAAAGATTCCTAGTGTTAGGTCAACCAGGAAAGGCTTCCAGTAGTGGGGCTGGGACATCAACCCAGTCACAAAACCTTTGACCCACAGTTTGTCCTGCCTGCAAGATGTGCTCAGGTGAAGGTGGTGCAAAACTTTTGGGAGTGGCCAACCAGTGACTGGTCCATCTTGAGGCCCATGCCATGAGACAGAGCCCAAGTCTGACATTGCCTGGATGGCCAGGAACCAGAGGCTGGGCAGCCCAGAGACCTAGGGTAGCACCAAACATGACTGGCGCAAAGAAACCAACGAACTGATTCCTAATGAAATTCTGCTGTGCTCAGCAACTGATGGGAGCGGATGCAGAGATCCAGAGCCAAACATTAGGTCTAGCTTGGGAAGCCAGGCAGAAGATAGGGAGCAAGGATTGTAGGAGCCAGAGAAGTTGAGGCCACCACAAGAACACACCCCCAGAATCAGCTAAGCAGAGCTCATAGGGGCTCACAGAGACTGAAGAGGCTATTACGGAGCTTGCATGGCACTGAGCTGAATCCTCTGGATATATGCAATGATTGTGTCGCTTGGTGCTTTTGTGGGACTCCTGACAGTGGGAGTGGGGTGTGTCTGACTCTTTTGCCTGTATTTGGGACCCCTTTTCTCCTACTGGGTTGCCTTATCCAGCCTTGATATGAAGGTTTGTGCCTAATCTTACTATAACTTGTTGTGCCATCTTCGGTGGATATTTCTGGGAGACCAGATCTTTTCTGAAGGGAAACTGAGGGGGGGATGGATCCAGGGGTGAGGGGAGGGGAGGTTGGAATGGGAGAACTGGAAGAGTGGAGGGAAGGGGAACTTTGTTTGGAATATAAGATATGAGATATGAATAAAGAAAAATAAAATTTTGTTGATAACCATTTTCTTATTTTAAGAGACTTTCCTTTTAAAATGCATTTGTTTTCTTTATTTATATTTTGAGATTATAATAAAAGTACATCCTTTTTGCCCCGTCCTTTCTTCTCCAAAACCCTCTTACAAACCTTGCTCTCTTTCTAATTCAGGGCCTCTTTCTTTATTAGTTGTTGTTGTCGTTGTTGGTTGTCTATGTCTGTTTCTGTGTGTGTATTTCTAAATATATAAATATGCCTTTCTCATTCTGTGTAATGCTACTTGTGTGTATGCTTGTAGGGCTACTTGGTATTGGATAACCAATAGGTGTACTCTTCCCCAGAGAAGAATGTGCTTCAAACACTCATCATTCCTTAGTTGCTGGTATTCTGTTGGGCAGGGTTCTGGCCTCCTGGTCTCCCCCATTCACAAGAACGTGTCTGTTGTCGAACCCCTGTTCAGCCTGCCTTTAGTCAATTGTGTTGAGTGGTGAGACTTCCTGAAGGTAGCTTCTGCCATCCTTAGAAGACGCACACGCTCACAGAAAACTATTTTATACGGACCACATGCACACAGGAGCACGGAGGTCAGAAGAGGGTCAGATCACCTGCAACTGGAGTTAAATGGGGTAGTGAGCCACTCTAGGGGGGGCTGGGAACTGAACCCCTGTCGTCTGGGAGAAATGGTAAGCGCTCTTAAGCAGTGACTCCTCTCTCCAGCCCCTTGAGGAACCTTTGTAAGCAATGTAGGCAACCCGGACTCTGTAAAAGACGACATAAGATTTTTCAGCCTCAGTTATATTTATAATGCAGTAGTAGTCATTTTCAAAATCCAGAATGGACTGGAAGCCCCTTAAAGAACGTGGTATGTGACCCCGAGATAATATTAGTAACTGTATTATCTGTAAAAGGCTAAAAGCTCCAGAATGAAGATTATTCATTTATAAATTGCAGATTTTAGATAACAGATAAGACCTTGATGGTTTAGTAGTAAGATCTTAAGTTTCTAGCAATATTGATTTTTTTTTATTTTTTTTTTTTACGTAAAGCAATGAGCCGAATTCTAATTAGTCTCGGACCTTTAAACAGAGTGTGTGCGTTCTGTTGAGCTCAGTTTTGACTTTGAATTCACCTAATGGAAGCATCAGGGATGTTGGATTTGTAGTTCGGCTTCCTTTGGGGACGATTTATTTGTCAATAATTGTTTGTGCCACGGAGGGTTATTTTTGTGAGGATTAATCGTGGAAACACATGCTGAGCTCCACGAACGCCGACAGGCAAACACTGGGACCTGGTCCATTGACTTCTTTTCCACTTTTCTCCTCTTTTATTAAACTACTTCAAAGCAGAAGCTGTTTCAAAAGAGTAGGGGCAGACAGTGAGGATGAAAGTGGAGAAAGTAAGGGACCAAGGAAATTCCGGTTTTGGGTGGTTCAACTCTGGTGCAGTTCCTCATCTCGCCACAGGGTGGCAGCACAAGCACATTGGCCCTCTGGCTCTCTAAAGCCAGGAACTTGAAATTTCCAGTTAAAAGCCGGGGGAGTCTGGGTGTGTTTGTATTTGTGCCTGAGAATCAAAGCTGTGTCCATCTTCAGTAGTCTCAGCTGAGCGTTAACACAGATCGACATGAAAAGCTATAAAGGTTTCACGGTCTCTCTTGAAAAATCTCAACAGGAGTTTGATAGTAACGGGGAGAAAAAAGAAGACACAAGAAACTTTGTTTTCATTTCCAATCAGGGAGAACGTCCTTAAATCCGCAGCATCTGTTCCGCCGGGTTTGCTGTCGGTGAGCAGGTATTGCGGTTAATGACCCAGCAGCTTGCTGCTCCCAGGGCCAGGCTGGAATAGTCAGCTGGCGGAGGGATGGGAGCCGCAATCAGCGGCTGTGCACCGACATGCCCCGGGACGGAAAATGTGATTTGTGACACAGCAGCTTGGGAATAATAATGAAAACATAATTGCTCTGGGCGGATGGCTCGCTGTCTTTCAATTGCTAAGCTACTTCACCTCATGAGAGGAGCTGCGGTTCGCAGTTTTCATTTCTGTGGGCCAAACAGACGCGCATCCCTCAGGATCTCCTTCTGCCCTCCTTATTGAATGTGTCCTCGAATCCCTGAGAAGAGCTGCCTGCTCCCCCCCAATGCAACCCCAGAGAATCTTGCCTCTGCTCTGACTCGGGATAGCAGAGGCCATTCTGCTTAAACAGAGCCCCTCCACCTCCCCACCCGAAAGGCATGGCTGTGGCTGCGAACCTGTCAGTCTTGTCTTCTGCTGCCTATTGCAATGTTGGGGTTTGCCTTGTGTTCTCAAAAAGCAAAATAAAACAAAAATATATTTAGTTCCCAGTTCGTGCCCTTCATTGAGAACTCACATACGTTTCTCTTAAACCCATTTCTCTCCATGATTTCTGTCTTCATGAGAGCCCGGGAGGGAGAGTGTTGCCTGCCCTTACAGACTGGGTACACCAAAAATAGTAAAGCTGGGATGATGATGATGATGATGGTGATGATGATAATGATGATGATGATGGTGTGTGTGCATGTCTAGAGTGCATATCTCATAGTGCAGGGATGGAGGACAGAGGACTCCAAGAAAGGTCACCCAGTTTTGATTTGATTTTCCAACTGGGACAGTCCAGCCTCCTGGGTGTCATCTTTGGGGTTTGGCGAAGATGGAATGAGGCCCACATGGGGTGTGTGTCTCCCAGGGCCCGGGGCATCAGTCATGGAGGGATGGAGGCGTGGGCAGCTGCCGCAGTCCCTTACAGGATGTCCCCATCTATACAAACCGTTCCACAGCATTTGTGAGTGTTCGTGCAGCCATGGGTCCTGCTGGCTGACCTGTGGCACACAGCTCTAATTTTGGATTGTCTGGGAGTTTAACCCAGGAAGGGTTGCTCATGCCAAAGGTCAAAACTTCTTTTCCCAGGCTAATGATTTTGAGGCAGATCATGGGTAGGGGAAAAGGGGGGGTGCTGTTGCTCCCCATTGTGGTCAAGTTGATAGAGCATTTGCATTCATGTTCCTTTTTGTTTCAGTTACCCCCCTTTTTGTCCTTGTTTCTTGGGCTACCTTCCAAATGTACTCTTTGGGGACCGCTTCTGACTTATCTGCAACCATGGCTAAAGCAAGGCCACAGAGAACAGAGAACTCTGAAGGCAAGTCTCAAGTCCCCTAGTTCACGTACACGGACACACTCGAACACCCCATACACGCTCACACACTCTGAACCTATGGAGGGAAAGTAGTGCAGAGATGAGTCCAGGGGGCTTTAGCCAATTCTCACCCATCCCACGAGCAGCTGGTGGCATCCGAGCGCAGGCGCTGAGTTTGCCGGGATCTTACAAGAGCGGATCCCTGTGTATTCACAGGCATCAGTGCGCCACTCCAACAGACATTAGTGTGCGACTCCAACAGGCATCAGTGCGCCACTCCGATTGTCGCAGGAGCAGCAGCCACTTGCACTGGGGACCGACTTCAGGTGGAGTCAGCAGCCGCCTCTATACATGATTTAAGGAGGACGTAAGGGTTTGCGATGGCGGTGCCTCATGCGGGTGCAATGAATCTCACCCAAGGCGGTTTGTCCTGGTGGAGGAAGTCAGAGCTGGTTGCACAGTTGGCAGCCCTGCGCCAGTGTCCCAGGGCTGCCACACGAGAAGCTGACATTTACTGATGGACGGTCCTGAGTCACAACCCCGCTAGCGCCTCTAGGCATCGTGTCTTTAGCTTGGACTTCACTGTAAAACCATCTAGCGATGGCTGTGTCCACAGCTTCACCTTGGCGTCCTGTTTCCCCTGCCCTGAGGGTAGGCCGTGAGCATCCACAGAGCTCTGCAGGTGGCGTAAGGAGAGTGATGTTGAAACAATGGCTTCATAGGGTTATGTCTCCATGACTGTCCCCAGAAAGCTATCTGTACCCCCTAATTTGTGGAATAAGAAAACAATGAAGGTTTTGGAGAAACTGGAACACACCCGGGTAGCTATGGCCTTGAAGGGCCCAATGTAGGTCTGTCTGACTGTAAAATTCCACTTTCTAACCAAATTGAAAACCTGCCAAATTTCCATTCTCCCCATCCCCAGATGGTGGGGGCGGGGTAAGTATGATCCACCAAGAGGACATTAGGGTGACCAACAGCAGGCTAAGGGTGTCTCTGAAGTTCCTATCTCAGTCCTCTGGAGTGAGGCAGGTGAGGGGTGTTCATAGGATGTTCCCCATTCCAATTCAGCAGCTAAGGTGCTGGTTTCCATCTCAATGGACGGAAGCTGAAGGTTTCCATGAGGATGGACACCGAGGAAGGAGAAGACAAATTGGGGAGAAACTTGTCCAAATCTGAGGCTCCTGCAAAATCAGTTCTGCTCATATTTCCTGCCGTCTTTGCAGGGGGCTCTCTTGCCTTGGGATGGCACAGGCATTAGAGCTGGAGGTAGGGACATGCATACGGTATGTGACTTTATTTCAGGACTCAACAGATGCTGGCTTTGACAGTCAGTGAGTGAGCGGCACTTTAGGCTGTGGTCCAGATGGTCAAGGGCTTTGCTCTATGGCCAGAGCCCAGAAGATGCCATGTTCACATAGAAATGAAGGGGGTGGCCATGATCCAAGTAAAACATCATTCTCACAGACAGGATGGCCTGCCGTGGCTTATGGACCACGGTTTGCTGAAACCACCTCTATTTGGTTGCTACTAAGCACAAGTTAGACAATTAGCTTACGTCCACTATCCTTCCCCGATTCACTTCAGATTAATGGCTGGACTGAATCTTCATCCCGGCTTCCATTTTTGTAATCTGAAAATACTCATGTAATTCATGTGTGTCTAATACTCATCACACACACACACAAACACACACACACACACACATCTCAGCATGGGTTTGATTTTCTCGAGGTTTCCAACAACTGATAGCTCGTAAATGTTAAGGCAGAATTTGTATCCAGGCCCTAGGGAAACTAAAGCCCGCATTCTCCAGACTATAGCGATGCTTCTCAGCAATTCTTTGACAACAGTTTGCACCCCTTGAGGCACTTTCGTTTACTTTCTCAGAGTGGCTCCTGCACCCGCATTCAGATAGGACTAAAATATAGCAGGCAAGTGACTTTTTTTTTTATCATTATGATTGCATTTAAGATTGAAGTCCCGAAGCTAAGGACACTGCCTGGCATCCTGAAGGCAAATGTTGGGAGAGTAATTTCCCTGGGCTCCACCTACCCACATCAAGGAAATACTTGGCAGCACATCTAAGTTTCTCCTTATTTTTGACCTTCCAGCTGTCTGTGTTATCACAGGATCTGGCAAGCACAGGGAGAATCCAGTCCCGATGACCCTGGCCTGTTGAAGGCCATAAATGGACTTCCCCCCCACCCCCCCGTCATTGTCTTTAAATGGCCTTTTCGGAAACATCCACAAGGTCAGATCAGCCACTGCAGCCCAGATGCTCCATCACTCACTTCCTCTGGGATGAACTCCAGCCAGGGATGGCTTTATGTGTCTAATCACTTTTGGTATCTAAGTAACAAATTTAAAGGTGCGCTTTATGCTGCGGTGCCAAGACCAGTGCCAGGTGCTTGTGCCGTTTGGTCTTCTCAGCAGCCTAGAAAAGCAGAAATGGTCTATTATGTACAGCCACGTGTGTATGGGGCTGCTATTCTCCCCGCTAAGATGGTGACTGCAGCGCACCGCGCCCCCGTGTCTGCACTTGGTGCGCTATTACCCAGTTACCGAGCTTCGGGCAAGGGGGCTGGAGGTTAAAATACACACACACACACACACACAGAGAGAGAGAGAGAGAGAGAGAGAGAGAGAGAGAGAGAGAGAGAGAGATGGGTCATCCTTGAATTCCCCAAGAATGCCCCCTTTATTGTGTTCAGGGGCAGATTATATAGAGATAGCCACGCCCCGGCCAAACCCACCAGAAACCACTCTCCTGCCATCAGGAACTCCTGAAGGTCTCGTGCTCAGAGCAGCTGTAGGCACTCAGATCAGGGGATTACAAGAAATTCAGGATCTGGGGTCTCACTGCTCCCAACAGGTGACCTTGTTTCAAATCTCCACCCATGGAAGAGTACAGCATCACGGCTGCTGTGAGGTCCTGGTGGCTGCAGCATCCTCTTTGGTACCCAAAATAATGATACTGAATGGATGGATGAAAACGGGTAAAGTCTCGAGTTAGCTATCGCTGGATCTTAACTCTTTGGGGTCCCAGGTATTTTTGAATGCCTCATTAAGGTTTATCACATTTTCTTCCCCCAATATCCACAACTATCTACAGCTTGTAAAATATTTAAGAGGGCCCAGAAACAAAAGCAAGCATCTGCAACATGTGTGGTTAATTGTTTCTGAAGAACTCAAACGGATGCATCACACCACAACAACATGTGAGCTGCTATACTCATTATGCTATTAATGATGGGTCTGGCTTACAGTGAGGAAATAGGACATGGAGATTGGCTTAGTAAGTAACCCTGACATGTGTCAAAGAGGACACAAAGCGAAACCTACGCTGAAATCCGTTATCCAGAAACTTACCCTCTTTTTCAGTCATGTAGACAACAGTAGGCTGATACGCCAGCAATACACAAAACAGGAAGTCAGGTGAGCTCTCTCTTACTATGGCTCTCAGCTTCTGAGGCGCAAGAAGGAGGGAAGGGAGCAGCAGAAGGCGGGGGGGGGGGAGGCGGCAATGAAATAATGGAAGGACATGATAGTGATTGTCACAAAAGGCAGTCATGATGACATAATTACAAAACCACTTAAAGTGGGGCTGGAGCGACCAGTATAGTGAGTACAGCCTAAGAAAAAGTTGGAGAGAAACACTTCCTCTGCCTCAGTTCGTTGTTCCGCCATCGTTCAGCGACCATTTACTCAACGTATGCTTTGTCCCAGCAAAGGAATGCACACGATCTATACCCATCAGGAAGTTTACAAGCCGAGCAAAAAAGGGGATGGGGAGAACAGAGAAATAACTAATCAGGGAAACATCAGGTAGTCATGGCTACTGAGCTGAGACAGCACACGGTACCTTTTTCAGCAGAATCTGATAGAAGGTATCAACGACCTCTCTTCTATGTAGCAGTCTAGAGTGGCTCCAGGCATGAAAAAGGCCTTGAGAGAATTTCAGAGTTTAAAGATAATGAGTACCTTTTGATGTTTCTGCGATTCAGATGAGAAACTCTGTTTGAGATGGGTGCTCTGATGGGAAGCTGTGCCCTGCATCTCAAGAACTTAGCCACTCAAGGTACAAAAACAGGAAGGAAAGAGAAGGGATGCTGATGCCAGAGAGGCAAAGCACAAAGGAGGATGGGGTAGGAGAAGGAAATAGTGCTATAGTCTATGTCTTAGGTCTCTATTGCTATGGAGGGACACCATGACTATGGACAACTCTTAGTAAGGAAAACATTGCATGGGGCTGCCTTACAGTGTAAGAGGCTTAGTCCATTATCAGCATGACCAGAAGCATGGCAGCATACAGGCAGACAAGGTGCTGGAAAGAGTGGAGGATTCTATATCTTGATTGGCAGTTTGCAAGACGAGAGAATAATACTGCGCTTATTTCTAGCATTTGAAACCTCAGAACCCACCTCAGGGACACATTTCCTCCTACAAGGCCACACCTACTCCAACTAGGCCACGCCCCCTAATAGTGCTACTACCTATGGTCCTATGGGAGCCATTTTCATTCAGACCACCATAGTCTAGAGAAGGAACGAATCACGTTGAACTTTGTGCACCATGAGAAGCTTCATATGCTGACAGCATTGCAGAAGGTAGTAAAGAGCCAATAGTCGAAGTAAGCACAGCCGAGACGCCATGGTGGCAGCTAGTTGGGTATTATTGTGGTTTAGCTCTCGACTGTCTTCCTGGTGCTCACGTAATGAAGGCTTCAGATGTGGGACCTTTGGAAGGAGATGAGGGCTCTGACCTCCACGACAGCTTCATCTGTAGATGCACTGGTGTTTTTATATCACTAGTGGATAGGACAGATTCCTGAGGAGATGGGGATCTAATCAGAACAAACAGGTCACCAGGTTGGGTACATTCTTTGTCCTGATCCTTGCCTCTCTTGCCTGTTCCTTTTCCTTCTGCCCAGAGCTCCATCCCCTGCTCCCTGGTCATGACATTATGCCTCATTTCAGGCTTATCATCAACGGAGCCCAGTGGCCACACACTAAACTGTAAAGCAAAATGAAACCTGTCATGGTTTTAAACCATTTCCCCCAGGTATTTCGTCAGAGCAGCAAGATGGGAATTAACACAGGGGAGCAGTGGCTTTACCCAACACAAGAATGGGGTCAATGGAACCTGACAATCAGCTGGAGATAAATAAAGAAAGAGAAAGCAAAGATAACAATGAGACCTTTGAGTAGCAGGGAGTGACGGAGATCTTGACAAGGAGGGAGAAAAAAGGAAATTTTTTTTTTCCATAAACAAAGCAAAGCAACAACAACAACCAAACAAACCAAAAACCCTCAAGAGTCCATTTTGTTGCTACTAAAACAAGTGCTTATTTGAATCTGAGCAAGCAGAAATACCAAGTTGAGTACTGGGTAAATGAATCCAGGCTTCAAAGACCTAAGAAACGTCACAGTGTAGTGGACAGGACTGCCAAGCCGCACAGCTGTGTCTCCTGCCTGATTCAGAATCATTGCGTTGTTAAAATCGCTTGTTTGGGATGATAGCTTGCATCATATCTCATCAATGAAGAAGGAAGTGGATAAGGGGATGGTCTGAAAAAGCCTATCAGGGTACATGGATGAAGAAAGGGGAGGGGCCAAGCCAGAAAAGGTGAGAAAGAATAGTCTGTGGCGTGTGAGAGAGGGACTAAAGGCTTTGTAATGAGAGCTGGTCAGGCGTGCCAAGTGTGGCTGAGGGAGCAGGAGGAAGAGAAGCCATGGAGCTGTCGCTTCACCTGCTGGAGGTCGTGACCCGGAGCCAGCCACCTGCTCCTGCAGAAACCTGCCTTCAAACAGCAAGACGCACTAGAGGCGGAGGGCAACGTACCTGGAAGACACACAAAATCTCCTTTTAGCTTGTTTATAATACCAGCTAGGCTGCATTTTCTTAAGATAAAAGAACATTGTCTTGCCCGTTACACTGACTGATTAGAAGCTCAGAGAATGTGGACACTTACTCCAGAGAAGAACAAGCCTCAGGAGGCTCCGGCTGACGAATGACTGTTCCACCATGATTTCTCTGTCCTTTTTGACCACCTCCGCGGCTCCTATCACATCACTTCTAATTCCCAGGCCGGCGCTGCTTGCCAGAAGATTCTGCTGTCTCGGCAAAGCTTCCTGGCTGGTTACATATATATAAAAAAAAAACAATGTGGGAAAGAGTTAATTGGCAAACAGAGTGACTATATTTGCAACCCAAGAAGACCTGCTGTGACTTGTTATCTGCAGAGCTAAGCAGCTTGCTGTACAAGCGATATTTGAAGCTTACTGCTGTTAATGCCAACGGGGCCACTTAACACCTCCCTGTAAATGGTCTCAAGATTAATATCTTGCCATTTAGTTTATGGGTTTCTTTTTTTCTCCTCCTTAGGATGAGAAATTTTCTTCATCTTTTGCCTAAGAGAAGGTCAGACTTGGCAAATCTCTGGGGCAAGAGGCCCACTGGAAAGTTCCTTCTTCCTTCTCCCCATGCCACATGAATCACAGATTGGAAAATTACTCAGCAGTGAGGAGAAAGACGCGGCCTGTGGAGTCAGAGACCTGCATCTATATCTCCGGACAGGGAGCTAAAAAGCCACTTAGCTCAGAGACCCTCAAGTTTCCTGATGCTGTTACTCCTTAATACAGTGCCCCACGTTGTGGCGACACCCAGTCATAAAATGATTGCCATTGCTACTTCATCACTGTAATTTTACTAGTGTTGTGGTCGTAGTGTAAATATCTGTGTTTCCTGGGGGACTTAAGCAACTCTGTGAAAGGGTTGTATGAACCCCCCCATGGGGGCTGGTACCCACAAATTGAGAACCATTGACCTAATGTTCATCTTTACCATTCTTTTGTTTATTGGGAGAGAAGACAGAATAACACAATAACTCAATATCAGAATTTTGCTGGTGGGCAACGGATTCCAACCTGGCCTCTGCCCTTCCTCCATTGGCTTCAGCTCTGCACTCTTCATGACTGGTGGCCTCTTCCCTGAATCCCACTCTTCCCTGGGGGTTCTGTGACCCCCCCATGCAGGCCTAAGTTTGCCTTCGGTTATCACGCCTGTTTAGTTCTCCATGCTAGCTTCTTCTCTTCGGCCTGACCTGAGAAGCAGGGGGGAAGCCGTCTTCCTCTTCTTTCTTACATCCTCTCTCGAGTTAACAGCCATTACCATCCCATTAAGCACCACGCACCTGCTGATAGCTCTCAGATTTACTTCTGTGGCCAGCACGTGTCTTTGGAGATACCGTGTGCTTCACTCACCTGCCCAGGTGGCATTTCTACTTGGGTACTCTATAATCAATGAGTATCTTATATCAGCGTACTTATGAGTCACGAATATCCTAAGAATGCAGTTTTCCATGTTTACGACTTCGGAATCAATTGTCCCATTAGGATTCTTACGACTTCAGCCGGAAGTCTGGGTTTCCTAGCTAGTCTCTTTCTCTATTCTGTTCTCCGTGTGTATCTTATTGCATATGGACTCTGATATATAAGGCTTCTTCAGTTTATTGATTTCTCACCATTTTATGATGAGTTCCTTGGTATGGGTTTTGCATTGCCATCCTAGAGTTGTTCTCCGCCCTTCTCCATCCTGCGTCATTCCTTGGTAAGCTTGGATATATACACTTCCTCATCAGTTCCGTGGTGGCTGGACTTCTGCTTAGAGAGTACGTGTATGAGAAACAGAGGGAAGGAAAGCCTAGAGTTAAGAAATATGTTCCACGGTCATCTTGCCTTGAGAATTACCACAAACTGTAGGGGAATCTTCAATAGTAATGTCTCCTTTATCCATATAGGCTGCCAGTCATGATATGGGATTCCCTTCCATCTGCCGTAAATACGTTTTATTATCACTGATTAATAAAGAAGCTGTTTGGGCTTATGGCAGGGCAGAATATAGCTAGGCAGAAAAAAAACAAAACTGAATGCAGGGAGAAAGAAGGCGGAGTCAGGCAGATTCTATGTAGCTGTGGAAGGAGAAGGACACCGGAACCTTACCAGTCAGCCACAGCCTCATGGTGATACACAGATGAACAGAAATGGGTTAATTTAAGATGTAAGAGCTAGCTAGGAACACGCCCTCATCTTTGGCCAATCAGTGTTGTAATTAATATAGTTTTGTGTGATTATTTTGGTCTGAGTGTCCAGGAAATGAAAGTGTGGTCTCTGTTTACTCAGTCCTTTCTCCATGTTCCAGTTCCCCTTCTTGGGCTTGGTGTAGCAATCTTCACCACTGGCCCCCAGGTATAGTCTTCTTGTGGCTCCCGTATACCCCACCTTGGATGGAGTTTGTATTAAATATCCTCAAATGATCCTTACTTGAAAATTGTCTTAGTTATGGTTTTTATTGTAGTGAAGAGACACCATGACCACAGGAACTCTTAAAATGAAACGTTTAATTGGCATTGACTTGCAGTTCAGAGGTTTAGTCCATTATTATCACAGTGAGAAGCATGGGGTCATACTGACAGATTGGTGCTGAAAAGGTAGCTGGGAGTTCTACATCTGGTTCAGTAGGCAGGAAGAAGAAAGGGTGACAATGGGACTGGCTTGAGCTTCTAAAACCTCAAAGCCTGTCCCCAGTGACATACTTCCTCCAACAAGTCCACACCTACTCCAACAAGGCCATACTTCCTAATAGTGCTGCTCCCTAAAGGCCCATGGCAGCTAGTTTTATTCAAACCACCCACAAAAATGTGCTACATTTTTTCCTGGTTTGAGTTTAATCCTTAGTATTCCTTTATTTGTACCAACAATGGCCACACAACGACAAACACAGTTATGCACATACAGATGCACACACACACACATAGACAATAGGAAGATGACATCTCTCTGTATCTAATCTGTCTGTCTGTCTGTCTGCCTATCATCTATCTATCAATAGAAAGGGAGGGAGAGAGAGAAGGAGAGAGAAACAATAGAAACTGTTCTCATAACTGTTCTAAATGTACTGAATCAATTCAATACAGTATTTCTGCAGCAGTGTGTGATCGGTGTAATGCATACCCTGCATCACTTACTGGCTAAAAAGAATTTGTAAACATCCAGTTTCATTCACAACAACTCTCTTACAGTAGGTCAAATGCTTCCATGGTCTTCCCCCTACATATTCCTCCAGATACCTCTTGCTTTCTTCTGTAGCTTTTTCCTGAACTTTAGCCATTCAGATTAATACTAAATTCTCTAGGGCACAGGCAGAATAACTATTTTGGGGGGAGGACTGGATATGTCCTTTGATGTCTTGAGTCAGAGCTACTGAGAATGTGAAACAAGAATCTTAGGTGGGCTGAGGTTATGGCTCTCAGTGGGTAAGGCACTTGCCTTACTTAGGTCAGAGAACCTGAATTAGGATCTCCAACACCCCTATAAAATATAGATGAGACGACATACTTCAATAACTCCAACATTGGTGGGGAGGTAGAGTAAAGGGGAAGGATCCCCAGAGATTGTTGCAAGCCCTGATTCAGAGAAATGTGGATCTTTCCATCTTTCTCCCAGAGATGAGGGGCCAGGTAATTCCTCTTACAAACAGTCATGTCTTATCACCTGTTTCCTTGTGGAGCCAACTTTAGGACCAGGGAGATGGAATTTAATCCAAAGGACCTTGCCCAAGAGGGAAGTGGGAAGCAAAGGGGGATCCCCGCTTGCTTCACCTTTATCATTCCTTCTTTAGATAAAGTTATAGCAGATATGGGAAAACAGATCTTGTTCCTGGGCTATGAGTTTCTGATTAACTAGACTCTATTAGGACTGACTGATAGGAAGGAATAAGAACAGATCTTGGTTCAAAGAACACCTATCCTCTAGCAGATCTGTGACTCAAGAAAGACACGAGAGTGGTTGACTCTTGTTTTCCCACAGCCCAAAGGGTAGTAACATTTGCTTCGATTAGGTCTGGAAACCCAATGGATATGGACACTTGAAACCAAAATTACTCTGAAACATTGGCTTCCCTCTTCCACAAGTGACAATGAGAAAAAGTAAGTTTCACCATTAACCCACCCAAAACACTGTCAATTAATGCCAACAGGACAGGGAAGCAATAATGCTTGCAAGGGACCATCAAGTGTTGGTGAGCTGCCCAGTTGTCCTGGAAACCTCTGGCCAACCAGTCGATAACATTCAGCCTTAAGTGATCTCCAGCTTACCAGTTAAAAGGAGGACTTTCTGTATGGAGTTGAATTGTGAGAATTTATATAAATTTGGCCCAAGAATACCCAGAGTAGGGTATGAGTCATTTTAGAGCCCAAGTTTCTGGCCTCGACAAGAGCCTTTCCGTCCAATTACATGGGTAGAGTGTATTTTTAGGATCTGCTTGTGTAAGGGCTTGGAGTTCTTTTCTGGTATCACATTTTATTCCCTGCACTGGCCTTTCCAGGTGTTAGGCTTCCATTTCATTTAGGAACCATCCCAGACCATTATTTTTGTTCATAATCGTCATCTTATTTCTCTCAGTATAAAATAATAGTTCATATTAAAACAGTAACAACTAACTCTTGCCACTTATATGATCTACTTTACCCTTTTGTCCACCTTCTGATCATGTAATAGCATCTTCACAGCAGAATGTGAGGCTCAAAGATACCAGTGAGGCAGGATCACTAAGGTCAGTAGTTGCTCATCTAGGTTTGTAAAGCTCATTCTGAAATCCATGCTCTCAAGTATGTGATCCGGCACTCAGATTATTTATACAATGACTATGGTATAAATTTACCTATTTCCTGGGATTTTAGCGGTAAACAATGTCTCTTTTTTTATTGTGTTGAGTTCAGCACTTAAAAATGGAGCAGACTTACAGTCCTTCAAGATTGCACCATGAGACAACAGTAGCTGACTTGACATCTTCCATTAGAATTTCAAAGTATACTGAACTTGAGAATTCTATGGAAATTTGTTCTCTGTTTCTACCCAAATATTACACATACATTTCTCCAGACAGCACCATTGCTAACTCTGTCACTTTATTAGGAGATTGGGGACTGTTTCCTCACACTTACTTCTCTTTAAATGGTTATATCTCATACATCAGAATACTTCGATGGTCCTACCTCCCAAATCACTAGGCCACATTAGTCTCTCTTATTGCCACTGACTGAGCTTGCCTGATAGGAGATAAAAAGGGGATTTTAAGAACTACCACCTTAGTTGGCTTTGATTGATGCAAAGATCCCTTTATCTTAAATTTCACGTATTGTTTATAATCAATATAAACAATCATTTGAAATCTTCAGGGGGAAATATTTAAGGGCTTAACTGTGGCAACTCGTCCATGGACAGTTTTCTACTATCATATTCTGCAGATGATCAACTAGGCATTTTTTCCCCAAATACCATGCAAGGCAGAGTATCTGTCTATGGATCTGGATTGAACACGAATTCTGTCTGTGAATGAAGGCTCGTGCACCACCTGGAGCTCATTTACCTCTCACAGGGAAGTTGATGATGTTCTCATCTTTCAAAAGGGGAATCATTGAGGCAAAGCAGGATGAAAACGCTGAGGATGAGGAAGATGAGCTCCTGTATGCTACTCATTTCAGGAGCACCAAGTGCTGGGGACGCAGAAGGAGAGACTCACAGAGAAACAGTTCTTGTTACTAGAGAACTTACCATTTACAGAAGTAGGCAGATTTTCAACAATCGTACATCAATATCGAGGTGATCTTTCTATTATTGACAAAGCTTCAATTGACCTTTTACCCATTTGGGCACTCTCCAAATTGTTTGACGTATATTAACTAGCTCCGTTCTACAGGGAGCCTTTGAAATACACAGTATTATCCCTTCGTTTTCTTGGTAAGAAAGATTCAGCACACAGAAGATACACTTACCTGGGATTTCTCTGCTTGTAAGTGGACATTTCAAGATTTGACCTCAGGCTCCTTACAAGCTTTCACCTACCCCCTTGTCCTCACAGTGCCATGAAGGTAATTTGGGACACTAAAAAGAATCTGTGAGGGAACGGTACTGCAGCTTGACATATCTAGAAAGACTGTCCAAAGAAGTGGCATTTAGGGTAAAGTTTAAAGGCTGAGAGACAATAGGAAAGGGTAAAAGAGTTAGGGACAAGTACCTTGATGGAGCTAGGAGCAGCAGGTCAGGTGGGTGGACATCTGAAGCCCCGAGGTCAAGGGGAAGCTGAAATAGCCAGCAGGGAGCTATAATTTCAGAGCAAAGACATCACAGGATATCAGAGAGTATCTGGAAAACATTAACAACTATATTCTATGCAGTGTACTATAGACTTACTCTTCAGGGAGCTTGCAGGTGATGCATAGTTTTGCAGGAATTACCATGATGCTAACCTGCTTCCTGCACCTTTATAATAACCGTAACTTGTTTCCAAGGACCGTACCATTCAACCTAAAAAATTCTCTAATATTTCACCTGCTACAACTCTAGCCATTGCTTTCAATCATACCCATTTGTTAGCCATTTTCACAATTGCCCCCCGCCAAGCCAGTTCTATCAGCTCTCACCGTTTCCTAATCTTGACTGTCTACTTGGCTTCTCCGTGTGGGTAAGTACTGGTAGACAAAATGTGACTTGTGTATATGAAAATATGAGCTTTTGCTTTGCACTTAATCTTCTACTGCCCCCATGCTTTCATAGCTCAATAGCACATTTGTTCTGCTAAAGGACTTGGTGGTCCAGCTTACTCTCATCTTCCTTTCTCCTTTTCCATGTCCGAGTAACACCTACCCAACCTGTCAACCACTCCTGCTAACTTTGGCCCAAAGCAGATCCTCCTCCTGTTCTCGATACCACCAGCACCTCAGCTAACCACTGTAAAACCTCTTGATGATTCCCCAGGCCTCCCCAAATCTCCATAATCTTTGACTCAGACTTCTCTGAGATGGTTCTGCTTTGTACCAACCATTGGCTTGCAGCTTATCTATAGCCACAGCCAGGCTACAGTGACAGAGCTGGGTGATGGCAATAGAGCCTACATGTCACCCCAACAGAAAATATTACTGCAAGGTCCTCTGAAAACAAAACACACAAAAGCAAAAGAATTAAATGTGAGCCATGCTCTACATAATCTTCATCTCTCCCACAAAGTAAGGATGTGTGCACACACAGTGACCTCATGTTTCTCCTCTCAGTAACCTTGGTAGGAAAAGTTCCTGCTTCTCTTCTATTCTTCTTGTGAAGATGAGGATGACTCTGAAACAAAATGCTGGGAAGACTGTCTTGCAAAGGAGCAGGAAAGGGGCTGTCTCTGGAGTACTCATCAGAGACATATTAAAGGTCTCAGCCACTTCCAGTGGCTGCTGAGCAATACACTGTCTCTTTAAACTAGCTCACACCCTTCAGATTCTAATTTAGGCAAAATTTCCCCAAAAGATTCAGTTCAGGATCCTTCCAGAAACTGGCTTCTGCCACAATGGGCATCCTGTCTATTGTGTGCTCTCATTAACAGAGTCCTGACTGGAAGACCCAGGACTGCAGCTCACGTCCATAGCGCATGTGGGTATGGCATTTTGAATTCTTTGTTAAACACTATATGCACACATAGATCTCAAAACTCTGTTTAGAATTACCCCTTTCTTATATAGCAAAGTACACAGAACGTAGACCATTTGAACTCTTTGCAGCTGCACAGTTCAGGGGCGTGGACCTTTGAATTTCTGTGAGACTAACATCACCATTCATTTTCAGAACTTCTTCATCTTGTAGAACTGAACGTCTAAGTTGTTGAACATCGACTCTTCGTTCTGACTACCCCTAGCCCCTGAGAACATTTGATTTTCTGTTGCCATGAATCTGATGATTCCAGGTCTCTGTGCAATGTGGGTAGAATCATATAAAATTTGCTCTTTTTCCATGTCATTATTTCAGTAACACTAGGTATTTCCAGCCTGTGGCTGGTCTAGCCTATCTAAGAGCTCTTCTTTCTTAAGGCTGAGTAAGACCTTGTTGTGCAGTCTCAGACATTTTATTTATATAAGCACTCCCTGATAAACACCCGAATGGCTGCCAATGATTAGAAAGTGTGCCATGAACATGAATGCCAAACTATCTATTCACGATTCTGCTTTGAATTCTTACGGACTTTGGCATTTCAGAAGGAGAACTGGGAGACTATGCCGTCATTCTGTGTTTAAGATTTTGAGGTCTCTGTGAGTCTTCTTAACTGCTCTTTTATGAAATTTTCCTTCAGTAAAATATATTAAGATCCAGATTTAAAACCTGGCTTCAGAAAAATATCACAAAAAAAAAAAAAAAAAAAAACCCGCCCTTTCACCTGGTTCCAAGTCTCCTTAGTCACTGGCTTCCTTAGTTGTCCTAATGGCCACTTTGTCATTGTCATAAGGTACAGGTATTCTGCTTGTTTTCCTGTGTTTTGTTCTCCAAGTGAGTCAACTGAGGAAGCTAAGAAGGCCATGGAACAATGTGAGAATTTTTGTATTTCTTCCTTCCCTATTCTCCTAGGGTGACCAACTCAGTCTCCTTCAACCAAGTGAAAGGATGGAGAATTAAGGCTACTTCCTTGCAATGCACACGTGACTTCGCGAGCCTCTGAATGGACTTAAACAGACCCTGCCAAGGTCAAAAGGTGAGAATCATGCTGTAATGTTGCCTCACAGCCACAGCAACTTCTGTTGCAGTAATGTGTAGGTGGAGGTCTGCGCTTTGAGCTTCCTGGGAATAGCAATGAAGGGGGCAACAATTCTGCTTTTTGAGAATAGCAGTTAAGGTGGTAGCAATTCCTCTTATGTACTCTGCTCACAAACTACTTAGTGTGAGCTTGGCCCAGGCACTTAATACACTCTGGCATCACGTGACTCCTTCTGTTACTCTATTACTTTTTAAAACAGTAATTATTTAAAAGGAAATAGATTTTATCCTTCAAAATTCCAATGCTATACCCAGGAATGTGAAGGTGTTTTGCTTTAAACAGGGAGGGAGGCAGGAACTTCAATGACTCGTCACCACTGTCTCCCCTGAGCAAAGACACAAAGTTTTGGTATTCATCATTTGGCAACAAGCTGCTCAGTAGGACACAGTGTAGAAGTCAATAGAATACAGTCTTTGCTCCTGATCACTAAACGTGTCTTGCTTTGATCTAGGCTCTGCAAGACCCCATTCTGGAGCCTTTCTTGCCTATGAGATGACTTCCCAAATGCAGTTCATGAATAGTTCTATTTATCAAGTGCCTTAAATGTACAACATCACATCCACGGCCATTCCCAATACCTCTTAGTGCCGGTTGGCACTAATACAGTTTTGCCATGACCCATTTTTTTTCTTTATGACTACACAGGTTGGTTAGTAATTTAGAGATGGGGCTTATAGAAGCCATGTGGTTTTAACCCAAAACACATGGTCACCACGTGGAGCAGATAGTTTGAAAAGTCAAGTTAGGGTTTCTGAATCCATATTTAAAAACATTGCACATCAGACCCTCCTTTCAAAAACCAGAATTTAGTGAGTAGAAAGGCTTCTATTGTAGAGACTGTGGGTGACAGGACATGTGCCTTCTAGTCCGTTGCTAACAGCCCGATGGCATTTCTTCAGATGCCCGAGTTGGGCACAAATTACCAGTCTTAATCCCCTTAGAGGCCTCACCATTGACTAGACCTTTCCTCTTCTGTGGACACTTGGAGTTCTTCAGCAAACTGCAGCAATAAAAGTGAGTCTATGAAATGTTTCCAGCTAAGAAACACTTTGTTTGGTCTAAGATTGGGTCTTTGGGAATGAATTTTCTATCAATTTTCATGAGCTATTTCACTTCTTTTGCCTCCTAATGGAGGGAGTTTGTCCTGTTTTAATTACATCGGTGCTTCCTTTTAGTTTTTCTTTTCTTCTCTGAGGTGGGAAAAGAAAAGAGTGGATAAAAATGACTTATATCAAACACCAATCACATGCCAGACTTTTGACTATACAATATAACCCATCCCACTAAAGTCAGGAACACGACAAGGCTGTCCACTCTCTCCATACCTCTTCAATATAGTGCTTGAAGTTTTAGCAATAGCAATAAGACAACATAAGGGGATCAAGGGGATTCGAATTGGAAAGGAAGAAGTTAAACTTTCATTATTTGCAGATGATATGATAGTGTACATAAGCGACCCCAAAAACTCCACCAAAGAACTCCTACAGCTGATAAACACCTTTAGTAATGTGGCAGGATACAAGATCAACTCCAAAAAATCAGTCGCCCTCCTATACACAAAGGATATGGAAGCAGAGAGGGAAATCAGAGAAACATCACCTTTCACGATAGCCACAAACAGCATAAAATATCTTGGAGTAACTCTAACCAAGGAAGTGAAAGATCTATTTGACAAGAACTTTAAGGCATTGAAGAAAGAAATTGAAGAGGATACCAGAAAATGGAAGGATCTTCCTTGCTCTTGGATTGGGAGGATCAACATAGTAAAAATGGCAATTCTACCAAAGGCAATTTATAGATTCAATGCAATCCCCATCAAGGTCCCATCAAAATTCTTCACAGATCTTGAGAGGACAATAATCAACTTTATATGGAAAAACAAAAAACCCAGGATTGCCAAAACAATCTTATACAATAAAGGAACTTCGGGAGGCATTACCATCCCTGACTTCAAACTCTATTACAGAGCTTCAGTATTGAAAACAGCTTGGTATTGGCATAAAAACAGAGAAGTTGACCAATGGAATCGTATAGAAGATCCAGATTTTAACCCACAATATAACCCTTTTTATGTTGCTCTAGCCTTTCAGAGTCTCAGGTCTCAGATTTCAGCTTCCCCAGCTGTAAATGCCATTGTTGACATCTTCAAAGTGTGCAATCCGAATGATATAACATTCACAGAGTGCTTTGCCTAGATTGTGCCACATAGTAGTCGATTTAGAAAGGGCTGCTAATGCAGCTATTACTGCTGTTGTTAGTGCTATTGTTCAGCCTTCACCAGTGCCCCACATGCTAGGGAACCAATAGGATTCTGGGTTTCAAAATCATGAAGCAAAGTAGTTGCACAACCATTGCTGATTGGGTGATAGAATTGTGTGTGCCTTTGTTTAGAATTTACATATGAAAATGAGACCAAGTAATGGCTTTGGGGTAAGGCAAATTTGCAAGGAAATGAAGGCAGACGAGGGGCAGAACTTGCAAGTTTTGCCCTGTGTTTAGTTTAATGTTGGCTTTCTATCCTCATTAATGTCTGTGTATGGCTCCACAATAAATTGGGAATTTGTTATGTGAGTAAATGAAGATTTATACAAACCTAAATGGAACAAATGGTGAATAATTGATTTACCTAACCTGACAACTCCAGCTTGTAAATAACACAGAATGTTTTATTCTGGCAATAATTTAGTTTCCTGGGCATCTTAACTCCTCCAAGAAATTTACTACAAAGCTCTCATGCTTTCTCCTCTTGCCATGGGCAAAAGTATATTTTAGATCATGAATTCTCTTCTCCCATATAATCCTTGCATGATCTATGTGTATCATGGCTCACATTCAATATTCTCTGAAGAATGTAAGGATCATTAATATGATTTAAGAATATGGTATGACTTCTATATAGCAAAACACATACACAGACATGCGCGTGTGTGTGTGTGCGCGCACACATGCACACACAGAGACAGACAGACAGATAGACAGAGGGAGACACATACAAAGAGTGATAGAGAGAGAGAGAGAGAGAGAGAGAGAGAGAGAGAGAGAGAGAGAGAGAGAATGTTCCCGTGTGTATGTGGGTTCATGTGTGTGCATGTTGCCTGGAAGTCATAGGTCAGCCTTAGGTACTATTCTTAAGGGGTTGCCCAACACAATTTTTGTGGTAAGGGTTTTATAAGAACCTAAGGCTTGCCTGTTTGGCTAGGCTAACTGGCCAGTGAGAGGTAAGGAACCATCTGTCTGCCACCTGAGGGAAGGGATTACAGGTGCATAGCACTTGTAATCCTTTTATTTGAGTACTGGAGATGGAAATCAGGTGCTTGCTTGTGCAAGAAGCCCTTCACCTACTGAGCTATTACTGCAACCCTAACACGCCAATTGCATTGTTCACCGCTCTTCATTTCAATGGTTCAATAAAAATATATTTACAAATTATTTTACTTGCCAAACACTAAGGATAGTCCTGGGGTTGCTCAATGCAATAGTCATAATCCCCAGCCTTAGAGTAGACATAAGGTCTAAGAAAGGAAGCTGTGGGAGCTGGGAAAGTGTCACAATGGGTAAAGTGCATGCCATTTACACATGAGTACCAAAGCAAAAATGGGGTGGAAGTGGTGGTGGCCACTTTAATACCAATGCTCGAGAAACACAGACAGTGAATTTGCAGGACAAGCAGGCCAGCTACACTAGCTAGACCCCGAAAACTGGGCTACAGTGAAAGACCATGTTTCAATAAATAAAGTGGGGAGTTGAAGAAGATATTTGATACCAACTTTAAGCTTCCACATGCAGGCATCTGCATGCACATATGTGTGCACACATGTATGCATGCACTTGCCCATACGTATGCCCATATACAAACATGCAAACACACACACACATACACCAACACACATAAACACCTGAAAAAGAAAGGAATGGAAGTGGCTGAGCATTGATAGGGCATTGTAAGGTCAGATCAATTGTGCAATGTGTGCCCCTCTTCAGACAGAACATATGTAAACTGAATTAGCATACTATGGGAAGAGGGAACCCAGTGCAGGAAAGAAAACTATACAAGTGTTTATTGTGCCAGTTCAAAACAAGACAAGGGGGAAAGATGAAATACACTAAGGATGGGAAAATTTGCTTAGTTTTACCTAGGAATGTAGATCTCAAATAATCTAAGCTATGACAAAATACATAACTGAAGAGGCCATTGTGGTTCTTGTTACCATTGTATGCAGTTGAGTGCTTTCTCAGGAGCCTTGTACCAGCGCTTGAATTGCCTGCAAGCATCACATGCAGTATTGCAGTCAAACTCCCTCTTCCTCTGGTTCTTACAGTCTCCACTCCCTCTCCTGATACATTCCGTGAGCTTTAGATGCAGGAGTTGTGATGTTGATGTACCAGTTGGGCTGGTTACATGTCCTCTATATTTTGACTGGTTGTAGCTTCCTGCCATAGTTTCTGTCTGTTGCAAAAAGAAGTCCCTTGGATGAGTGGTAAGAGCTACACTCAGCTGTGAGTATAATGATACATATTTAGGACACAGTTAGAGATTACGCTGCTTTAGTAAAGTGGCAGTAGTATGTTCTTACCTATACTCAAGGAGTTGGCTAATTGATAACCTCCCCATATCCAGAAAATTGGCTACATTTCTAGTACCCGGTGTGATTTTTTGCCTATTGAGTGGACCTTAAGTCCAATTAAAGAGTTGCTGGTTACTACAAATATATGTATGGCACTGTTACACCTTTAGAGTTTATGCCATGCTGGTAATTATTGTGGTTCATAGGTGTCATGGCTAGGTAGGTTGTCATTGGTTGCTTCCCTTCCTTTAGCAGCTTACGTGGAACCTTCCAGTACTGTGAAAACTCATCTTCAGGAAGGAGGCTTTAAAGTCTGACATGACATTTAATAACCAATGAGAAAGGGATTGTGTCAATATGCTTATGATCGGTGTTGCTACTTGAGGACATGTGACTTTCAGATTTATATACATATTTGTATTATGCCTCAGTTTTCTCTTCCAAAAAAAAATGAAACCAGAATGAGGGACTATGTTTTTCCCTAGGGTATTTATTATGGAAGAGGTATATAGTATGAGCATCAGTGTCTGCCATATGGAGAGTCTTAGCAACTATACATTCAACTGATGTGGGTGCCCCAGATGAACATGGCAGGTTCTCTCATGAACTTCTCAGTGGGTTAAATTCTGCCCTCATTGCTGGACAATGGCAAAGCTGGGTGTGACTCTGGTCAGAGACTGTACTCTACTCATGAAGCTGTCTTGCTGGGTGAAATGGACAACTCATAGGCAGTATGAGTACATAAGCCTCTCCCTGGTAGATTCCTAATGGCAGATTTCTAGTTGTACCAGTTGACTAAAGAGTGGAAATAGTGATCAATACAAAACTGTTTTACAATAAAACAGTATAGTCCAAGTTACAATCATGATTGGGCATTAGCCTTTGAGAGATGTAATTTTTAAAAAAAAAATGTAACTTTGGGAGCAACTAGAAAACTTAATTCTGACCTTTTGTGCAGTCACTAACATGCATTTTTCAGGTCTCTGATTTCTTCCTTGTGCGAACAATAGTCACTTTTTGATGGAAAAAACAAAAACCCAAATCACAAAAGCCAGTATTACTATGTGAGCTGTTATTTGTTGACTACTATGGCACTTGACATATTTTATTCCTGTTTGCATAGGAACTTGCAAGCCAGATATCATTATATCCATGTCTAAATTTAGGAACAGGGTCTTGGAGAGCTAAAACATCTGGCCCATAGATTTTAAGTGCAAGTTCAGATTGCAATCAACATTTGTTCAGATCCAAAGCTTAGCAATTTTCGTTTCCGTTCTGCTTGCACAGAGTGGAAGATAGTGACAGCCACAGAAGACACAGAAGGAAAAAGTTTGGCTCTCGCTTGTCAATGGAGACTGTGCGTCCACTTCCTGGCCACCCGGATAGAAATAATCACACAGAAGCTATATTAATTACAACACTACTCGACTGATAGCTTACACAAAATCCTAGCTAACTCATATCTTAAATGAACCCATTTCTATTCATTATTCTGTATTGATAAATACAGATATTATCTGTATATCAATACAAGGCTATGGCTTACCAGTGCCAGCATGTCACTCCTTTGGCTCTCTGATTCAACCTATTCTCTCTCTATATCTCTCTCTATATCTCAGATTTTCTACCCGGTTGCACTCTGCTAAGCCATTGGCCAAAACAGCTTCCTTTTTAACCAGTGGTAATAAAACATATAGACAGCATACAGAGGGGAATCCCAAATCACTTACTGACTGAAAGATATCCTGTTCATGCTTGCATGTGTATGATGTGTTCATGCTTATGCATGTGTGTGTGAATTATGATCTATGACATTAGGCACATTTGGAAGAGCTTACAAATGAACAAGATAAAAGTACTATTTTTCCAAATGACAAATACTTTTATATAGGGAATAACCACGCCATACCAATTATTTGGAAACCTTTCTCTTCTGTGTATTTATTTTTGCAGTTGTTGAGACTTTTTAAAGTTTATTTTGGGGAAAAATTCAAATCCAAAGTAAAATGGTGGTATCATGCCATGCTGTAATCTCTTGGCTGTTCCAGTTTGCCATTTATTTTCTTGCAAACCTTTGCTAGAGTCTTTATGAATGTATATACATATATATGTATATATATACAAATACTATATACAAGTAGTGTATATATGTATATATGATATCATAAAATATAATATGTGCATATAATATACATAAGTACAATTTATATGTATATATAGGCATATACAGGTATGGAGTTTGGCACAGGTACAGAACACTGTAATCTATACACATCTGTCTAATCTGACATCTTCATTTTGATGCAACAGCTTTATTTAAATATACCACACCATAGCCAAGTTGTGTTTACACTCCTGCCTCCAATTTCTCAGGTGAGTAACAGGAGAGACAAATACCATAGAAGGAGTGCTTTAATAAAAAAAAATCAGCAACTTCCGTTCACATAGAACTTAAACGTTGATTGGTGTAATTCACCATGGCTGTAAAGCCGTCACGTGACGATCTTCTCATTCAGAAGATAATCAGGTAAGATACAGAGAGGCCAAACTCACCAGATTCCAACAGCCAGAAGCAGCAGAAGCAGGACTTTAAGCTTACCCTTTTGGTACCAAAAAAGGATGTTGCTTCATGAAATCTGTGCTATTTCCCCCTGTGGAGAAGGTAGAGGACAAAGGTTCAGAGTGGTTGGGCAGCAATAACCAGCACAAACGACCATCTGAGTCCTGCTGATTAGCACAGATGGATGGCTACTTGCGCTGTTAACCTTTATCTACGCACTCACATGATCACTTGAAACAAAATTCAAACTACCGCCCATCTCCACCGCAATCTACGGGGGTTTGCTCCAGTATTTAACAAAACCATTTTCAAAAGGTTAGACACAAATGCGCTTCACGCAGAATTTGTTGAGCAGGTGCTACGTGCAGGGAGTTCTTCACCGAGGCAGACATAAGGTTGGTGTGGAAGTGACAGGCGGAAGAGTGGTGTTTGCACTTCCTGGGAGAACGGATGCTTCCTCGTAAGAGTAGTGTGGAAGAGAGCCTTTATACATATCCAGGCAGAGAGCTTGGGTTTTCGAATAATTGGACTTCATATTATATTGCCCTGTACTACTACATCACAATCATGTTTATTTTTAAAGGAATTTAATGTGTGCTTTGCTAATTTCTTACAAGGTTACAGTGTGTTTTGATCATATCCACGCTCTGCTCCCCTGCCAGCTCATTCCAGCCTATTGTCTTCTTAATTTCATTACTATTTAACCTCCTTCTCTTCCGCATCTTCTTCTTTCTCCTCCTTTTTCCTCCTTTACAGATGAAACCAATCCTAAGTCAGAGAATAGTTCAAAGTCACATGAAACAGTCTGCTAGGTTCTCTGGAGCCAGATGTCAGAACTATGGTGACAAGCCTGTCCTCCATTACAGGTGGGTGATGGCAGAGAGGATCAGTGTGGATTCCTGTGTGAGAATGAGCGTCACAGCAACCACATCTAGGACAGATGTTCAAGGCCTGGCTTCACTCTGCTGGCCTGCTCCTAGTAAGCAAAGCCTCCTTTGACACACACCAGGGCAGGGTTAAGGGAATGCTACGTGAACCCCAGCCTCTCGGGGGAGAAAGTGCCCTTCCATCAAACATGTCTCTCTTCCTGCTGTGGGACGGAAGTTCCACTTATCCCTTCCTAAAGGTGACCCCATTGCTCCCTCCCCCCCTCCCCGCAGCATCACTGGCAACCTAGTCTTCTCTACCCTCTTATGTGTTCAGCTTCCAGGCCTCAGGAAATAAGAAGATCCAGGAAAATAAAAGCCTAATTTTCCATGAAAGGCTAAGTAGGAGGAGAGACTGGTGACTTTTTACCTCTAGTTATTCCCATACCTGTCTAATCTTTAAAGCCATCCAGAGTGCTTAATACAATAGAGATTACTGATTCTAAACATAAATTTCCAGGGGATTGCTCAAAAAAAAAAACCCTAATATTTAAAATAAATTATTTTAAGGGGGGGGGGCTGGATGTGTAGCTCAGTTGTGGACTGCTTGCCTCGTGTGTGGGTGTACGTGTGTAGTTTAAAGAATATTATTTATAAATTACAAACATATCCAGAGTTTTGCCTTCTGAGTCCTCAGGTATTAGATTCGTTAACATAGGTAGAGGCCGGGCTACTTTGTTCAATAATAGGTTCCCAGTGAGAAATCTAAAGTCCGGAAGTGCTTTGCAGCTTGCCTGAAGTCCTTCCATAGAGACTGCGTCCTTTAGCTGGGGCCACTCCAAGTTTCCCAGGGCCCAAGCTAAAAATCTTCCTCCGAAAGTATAAACACACTCCATTTATGAAGGAGGACTTATTTATCTTTGTCAGTGTGCCACTGTGAACGGATACAAGAAAAAACACACCGCAGACAATTGCTCAGTCTTTCCTGGTGTGGAACAGAAGTGGCATTTTGTGGTCCGGCTGATGGGGGCAGAAAGGGTGGGTAACCAGAGCTGTAGGATACACTGGGACCAGCCGTTCTCTCCGCTTGTTGCGCTTTAAAAGCTGGTGAATGGAGACAGCTCAGAGGTGGAGGCCGTGCTCATTCATCTCTTCAGCATGTGAAAGATATTTAGAGGCTGAATGACTTTCAGCCCTTCCAGACTTGGGAATTAAAGGTAAATACATTGCGGAAAATGCTTTGCACGAGCTTTAAAGGTCTGTGTGAAATCCTTCCCAAGGGGGAATCGTGGGTCACTAAAAGGTTGTTTCTCACTAATGCCCCTGATTGGCTGTGGGCGCGCAGGTCCCTCTGAAGTGGCAATCAGTCGGAGTGACCACTGCCCTTTTGCTGCAATTGTCAATGGTCTGGCAATTTCCCTCTATTTTAATCAATTTGCTTTCTGAATAGCCCTTTTCTTTGTTTTAAACAAAAGAGGTAAGTGTTCTCAGGCGAATGTCCTCCCCCCTCCTTGGAAGCTCCTGTTTTCTTTAGAAAGCCCTTTGGAGACCTTCCCCACATTTAGGATTTGCGGAAGACCAGCGCCTCCTTTCATTAAAGAAAGATTCATTCTGGCTGACATCCCAACTCAGCGAGCAACATGATTAGCGTTGTGAGCATCAGAGGAGCACCCAGTGGGAGGTCACGGAGTGGAGGTGGGGAAAACTCTGGTAACATAGCCAGGGTTCTTGGTACACGTGGAGGGCTACCATTTAAGCACAAGACTCAATTGTATTTGAATGAGAAACAGCACGTTCATGGGGAAGTTACTTACACTGCATTTTTGTTTATTCTCTGATAATCCTGATTTACCTGGGTGCCCTCTATTCACACTGGCTAAGTCTGTCAATCCTGCCGTTATAGATGAAGGTAGTGTGAACAGAGGCAAGATCTAGCAAAGGAAGTTGATGGGGGAAAGTACGCAGTGATTTCAACGGTGACTCTTTCATTTCTTAGTTAATTAGTGCCATCCATTTAACTGTATAGGCTCAACAATCTAGTGACGATATACTGAATCAAGCCATGTGACCACCATTATGATGAAAATGTTTGGATCAAGAAGATAGACGGAGATGAATGTTTGTAGGCGTGCAGATCAGTGTAACACGGTGTAAGCGGTACAATCCGGTTGATCCCAGGTGCTTGTGTTTCCCCCACCATCTCTCGCTGGAAGCATAGAATCCACAACTGAGAAGTGAGGACAATGACACTTTAGAACTATATTACTCCTTCCTTATCCAGGCTCAGGCCTGTTTGATCACTTCCAGGATCAGGCCACATGGAAGAGGATCGGGAGGTAGGCCAGGAGAATGGAAATCAAGCTCCCACATCTTATGCAAAGCAGACAAAGATATAAATGCACTTCAGCGTTATATCATTCTGGTTGTGGAAATCGGACCAAGGCCACTAACATCCCATTAGGAATGCAAGGAAATCATAATGGACAATGAAATAAATCCATGTATTCTCTGGGTGGGAGGATATGAAGCCCCTTAAGACCTTTTCTTTCTTGAAAATGGCATCTGCTATGTTGTTTGTGATTTCGGTTTCTGTAGTAGAATATGCATTAGTCTCTGGCCCTAGCATGCTCCTGTGATCCACTGTCTGCTGTTTGTCCCACTTGAGTGCTGCTTGAGGTGGGACAGCAGAACTAGAACAAGTTTTCTTTCTCCCAATTTCTCTTCTAGGAGATTAATTCTCACTCCAGATATTAGCAATCTCTGTGAATGACTTTCTACAACTGGTATGGGTGTGTGTGTGTGTGTGTGTGTGTGTGTGTGTGCGTGTCAAGAACATTTTACTTTTCCATTTTGACTATTCTTTTCTCTCTTTCTTTCCCTCTCTTCTTTCTGTCTTTCAGACTTTCTTTCTCTTCCTTCCTTTCTCTTTCTCTTTCCTCCCTCTCTCCCTCCCTCTCTCCCTCCCTCCCTCCCTCTGTCTCTGTCTCTTTCTTTTTTTTTTTCTTTCTGAGACAAGATCCCTCTATGTAGCCCTGGATGCCCTAGAATTTGCAATATAGACCAGAAAATCACCTGGTTCTGCTTCTGGAGTGCTAGGATTAAAAGCATTCGTTACCCAGCTAAATTCCTTTTGGGTTACTCTTTTGCAAACTTAATTTGCCACCATCACATCTTTATGTTTCAGGACAGGGTCAGAGCCATTACTAAGTAAAATGAGGATCACTTGGACGTAAGTACTGCAATACTTTCAGAGTTGATTTGCTAATTAAGACTGCTTCTACGAGTTGAACAAGCAAGCGGTATAAATAGCACAGATACAAAGGACAGAAGATGATTCTCATCCAGGGCTGAATGGAGTGAAGCAACACAAGATTTCATCATGCTACTCAGAATGATGAATGATATAAAACTTATTATTTATTTCTGAAATCTTCCATTTAGTATTTTCAATCCCTGGTAATAGAAGCTACGGAGAATACTTTTCATGCTATTTGTAACACACAAATACACACACACACACACACCATGCATACCCTTATCAAACCATATTCATAATTAATGAGAGTCCAAGTATGTTAAAGAGGAGTTAGTGTGACTGGATTTTAAGCATGCACCCATGCTTTAGTTCCTGCTGTGGGACATTAGGGGATGAATTAGAAACAATCTGGAACTTTTCAGATCAGTAATTGACACAATGGAGTCTTGTAGAGTTACAATCTCCTTTGCTGGAGTTCCCAACACATAGCTAACTCCCATAGGATGTCTTGTGCTTAATGTATAGGAACCCATCATCTAAGAGTGTGTCCTGGGCACCTAACACCATGACAGCTAGTTTGCTGCCTCACTCTGTGTGACCTTCAAGGGCTGGCCAATGACACAATGGTGAACAATGGCAATTACTTTTAGAAAGAGATTGCCACCCATACATAGGGGAACAAGAAAAGAGGAAAAGCAGATACAGGGGAGTATTTGACATGGTAAAAGGAGCATCCAGATTCAGAATCACTGTCACCTGTATAGTTGTGGGAAATCAGGGATGCCAAGGTGTGTGCATTTTAGTTACATCAAAATGTACTTCGGGTTTTTGAAGGATTCTGTATCAGTTCCTTTCCATCTCGTGATAAAGTGCCATGACCAAGAACAAGTCATAAGAGGAAGAGTTGATTTGGACCAACAGTTCCAGAAGGATTTGAATACGTCACGGGGAGGGGGGGTAGGTATAGTTGTCAGAGCAGGAAGCTGAGAGAGCACATCTTTAGGAGCAAGAAAAACAGATAAAGTTAACTGAAAGTGGGTCCAGGCTATGGACACTTAGAAGGCATCTTTAGTGACATGCTGCTTCCTACAAGGCTGTATGACCTCATAACCTTCCCCATACAGCACCATAAGCTGGAGAACTAATGTCGCTGAGCTTCTGGAGGAAGTGTCCTTTGTGATTGCAAGTGAATTTTTGGCTTCTAAAGATAGTTTTCTCTTCCTAAGGAGCTCTAGATGTATGGCCATTTATGTTGCTTCTAGAGGCACATTGTATGTTCTCTTGAGTTCTTCTGAAACTGATTGAGATTCTTGTGTTTCTTAAACACATTCTTTTCTTCCCGAATATTTTCTGACCTCAGGTGATCCATGGGAAGTTACCTCTTTCCAGGCAAAAGATCAAATGCCTAATTTCAAGGACAGCAAGATAATTATATCACCAGGTAGCACATTGGAGAGGAAGATGCTGAACAGTGGACTGGAAGGGAGGTTGTTTCTGCTGGGAGAATTAACTTCACTAAAGACATATCTGTTGTAACAGGAAGGCCGCTTGTTCGTTCGTCTTGGCCGCCCAGAACTGAAATAACCATACAGAAACTGTACTAATTAAATCACTGCTTGGCCCATTAGCTCTAACTTCTTATTGGCTAATTCTTATAGTAATTGAACCCATTTCTACTAATCTGTGTATCTCCACATGGCAGTGGTTTACCAGGGGAAATTCCCAGCATCTATCTCCAGCAGATTCATGGCGTCTCTCTCACTCTGATTTCTTCCTCCCAGAATTCACTTCTATCTTCTCCACCTACCTAAGTTCTGCCCTATCAAGCCAAAGCAGTTTCTTTATTCATACAAGCAACACACAGATGAGATTCCCACATCACATATATGTTAAAAGGGATCTAGGAGAAGTCAAGAATCTTCTTTTTTTTAAATTTATTTATTTATTTATTAAAGATTTCTGCCTCTTCCCCACCGCCGCCTCCCCTTTCCCTCCCCCTCCCCCAATCAAGTCCCCCTCCCTCGTCAGCCCAAAAAGCAATCAGGGTTCTCTGCCCTGTGGGAAGTCCAAGGACCACCCACCTCCATCCAGGTCTAGTAAGGTGAGCATCCACGAAACTGCCTAGGCTCCCACGAAACCAATAGGTCCAGTAGAATCAAAAACCCGTTGCCATTGTTCTTGAGGTCTCAGTAGTCCTCCTTGTCCGCTATGTTCAGCGAGACCAGTTTTGACCCAGGCTTTTTCAGACCCAGGCCAGCTGGCCTTGGTGAGTTCCTGATAGAACATCCCCATTGTCTCAGTGTATGGGTGCACCCCTCGCGGTCCTGAGTTCCTTGCTTGTGCTCTCTCTCCTTCTGCTCCTGATTTGGACCTTGAGATTTCAGTCCGGTGCTCCAATGTGGGTCTCTGTCTCTGTCTCCTTTCATCGCCTGATGAAGGTTAATATTCAGGAGGATGCCTATATGATTTTCTTTGGGTTCTCCTTCTTATTTAGCTTCTCTAAGAACCCGAATTATAGGTTCAATGTCCTTTATTTATGGCTAGAAACCAAATATGAGTGAGAACATCCCATGTTCCTCTTTTTGGGTCTGGCTTACCTCACTCAGGATGGTGTTTTCTATTTCCATCCATTTGCCTGCAAACTTCAAGAAGTCCTTGTTTTTTACTGCTGAGTAGTACTCTAATATGTATATATTCCATACTTTCTTCATCCATTCTTCAATTGAAGGGCATCTAGGTTGTTTCCAGGTTCTGGCTATTACAAACAATACTGCTATAAACATAGTAGAGCATATACTTTTGTTGTGTGATAAGGCCTCTCTTGGGTATATTCCCAAGAGTGGTATTGCTGGTTCCATGGGTAGGTTGATCCCGAATTTCCTAAGAGAACATAGCACCTTTAAAAGCACTAAGCAAAGCCATGTTATTATAATAAAAACCTTTCTAACAAGTCAAAATCAGATGTCTAAATGCATTTATGAAGCACCCAAACTCATACACATGTAGACATACATGTATGTAGTACACTCTCATACACATAATACTCATATACACATATACTCATACATATGTATACTCTCACATATACACATACACATGGGCACATATACATATATACACATACATACATATACTCACATACATATACACACATATAATATGTACATTCATATCCCAACATAATATAGTCCCACACATATACATCTTCCCCCTACATATACAATTACATATAGATATACTCACACACATACATACTTAATCATATACACATACATACATGCATGTACATTTATACAAATACTGACATGCACATGTACACACATATGCTCACAGACACAGTTTCCAGTATCTGTCATGAAACACCCTCGTGTCTTTCCATCCCTTACACACACAGATTATGAAAGGGAAGGAGGGTAAGGAAGCACGAATCCCTCCCCTGGTCACAGGTGATGGATAAATAAGTCTCCTTCTTGAAACTGGGAAGACATGCTGAATCAATAGGTAGGCTGTTGGAGCTTCTTGGATAAAATGAGTAAGTAAGTACTTTTCCCCCAAAGGTACATAAATTAATATGTACCTTAATTTAAGATTACATTTCCTTCCTTTAAATTAAAATAGAAGTAATACCAAAGTGTGTCTTTGTGTTGCCATTCAGGACCTACGTGCTCTTGGTCCCCTTGATTCTCTGGCATAGTTCTCTCGCGCCTTCCTTTTGCTTAACCCTGAGCAGACGCGTACATTCCCCAGACCAAGGCGTCAGTTCAGTGTCTCAATATCTGTGATAATTTTGAATACCCTCCGTAAAGCTATGCACTCTGTTTCCCCCTCCATCAGATTCTGCTGAGTAGCTGGGGACCAAATAAGCAAAACAAATACTGGGGCATTAAACATATGATAGCAATTAAAATGCAATCCCCTTTTAAGGCTGCATTGTGTTTTAACCTTAGAAAGACACAGTATCTCTAAGAGTGGCATGGATTTCAGAATCTCGGTCTACTTTTAGAGTCTGTTAGGAGGATCACTAGATGACCCTGCAACGTGGTCCTGTTTGTGAGTGAATGATGTTCTCTCTCTCTCTCTCTCTCTCTCTCTCTCTCTCTCTCTCTCTCTCTCTCTCTCTCACACACACACACACACACACACACACACACACACAAAATCACTTTAGAAAGAACTAATTTCTACTATTTTCTTCAGCTTTTCCTCATAAATCTTTCCAGACCCAGAGGTTATGCTAAATTTGGTGAGGCCCCTGTTGTAGCCCAGCTTAAGTGTAACACCCTTTTTTTTATAAGTAGGTAGGCATTAGCATTGATGGACTTAATTTGAATTAGAACTATAATTTAAACCCACTGCAGTCATAGGCCAACTAGCCAATGTTTATTTTCTGAATGACTATAGCCTCTTGCAGTCTTTTTTTCCAGTGGTATGCAGGTGCAACCCCTACCAGCTTGCTTCATTAAATTTTCAGAAAAATTTGGACTCGTTGACCTCATGTTATAGCTTGTAATTGGCCACCGTTCGAGTATTTTTACCATGGAAATTGGAAAACACTAAAAACCTAAGTCTATTACTAAATTCACTTTATTGCAGAGCCAGTTGCTATGTTATTAAACAGTTTTCAGGATAGCACTGTCTTTCTCCTCCCCTCCCCTCCAAAGCTCTCCACTCTTTCCTTTTTCCCTCATTAATTTTCCTCTTGTGTTTCATCTTTAATATATATTGGTATTCTGACAGGTCTTAAAAAAACCCTGATTTTATTTTTCTAATTACTCTGATCTATTTTGGCTAAATTTTACAAACAGGAGAGGAAAGAATTTATGTCATGCCCCATCCCAAATACTATCAATAAATTCATGATAGAAGCAGAGTTAAAAATACAAATGTGTATTATTACAAAACTCACATTCCTTTTCCAATCTGTGCTAAAGCATGAAAACACACACACACACACACACACACACACACACACACACACACTATTACACCAAATAAACAAAATCAAAAGGGAAATAAAAGGATTCCAATACTTTATATACTCCAATTAAAAGAAAAAAAACTGGATTGGCATTTCATAGATTTGCCTGTTTCCCAATTTTACCTTGAAAGATCTCTTACTGGAAGACAATATGTATCCCACATCCCTAGCAGAGTTCTGCTCCCAAGGTACCCTACCAAGCAAAAGTAATAATGAGAATGAGAGTTGGCAACTTGCCTTGATTCTGACTGAGAGTAAAGGATTCAGGCGGAAGGTTGTATTACTGGTTAGAGAATAAGATTCCTTAATGGGGCAGCCCACAGAGGTTGTCCTAATTTGGCTGAGAAAAACAAGTGTAGGGGTTACTAGGTAGCACAGCGACCCTCACCAACTCCTTCCCAAACTTCAGTGGGAGCTGTCATTTCCCAGTGTCTGCACTCGGCTTCATCTCCAGGGAGTCCCCGTTGGCTTCTCTGGGCATTGGTTTCCTCACTGCAAGCTTCTAACTCAGCTCTTACACCACGGAGTGCTGGTGAGGTCAGGGAGGGTGATTCAGATACATCTGGATTTGATTTCCTTCTCAACAGACATAGGATTAGAAACCAAGTGGGAAAAGGTTTTGGCAAATGTTATTTGAGGAGACTTCCAATCCCCAAACTAAGCACAAAGTCGAAAATAGAAAGCGTGAGTTCATTTACTCATCTAGAGGACACGTTTGTCCAGGAGATGGCTCCCATGTGACTGACACTGCTCAGTATTCTGGAAACAAACGAGTGAGCTGGCCGTGTAAAGCTCTTTCTAGCCAAGGGCGGAGGAGAGAGCAGACAAACTGGCAAACCTGGAAATAGCAAGATTTCTTCAATTTAGGAGAGATTTTGTGATGAGAACACAGTGGTGTCTTTCTCAGTGCCCTTGTGAGAAGGTTGTGACTGGCAAGGTCATTTTGGGTTGGGGGGAGTCTGATGTTTCTCCTTGAGGAGGAAATATTGAAACCTGATACCTCTAGGACACAAAGTATTTCAAGGTGTATGATACTCAAAGCCTTACAATCCTACCAATGAGCCTTTAAGTGAGGACACTCCTTCTATTAGTTACCAGTGATCTTCTTGCTTCTTCATTTACATTCTTGAGAGTAAAGCCATGAAAGTCCTCTGCAAATGATGGGGCAAAGGATAAAAAATAATCGCATAAAGACTTGGCTTCATTTCTAACGCAATTTTCTATCTTTAATTTTTTGTTAGGATACAGGATGATGGATTTCTCAGGAACATTTTCCTACACATGTATCCTTGTTATTTCTTTGTATTTACTCATCATTATCCTCTCTTTTCTTCCCATGTCTACTGTTGCTGCCCCTCCTCCCCTCAAATAGATTCCACATGAGATAAACCATCAAAATGCTCTGTAGATGGATTTTCTTTTTCACTGTCAGTCCCAAATAATGACAGGGAGACTTCTTATTCATTATGAAAGCTTAGTCTTCTCTCAACTAGCTCTTATAACTTAAATTAAAGCCATTTATATTAATGTCAGTTTCTGCAACATGGCTTTACTTTTCTTTCATCTTATACCTCCTGTTTCCTCTCCTTCTGGCTGACCACTCTGTCCTTCTTATTCCCAGAGCAATGGCATCTTTAGGGGACCCTGAGAAAATTGAGATAATGGTCAAATCCTTGGAGAACTAGCTGTATTATGTACTTGTTCAGTCTCTGTGTAATGAAAAAAATGGAGAACTTATCCGAAGTCTTGACTAGAGCGGTCTGCGAAGCTGGACCATCTCATATAGCAGCTTTAAAGTTGTTTTGGATGCAGAATATCGAGGAAACTCAAACAGGCATTCTGAGAGGCTCGATCATCTAGGCTGTTTTTCTTCATTGATGTCTGGTCCTTTTGTTCTGAAAACACACAGACTTTTAAAGGTAACATATATCTGCATTAAAACAAGTATGGAATGTGTGATGTATACAAGCCAGCTAAAGATAATTGTTTTTTGATTTAAATTTGAGCAGGTAAAAGGCATCTGTCAACTAAGTCCATTTGGACTGTGTAACCAAACCTCAATCCATGCCATATGGAAGGATGGCACATATTAATAAGCCATGAGAATTCTGTAGCCAACAAAGTTTATCATGATTTATCTGGTGCCAGAGAGGTTCCCATGTTAAGGGATCAGCATACATGTCACCTGTCCTGTAGTCTTTCTTGTTTTTTCTTTTTTTCATATCGATAACTAAGATTTTCAGGAGGGTCTCCTGCAGTCCAATATGATTGCAGTTAACCTTGAAGGAATCCTGTGGGAACAAAAGTACAACCTCTCCCCGAATGCAACACATTTTCTGACTTCCATTTTGAAGTTAGGACATTTATATATATGTACATATACAACACACACACATACATGTTGCTTTAATTTGGCAGTTTCCATAATCCAATATCTCTCAGAAGCTTGAATTTTTTGTTCATTAGCATTTAAAAACTTTTAAATGAACAAAAACACCATATGAGGTCCAAACTCCCTGTGTTATAATATTTTCCATCTTTATATGGTTTATTCTTTTTATATCACTTTACTCTTTTTTTAAAGACTTTGCTTTATTTTTTAAACTTTTTTCTATGACTGTCTATATCCATCTTGTTTTCATTCTTTAATATCTAAGCCCATTTTAAAGCATATTATAACTATTCAGAGATTTTTCTCAGTTTGGATCTGACTTTCTGCATGTCTGCAGCCTCCTCTAACCATGTGAGCCAAATCTTAAACTGCTAAGCTACCGCAGAGTGGCTCCAGTTAACACATGGCATGTTCGTGTCTGGCTCTTCCCTCCTTGGTTGCAGCTCTGTGAAAGTTTCATCTCATGTGGGCAGGTAAAGGCTTAGGGTCACATTTACCTGCCCCAGCTCTGGGAATTTAATGTATCTGCCTGAAATAGTAGTTTGTACCTAGTACTAACTGCTCAAGTGCTTGGCTGTACAGCAGGGCCTCTTTAAAGAACAATGCCTCATATGCCAAGCCTATCTGAGAGAATGCTTTCTTGGGCCCTATGTGGATATTCAAACCTCCATGTTGGAAGCCAATGTTCCCTTATACTTTATGTTCTTTCCACCTATTTATCTATGTGTCTATCTATTATTTTTCTATCACTTATCTATTTATGTATCATCTATCTATCTATCTATCTATCTATCTATCTATCTATCTATCTGTCTATATCTCTCATCTCTCTAGACCAAAATTCTGAATATAAAAAAAATAAAATAATATAACATATTCATATGTTTTATCCCAGCCAGTTTTTGTTACCTCTTCTAACCTACTCTTTAAACATATTCTTCCACCTCACAGAGACCTCCTTCTGCTTTTATATTATTCATTTAGAGTTGCATATATAATATATAGCACAGATTTATATAGACACAAAACATGGTATTTTTCTGACTCTGACTTTTCTTTTACTGTAATAGTGTGTAGTTCCAACATTTTCTTGCAAAATAAACTTAAGTTGTTATTCTTTAGAGCCAAATTAAACTCCATTGTGCATATGTACCTCATTTGCTTTAGTAATTCCTCTGTCTATAAATGTCTAAGCTGATCACACATTATACCTATGAATAGGACTGCAATAAACACAAGCATGCAGTCCTATCTCTATTGCATGCTTAATTAGATTCCTTTGGATATATATTTAAGGATGTTACAGCTGGATTATATGATAACTCCAGTTTTAACTTTTTTTTGAGGGACTTCTGTATTCTTATTTCCATGATGGATTCTCAAATTTACATTCCCATTAACAATATGCAACATTTTCTTCTCCCCTCCCACATCCTTGCCAGTGTTACTGTCATTTTTTTTTTTCCTGGTGATATCCCTTCTGGGGTAAGATGGAATCTCAAAGTGACTTTAACTTCTCTTTTCCTGTTGTATAAGGATATTGAATATTTTTATACATTTTTTGGCCATGTGTATTTCTTGTTAAAGCTGTATGTTCAATTCATTTGCTCGTTTGTTGACTGGATTATTTGGGTTCTGTTGTGCTTAAATCTTGACTTCCTTATATATCATAGATACTAATCCCTTCTCACATATAAAGTTGAACAATTTTCTCTCATTGTGCAGGTTGCCTCTTCACTCAGCTGTTTTATTTGCTGAACAGAGATTTTTCAAAGAATTTCTTGTATCTTGTGAGCTTAATAGAGGATGGAATCAGAAAAACCAATAGCGAAGAAGTTACCTAAGTGATATGTACACATGGATGTTGAACAAGACATTCCTGAATGGTCAGTAAGCCACTAATGACAACAGGGAAAATTAATCAAACTGGTGTCGTTTCTAAGTCTACTTTAGCCACTTGGGATACTTAAGCTACCTTAACTTAGTTTTTCTGCCTTGAAATGCAGTTTATATGGATACTCACTGTGACTCCAGATAACCGGGAGGGACATTGGTGGAATTAGGGTCAGTAGCAAGATAAAGCACTGGATAGAATATTAAGTGTTTACTTTTCCAACCCTAAAGATTTATGATATAAAGTTTCATCAAACACCGAATACTTTATGGTAGAAACCAGGGATAAAAGACATTCTTTTGAGGCCTATAGTTAGCACCTCACAAAAAAGAAAAATGCCCTATTTCCAAGACAGCTGTATTTAAGATGATTTCTTCTTTGAGTACTTAAAATAAGGAAAAAAAAAAAAACAAAGAAATAAATCTAAACTAGTTGAATCCTGACTGGTAGGAAATATGCTTTCATTTTATATTCACTGTGGTATATAGTTAGGCCCAAATTCACAATAGTCTTAACTTACATCATCATTCAAGTGAAAAACAAAGGGAACCTAACAAGAACAGAAAGTTTTCCAAGTTACACTTGGAAAAGTGCCCGACTCTCGAGATTGAGCTCGTCACCTGCTGCCCAGTAAATTGGACAGTGAGGCTGACTTTGACTGAACCACTAAAATAGATCTGCTTCCTTCCCCCAAGCCCTGCTCCATCACATCCCTGATCTGAACTTGAAGAAGCAAGAAACTTCCCCTCCAAAGGGAACTGGCAGTCCAGGGGGAGTTGGGGATTGTTCCTCCGCATTCCAGAGACTGTTTTCTAACCAGACCACATCCTGTCACTCCAATTTCCTTCCTTTCGATGATATCTGAGTAGACTACAAGCTGCCGGCCCAATGTATATACACATCCCCGGCTTTCTCGCATGAGTGACAGATGCAAGCATCCTTAATAAGAATGACTCATATTGCTACACTTCCAAGCAAGCACACAGCATAGGTGGAGCTATGTTTCCTGACCATTTCTTAAAAGAAAGAAAAAAAAACAATAAAAATAAATACAAGGGCGGCTGAAGAGCTTTGCCACCCTCTGAAGGCACTTAAAGTTCCTGGGGCTGCTGGGTGTGAGTTGCTTTCCTCTTCCCCTGCCTTATCGCTTCCTTTAAAGTGTGCCTGGAAGCCCTGCATAGGGGAAAGTATAAACAATGTCAGGGGCAGTGCTGTATTTAAAGGAAACTAGGACCTTGCATCCTGTTCTGCTCATAAATAAATACATAAACGCCTAAGAAGCCATGCACATTGTTTAGGTGACCTCGGTGTGCCTGCTTATTCAAATGAAGAGTGGAGTATATTTTTAAAGAGCTTCTGAGTTGACTTTCTGACTCTTGCATTCTAAATGGAAGGTGTTGGAATTCCCTCACTGGCCTCACCTCTTGTCCTAGCCAGGCTTTCTGTAATTTCAAGCATTTCTGCACTCATATTCTGAAAAACAGATAACATCACAGGGGACTGACTGAGGATGAAATTGGAAGAAATCGTAGCAGAGCAAATTAAGGCCATTTAAGTTTTGCATGTACCTTTTGTTCTACTTTCATGATGTTTTTAAAAGATGTAAGTCAATCCTAATAATTAATAGAGTTTACATTTTGAAAGATGTGTTTTACAAAGTGGCTTTAAAAAGTGGGAGGCATATTAACAGTGGGGATCAAACTGACAATAACTGGGGAAGACTGAGTAACCAATTTTGTGAAGGAAGGCTCCCTTGTCTCTCTTTACATCACTAATTTGGAGACCCAGGCTGGGATTGCCCACTTGTTCAATTATGACAAGTAAATTAAGTACTGGTGCTTGGAGAGGAGGAATAAAAGACTTTAAGTCTTTCTTTGGGGTGCTAATATTAGTTTAAGGCTTAAATAGAAGGGTAGAATTGGGACAGAGAAAGATGCCTGTACAATTCAGCAGGACGTGTCAAGTTGTGGCCCTCTCCTTCAAAAAGATCTTATAAATTGATAATCTAGTACTTATTCTCTTTGCTGAGGGGCAGGTGGTCTGCTCCAGGGTACAGCCTGCCCTCTCTCCTATAGATGACTGTTCCGATTTTGTAGATGGGCTTGCCATACCTGCTAGCCACTTATTCTTCCTGGAATCCAAGTGAATATAGGTTTAGACCAATGATATTTCGTGCCTGTGGCCTTAAAGGAGAAGGAGATGAATTGGTACTAGGGGTTTATAGACAGACACCTCTTGTCCAGTTATCATGCCTGCATGAAGAGGTAGACAAATGATTTGAAGTAAGAGGCACACAAAATAAAAGTAGAACGCCAGGCTTTCAAGCTGCCTTTGCTCCCCACTAGGCTTGAGCGCACAACAGCTTCTGACTTTGTGGTAGACAGAAGTATGTTTTTGTGATGCTTACGTTAATCATTTTCTCTATACCCCCCCCCCCCCAAAATACGGGCTCATAAGAGCTGATAAAGAGAGTTTGCTATGTATCTTTAGCATTGACTCTCTCTTTACTTTATATTCTCTGCCTTTCTCATTTGTATCTAACCTTGATACATTGGAGCTAAACCAGTGTCTTTAATTAGAAGTTAAGTAAATGGGTCTGGATGCATGTGATGGCTTGATCCGGGTAAGTATATAGGAGAAACACAAGGATAACAAGGTATATTTTGTTACTTTAGACTTCCTCCACATCAATCAAGTGTTCTGGGACACTGTGCGGGTGGTTTTTGTTGTGTCAATAAATAGGAGTCTTGTGGTAGTTTGAATAAGAATGCCATTTTTACTTAAAAGGCATGTGGTAGTGTGTCTTTAATCCCAGCATTCTGAAGTTAGAGGCAGGCAGATCTCTGTGAGTTCGAAGCCAATCTGGTCTTCAGAGACAGTTCTAAAGACAGCTAGGGCTACAAAAAAAAAAAAAAAAAAAAAAAAAAAAAAACCCTCTGTCTTAAAAAAAAAAAGGCCTCAACAGGCTCATAGATTTGATTTCTTGGTCTTCTGGTAGTGGCACAAATTGAAAGGACTCAGAGGTGTAGACTCGTTGGAGGAAGACTGTCACTGTGGGTAGGCTTTAATGTTTCAGGAGTTCAAGACCAGTGTCTTTCTCTACTTGTGGTCTGCAGATCTGGATGTAGAACTCTCAAGTACTTGTCTCTTTCTACTGCCTTTGGATCCAGATGTAGAACTCCTAGCTTCTTCTCCAACCCCATGTCTGCTTGCATGTCACCATGCTCCCATGATAATAATGAACTAAACATCTGAAATTGAAGTAAGCTCCAATGAAATGCTTTCTTTTATAAGAGTTGCCATGGTCATGGTGTCTTTTGACAGCAATAGAATATCGACTAAGAGAAGGCTCGGCTGGCATTTGATAGTTGGGGGCACAGATTCTGTGACACACACAGCCAAGAATGAGTCTCACTTGAAGTTTTGATCATCTGAGGGACATTTATTCATTGAAGATTCATTGACAATTTCTGACTCTACAACTTACTTCTTTTTTAAGTACAGATAGAAATTTAATTTTATATGTCCAGTTTTAATGGGCACAGAATTTTCCAGAATTAGAATGTGAGCATAATCAAGAGAAGTTATATGCTGTCTAAGAGCACAGCAATCTTCAGCAAGTAATTTCATCTCTCTTGAATTTAACTTTCCCACTGAATGTGTTATTTGTGTGATCTCTGGTAATATATTCAATATTTAGATGGTTACATATTTTTAATATATTTATTATTATTGTTTTATTCAGAATTTAATGAAATGTTTGCACAATTTTAGGAAATAATGGTTGGTAATGTATCTTTTATATCCCCTACTCCAGTTGTACCTACATTTTTGGTGATTTAAGTAAGTAAGTACCTCATAATTTCATGAAGTCTTCTAGGCATTTGTATGCTAAGAGAAATACTATTTTATTTAAAATTACTTTTCTAATCCCCAGTTATGATAATTTTATATTATAATACAATTATTTTAGTTTTGTTTTTTGCTATTTCTTATATGTGTGTGGTAGTGTGCACTTGGGTACTGGTGCTGAGGAGGCCAGAGGCATCAGATCCCTTGAGAGCTGGAGTTAAAGGTGTCAATGAGCTTCTCAACATTGCTGCTAGGAACTGAACTTAGGTCCTCTGCAATAGCAGTAAGAGCTCTTAACTGCTGAGCCATCTCTCAAGTTCCCAAGGTTGAAGTGTAAGAACATATTATATTTAACATTTTTGCATTTATTTTGCAGGAAACATTCTATAGTACTTGTCCTAGAGTGTTTGGGATTCATGTCGCTCAGTATGCTGGTTTAGTGTTTGACACGCGACTAGTTACTTTCTCTGACTCCTTGGGACGTTTAAGAAACTATTTTGTAGAAGTCCTTATGTGAGTTTACAGCATTTGAAAAGGATCTGTTTTATTCATAAAAGTAGTAAATATCTTATTATCAGTTTCCAGAAACTAAGTCACAGCTTTCTAGAAAGTGATAACTGTCAATTGGCAACTTGCAAAGGTGGGAAAAGCATGTCTCGAGAGGACAGATTGCTTATGAGAGATCTTTTATTTCCCACGATCTGGGTTTAGGGTTTATGGATAAGAACAAAATTTCTGTGGTATGGGTTACAACTCCAAGGAACCTATTTACATGCAAATTCGTTTCATTCCAGGTGTGATGGGAAACCACTGGACAACTTTGAACAAGTAGTTAGTATTGTGTTCTGAAAATAAATCCTGGTTCTGCTGTGAGGCAGCTTCCTCAGTGAGGAATGGGGACCAGGAATAAAGCAGAAAGATCAGTCAGTGATACTGTCTCAGAAGAGAGGTGCTTTCACAGTAGCACTAATGAAGGTGATGAGCCTGGTCTCAATGAAAGATGTATGGTGAAGACTGAACGAGAAGTGTGTGCTGACGGATTAGACATGAAGTGTGAGTGAGAACCATCAAAACTCAAGCAACAGCATGAAAGATGAGGACTCGACCACGAAAGGAAAAGAAGCTGAGTTGGGCATGGAGAAGCAGGGGTTCTCTTTGGGAACTGATACTTTTCATCTGTCAGTCTTTCATCCTTCAATCTGTCCATGATGCTTTTCATCAATCAATCATCTTAATGGATGATTGGACATGCGAGTCTAGACTTTTTGGGTGAGACCAGTATTAGAAGCAAAATTTAATTGGTTAGGGGATAGAAAAACAAGGCAGAGGAGGGAGTGTAGGGAGGGATACATAATGCTAAAGACCCTTGAAAAAGCTATATGCAACCCACTTCTGTAGAAGCTTCCTAATACACACACACACATACACACGTACATATACACATACATATATAAAAGGAGTTCAGTGGAATTACTTACCACGGGGGTCAATGTCTCTCCCAGATGTTATAAGATATCAAACCTAGTACCAGGTATGAACAACCTTTCTTTAAGCTCTTGGTTAATGGGGTCTCATCAGCTGGAAACAGACTCTGTACTTTTGTCCTCCCCTCTTATCCTTATCTGCTTGGTTTCTTCAGTCTCAGCTTTTAACTCAACTTTTCAAATGAGGGAGAAGCCAGCGGCGCTGCTGGCTAGGATGGAAAGGATCCATTAGCTGCTCTGGCATGGTTTAAGCCAATCACATCCAGCTGTATACCTCAGACTCAGGTGTAGGCATTGTTTAAGGGGATGTGTGCATCCTTTGGCAATCTTCCCCAGGAGTTCAACAGTTTAGAAGGTGTGAGCAATACCCTGAGGGGAAGGGAAACTACTAAGAGATTTACATGTTTTGTGGCCACAAATTGAAGAACTCCCACCAACATAAAGGTAAACCCCAGAAGTTCCTGTTGGTCTCTGTGGAATGTGAACGATGAAAGACAACTTTACCCTCTGGGTTACTCAGATAAGACCGACAGACTTGAGACGATCAAATCCTCGGGTTCCTTAAGGTTTGGGTACTCAGAGGGTTCCAAACTTTAAGCTTGTTGCTACTGGGTCAATTCTCCCATCACTTCGAGACATATTTTTGTCATATTTCCCCTGAAGATTTGAAATTTGGGGATTCTATACTTTTATAGTCACTTGAAGTGCTTAAAACATATTATTTGAGATCATAATTTCACATAATACCGTCTGCCATGGAATGAATACTTTGAGGAATTTAAGAAAGAAGAAAAGGTTGTTATGACTGTTATCTTCAATTAAAATTGTGGGTGACGCAGAAAGTAATGCACAGGAAAAAATGCCGAAATTTAAGATGTCAGATACACACACATATACACACTTACACATGCACATTGTAGATAAACTCAATATGATTTTTAAGTTTAAATTTGAATGCCAATTCAAAAAATTCATAAACCTAAGAGCCATGCCTAGGTTAAACATGAAGGTTGGACTTTTAATTGGAGACATCAAATTTTAGCACAAGATATAGATATGACACTTTTCCATTTTCTTTACCTGTTTCTTGGAGACAGAGAAAGTGTGTAAAAGCTGAACTGGAGGATCCTTCCCTCATCTGGCAACTGGTGAGCTTTTGCTGAGAAGAGAGATATGGGAACTCTTTCCCAGAGAAGAGCGGTAACATTAAGTAATGCTTGCATGATACTCTATGCCAATGCTTAATTAACCTAACTCATTTTTTTTGGTAGGAGTTCTAATCTCTGTCTTTAGCTCTTCTAGCCATTAGCCGTGATTTCAGATTTGAACCATTTCCTCTTTCTGAGACAATATGGTCATTCATAAATTGATATTGCATTCTAACATAGTATTGTTATTCATAAAATGGTAAGATAACACGATACTGTTTTATATTCCCCAATGCACTGTTCAATGAGATTCTATCTTCATGAGAAGTTAAAGAATGTTATCTGAAAAAGCATTTTACGATTAAATAAGCATAGGGAATACTGGCCAAACAAAGCCAAGTTGTATCACTTAGTATATTTCAGAATACGTACTTTGCCAGCAGTATGATTTTTACTAAAAGTATATTATATGCAGATTATTTTGTTACTTGATGATGGGACTTTTTAATGTACACTATTAAGATTGCCTAGTGATATTGTTGTGTTGCTAATCATAACAGTTATTTTACTAATACCTAACAATGTGACATTAAAGAGTTGTGAAAAGAGTATAGGCAGAAGATATGCTAAGTTAGATTCAGCTTTAGATTTCAAGGTTGCTGCCTGCTTCTCTGTCATCGTCTTAAGAATGGTCAATGATGTTGAGCCTCAAATTCCTCATCTTTTTAAAAGTTAATGAGATTTATGCTGTGTGTTAGTGTTAGGCAATTTAGACACTATATATAGATAAATATAGATATATAGATATATATAGATATATATAGATATATAGATAGATATATATATAGATAGATATAGATGTAGATGTAGATATAGATATAGTCTCCATTACTCAATTACTCATATGCAATTACTTACAAGTAGGTTTTGTGCTAAAGGAGATAGATAATTACTAAATACCAATAGGACATACTTACTTTTTGATTGAGCCAACATAAAAAGTAGGAAACAGCCAATTGAGGAAACAGGACAGATTTACAATTACACATGGTAGACATGTTGTCATTGAGCCTTTGTTGTTGTTGTTAATTTGTTGAATTCCTGCTTCACAAACAGAATTAAAAAGATAGCTAAAGAATTAATTTCTCTGTTTCAGACTCATTCCCTACCAACTACCAAAGTTTCCTTCTCTGTCTAATAGCTGGGTAAGAAGTGAACAATTCAATTTCTTGTTTTTCTTTTAGAAGAAAAACTGTTCTGTTCTGTTCTTGGATCCAAGATGAGAGGTGGTCTCTGAATTGATTCCTGGGCACCAGGTAGGTTTACTTCAAAGTGAGGAGGAGGATCAACATGAGTTCACACAGATCCAGACATGTCAAGCATGGGTGGACTTTCTCTCCTTTGCTGTCAATAGCTTTGATGATGTGCCAAGTGAGCTGTCTGGAGCTGTTCACTCCTTTGATGACATCAGACGCGTCCTAACTTCTTGGCATCATCACAACTCCGCATTCCTGCGGAATCTCAGGTTAGTCTTGAGGATCATCTGAAAAATTCTTTTTGTCTGTTTTGGGGGTTTTACTAAGAATTATTGACCAAATATTTCTCCTCTAGATGAGGTCAATGACTGTATTTTATGCCTTTTCTTTCTTGAAAAGTCCTTGATCTCCAAGCTAAGGACTGGTGCCAGAAATTGATTTCTTTTTCCACAGAGGTTTTCTGAGGACCCTCTGCTGAAACAGTGGCTATAGACGTGAGAGGAATTGACTCCAGGCTGAGATTGTTGCAGGATCTCAGCCTTTAACTCACACTTTAACACAAAGCATCTTCATCATTATGGACAGATCTCTTCTGATTTCTTGCCTACGTGTACTGCACTGGACATGATTGAGAAAATAAAGCTGCAAAGTTTCTCAAGGATCCCCAGATGCTTAACTACCTTCCTTTTTCTAGTGAGAAAGCAGGTTTTGTGTCGCGAGCTCTCACTGAGCTCTAAGGATGTTTTTGCTATTGTCATTCAGCTCTTATTCAGGCAGCAACAGCTCCATTTCCTTCATTCTCCACTGAGGTGCACACGAGGCTGTGCTTTCCCAATCTGTATGTTTGTGATTCTTAAAATTCTTCAGACTTAGAGCCTGTGGAAGGGTGGGTCACAGTTGTAACCAGGCTAAGCAAAAACTAGTGAAATGCAATTGAATCCATTTACATTGAAAGTGTAAAAAGAGACACAGAATTTCTGTTATGACAGTTGAGGGTGGACAAAGGATAAATAAAACATAACAGAACTGTGATCCAATCATGAGTGTCCAAAAGTCAAGGGAAAAAATGCTATGGAGGAAGAATTTTTAGAATATAAGTTAGGTCCCTGCATCCAACTTAAGTTAAAGTTGGGAACCACATTGCCCTACTTTACCAAAGTTCTACCACTAGCAACCTGTGTTAATTTGTGGGGCAAATATAATACCAAATAAAATTTGATATATTAATATATATATATATTGCATATATATAATACTGAATATAATTCAACCAAGTTAGGTTGTTCTGATAAATTATTTTATTCATAGGTAGTTGGGTAAATAGGTTGTTAAATGTATTAAGACTGGATCTCACAGTGAAATAAGTCAGTAAAATTTGTCTTTTCCTTAAACTAATTTGGCTTTTGACACAATTGCTCAATCCTCAGGTTAACAACCAATTTTATACCCAGTTTTTCTGGCTCTTCCTTCAAAATGGTTCAGTAAATCAGAGCATTAAATAAGACAGAACAACCTACACACTCTTATATTTTGCTGAAGGACATATCAGTTGATGCTAAAGTTTAGGTATCACTATTAGAAATTATTTATTTTGTTAGTATAATGTTTCTTTATTGAATAGTGTCTCCTTCCTTCTCTTCTTTTGCTTCCTTACCCACCATTACCCCATATTTCTGTCTTTCTACTATTTCTTTTAAGATACACACACATAAAAAAAAAGGGGCAGAGGGGTCCATATTGAAAAGCCTGTGTAATACTTTAAAATAATTTAACAAAATCCACAGAACAAGACAAAACAAATACAACATGCCGACAAGTACTTTTCAACTGAATGAAGGATAATTGAATGTTCATTACAAAATTCTTCATTTTCCCATATGTTTGAAGAACTTTACAATATAATTTTTATTATAATTGCTGGGTTAATTCTATGTCATCCTCACTTGAGCATAGGCACCATGAGAGCAAAGAACATGTCTGTCTGCTTTGCTTCCTGCCTCATCCCCAGTGGCTATAGTCTGGTACCTGCGCAGTAAATACATAATTAAAGGCGAGAAGGTGAGACTTTGCCAGTTGCGAAGGAGATGCTTTATGCCAAGAGCACATGAAGATGTGGATGCTGCCAAATCTTCTCATTTTGATGTGTTGGTCTTGCCATTCACCTTCCACCCCTGTACTGTGCTTCCATCCTGCATATTCACCTGCAGGCAACCCCCCTCCCCGAGTCTGTTTTAGAGAATCCAGTCTCCATAAGAGCTGATCAGATATGTTTGAAAATTGATGGTCTCTGAGAGTAGTATAAACCAATGACTAGCAAGATAAATATTTCATGTTTTGCTCCTCTTGTGGAACTCTGAGGTGTGTTTCACATCATCACCGCGAGCCTCCAAATGCTCCTGAGGCACAGGTAGACACAATGGCCACCTGATGCTGACTATCTCCCTTTTCAAAGGCTTCTTCACCTATCCAATGCTTGTACACCCATACCAAAGCTTCCTTGTATTACTGCTGGAGTAAACTTAGTGTCTTGAAATCCTTGTCTGAGGTTAAGCTTTAATGGGTAATTTACAACAGATTGGTGAAGAAAATCGGATCTGTAAAAAAAAAAATCATTCCAAGTAGCTTTGGAGGATGAGATTAGGAAAAGTCATAAATACACCACAAGAAATATGCTTTGTTATGGCTGCAGAGGGATGAAGAAGAGGAAAACACCTTTTGGGATATATTTTATGGTCTACATATGTACTGTTGCCTTCCCTGGACAGTCTTCACAAGATTCTGTGGTCATCACAGGATATGGCACTCTTAGGATGCAGCAATTTACCATTTAATTTTCAACCCCCTTGCTGTCTCTTCCCTGGAGATATTTTTGTTTTTGTGCTGGTGTTTGAATCACCGGCCAAAAAGTATTTTTTCTCTCTGTGTGGTGGCTTTGCAATACAGTAAAGACATATGCTCTTCCCTGTGAGCCAAGCCTACATTCCATCCTGGCTTCTTCAAATACCCTTGGATGGAAATAGACATTCCTTTCTCCTGCCATCTTCAAGTATTCTTATTTATTAGATATGCTACGTAAAATCCATTAATGGGGAAGTCATGCCTACGAAACTTCTAAATTGTCAGTGACCTAAAATAGCCCTTTTCTAAACAAGCACATAATAACGTTGGCTTAGCTACCCATTAGCTATGGGGTAGTGAAGCAGCTAAAGAGCACAACCCAAGAACTGAGAAACAAACACTTTTACACACTAGTAGAAAAGAACAAACAGAACTAAATTTGATCTATGACTTAGTTTCACTATGTGGTTTGGAATCCATGTCCTGTGTTAATTCTTCCAACACACCCCCGTGAGTAAATCCACAATAACAGAGCTCTCACTTACGCAAGCAACACATCCCTAAATAAGAGGATGTTAGAGGGATAGATGACCCTAAGAACAGACCAGCCGGCATCTCCTTTCCCATTTCCAGAGGCTCTTCAGGAATCACCGATAGAAAACTAATCATCTGGGTGGGAAAATCTACTCACCACTCATTCCTCTTACTTAACTTTTCCTTCCCAACCCTGTCAGATCCTCTTGGCTGCACATTCCAAAGTCCACTAGCTGATCTCCCTGTACCCTGTCTCCTCCACCTCTTGCTGACTCCTGTGTCTGTCACAGGGTTGGTATGTGCTGGTTCAAACACAGGCTGCCTGATCTTTGTCTTGTGTATCCCCCTTCTGGTTTTGTTTGTTTGTTTGCTTGTTTCAACAGTGGTCCCTCGGGTAAATTCCATCTTATCTTTTGAGGAGTAGACTCAGCTTTCCTTTTCCATTCTATACCTGATTCCCACCCTTCATCTTTACAGTCCTAGGGTATGTTCTCAAATTTCCTGCCATCAAGCCTTTGCTCAAGCTGTCTCTGGAAAACTGAATTATTTTTTGTCAAAGCCCTAATACTGTAGATGTGCTTTGGATTTTAATTATCAAATAGCTAGGAGCTTTTCCTTGTTATTAGCATGTGATTTCTCCATAGTAAAATTTATAATCTTCCCACTTTCCTCATGTACTAGTGAGCATTTAGAAAGAAGTGCCTGCTTTATCCATTTAAATATAATTGATTAACCTTTAGTACGTGTGCCCAACTCAGAGCAAGCCCACAGTCAATGAAATATCCCGATGTAGTAATGAGGTAAGATGGGCCTTGGCTCTTATAAACGAAAGGAAAACAATAGTGAAACTTCTCAGCAGCGGGGCTCTCCCTTCTGAGACGATTAACTGCAGACAAGCAAACTTTCCCACATCTCACTGTGGAGCCAAGTTCCAAAACTCATTCCTCATGATTAAAACCCAGCAGATGTGGTGGGATGTGACTTCCATGGCTAGTTATCCAAGTTTTGCAGTGGTCCTGAGCGCATCTCTGATGGGGACCCGCTTTTGTCTTCTCGCTGCTGATTGACTGCTACAGTGTGATATGGTTTTCAAGAGATTCATAACAAGGAACCAAGCGAAGCTTCTAAATGAAAGCCTGCAAGAAATTAAATAAGGTTTCTGCCCAATGTCTGGTGAGAAGATCAATCCAGCTAACACCTAATTTTGTGAGTTAAGAGGCAAATCCTCCCCAGCTGAGCCTTGCGATAACCGTAGAGTTGTCAGAGCCCCAGTGCCAAAGAAGTCAGTTAATCTGTGCTCAGAAGCTTGGTTCAATGCATTGAGATATATGCCTGCTGTTGTCTGATACTACTACAGCTTGGAATAATAGTAATCACAATAATTTGATAATAGAAGTATGTACTTTTTGTTGACTGTTATCACTGTTGCCAAGCCAGGACATACTTTCTTATTATTAACCAGTGGATCGCTGGACTTTTATTACATCTCTGTCCTTTTTAAAGTTTACTTCAAGGCTTTGAGAAAAGATTTGCCAGTTCCGAAGAGTATGGCTTAGACATTTGTCTTCTCAGAGTTGGTGTAGAATTCTGTAAAATTGGGAATTTTATATATTAGAATTTAAAATAAATTTTAAGGAAAATACATTAATTTCAGTTTTTTGTGGTTCAGACATTCTATATGGTAAAAATTTCTTTCCAAATAAGAATCAAGGTTTGTCTCAGCATCTCATGCCTGGCAAATACTGAAATCAGATTCTCTGCCCACTGTGAAAGCCAAGTTTTTCTCCCTAGTAGTGACACAGGAGTGTTCAGCGTTTAACCTTGTGATACGACATTGGTACATATGAATATTCTACTCTGGAAAACACACAGAGAGACACTCACACATGTGTACTACATCACATATCATACAAGAAAGAAAGCGAACCTCAGCGGGGGGTGAGAGAGAACATAGCAGGTAAAACCTATCATCTTAAAGTTAATGAGCTCTGAAAGAGAATTGACTTTACACAGCCATCCTCTGACTTCCCATGCCCCCGCAACAACAATGATGATAATAATGACATTTCAAATAAGTCTAAGATGTGCTGTGCTGTATTCAAGCCACCCTGGTCCAATGCAGTCTGCAGCTTGAATATGTTTGCCAGTTTTTGGCCACAGCTGCCCATTACAGTGGCTTGAGGAATATTAAAAAAAATACCTAGAGATTCTAGGTATTTCAGGGTGAGAGCCTGGACACTGGGACTTCTCAAAGTTAACCTAGTTCTTATTTCTAGCTAAAACTGAGACCTAGCAGATCTACCATAGACCCTCCCAAACTGTGTTCATTCATTACAATAGAATTATCCACATTGCCATTGTACCTGACTCCTGAGTTGGAACTGAGCTTGAATCCTCGCTCAAAGAAAACATTCCACAAAGGCGCTATTGTGCGCAGACAAGAAGGAGGAGGATTTTAGCCGAGGACACAGTGAAGGAAGAGACGTAAACTGTGACCTTGACTTGCATAGTTTTAGAACAGAGGAGATTTTATTACAGACCAGGAAACTGGTCAGCAGTTTGCTCACATCTCCTAGAGCTGCACAGTTTGCTCATATTTCGCTTGACCTTGAATGATGGCCATTTTCACCCAATCACAGTATTTTAAAGCTAGAAGGGACCCTATCATTCAGTCCGTATATGCACAAGGAAGCTTCATCCTGAAGAGTTTGCTAAGGGATTCCTCATAAATTAGCAGCAGAGCTATGGTGCTTTCTGTAGTGTAGGTATGTAGTTTAGACCCCTAGGCTAATTTCGCCCCCACACATGAGAGAAATCTCGTTCTGACAGAATTCCAGGTGGATAGATATGTGTTTTCCAGAAGTATAGAACTGACAAAGAATTTCTTGCCTTTTCATGCCTGTGTTCTGTCTTCTGTGGAGTGCCAAGTTTCGGGGGCGTTACATTTGCTGTCTCCAGCACTGGAACTATTTTCATTACTGATGTCGATGGCCCAGCCATCTCCTTCACTGCATTTCCGTCTTTGTTCAAATATCACCCCAGCACTCACTTTTCCTTTTCTGTGCTTTTCTGTAACTAAATGATCAATAAAAGCCTGCTTTTCAGTTACCTGTTTCTTTTCCTCTCACCTCACTTCATCGGTAACAGCATAAGGAAAGGTTGGTTTGTGGGGGTACCCCTGTGCCCACTGGCTGGAAATAAGCCCTCAATGAACTTGAACTAGTTTAATGCAGAAGGAACTGCTGAATCTTCAAAGATGCCCCATCCTTGAGAATGCATGAATTCAGTGCACGAAGACACAAACGCAAGCATATTGGTTGTGAGGGAGAGAGAGCATAGTATTTAGACAGAACTGGGAAATTGGATTGATGAATTCAAATCTCTCTTCCAAATAGAGATTCTGCAATGCCAAGGGATTTTTTTTTCTAAACAGAAGACTCATGTTAGGATTGTTATGGATTCTTTAAATAAATGTTTAATTCATTCAATATTTTCATTTATGTTTAATAAATGCACGTCTAACAAGAGACTGTTTTGCGCATGTTGGATGCAGTTGTTGCAAGCACAGTGCAAACCTGAAGTGCTGACTCTTGTAAAATTTTGATCCTCTCTCTACTCTTGATGCTTCGATGCTTCATCTTCTAAGCACCACACTATTTTCAAGAATTTGTTTATCACTTCTGGAAAGTCAATTTTAGCCCAACTGGTGGCTACTGGGAAAAATAAAAGTATTTATGGCATAATTTTATATGCCTGGGATTTTCATAGCTATTTCATTTAATCCATAAATCAAGTTAGGGTAGATCACTTGGATAGATTTGCAATAACTGTGCATCTCAATTGATAACTTTGAGATGTCTAAAGGTTTTTCTCTCTCAGAAACATTTTTTTTTTTTGCTTTTTGTGAAATTCATTTTGAAGTACTTTTTCTTTTTGAAACTATTACAAATTGTTTTGTATTATTTATTCTTTGTATTTTAAGATATAATTGATTTTCCTTTTCCGTTTTGACAATGCTTTTTCATATTAGTCCTTTGAGAATTTCCTACAACATGTTTTGATCATCTTTACCCTTCTTTCCCAACAATTCCCAGATCCTACCTGTTTCTCACCCATGCAAACTTATGAAAAAAAAATAAACTATGCCAATTTGTGTTACCCATGGATTTTGGGAGGTGTGGTCTTCCACTGGAACATGATCTACTTACTAAGGACTTAAGAAAAAAAACAGACTGTCCCTTTTCCAGCAGCAAACAATTGCCAATAGCTCCTTTGCTAGGGGTGGGAGGCTGTGTCCAGCTCCCCTTTCCTTGCTGGGACTTGATATGGCTTGGGTTTGCACAGTGGGTGTGCATACTGTCACAATTACCATGAGTCCATATGCGCAGCTGCATTGCTATGTCCAGAAGATACTGTTTCCTCCTAATTAACACTGATAGTGGTTCTTACATTCGTTCCAACCCTCTTCTGCAGTGATCCCTGAAACTTGGTATGAGATAGCTGTGCCATTTAGGGATGGTGTTCCAGTCTCTTATTCTCGATGACTTGGCCAGCTGTGGATCTCTGTTAATCACCACCTATTACTGCTCAAAGAGCCTTATCAGATGAAGGCAGAGAGATGCACACATCTTTGGATATAATCATAAGTCATTAGGCATCAGTCTAATACCAAGTCTCTTTAGTAGAATAATAGTAATATGTTCTCCCATAGAACAGCGGTTCTCAACCCTCCCTTGGGTGGGGGTGTTCAAACAACCCTTTCACAAGGTTGCTTATCAAATATCCTGCATATCAGATATTTACATTGTGATTAATGACAGTAGCAAAATTACACTTATGAAGTAGCAAGGAAAATAATTTTATGGTTGGGGGTCACCACAACATAAGAATCTGTATTAAAGGGTCACAGCATTAGGAAGGTTGAGAACCACTGCCCTAGAGCCTATGGCATGTCTAGTCATAGGGCTTTGGTCCCATGATGTTGTGATGTATGGATTTTATCTTGTGAAGCAAGATTTAGATGCAATCTGCAAGTGGTTGTTCTTCACATGATGCTTGTATGACTATTACATCAGTGGGCATGTTTTGACAGGCAGCTCATCATTATAGCTCATAAGGTTCACATATGGGTAAGACCTGATTCTTGCCTTTCTCCCCCGGCAGCATGCACAGCATCCTTCGGTACTATGAAAGCTAACCAGAAGGGATGAAGCTTCATTTCTTCAGATGAATATCAGTTTGATTTCTCCATATTCTAGGATTCAAATATGTGGCATCTTCTGCAATAAGGTGTTGTTATCAAGTTCTAGAGGAAACCAAGGAAACTGGCAATAGTTTATAATGTTTGGAGGTCTATGGGACCTCACTGATAACCAATTCCAAGGGAAGTAACTTTAATTTTAAAGGGAATGATGAAAAATACTAACGACAAAATTCAGGTGTAAACCTACCCTGTTGAAGCTTCTTAATACACACACACACACACACACACACACACACACACACACACACACACACACATACAGAGAGGGGGGGGAAAGGAAAGGAGAGGGGGAGAGAAGTAACAGAGACAGAGACAAAGATAGAGACAAAGTTAAAATGGAATTGCCCTATAATGGGGCAATGATGCCCCCCCCCCCCAGATACCACAGGCCAACAAGTATAACTAGCTTTCAATTGACAATTTTGTATCCTGAAACCTGCATCATTTTCTAGGCTTGTTTTAGCAGTTTTTATATGTTATTTGGCACTTTAATATTAAATGTTATATCATCTGAAAATGGAATTGTTATAGTTATTCCTTTTAAGTTTTTCATTAGATATTTTAGCTTTACTGACTTGAATCTCTAGGAAAAATGTAAACAGCACCAAGTGAATCTATCTTCTACTGCACTTTATCATGGGAAGGCACCTAGACCTTTTCCCCTTTAGTACTATGGACCAAATTAAGACCTTTCTAGTCTTGTTTTCTACCTTTTAGCTACATATACAGTCCTTGATTTAGCCATTCACTAATAACTGTGATGTTAACTGTGTGATTTTTGTTTCTTGAGACAGGGTTTCTCTGTAGCTTTGGAGCCTATCCTGCAACTAGATTTTGTAGACCAGATTGGTCTTGAACTCAGAGAGATCCAAACTGTGTGGTTTTTATCCATGGTCTTTATCTAATTATATCTAATCTTTGTTATTTGAGTATTTATCATGAAAAGTTGTTATTAATACAAAGTAATAATTCTGTGTCTATAAATATGATCATGTATTTTTGTTCTGCATTAGTATGACACTTTAACATGTTTACAACAAGTATGCACTTTTAAGATCAGTCTTATTTTGTCATGATAAATGATTATTCCTGGAGTTTTGGTTTGTCACTAAAGTTCTGTAGGTATTTGCATCTTCTTTCATGAGAAATAAGAGTTTAATTGTTTTTTTCTTTGTGATATTTTGTCTGGTTTTGTATATATATGATTCTAATATGATTCTATCTTGCTAGAATTAGTTATATGATCTCTTTCTTTACTGAAGAGTAAATGAAGAATTGGTATTAAGTCAATTGAAATTGCCCACTCTGGTGGACTGAAATTAAAAAAAAAAAAAGAATGCATAATTGAGTCTGAGAGTCCTGTGAGACACCATCAACGCATCAAGACATGCAGCCCTGCTGGTGATACATTTTACTTGACAGTAATTATCAAGAGCGCATTGCAGCTATAGAGATGGTCACTTCCTTTCACTTCCATTCCTACAAATGCTTTTTCTTTTGCACCAGACTATCTGCTGACTTCATATTCTTTGCCTGGCTTCCTTAACGACTGAGCTGGCAACCAGTAAAGAGAACACTGGCAATAAGAACACTTTACACTAAGAGAGGAGCAAGGGAAAAAAAAGAATAAGAAATAAGCTGTGCATTGGTGATGGAAAACAGTGAGGATTGATTTATTTCAGAAGCAGTTCTTAGTAGGAGGTTTAGAGAACATAGACCTGGGGAGAATAATGAGACAGTGGAGGGTGATGTATAACAATAATCAAAATCAATGGTTTTGGAAATCTCGTGCATGAGAGTGAGCAGAGTGGTCAGGCATCCTGCTTGATCCCCCATAGAACCATGTAAATGAAGATTATAGTCACCACTCTAAAAGGGTAGAGATTAACGCTAAGAGTCATAGACACAGAGTCTAGCAGTAGATGGTAGCAAAACTAGAATCTCACTTCTGATCAAGAGACAAGCCAGCTGTCAAAAACCCCAAATGGCTGGACCTTCGTTTGTCCCATTCTCTGCTCCATTCATAATGTACGGAGCAGCACTCAGACTGGACTGAGAGAACGGTAGAGTTCTGCCAACCACTATCTACATAGGCTGTGGCTGAGATAGGGGGCTCCCAGAGACCCACAGTGCAGAGATCCCATGGGGGGTGCACAGACCTGGAGGAGTTCAGTTCAGCTTCAGCTTCCAGGTCCTATGAGAGCCCAGCACTTACTCTTGGTGAGACTTTACTGTTTCATAAGGTTCCAGGACGGGGTTCATCCCAGAATCCCTTAAAAATATAAGGAGATCTGGCTTATCTTTGATGCAGGGACAGATAGTTTTGGTGGTAGGTAACTAAGGACTGAGTGCCATGGTTATTGGTAGCTGGTGGCTGAAAGTCATACTTTATTTGCGGGTCACCCCCAGCAGCCCTGCCAGTCATATGCAACCCTATATGTTTGGAAAGGAAAGTTTGGCCTTACCTTTAGATTTCTCAAGAGGGTTTCCTAAGATCTTATATCAACCTGTAAATTCCTTGCATTGAGATCTGTAAATATTCTGCATAGATGTAAGGTGACATTTACAAAATAAATCACAGAAATTTCCCAGTGAACAATGAATTTTGTTCACTTCAGAATTAGTAAACATCTTTAAGTTTTGCTTGATTTAGAATAAAAAGTATGAGGCAAGAAAGGCGCGGGCCTGGAGGATCTTGTAAGTGCCCGCATATCAAGAACACTAGCCGCTCACATGGGATCACTAAGCATTCACGAAAACCCGGAAGATCACTGAGCATCCATGAAATCCGGGGACAGCATAATTCCTATGAAACTTCCGGGTTTACAGTTCATTTACTTGAGCTTCACAGATTTCTATGAGAAACTTCAAGTTCTGAGGTTGATTGTATTTCCATTTTTATTCCTCATTCCAATGGAAAAGCACCAGGTCGCTTACATGCATGCATACTTTCATAGTGATCTCAAAAGGTTCCAACCAAATTAAATATTTGCTCTAATAATATTTTGTATTTTTATAACATTTTGTAATTTAAAAAAAAACAACATGAATCAATTTGTTTGACTTTTCTTCAAGTAACTGTTAAGGTGGTCAGGCAGATGGCGGCTCATTAAGGAAAGCATTCTCATTTTGCACGCAAGGAAATGGCCCATAAAGAATTTCAATAGTTTATTTTAAAAAATGTGACTAACTAATGGCAGTGATGATAGAGACCATAATGTAGGTCAGTTGATGTATGGCCTAGAAAATTATAACCAAGTAATATCTTGTCTATAAACAATGACTGGATATATGATCTGCTTTTAATGAGACATGCCGTTCTTTCTAGGAGTTACAATCTAGTATCCCTGTTAGGACACAATTTGAGCAGCTTGTGTGAGGGTCGTAATTGGAGTGAGACTGTGGATTAAAGAGCACAAAGCAGGGTTAATACAGTCCAAACTGGAGGGATTATGAAGAGCTCAAGTAGGAAATGAATTGTGAGTTTGCTCTTAAAAAAAGTGAGTGATCTAGACAGAACAGGTGTGTTTTCCTGGTAGAAAGAACAGCAAGAATGAAGATTAGAAACTGGGGAAAACATCTTCACAGAAAAACCCCGGATCATATAATGCTTTTGCTCATTTTGTTTTGCTTTGGGGATGATGGGAAAGAACACACACACATGTATATATAATATGCATATATTATATATATTAGTTAAG
>NW_026067930.1:13545775-13566531 GCF_014885135.2 Alexandromys fortis | reverse complement strand
TATATATATATATATTAGCTAAGTAAACTTAATTTCCAGATCTAGAACAATTGTTGCAAGGTGAGGATGATAGTTGAATGAAGTTAGAAAGACAGCTGAGGTGAAGTGATTAAAATTCTGTCCTGGATTAGCTTAGTCAGTCCAGTGCTTGCCCAGAATGCCTGAAATCCTCAGATCCATCTATAGCATGACATAAAACTAGGCATGGGGGTGCATGCTTATAATCCTAGCCTTGAAAGTGGAGGCAAAAGATCAGACGTTCAAATGTGCATTCAGCTACATAGTGAGTCCAAGGCCAGCTTGGGCTACATAGGATCCCGTCTCTAAAAAAGCGATGATTTTGATCCCATTTGTAGATGTTGCACTGTTGTGTCTGTGGAATGTTTCATCAGGGTGTAAAATAGGAGGTGGGGATTAAAATTTGGAGGCACTAGTTTATGATAAACAATTTTCAAATGTCTAACTTGAAGTAAAACCAAACCGTTGAATAGAAAATGTAACGGAAAAAAAATCATCTTTCTTTAAGAAAAGCAAGCTGCCTGAACTCAGCTCTTTGTATCTTAAAGTTGTCCACTCCAGTGTGCAAGACGGTCATATTTTCCCTTGGGGTGAGCTAAAATCTGTTGTAAATATGTTAAAGCTGTTGCTAGTAATTATAAATAGAGTTGGCAGGCAACTACATTCTGGGCAAGCAGCAGAGCCCATATACCAATCATATTACCAAATCTTCCCAACAGTTTTGCGAGGTAAGTGTATCTTTTACAGATGAGGAAACTGAGTCATAAGGCTGATCAATTTCTTGTTAATGACCTAAGAGCTGGTGCCTGACTGAATTAGAAGTGAAACAAATTGGCCAGGTTCCTCGAGCACAGCTTTAATTAAAGACAGAACTGATCAAACTTTAGGGAAAGAAGGAAATACATGAAACACAGTTTCTGCAGAGCAGAGTGAGGCTAGGAGGGGCTCCGTACTCTTACGTGGAGGCAAAAGGCATCAAAGACACCCTGAGACTCACTGGCATCAAAGGCTCCAAAATCCTCCCTGGAAAGCAGAGGAAGGCATTAGCTTCCCTTTCCCCTGAAAAGCAAACGTTTCTTTCTGTGACTTAAAAGGAACATACTTTCAGATGTGTGACTGGATTCTAGGTTCCCTCCGTTACTAAATAGTCAGGTTCATTTATTTCCTCTGCCAGACTTGGAGGAATATACTAATCTAGCATGGCTTACTATTACATATTGTGTGTGTGTGTGTGTGTGTGTGTGTGTGTTTCTCTTTTCTTTTGGCTTTTTGGACTCTTCTGAGGGACCTGCCACCCAGCTACCAAATAAATCACACATGGAGGCTTATTCTTGGTTATGAATGCCCAGCCTTAGCTAGGCTTGATTCTTGCCAGCTTTTCTTAGCTTAAATAATCCCAACTACTCTTTGCTCCTAGGCTTTTATCTTTCTCTTATTTCTGTATACCTTTCTTTACTTTGTTCTGTATCGCTTGCTGTGTAGCTGGGTGGCTAGTCCCTGACGTCCTCCTCTCCTTGTTCTCTTGTTTGCTCCTTGTGCTCCTTGTTTCTCCTATTTCTTCTCTCTGGCTGCTAACCCTGCCTGTCCTTGCTCCCACCTCGCTATTGGCCCTTCTTTGATTTTTTTTTTTTTTTTTTAGGACCATCAGGTGTGTATAAAGGCACAGAAACACAGCTTCACAGAGTTAAATAAATGCAGCTTAAACAAAAGTCACACACCTGAAAATAATATTTCCCAACAATTGCATATGTGGTTCAGATAGATGTTTCCTGCCATCGATGGGCTTGTCTTGTTGCCAAAGTCTCACGTACATGATTGCACAGAAGGAGTTTGTTTAACCTGAAGTGTTGAGGTGCAGTGACTAGGCGAATGACGGTGTAGCCAGTTACCCTTCAATTTACCCAGGAAGTACAGCCTTTAGACACAGCCCTCCCAGCAAGGGGTCAAACTTTCGCCTTTATATGTATCTGCTTAAATTACCTCCAAATGATGGAGAGAAGCCTCTGAGCCAAATTTGTGAAGGAAACCCTTTGCAGCCACTGAAAAATAACAGAAACTCCCGATGCATTTTTGTTTCATGAAAGATACCATAATCTTCCTGAGTGCTTCTTGTGCAGCCTTAATACTTTAGCAGAATATCAAACCACAAATTTTGGCAACAATGACTTTCTCCTTTTGTTCACTATTTTTGGGGGGATGCTCTCAACCTATGTGATTTTATAAATCTGTTTCTCTCTATTCCTCTAAACACCATGTATTCGTACAACTATTCTAGCATTTCTGCCGTGACCCAGATGCTCCTACCTTTGTCTCTGTCAACACTGTTGTCTTCAAATTGCCTGGGGTTATACAGCCTCATGATGCACATGGAATAATACTTGGTTTTAAACGTCAGATGAAATCTTGGTATTGCTATGAAAACTTCAACTATCTTTCGGTTGAAAATCTAAAGTTTATTTAGATTCTCAAACACATTACCTGCACTTATTTGTACAGACATGGTTGCTTGATGCCTCATACTGGAGCTATTATGTCAAAAATATCTACCTTTCTGAGCTGTTTAAGAGTACTCTGAAGGATGCTATATACACAGCCAAGAAATCCTTGTTTGTTCACTATGGACCAGGAGAGTCACAAAGTTATATACCTACTCTACAGAGGCTGTCTCATCTCAGAATATCCTCTAATCATGGATGCCCTAAGCGCCTTTCTTAAGTCTTAGATTGAGAAGAAATATACCTTAACATAGTCCCTGATTTATGAAATACAAACTTTCTAGTTGGGTTGACAAGTGAAATAGGAAAAAAAAGGATGCATTTCTGAGGCATGAGATGCCATAAACCTGGGCAGAAACACTACAAAGAGATGACAACAAAGTACACCATTTTAGAGAATGGGAATAGATACTTCAATGACTAAACCCACATATGTGAAAAAGGAGGAAGGTGGCAAGCAGTCTGGGTTGCGGGGGCTTCAACACAGTTGTGATAGAGTGGGTCTAGAGTGACTGTGGAGGTGGTATATACAATGGCACAGTCACAAAATGACCTTTGAGCTTCTGAATGGCATCTAAGTAGCCTGCAAGGGCTTAGTTCCTATTAATCAACACAGGGGTGATAGAGATGATCCTATAAGCAGCGGCTCTAGTCAGTGATGGAAATATTCCCTTATTGGTAGGCAATGCCTACAGGAACAATGCCAGACAGCACATCGATATGTGTCACCATAAAGTGACTTGTACATGGCATATTACTCAGTAAATGACTGTTGAATGAGTAAATGACCAACTGTAAGCCATTGGATTGCTTAGGATGCTGAATAATCTGTTATATTTATGAATGTCTTCACAGTACTTTTAAAAGTCCTTTGTGTTTTATTCCGCCTTCAATCTTGGATTCCAGCAGCATTGTCAATCTTCATGGCCTCATGCTTCACCTACTTTATTTTTCATTCTTTTCAGATTTGAGGCACATTTTCAGTGCACCGAACCCTCTTTGGCAGCAGACAGAACTTTATTTCTTTGTTCCTTTTACACCTGAGGGAAGTTTTATAGTTTCTTGTTTGATCTTTAGCACATCTTTATCCTGGCCGAGAATGAAAGTGTCTCGTTTATAGCATTACACACTCACCACCCAGACAGAGACAAGTCCTTGGGAGAAGTCAAACAAAAGGAATACAGAAAGAGAGTTAGCCTCCTAGTAATATCGTTAACTAACTGCCTGGATCTTCCTCAAGCCCCTTGCACTGGAGTCTAAGTCTTGGGTGGTCTGAGGTTGACTTTCATAAAAATCCAGACAGAATGGCAAAGTTATTGATACAAAGATAGATAAGCTAACATGAGGAGAACAGCATTGTGAGCAGTCGTCGTTCTCATAGCAGTAAGAAGGGATGGGTTAGAAATTAATTAACTTTTTTAATCCTTTGTTTCCCCACCTTTTAATTAGAGTGAATGGTACCACACCATGTATTATTAGTATCAAAGGAAATGCTATCATGAAACACTTCCCACACAGTACCTGCTGTGCAGACAGTTTTCAGTAAGGTAGCATTTGCTGTTCAATAGGAGCTATTTCTATAACAATTCAAGGGTGGAGAATAGCCACTGTATTAAAAAAAATACATAAGAAATAGTCAAAGATGATGACTATAAGATGTGGCTCGCCCCATCCCCAGCTCAAACTCATGTCATCTTCTTGCATAATTTACTTAACGAGACCTACTGAGTCCCATTAATGTTGCCTGTGTGCGCATAGATATAGAACAAACTTTCACTGTGTAGCCCAGGCTATCCTCAAACTCATATTCTTCTGCATCTCTCTTCTGAGAGGTGAGATTGCAAGCAAATACTATCGGACTAAACATTACTTGTTTTCATCATTTTGCATTTTTAAAGAATCTATTTCATTCATCATCATCATCATCATCACCATCGTTATCATTTATCATTGTTTTGCGTGTTTGTTGTCGGTCTCCTTCCAGCTTTGTGTGGGCACTGGAGACTGAATTTAGCTTGTAACATTTACACAGGAAATGTTTCTTACCCGCTGAACCATCTTGTCAGATCCACTGCTCTGTATTCTTAGGCATGGTCACTTCAAGTGCACTAAGTTCTGCCCAATGCATAAATTACTTATTTAAAATGAACTCAGTAAAAAGGAAAGTAATACGGGGAACTACTAAGACAAGCTTCACTATGGCATGGGTCTTATTGATGGAGGTGACGTTACCTTTTTAAAAAGTGACATTCACTTATTTAGTGTAGGGATAGGCACAGTGTGGAGGTTAGAGGAAAACTTCCCAGCGTAGGCCCTCCCCTTCTATCATGGGGGCTCACTGGACACAATGCAAGTTGGCAGGACCGATGGCAGGAACTCTCTCCTACTGAGCCAACTCATCAGCTTAGAGTGGGGTAACTTTGACATTAAACGGTATTTTAAAACTTTGGTTGAAAAATGAGCAAAGTTGTTTATGAACAATTACAATATTGCCCAAGAGAGAGGATATGTAAATTTCAACTCATGACAAAATTAATTTAAGCCCCAAATCTGCCTCACTAGGAACAACTGCAATACAGCCCCTCAGTTGTGTTTCCAAACTATACGTTCATACACATGTTTATTGTATTAAACAAAACTCCAACCAAATAGCTGAGAGCTTCAGTTCTGAAAGGGAGACATCTCCATTTGGAAAAAAGCATATAAAATTAATTTACAACCTCAAAGTCCGACCTTCCTAAAACGAATAAGTACCTACCTTACAGGGTTATTGTGAGGTTCAATCAACAATGATGTCTGTAAAGTGCCGTTTCTAATTGGCGCAGAGGAAACACTAATAAAAGTTTGCTATGAACATAATTAAATACTTCAAAGCAAAGCATAGCTCGCAGTAAAGGCAGACTATTTACCAATCTGACTGGCGAGGTGGAATTGCTTGAGATGACGTAAGGGTGCGTCTGTATTGATGTGGTCTTTTGTACTAAATTACTTTCTAGTTGAAGATTGCTTGATAGCATGCTTCCTTGGAGCCTACCTTCCATAAAAAAAAAGGCCTTTCTATAAAGTGAAACACATTACTGTAGTCCAAAAATGGGCGTTCGCCCTGCCTTTCTCTATCCACTCCACAGACACATTACTTAAAAGGGACAAACTCCATGTCTGACCTTCTAGAGGTTAGTGGGAATCCTTGGATGACTTTCTTCCTGTCGTTTCTGCTTTACTACCATGCTGTGAACACAAATTTAACCTGCAGCAGGGTTTTCTTTGTTTGTTTGTTTTTGCTGAGAATGGATTCTTTTTCTAAATACCTACTCATTTTACACAGATGTAAAAGGACAACCTGTTGCCTATTGCTCACAGTAATTGGCAGATTGGCTTAATGTGGGTTTCTATTGTTAAACTTAATCCTAATGAAGGGAATTGTATGGATGTTTCCCAAATAAAACTTTAAAGCAAAAAAATACTTCCAGGTATTAAGACAGACAAGAGAGCATAACAGTTTAAAATGTACATGTTTTTAAATCCAGAGCACTGAAACGCACATATCAAAATATCAAAAGATGAAGAAACACTTCCATTGTCATATGCAGATGACATGATACCCTTGTCCCAGTGACTGAGGTTACAATCTCAACTTGCCAAGCAACACGTCCCAAGTGACGTAATAGTGCTAAGTCTGATGGTTGCAGTTACAATGGGATCTCTTGATAATATTTGAACCTCACTGCATGGCAGAAAATTCATGTCTGGTACTGAAAACATGCTGAGAAAATTAGAGCTACGAAGGTCATGGGCCCCAAAGGCAGAGCCTGCTATGGTTTTGATTAATGGATCATGCCTGTCAGGTTTCCTTCTAAACATTTATGATTTTTGTCCATATCTGTGTGCTGCTCTCTACCTTGGCCAGAGCATCTTCCTGTTGCAGTGGGTAATAGCTGAGACAAAGAACCAAGGCTGCTCAAAGTTCTAAGAATGAGTGGTTGCGAGTCCTCAGCCACATATGGGCTTTCTATGCCAACCAGTGATATAGTCACTGGGAGGCTGTCTATCCTCAAGGCTCAGTTAACACCATGGAAGTAATGTATGGGCCAAAGAGTGGAGAGAAGTGTTTGAACTTGTGTTTTACTGACATAGCTTGACTCTTGCACACATGAACTCATAGTAGCTATGTTTGTCTTCATAATACCTGCCAATTAAAAATTCCAGCATGGAGACAGACAGTGCTGAGCAGTCATTGGCATTTGATGGCTCCTGGAGTAGGAAGAGTCAGCTTTCTTTGGGGGTTATATAGCCACTGTGATGTTATTCATGCATTTTACCCCACAACCACGTACACATGGGCAGAAAAAAAAAACTGGAATTTGAGTATTGGTTCTAGGAAAATGCTGAGGGGAGAAATGAGTGGATATGATCAAGATACACACACACACACACACCTTTCAAAGAATAAATAAAAATATAAAAAAATAAAAACCATACCAGTAGGTTACATTTAAGAATTGATTTGGGGATTAAATGTATAATACTCCTAAGAAAAATACACTCCATACAGACTCTATGAATATAAAAATCAAAGCAAGAACTATAAGCTTTTGTTTTAGATGAAATCATAGAAGAAAATTTTTATGTTCTAAAGTTTGCTTGGTTGGTCTTGAACTCTCACAATGCATAGGGCAGGCCTCTTGAGTGGCTGAAATTACAGGGATGAACAACCATGCCTGCTTAAAACTTGTCGATATTTTCAATTACTCATTAAAAATTGTGCTCACCAATTTTTACCACTAGTAATTGAGTGCCCACTGACTGCAAAAATATTTGTAGAATGTTACAATGACAACAGACTTGTACAAAGGATATTGAAGAACTTCTCTAAGCCTATCACAGAAAGAATCCAATAAGGTGGACAGAAGTTGTGTACAGACACTTCTTAAATAAAAATATATAAAAGGCAAATAGCATGTACATAAAGTCTGACATAAATATTATCTGACACATATATTAAAATCACAGAATATATATATATATATATATATATATATATATTTCCATATTCACCAAAGAAGCCATGATAAAAGCGACTGTACCCAGAGACGGCTGGTATGCAGAAAAACTGGGGCTTTTATATATGGTGGTAGCATACCTACCATTATGTAGCCATTCTCCTCCCAGGTGCTCATCAAGGAAATAGGAAAATATGCCACTATAAAATATTTCTTATTGCTTATGCGAACCTGTTTAATAATAGCACAAATCTATAAACAGCTCAGATATCCATCAATAGCTAAAGAGGTAAATAAGTTATAGTATATTTAAATTACAGAATATTGCTTAGCAAAATGAAGCTTAAGGATCTGATATACATAGCCTAAGTTGGTTGCTCACACCAACAATCTCAGTATTCAGGAGGCTGACACAAGAGGACTACTGTAATGTTGAGGTTATCCTGGACTACACAGTGAGTTCAAGATTAACCCGGGCTATAGAGTGAGACCCAATCTCAAAATAAACAAAGTAACTTCTTATGTACATTGAATATGAACAAGCTATCAAAGCATTAACTTGAAAGAAAGGAGAGACCAACATAAATGAAAACAGTGTAGCTTTCATTTATTTTATGAAATTCCACAAGACTCAGAGTTAATTATGTGGATAGAAAATTGAAACTGGCTTGCCACTGAGTAGGAGGATGAGGTGACAAGTGACTGTGAATATCATTCTGCACGTGGACCTCAAGGTTGAGAAATGGTCATGATCTGGACCTTCATTACCAACCTAGAATAATCCTGCCTCCATACCATTGGGTTGTTCTGTCCTTCCAAGAGAAGTAACGCTATCGCTTATGCAGTGTGGCTGTCCATGAGAAACAGAAAGAATCACCAGGGCTAAGACAGCAGAGTAGGGTGAGGGGATGGTGCAGGGTGTGCACACTGTTCTTGGAAGAGCGTTCCTAAGCATAACATAAATAGAATAGAAAGGATTCAGAAACTCTTCAGGATGAATTTATGGAACTCTCCTTTTGAACACTGGTATCACAGTCTTAGGCTTCAATACTACACTATGCTAACACATGGCCTGGAGGAGGGGGTTGACTACATCAGTAGAGTGCTTGGTGCACAAACGTGAGGACCTGAGTTCAGTCCCCAGTGCTCATATAACAAACCAACCAACAAAGAAAGTGATGGGCACAGCTTGTAAGATGGTTCATCATGTGAATGTGTTTGTCATGTAGCCTGGTGACCTGAGTTCAATCCTCAGAACCCACCAAGCCAGAGGAGAACTGATTTGAGAAAGTTGTCCTCTTATCTTAGCATGCACCCCACACTCACACACAAATGACACCCACACCCACACTACCATCACCACCGCCACCACCAACACTACTGCCCACCACCACCAATAACAACAATAAGGTAATACACTTCAATTCACAACAAAAAATAAGTCTTGTTGGCACATGTCTATAAGTCCAGTGCTGGGTAAACAGACAAGAGAATCCCTGGGGCTTGCTGGCAAGCCAGTTCAGCTATAATTGGTGAGTTCTGGGTTCAATAAAAGATTCTCTCAATGAAAAGTCAGGAGGATGTTTAATGTGGACCTCTGGCTTTCACATATGTTCACATACTTGTGTATGTGTGTGTGTGCTTGTGTGTGTGTGTACATACACATAATGACACATTAAGAAATCAAAGCTGAAACTTTGTCCTTCCTTAGTCACACAGTTTCCGCAAACAGGATTAACTTTCTGTGAACTCTAAGAAGTCTGTCTCAGCTTCCCCCCATAAATGACTTCATGTCTGGACTTAACCCAAAAACATGCATTGGTGTGATATCTGCCAGAGAGATGGAGTCCCCGACACAATGACCCTTTATCTACAGCCATCCAAATCCTGTTCCTGTCTTTCTCCTTCCTTAGTTATCTCCGCTTCAGATAACTGTGTGATGGCTGCTGAGAACAGAAAGTCCAGACAGGGTCATCATCACTGTTTAGGGCCACATCTCTTAAACATGCTAAAGGGAAGTTGAAATTCTGTCATTCTGTTTTCTTCCAACGTCCCTTTGTTTTCTTTTGTTTAAAAATGCAGCTTTTAAATGTCCATAATGTTTTTATTGGTTTCATAAAGAGAATGGTATTTTTTTGTGCCTGTGGACTAAGTCTTCAGATAACGAACTTGTACTGAGTGTTTGTATAGTGCCAGGACTTGCAAGAAATGCTGCTTTTAAAAGTTTCCAATATTGTTTTTTTTCTACTACACTGTTTATATACCTTTTCTTAGATAATTCTTACTACACCTTAAAATCATTTCTCATTAACACCATCATGGGCATCACTGTGGTTAAGTGCCACATGGATTGAGAGAAGTTCAGTAGAACACCACATGCCACATAGTTACTGTGTAGGGGCGGCATTCAAGTCAGAAGATCATATTCTGGTTTCCAGGCCATTACCATTCCACCATAGTTAATCTTCAATCCAGCAGATGCTCTTTGTGTGCTTGCACACACGTGTGTGTATGTGTGTGTGTAAGTAGCCTTATTTGCATGCTCACACATTCAAGAGAGAAGTCCGTGATGAGCTCCCTTTTTTATCTCTTCCTTGCTAGCTATTCTTTTTGAGACAGAGTCTCTTCTTTAGCTTGGAACTGGAAGTTTGGGCTTGTGGTTGGTCAACAAGCTCCTGGGATCTGCCTGTCTTTGCTACCTTACTCTGCAATCACTGGAGTTACAGATACACGCAGCCCAGCACATGGTTGCTAGGGATCTGAACTCAGGTCCTAATATTTACATAGCAAGTACTTTATCCATGGAGCCATTTTCCACAAGTTCCATGGCTACCCTTAAGCCTAATTTTGGTGAAATAAGCTGTCAGATCTTTACCCTCACAAGCTATGGGCTGTTATTGTATCTGTGATCTTAAAATGGACACATTCTACCAATGCTTCCAAAGGTTACTTATTTCACATCTGTTCTCTGAAGTCTCAAGAACAGCTTTTGCACAACACCAACACACTATCAGTTGTAGTATTCAGAGCACAAATCAATTCCTGAAATACTACAGGAAGGGAACCTTTCATAGAAATCTCTGTAAAACTATTATTACAATATATAGCACATATGTCAAAGGCTTGCTTAAGAGAATAAGTCCAAGGGCAGCTCTTTTGATAATATAATCATTATGGGATCATTTAGTAATATAGGATATAAGGAATCATTCTAGACTAGGGATCAAAGTCTACCCAACTGCAATTCCTCATTTTCCAGTTGTTTAGAGAGGAAAAGCTAATTCTCAGAGAGATGAAATCAAGCCACTTCCGAGTTTGTGCAGAGACGTGCCGTGCTAAGTTCTTGCAGGTAGTTTGGTCCCCTTGCTTTTTCACTATACTGAGATGCTACAAAAATGTCTCCAACTGTCACTTAACTTACATGCATTCAACCATTTTCATTCAGCACCTACCTGCCAAAGATGACAGAAGAGAACAGATAATTTTAGAACATACATATGTCACTCTGTTTGCACTCTACAAACATCTTCCACAGTGAGAAAAGCTAGGAATGGTTAGTTTGTTCTTGTCTTGGTTGTTCTCTAATCCCAGAATTTACTAAGACTTTCATTGTGACCATATTCTACTTGTTGGTGTGGCTCTGGTCACTTAGATTACATCCCAGTTCAGTGCTATATTACTCTTTCCACAAAGAAACAACCGTCTCTTTGACTCTAGCCATGCATCCCTTTAGCTGCTCATTCCCAAGATACTTCAGCCAAATCCCACTACTCACTTCGCCTCAAGACATCTTTCTCTATCGCTGAATCCTAGCTGTTTTCTCTATGTAGGTGAATGTATTCCCTGTCTTTGAGAGTTGAAAGCTCTTCCCATTCTTCCAGATATTTTGCAGACATCTCATCCTTTAAAATCTCAAAAGTGAATGACAATCATATGTTGCCTAGCTTTTCTCGGGATTTTTTTTTATCATTTTCTTTCTTGTGTTCTGTTAATACACACACATGTATCTAATCGTTCATCCAGAAATCACACTATGCATTATTTATATTTCTACCCAAGAAGTAAACTCGATGGTTGACTCAAATAGACAGCAGAGGCATGTGTGGTAGAGTGAATTGTATGAGATCACTAGAACTGGAGTAAAAAGTCATGCAATTTATTAGTTTTTAGATATTTCTAATATGCATCCATGTTTAGTTTTCTTCATGGCTGGCCTGCCATGGGGTTGCTTGTGTTCTGTAGAAACCCTCTGTCTGAGACACACTATGGTTGCTTGTTTTTTTAACCTCTGGCCATGCTATACCATGGAGTATTTTTAAATGACAACTTCCTCTTTCAACCTACTGTGTCATCAGGGGTACAGCTGTAGTACCTAAGCTCTTAGCTCACAATGGATGTAAAGAAATAACCTTAATTTTGGGGAAAGGGAGGTGCTGGGAGTGATATGGGGAGGGATGAAGGGCAAATGGGGACAGATATGATCATATTTCATTATTTACATGCTTTCAATTCTCAATTAATAAAAAAGGATAAAAATAAAACGTGGGAAACCAAGTAAATAAATAAATAAGAAAAAAGTACATTAAAATACAATTCAAGATAATGACATACATCCTATCTAAAACTACAGTTCACTTAAAGAAAGCCATCTTTTTCTGTTTGTGCTACATTTATTCACAGACTGCATTGCCTGGGGGCTGTGTGATTACCAAATGTGTGCAGCTAAAGTGTCACATAGCAGCGCACGTGAAGTGTACGGCTCAGCAAAGGAAGGAAATGACAAATCCTGCCTCTTCTGCGGGCCGAATCAGATGAAATATTCCTTTATTATAATAAGTGAGAATTCAGTTCAAAGTAAACAGAAAAGACAGATAATAAATTGTTGAAGCATAAAAAACCCCACAAGACATAAAAACCTCTTTATTATGTCTAGAAAACTTTACAATTTATCTATCTATCTATCTGGTGTGACTGCTCACATTATGAAGATATAACACCAGCACGGAAGTATCTACCAGTCCTTATATGTCAGAATACGGTTACAATAACATAACTCTACATAAAAGTCAACGTTTTCTTCTGGTCTGTAGCATCAAGATGATGAGCGAATTAACTTCCCAGGGAGAAGAGTAAAATCATTCATATTATGGGTTGTGTGCTCGGGTCCCTTGCATCATATTAAGTACTTATGAAGCTGTAACTGCAGGTGGAGATGAAGGAGAAGGAGGATGAGGAGGAAGAGAGGAAGATGGTTATGAATGTAAGTTGCTTTCTAAGAGAGGAAGGTTGACTGACTATCTCCTGATTGACATGGGATGTAGAAGCCAGAGATTTGCTTGAATTTTACCCTGAATTTATATGCTATATTGTATGGGAAAGCTCCTGTACTTCTTAGAAGTTGAAGTTTTCTTCATCCGTATTTTCAGATTGAAAGTATTTATAATGCAATGTTGCTATGAATATTTGGTGATAGACTATATTAAAGTATACAACAAATGCTTTGGTATATGCTAATTGGGAGTTGCTATTAAGGATGTGAATTTAAGTTTCTCTTAATCTATACCAGTAAGTACAGTAGGAGCTGGAAGAATAGCTCAGTGGTTAAGGAGCCTTACAGAAGACTAGAGTTTGGTTTCCCAAGGGATCCAATTACCTCTTCTGGCTTTGGCAGGTGCTTACACAAAGGTATACATGCACTCACACATACACTTAGAGGAAAATAAATCTAATAAGTAAATAAATACACTAGTAAATAAAATAATTTATGTCTTAGCCAATATTTGTTCCACAGGAAAGTGAAGACACACCACTGACCCTACACACCTGGCCCTACTCACTGCTCAATTCATGATGTTTCTGACAAATAGATGACTTAAAAACAAGTATTTTTAAAATGTCATCCTGAAATCTTACTAATAAAAACTTGAAAATGAAAAATATTTAAGGGCTGACATTTATTTCTTGGTATCTTAGGAAGGAAAGGAAAATTACTACAATGATCAATGATTAACTATCCTTTTTTGTCCCAACCCTAAGCTAAGAAGGAATTCTTGGCTATGTTTAAGATTCAAATTATGCACTATGTTCTGGAGTAGTCAGAAAAATAAGTTGCACTGAAAATAGTATTGAGTGTTTTCAAAACTACAATAGACTCTGTATGATTATATGTATATATGTATACATACATATATACACATACATACATGATGTGGGACATTTTTCTGTATATTTGTTGTTTTTAGTAGCTAATGAATAAAGCTGCTTTGACCTATGTCAGGAAAGAATAGAGATAGGTGGGAAAACTAAATGAAATGCTGGGAGAAAGAAGGCAGCATCAAGGGGAGACAGACATCCTGGGAACTTTACTGGTAAACCATGAGCCTCATGATAAAATATAAAATGATAGTAATGGGTTAATTTAAGATATAAGAGCTAGCTAGCCTAAGTGACTGGCCAAGCAGTGTTGTAATTAATATATTTTCTGTGTAATTATTTCAGGTCTGTGTGGTCAGGAAATGCGCAAGCCATCTTGACCTACACATACATGCACATGCTGGGCACTGAACCCAGGGTCTCATGCATGCTAAGCAAACACTGTCATTGAACTGTGCTCCAAACTGTACCAATGTCCTTTTTAACAAGTGAATGAATGAATAGTGATGGGCAAGACAAAGTGGTTGGACTTTCTGATTTCCTTGGAAAACCCCTAAATACACAGCAGAAAGCCCTCTTACTACTTTCTATTGGACAGCATTTTCTTTTAAAAAAAAGTAATTGAACTTTACAGAAAGTCCAGTGTAATTGGGATATATTTTAAATATTACTGAGTGTATAAAAAGTGAGATTATTCCAGTAAGTAGTATTTCATAAAATGGTCCAGGGAGAACTTGAAAACACATACGCACACGTGCACGCGCGCGCGCACACACACACACACACACAGCAGTAGCAGCAGCAGCAGCAGCAACAACACTTCTAACAATGCATGGCATGCAACATGAAGCTACTGCCCTCACAATGTTGATGGTATTGAGATGTCCTTGTAGATCACTTTACTGTCCCAGCTGAATACTATTTCCTCCCTGCCCTTTGATTCATACACAGTGTGTCTTCCCTCCCTCGCCCCCCAAGCAAGCTACAGGGTTTCAGATCCTGCCTAGTGATGGCAGCCGGGACAAAGACATTCTTGTATTTCTGCCCTTTTCCTCTTTCCAGTTCACTCCACCCATATCCATGCTGTTAACCTGCCCCATTCAAGCCTCGGTGGCCGTGGGGATTAAATAAACATGTAAAAGAAAACAGGAGGCTATGGCTGTGCCCAGACTCCCGGTTTTGTTCTTGTGTATGCTTTAACCGCTTGCCCCATTAACCCAGAGCACTGGGCATAGGAAAGAATGTGTGTTGGCTGTGTTATCAAAACTTGCCCTCCAAAGGGACTGCTCAGGAGTGGACTGCTCAGGAGTGGACTGCTCAGGAGTGGACCTGCTCAGAATCCTCTTCTTTTGCAGCTAAACTGCAAAAGAATAGACAGACTGATCTTGAAAATAACTAGGTTCTTCTTGAGGCCTTCCATTGCCAATAGTCAATCATGAAGATTAATTTATTCTGTTAACTATGTCCTGACCCACTTGACTCCAGTCAGTGCTCTGTAAAGAAGCAGGAGTGATTCCTTGGGAGTCTGTGAGGGAATTTGTGTTCTACATCATACTCCTAGGACTTGAGTACCAGTGACTTAAAAGCACTGCTAACAACTCTACTTCAAGGCTGGGCAGATGACTCAGTATTTAAGGGCATTGATTGCTCTTCCAGGATTACCGGGTTTGAGTCCCAGCAACTACTTGGTAGTTCACAACTATCTATCTCTCACTCCAGTTCTTGGGGATTTGAGGCTCTCTTTTGGCTTCTGTGGGTACCAGATTTGGTGTGGTACACGGGCACACATGTAGGCAAAACACCCTTACACATAAAATTAAATAAAATAAATTTGAAATCTTCGTCTCTATCTTTTCATGACCTTTCTCTTGGTGTTCCTATGTGTCTCAAATTTCCTTTTTCTTTCTCCACTCTTGGGATTTAAGGAATGCTCCCTTTAAAGGCGCTGAATTACAGCTGCAGAGACTCTATTTCTAACTAAGGCCCTATTCACAGGCATTGTGGATTAGGAATTAGATGACTCTTTGGAAATACAACTGAACTCAGCAGTCTTCAGGGCAGCTGAACATAGACAGTAGAAGAGACTAACTCCCATCCCTTCAGCTTGGCACATCCTATGATAGTGGGGGTTGCCCATTTTGGATTTTGCATTATTTGGGTTTATATATGCAAATTTCACTAACTAGTGACTGTCCGAACTTGGTAAGCCTTCAGCTCAAGAGAGAAGTGAAACTGTTAAGATAAATTCTCTTATGTTAGCTTAAGGCCTGATATTATAAACCTGTATTAGTCGTCTGTAGTAGATGGTTGTATGTTTCAACTAAAGGAAGCCAATAAAACATTTCTGGATATGTCTATGACAACGTTTTAAAAAAATTCCCACCATTTGAATCATTCTTTCTCTCTTGGTCTCTCTCTGCTTCTCTCAATCAACCTCTCCCTCTTTCCTTCTTTATCTTCTTGATTTGAGACACTTATTTATGTAGTTTCTCTCCTCTGGGGCAATCAAATCTTGAGGTTATCAGTCCTACAGATACAGGGATTTGCATCAACCCTGCCCACTCTCATTATTAGTCCTTTGGTCTTGGCATGCCACCACTGCCCCATTGGCTCAAACTGTACAACTGGCCTTGCTGATTCCCCCATTTGCAAATGCTGCATCCGGAATCTTGTCAGCCTCCACACTGATATGAGTTCTTTAGAATAGCAGATCTCACTGTACATCTGCATATCCCCGATTGGTTGTGTTTCTCTGAAGAATTCTGAATTCCCTAAGGTTCCACTATCTTGTTAGTATGATAGCAAGGGAAAGTGCTCTCTTTGCCTGTGGGGGCTTGGATGAAATCACACATGTGCAAGTACTATAAAACACCCCACACCTGTATAGGAAGTAGAGGTTTCCACCAAAGTTTCCATTGACTACACCCAATTCCAATTTTCAGTCTCTCATGGACTTGTCCTGATGGGCTGTTCTCTAATAGCATCCATGCCTGTGCTGAGACTCAGACTGCTAAGCTGGTGAGGCTGGCTCCCAGAGTCGTACATCTACGATGGCTACTAGGATGTTTCTTCTTTTGAAGCCTGGTCTGTTCCAGGTCTGAGCATCCTTGTCTTTTGATTACAAAATCTTTGCAGAGTGCTAAAGGGTGCAGGCTCCAAAGCTGGCTCACCTGGAGGTTAATCCTGGCTCGGCCAGCTGTATGGCCTTGGGTAGCTGTTTCTTCTTCCCCACCTTCATTTCCGCACATCAATAATGATGGCAATTGCACGCGCTTCATCCAGTCCAGGGGCTCGAATGAGCCTATGCTTGCAACAGTGCCTAATGGCTACTGAGTGCTTAACAGAATTTCTCCTTGTTAGCTATTATGAAAGTCTGTCTAGCTTTCTTCTTTGGAAGTCCAGACACAGGAGTGATGGCTCCAGAGGCACCCTCCTTGGCTGACATGTTAATTATTGCATTTCCCTGCGAAAGCCTTGTGTTGCGGAGTTGGCATCAGATGAAATCATTTTTGACTGCAGAGTTGTAAATCGTGTAGCACCTTAGCTTTGCTCCCATCCGCCTCTTCTCAGTTTACAGGTGAGAATAACAAGGAGTTGGAATGTACCCACGGACGCGTGGGTAGCTGATGCTTTACTCTAGCTGCCATGAGTTTTTTGCATAGCACTTCCTTCCAATCACCAGCCAAGCAGACCTTTAGAAAGACAGGAGGAAGAATCGCATCACAGAGTGAAAAACTGTATCTTTGGAAAGGTAAAAATATGATCCTTGGCTACTGATTCGAGAGTGTTGGGTACCAGAGGATAAAAATCACATTCTGCCAGGCAGGCACCTGATTCAGTTAAAAAGAATGAGCCCGATGATCTGAGATAAACATCTGCTTCTATGCTTTGTCTAGTCTAGGCACAAACAGAAATGAGTCATTGCCAAAAGGAAAATAAAAAGCTCATCAAAGTGTGTGATGGGTACCTTTGCATCCTGGACCCTGCAAGGACTTTGTTGCTGTTTCTAATGTCTGCTTCCTCATTGTCAATCACTCCCGATTGTGGAGACTTGGTTTCTTTATATGTTAGAAAAAATGATTGGAATGCGTGAGGTCCTAAATCCTCTTCCCCTACCCGCATTCTGGGAAGCTAACAGAATAAATGCTAACATGGTGTCTGCACAAGTGTTTTCTTTCTTGTGTCCACAGCCTGAAGGTTCTGTGTTGCCAAAATTCTTCTCATACAATGCATCTCTCTGAGTGACGCATGGGTAACTGTTAAACATGACTGTAATGTGAGAATATGCATTAAATTAGTGTAAAAACGGTATGCTTCACAAGTTCCAGATGTCAGAATCTAGTAATGTTGTCATTTTTCTTTTCTCTGTTCAGATGTTCACGCAAATGGAAGGCAAATGGCTACAGGAAGCCACCTTCTAAAAATGCATTCCTTTGGAATTGCTTCTACTGTTTTTTTCCTGGAGATTTACATCTTCTGTGGGGGCTCATCAGATTGCCTTTGGACTATAAGAACACAGTGGCAATGCCTCCCTTCTGTATTGCCTAAAATCCTGGTTTTTATATAACTTTGAACACTTGAGAACAGTTAGCCTGGTGGTAGGTAGTGCGCCCAAATTAACTCTATTAAACTCCGAACTGTTCAAGTTTCATGTAATCGGTTCCAGTTGGTTCACATTCAATTCTAGCCCTAGGAAGCTTAGGAGCAAACAGACTTGGTAAGAAGGATTGCTGGGGAAGTTTAGGATCCAATCAACGTAAAAGGTGCCTAAGTATCAAAGCTGAATATTGATCAGATTTTCTTTTGTCTACTTGATATCAAACAAGATACTTAAGGGCTGTTTTTTTACCACAAGAGAGAAATAACTCAGACAATTTAAAGAGGAGATTAAATCTTCTTCTTCTTATTTTATACACAAGGACATTATAAAGCCATGATATAAAAGCTATAAATTATTATTTTATACACAAGGATATTTTAAAGCCATGATAGAAAAGCTATAAATTATTTTGCTTTTAAAATCATTGTTGCTTTACTTAATCTTTTGATTAAGGTGATACCAACTGCTTTTGTCACATTCATTTGGAAGTGACTATGCTGTGTCTCTGAAATTTACTCATGTGTCTGGGCTGAGGAGCACAAGAAGAAAGCCATGGTTCATATTGTCTTTGACCCTCCACAAAACCATATGGCCACCATTGGAGGTGTATAGTTGGACTGCCTTGGCCAAGTTTATATATGAGAATAAAATGACCAAAGATGAGATTCATACAGAATGTATGTGTATCTAGACATGCTGTATATTCAATGGTTATGAGAGCCCAGAACACTGCAGCACAGATAGTGAAAAGTTTAAATTTAAGCAATGTTGTATACGAAGCAGGATATGCCCATTTTATCGCCAGCCACACAAGTCCAAATTTTAACCTGATAACTACCCTTCCTTCATATCATAATCTAGTTGACTATGTGGCAAATGACAGTCAAAGAAGAGATTTAGGGACTCAGTTTCTTCTATTGTCCTTGATGGTGCCAATGTCTTCTGTTGCCTCAGAGACCTGAAGGTCTTTGTCTAAGGCAGACTAGGGGGAAAAAGGAGCCTGAAAAGTCATTTGGAGAATGCTGGGCATGGCTGGAGCAGACAGAGCTCACTCATATCACCTCTTTGCCCACATTTCACCGACTGAACTCTGTCACTCTGATGGACTCACCTCATGGTGAAGGATCTGGCAGAGGATCTCCATAGGACCAGAAGGAAGAGGAAATGAGTCAGCTGAACACAGAGCATTCTCTTTCCCCATTGCTGGCAGAAGTACTAAGGAGGACAAGGTCCCTCTTCTGTAAATCAAACTCGTGGGCTTTCTTTGCCCCCTCTATGTAGAGTTCCAGAATCATCCTCGGAATGGCCCAGACTGGAAGAAGTATACACAAAGCTCGAGGTTAAAAGAAGATGTGGCAAGGAAATTCCAATGCTCTTGAAATGTCTCATTTATGCTTATACAGAAAGATTTAAATAATTAGCTGAAATTTCAAGATCTCATTCATGTTTATCTCAGACACGACCTAAGAGTTGCCTGGAGATATTTGGTTTGCCTGTATTTTTAACGCAATGAACAATCTTCAAAATATTCTTCCCCTGTCGAATTTCCCATCTGTCCACAGTCTGCTGTTTAAGATCTTAGCAATTTCCTTTGTATCAGCTACAAATCTTGTGAAGCTGACTTCTCTATGTGTACTTCCATTATTTCCTACACCCTCTTTCTTCAGCAGAAGGGCTGATAGCTCAGCAGCTACTGTGCACCGTCTCAGTGCTCATATATCCTTACCATCATAAACTTAAGGGTTCTCATCATAAAACATGTATGTTCTTATATTTTAAATTTTTAATTTCATGAAAAGCATATATATTTATGCTGTTCAGAATAGTGCATTTGTATATGTATGCACTGTAAACTGACTAACATATCTATCATCTCATATATGTTATAACAAGAATATTAAAAATTTACTCTACTAGCAACTTTAATACTCAGTGTTATTAATAACTATAACCACTATGTTATACAACAGATTTCCTGAATGTATTTGTGATGTATAAATTAGTTTTAACATATTTTAGTCATTTCAAAGCTTACTTCTCCTACCTCAGTCCCTGGAAACCCATATCCTGTTCTCGGGTTCATATTTGATGTCTGAGATATGAGGAAATCACACTATAATTGCCAACACCAAAGACATGTTCCTAGATGCCACACCTTCTCCATCATGATGGACAGCATCTCATGAAACTTTTTTTTCTGTGTGTTTCTTCTATCAGCATTCCCATAAACAGTCCCATAAGCTAATAGAGAAATTGGCAGAGAAGTTGCCATGATAAACTTCACTAGAGAGATTTTATGTCTTTGGAACTGGTTTGTGGAAGAAATGCTTAAGGGACTAGCACTGAAGTCATGAGAAGACCCAGAGTGCTGTAAACTGAGTTTAAGTAACAAAGAGTCTTGCCATGTTCTGTCCATGACCTGAAATTTGGTGTGAAGCTGAATTGAAATAGACACACACACACACACACACACACACACACACACACACA
>NW_026067930.1:13530028-13545740 GCF_014885135.2 Alexandromys fortis | reverse complement strand
TATATATATATATATACATTTAATAGTCTGTTAGAGGAGACTTAAAGACAGCATGTCTGAGATAAACATGAATGAGATCTTGAAATTTCAGCTAATTATTCAAATCTGTCTATATAAGAATAAATGAGACATTTCAGGAACATTAAAATTTTGATATAAAATTATATCTTCTTTTAACCTCAAGTTTTGCTGCATACTTCTTCCGGTCTGGGTCGTTCCAAGTCTGTAACTCTGTATAGAGGGGGCAAAGAAAGCACAGATGTGCCATGGATACTATTTAACTTGGCTTCTACTATCTTGGTTATAGAGAGAGAGAAAGAGGGAGGGAAGAGAGAGAGCAAGAGATATTAAAATTACGTGTTTTTAAAGGAGAGGATCCCAGGTGTGTTTAAAATAGACGGCCATGTTGACACAGCAACAGTAACTCTTAGAGATTAGCCCTCAAGGGCCTGGTTTCCCTGGGACAGTAGGAAAGGTGCCTTGAAGGCAATTCTCCGGACCTTGAAGCTATAAGGGCCAAAAAGTAAACAAATTTGAATAATTTTCATTGAAAAAAAAACCATGAGAATATCAAACACTATAGAACCTCTTGGCATTCTACTCAAGCAAAAATCACTAAGAAAAAAATATTTTAACAGTTCAGCCAGGCAGGCACTGGGACAAAAATCACGACAGCTTTGCTAGAAGGCAAATACAGTAGTCCATATTTGCCTTGGATCAACAGATACCAGTGTATCTCAAGTTTACAGCAGGATTTTGGATCGTCTGAGTGGTACTATATATGAAGGCACCAAAAATGTGAGAAGGAGAGGGTTATGAAGATGTGCAACAAGGTTCTAGAATAAGATCACGTGAAACCAGGCAATGTGGACCAGAGAGACTCCAAGGCTGATGTGTGGAAACTGCACAGGTGATGCCCAAGTTGGAGGGGAGATCCCAGGGTCTTGGGGACACCAAGAATGTGGGGCATCTGTTATTGTGTGACACTCTTCCTAGGGGGATGTGAAGAAAGGTTTACTCATCCAAGATAGGGAATAGGCCATGATAAGAATGTCAGCAAAATCCAACTTGGTGAACTAATGGTTTTTATTAGGGTTGCTTATAGGGATATTGCTGGGGTTAGTTACAGGAACAGAACTGGGTCAAAGACAGATGCATCACCAAAGCTCACCATGGTGTGTTGACAGTTCATGCTGTCTTAAATAAATGCAGTGTTATACAGGTTGTGGAGTGTCTGTTTTAGGCAGCTCAGGTAGTCTGATATTCTGGCGGCAGCTCAGGTGATCTTAGTTTCTTTGATTTCACTGATTTCTGCTTCCTCTAGGAAGGTCTGTTCCTCTGTTTATTCCAGTAACCTGGGCTGGTGCACACCTCTTCCAGGCAGCTCAGTTTATCCGAGAAAAAGTCTCTCAGAAGCCTTTACAGTTTATTCCTGCTTAGAGGGGAGGAGCCTAGAGTATCTGATTAGTTTATGGACTTCCTGAAGCCTTTGAGTTGTTTACTTCCTGAGCTTAATGAGACTCCAGGCAGGAAGGAATGTCTCACCTCCCCTAAGACATCCTTCGGTTCCACCTACTTTCTAACATCCCGTGTCTTAACGAGGTTTCCCCTTGGAATATCCTCTTGTTTTATCTCCCCTTCAACATCCTGTGTCCAAACAAACCTTTCTCTAAGATAGGTTTTAATCACGGAGGAAATTGCTACACAATATGTCCAAAGAAAGCTGCAGACACTGAGGGAGGCTAGTGTGTGCTGTAGACCAGTAAGCTAGAAGAGAACGGTTAACACTGGACTCCAAATGATGCCATTGGCCCTTGATGTTGGACTTGTTTGCTTGTTTTAGTTATTTCTTTAATTCAACTTTCCTTTATTGTTTTTCTATTGCTTTCTTTTAGAATGGAAATGTTTACTGAGCACCATTATATACTGTTATTCATTTTATAGTGGTTCTCAGTTAAAAGATTATGTTCAGTCTTAGAGGAATCTTGGAACTTTCTATGTTTGAACAGTGAATACCATTAGGACTAGGTGTACATTTGTAGCTTGACAGAATACAGTTTGCATTATGAGATGCCCATTGGTATACACGAGTCTAAAGAAGAACATTGTGATTTTTTTCTTATTGATTTTATTGAGCTATACATTTTTTCTCTGCTCCCCTCCCTTCTTCTCCCATTTAAAAATTTCACCAAACTGGTAAGTTGAAACGTAGAATATGGGGTAACCCAAGACTTTGTTCCTGGACCATGGTCACTCAAATTTGGCTTCTGCATAAACTATCTCTTAGCTGCTTTGAGGGGAGTGTCAGCATTTTTACACGGACACTATAGATCGATGGTGCCTTTGAACTATTGGTCTCCAGCTGGTGTTATTTTTTTTTTTTTTGGTGTTTTTTTGCGGGGGGGGGAAGCTGTGAAACCTTTCAGAAGTAGGACCTAGCTTGAAGAAGTAGGTTGTTGTGGGTCAGGCTCTGTAGATATTAGCCTTGCTCTGCTTCTAGCACAAGTTCTCTGCTTCCCAATCCATGAATCTGCAACAGGCTCTATCCCAAGGATACTGCAGATGAAGTCGCAGCCACCAAGGCCCCTCCATCACAACAGAGTGTAGCTTCTTTAACTGTGAGACAAAATAAAATCTTCTTCCTTTAGGTCACTGCTGACTGAACAAACTCTAGCTAGCCCCAAGCATGGTGAGCATGGCTCTGGCAGGCTTTACTCTTCTCTCCCATCCCCTCTGCCTTGCTAAGGATCTTTAGATTCAATTCCTAGAGTCAGCCACCCATGGTCTATTCCCTAATTTGAAGACTTCCTCTCACTGTGGCTGACTACCAAGGTTCAAATGGTGAAGTACTAGGGTCCAGCAATCAAAAGCCCCCTTTGGCTCACTTAATTAACATGCCCAATTAAAATTAAATACCTCATCTTTTATCTTTATAAACCACCATTTGCCTAAGGTCCACAGTTTTCTCCTTACTTTCCAGAGACAGTACTTTGCCACCCCTACCCACCCCTGGGACAAATAAATCTCCCCCCTCTCCCTTGTTATCTTCCCCCTCTCCCTGTCCTTATATCCTGCGTCGTTTCTTATTTCTTGCCTTTTGTCTCTCTAGAGTAAATGAATTTTCTTTGTGCTGAGAACTCGATCTTCGGGTGTCTTGGGCCAATACTGGTTGCTTCACTGACAGGTAATAACAACTCATGGTGATAAAAAAAAAGTAATTAATTCACCATATTATTTGCCTATATTTATCACCAAGCTCTTTACCTACAAAAAGTCAATTCCAGAAATGATAGGGCTGAGAATGCAATGCAGTTGCTATAACACCAGTCTAGTGAGAATAAAGCCTTAGACTCGATCCTTGACACTACAGAATGCTGGGCATAATAGCACATCCACAATTCCAGCACTTGGAAGGTAGAGGCAAGAGATTTTAAGTTGAATGTCATCATCAGTTCTACAGAGTAAGTTGAAGCTAGCCTGGGTTATGTAACATCTTGTGATAAAAAGTAGAAATAACAATAACAAAAGTAGATGCAGGAAAAAAAACTCATTGAAATGAAAACCGTTTTCAGTGTCTTCTATCTGATATGTCTCAATCTTACAAGCTCTTTAAGGACCTCATTTCTCTAGATGAGAACCCCTATTACTTTTTCAACTTTTAACCTAAAGTCTTTGTTTGCTTCCTGTCAGTTTGAGATTTATTTCACTTTAATTTTAATTAAAATTTTCCCTGGTGACTACTAATGTTAAATATTACTTCATATTCCTGATGACCATGTACTTTTTTCTATTGTTTAATCATTGCTGAAATTTTGTCTATTTTAATCAGGTCATTTATTTTTCTGCTATTGATTTTTTCTTTATATAGTTTAGATATTAACTCCTCATGAGATGCATGTTTTGCAAATACTCCTCTCATTCTTAAGTTGTCTTTTTTCACTCTGTTAATTATTTCTTTGGTTCAAGTAAGCTTTCAAGTTGACATATCCTATTTGTTTATCTTTGGTTTTGTGCCTGTACCTTTAGAGTTAGACCTAAAAACTCTTTGTGTGGACCAATGTCAGGAAGCTATTCCTAAAATTTTTACTAATTCTTTTATAGTTCCAGATCATATATATTTGTGTGTGTCTGGGTGTGTATACAGATAGATGCATGTATATATGTATATGTATATTCTCTTATTCTATTTATATGCGAATAACAGTCATATTGACTTACATATGTTGAACTTTTCAAACTACAAGACCTGGTGATTTTGTGGTTGAATTCTACCACGTTCTTGGAGAGATAAAATCAATTATTCTCAGACTCTTTCAAAAATAGAAGAGGGGCTGTTTCCAAAGATGCAATAACTACTCTGTAACCAAAGTCACAGGAAAACATTGCAAGGAAAGGAAACCTCAGACCAATGTCCCTGAAATACACGTCAACATCCTCAATAGATACAGACAAGCACACTCAACAGCACATGGGAAAGAGCATTCACTGTGGCTAAGAAGAAGGTGTATCTGATCAGACATGCCCATCTTTATCCATCAGTCCAGGCTTTACAGAGACTGAAGCTTCGGTAACTAGTAGTACATGATTTAGAATTATAAATACATATTCTATCCAGAAGTAAACATTTAGAATGAAGAGAGAGCGATTAAAACAAATTAAACATTCACATCCCTGGCAAATAGCACAATCACGTTTTTCTTAACCGCCTTTGGACCAGGAGAAGCAGGAGATAACAGTGTCTTTATCATGTAGTTGTCACTAGTTGGATTATTGGGGGGGGCACGTCTATTAAAGTTTTGTTGTTTTCTTCTTACTATTGAAACATCTCATCACAAATTATTTTTGAATGTCAATGAAAGTTTACACTGTTAGAGACCCCACCTGGTTATAGACAGGTTCTTTGCAAGTGAGGGGCGCTGAAGCTTAGAGCTCAAGAGTTTTGTGGCAAATTTGCCCTCGTTTAACTGTTCTCATGATCCTCCTTTTCTTTTTTTCCCCTTTCCGTTCCTTTCTTTTCTTTTTTACAAGTAATCTATTCTAAGAACTTTGGACACATACTACAGGATGGACCCCAATCTCTATTCCACTGGCTTTTAAAGACTCTACATGTGAACCCCTGTATGTCCTTCTAAATATTCTATGAAGTGTATTTGCCCATTTCTCATGGTTTGGACAAAAACGTACAAGCATCTTTTCTTCCTTAGAAAATTCTTTTGGTTTCCAAAGAAAATGTTTTGTCAATAGGGTCTTTTATGTATCTATGACCCTCTTATAACATACTTTATGGAACAGTCTGGCTTGGACCTCACAAAAATTTGCCTGCTCTGCCTAGAGCCTTCATATCAAAGTTTCAAGAGAGTAGCAGCATGAGAAAGCAGAGAAGAAACTTAATGAGCTTAATCAAAGAGGGATATGATGGGCTATTGGCTAGCTCTGTGGCCTTGAATAACCTCCTTTGCTTTTCTGAGTCTTGGTTCGCTAGATCTGCTGAATGAGAATCTCTTTGTGCGAAGTTGTAATTAGGAGTGGGTGGGGTATTAAACATGAATTTATGCTGCAAAAAATACCCTCTCAAGCATTTGTGCTGGAACTGGAGAACTTTCCAGCTGCCATCGAGTGTGTGCTGTGATCCTTACACATTTTAGAAAGGCTGCTAAAGACCCAGATGAGACATGGCATGAGAGCAGGATGCACTGTCATTTTCACTGTAAACTCTACAGTGCTGTTACAGAGGAGCAGTTGTGATTAACACTTCTAATTTTGGAGATAAAAAGAAGCCTGCAGATAATCAGTTGCGCAAATTTTACCAGACAAGGGTTATATTACAAATTTGTTTTATTTCTAGCCAACTTTGTTCACACCTAATTGTTTTAAAGGAGTTGGTACAGAGCCTGTTTTCCTCTTCGGGAAAGGCACACGGTTGTGCCAAGAAGGTGAGTAAAGTTGGATTCACTAGGAGAGGTCCGAGTGCCTTTGAAATACAGCCCGTGTCAGATTCAAACTGGAGCAAGAATTTCTCAAGGCTGCAATGGACAGTCAAATTCGAAACTAGAAACTCTCACCGTGATGCAGAGGTGGGAAAGAGAACACGGTTAGTATGTAGTATGTACACCACTCTGAAGAAAGGGTAGGTGCTGCAGAGCTTCTAGCAAGCCCTGCATTGGTTCTAATTGTACTAGTCAGTGTTACTCTGCTTCAGCAAGGGTAAGTGAAGAGTCATGACTGGACCCCCAGAAGCGGTGTTACAATAGCTTCTCTTTTTATTAGATGTGGTGTTCTAGAATGGATTGTGTAATGACAGACAGAATCGCAGAGCCACCAGTTAGGGCTTGACATCTTTGTCATCTTGAGGCGGCAGGCTGAAAGAGAGATCAACACTTACCAACAGATCATGTCGTATAGCGGCCATTGGCATGGTCCCTGGAGGGCGACACTCTGGATTAAAGTGTGACACTGCCATGTCAGAGACATACCCCATCCTGAAGAGATAGTCAACTAATGAACCCCCATTTTCCCATCAAAAGCCATGACAGCTGTTAGATCTGACAAGGTTACTGAGAAGGGGGGGTGAATGTGTTACTGAAGACATTTTGAGCTTTGAGTCATTATCCAGTCACTCTTCTGATATTTTCACCTGAGCCCTTACTTTGGTGCTCACAATTCCCAATATGCCTATTGCATAGAAGGGACAATTAGCTGTAATAACAGAGTTACTCGCCTAGTGCATTGTCCAGTGCCTTGAGTGGATGCCATACAGTAATAGTCCCTTGTCCTTTATGGAGGACATAGGAAATCCTAGACAGGAAAATGGATCTATTCCCCCAATACCATCCCCGCCCCCACAATTGAACCACTGTGTCCCAGCTTCTTTCCTCCTCTCGGAGATAATATCGGAGTTATCGCCCGTCAGACTGCCAATCTTTACCCTCTTTCACCATCTCCTCTCATTCCCATAAATGTCTTGTCTCCCTCTCATATGTGTTAGACCGAGAAAGGAGCTGGAAAGTTATATGAGGTAAGCTCTTGCTTGGACCAGACAGATAGTGGGAGATTTTTATGTGCTCGTATCATATTATATGAGGATTTAAGGAATATGCACAAGCCCTATATTGTTTTTGGTTCAATACTGCCTTGTTTTAAAATCACTACTACCAAGAATTGCAGACAACATATGGAGGGACTGAGCCCTGCCTACAATTCAATTCTCAGGAAGAGAGACGGGTATTTTCTGTGTTCTCTGAGTGACATAACAGAAATAAACTGTTGCATTTTGACTTTTACAATTGCCATAATTATGATTCCATCTTTTCTGTGCATCTGCTCTTTTGCACTCTCACTATCACTGTAGGTCAAAGTCAAGAGACCTGTATAGACAGTCAAAGGATAGAACAATGAGCCAGTAACCAGATAGAACTTGTTATTAATTGTGTATTCAGATTTATGGGTCTTTGGATGGTTCATCCCTATGACTGCAGTAATAGAAATCTTGAGTGCTATTTTATTTCCTTCATAGCCATGATTATAAAAAGGTAGAGGAACTATGTGTGTGCAGCATGAATAATAAAAACCTAGAGCCAGATATTGGGATTCAACCTGAAAATTAGAAAAGCAAAGCAGCCAAGCCACTAGAGAAGTATTACCTTTAGCAAGGCTGGAAAACTGCAGATTAAGCAGACTAAACAGCCAGAGCCTCTCCCCTTCCATTTTATATTCCCTCTAGTGCTGGGATTAAAGGTGTGTGCCACCACTGCCTGACCTCTAGTGTCTTAGCTTTGCCCTTCTGATTTTTAGGTGAGCTTTATTTATTAAAACACAAATGGAATATCACTATATGTATGTACTTTCCCATCTTATAGGCATGTAGACAAGACCTACCGGGAAACATAATTGCAAAGGCTCCACTTTGGTGCTTTTGCTAATTTAATTCTTTTACTGAGCACCTAATAAGTACTCATCAGTCTTTCTGATATTAGAGGTAGACAAATGAGTAAGCAGCTATAAGTAGGCAGCAGAGACAAATACTTGGCTTGATTATGTGAGCGTGGCCCCTTGTTATAACATGGAGAAGTCATGGTATGTGGGTCATGCTCACAAAATCAAGCCAATTAAAAATGTGAGCATTACTGGTGGAAGAGTTACTGAGGCTCCCCTTCCTCAGAGAAGATCTGTTCATAACTGGTGGCTGCTGATGGAGGGAGAGTCATTTTTATTTGGAAAAAGTGCCCATTGGAGGGGTTGCCCATGCCTCAGTGGGTGGCACCACTTCCACGTGCATGTGGGCAGTAGTAATTGGGTTAAGTTTGTTTTTACAAAAATAGAGGACACAGATTTGGAAGGAAAAAAAATGTGCTTCAAGGAGATCAGGGGGTGGTGGAAGAAAGAAGGCATGAGTAAATCTGACCAAGATACCTTTCGTGTGCATGTATGTGTCTAAAATTTTCAAAGAATTTTTCATAAAAGCAGTAGATAATGAATATTCTTTTCTCTGTTGAGGACTTTGAAACATTCAGATATTGGCTTCTGAGTTTGCCCTGTCAAGGTTCAGTGATATTAGAAGTGGTTTCTAATCTTTCTTTCTTCTTCTGAAGAGCAAAGAATAGAGACACTAGAGACAGAATTCCCAGTCCTTGCCCTTCATGTTGGATGGAGAAAACACTTGGTTTCCAGTCATTGTTTTTCCATCCACTGTCCCACATTTCTCCTCTAGGATGTAAGTAACCCAGTTCTATGGTGGTCCTCAAAGTGCTGTACAAAGGATGCCACTGTGTTTCTCCAAGTACAGTCCAGGCTGGGTCGCTGCAAGCAGCAGTTTCTTCACAGTCCCCCAGACAAATTGAAAGTGGTTAGAACATATAGCTTTTTGAGAGTAAGCTTGTTTCTCTATTGAATCTAGTAATATAATTTGAGCTTTTATTTTAATACCTTTTAAATTTAATTTTTCCTGGTAATTCATTTTATTGCACTTTACAAAAGGCATCAAATATGATGGACTAAAATTAATTTTCGAAACCCAATACCTCAACTCAGAAAGCAAGAGAAGAGTCCTGATGTAAAACACCATAGAAGTGTTATTTATTATATTAAATTTCTATTATCTCATTTCTCAGATCATTTGTTTTCCTGTTGAAAACATTGTTGTGTGACCCTTGAGGTTAAATTGGATAATATTTTTTGACACCACAGATTGCAATTTCCACAAAAATAGTTGAATCACGTAAATACAGTGCCGCTCCTGCTGACACTAAGCTGGATATCCTGAGCAGTACTGACTCTCGGACGGAAGTGGAGGAAATGCGACAGTCATAGAGGAGATAAGATATTGCTACTGTTACTAGTCATGGGGATCAGAGGATGATGTGTCTCAAAAATGAGGCATGGATCAATACATAAAAGGCTTTGGATATGGCAACCCTTCAGAAGAACAAAGAGAGGGCAATGGGATGAACCTCACATCATCCGAAGAAGGGTGTATGTATACAGAGATGTGTAGGTAGCCACAAATATTGAAGGAAAGGAGGCCACAAATTTAAAAGAAAGCAAGGAGGGGTAAATGGGATGCTGCGAAGGGAGGAAAGGAAAGGCAGAAAGAAACTCAAGAAGTTAATAGAAGATGAGAAAGCATCTCATGTTCAGGGACTGGTGGAATTAATACCATGCAAATGGCCACGTTACTGAATGACAAACAGATTCAATATAGTCCCTGTCAAAATTCCAGTGGTGTCTTTTTTTAAACCAGAAAAACAATCTTAAAAAATTCATATGGAAACAAAAAAGACCACATGTAGCTAAAACATTCATGTTGGGGGAAAGCAATGCCAGAAACATCAGGGTACCCAACTTCAGTTGCAGTTTAAAGCCATAGTGAAACCAACCAAGCTACCAGCCAACTAACCAACAAAAACAAATGGCACTCATATGGAAACAAAACACCAGTGGATAAAAAAAAAATAGAAGAACCAGAAACATATCCACCCTACTGTAAACATCTAATTCTTCATACACACACACACACACACACACACACACACACACACGACAGCTTCTCTAATATATCCTGGGACAAGTGAATAGCCACATATCAAAAAATGAAACTAAATTTCTGTGCAAAAATCAATGGAGACATGGTAAAGGTCTTTTATGTTTTAAATTTACATTTTTCAGAATTTCATACATGGGTATTACCTTTACACTATGTTCACTTCACTACACAAAGCTACAGTCATAAAATATATCTCAAATTAAAGATCTTAGTGTAAGACTTTAGCCTTTAAAATTATAAGAGGAAAAACCCTTTAAGGTGTAATCATAAAAGACAACTTTCAGAAAAACACTCCAATAATATTTTCCCAAAACTGGAAAGTAATAGCAAGGGCTGAGCATCACATCAAACACAAAGGTGAAGGAAGCAATGGTAAAAACCATAAAGAGAAAGCCTACATAGAGCAAAGAAATATTTGCCAGTGACACACTTGGAGAGGATTTCTTAAGGAATAGGAGCCTACCAACTTAAGAGTGGAAAGGGAGGGAGATATGGGAAGGATTTGAAAGAAAGTTGCCCGTGAAGGACAGGAGGGAGGAGGTGGAGGGTTGTTGATGTAATTCTATTTCAATAAAACATTAAAAATTAAGCACCAAAAGAATATGTAATTTAATCGATAATTAGGTAAATTACTTGAATAAACAGTTCCCCAAAGAAGTATAAATTGCAATTAGCTACATATAAAATCTTCAATAATTTTATGTATGGGGGAATGCAAATCAAAACTACATTGACATTTCACCTCACCTCAGTCAAGAAAACAAGTAATAGCAAAGGCTGGGGAAAGTTAACCACAGTAATGGTGGGAATTCACACCACACAGCTACTACAGAAATCAGGGAGGAGAAACTTCAGGAGCAACCAAGAAGAGAGCAATTGGATACGTGTGAAAGGAACAGAAAAGAATCCAGGGAAATTACTGGAAAGGATGGCAAAGCATGACTGAAAACAAAGCGCCTTGACTTCATACATATGAAAATGTCATCATGGAACCCATTCCTACATAGGCTGGCTTCAAAAGTAAAGAGAAGAGAAAAAGTAAAGATGGAGTCACCATGTAATGTGCCATGATCTGAAGGAAACAAAGTCAGTAGAGAACAGGGATGTGCACACTAATGTTAACTACAATACTATTTACAACAGTGAAGGTAGGGCATGACAGTGGAGTCCCATCTGCAAACAAATAGATAAAGGAAATATGCTGAATGTAGTGGGTGCAAGGTAGTAGCAGTCAGCCCAAAAAAGGTGGGGTCATGTTGGCAAGAAACTAGGTAGGTTAAGACGACATGGTGTTAAGTCAAATAAACCAGACTCTGGTGTGGGAGGTCCTTCTGTCTTTTATTGGTGTTGCTTGTATTGGTAAATGAATAAAGGAACTTCTTTGGGCCTATAGCAGAGCTATAGGGGAACAGAGCTAGGTGGGGAAAACTAAACAGAATTCCGGGAGGAAGAAGGCAGAGTCAGAGAGACGCCATGGAGCTGCTGTCAGAGACAGACATGCTGAAACTTTAGCCGGTAAGCCACTGTCATGTGGCAATACACAGATTAATAGAAATGGGTTAAATTAAGATGTAAGGGTTAACCAATAAGAAGTTAGAGCTAATGGGCCAAGCAGTGATTTAATTAATACAATTTCTGTGTGTTTATTTAGGGTCTAAGCTAGCCGGGCGGCTGGGAACCAACAAGCAGACCTCCTCCAACAGGACTCAGAAAGCAATGTTGCGTATTGTCTCTTATTTGTGCCATCCATTTAAGAAATGAAAGCAGTGGAAAGTATTAAAGAAAGGAGAGAGGGTCCTGATGAAGGGAGCCATATGTAAGTGAGGACAAAACTTAGGATGAGATGTGTCAAAGTGCATTAGATGTGTGGGTGAAATTGTCTCAGTGAGGGTCAGTTTTAAAAAAAACTGACATGTGTTTGTAAAAATAATTGTATATTAGAAAGTGTTACTTTGACATAGAGTGCAATTTTTTTCTGCTGCATATTAATTTTGACATAGTATAGGCTTTAGAGTGAAACTGGTCCTATATACTCAGTATCCTCCATACCAAAGTCATGGCAGTAAGCTACCATGTATTTCCACACTGCTGCCTGCATTTCCTCTGCTCTACCAAGCTACTTCTCTGACCACTTCACATGCAGGAGCAGGTGGGGCTTATAGTGGCACACACTGGAGTACACCAGTAGCCACAGGTGGAACAGGAACTTGAGGCAGGGATGCAAGGGTCCAGGAAGTAACTTCTTTGCTACAAATAGATGCTTAAGCCTGTAGTTCTTTGTCTCTTGTAAAATGAAGACAGAACTTGCTCTTCATCAATATAGTGTTTCATCTGATGGATCAACTTCCAACATGCCACATCACTATTTAGGGTCAAAAGCAGTTCTTCCTTAAAAACAAGAGTGCTTGAAGATCCGACTTTCTTCTGAAAATATAAGCTAGGGTCAGACTACTCTTTGCCAGTCTCCATTTCAGAGGAGGGGCAGAGCAGGAAGACTCCAGGCCTGGTAATGTCCTTGGCATATCCTTTTTGTACCATGTAGCCCTGGTGGCCTTTAAGGCAGCCCTCACCTCAGCTTCTTGTCTCTCATTGAGCCACCTTGCCTCCAGGAATGTGTGCTGATTAAGTCCCATAGCTGGTAACTGTGTTGCCTGGTTTATGAGGTCATTTAATGTTCAAAGCCCTCTTGTGAACCTCACATTGAACCCTGGAGGGCGAAACCTTGAGAAGGTTCATTTGTGGCTACTTCCCCTTATTCTCCTCGCTATTGTTAGCAATACCATCTATATTACCCAGAGAAGCCCTCCCTCCTCATGTAGGATATCCTGTTATGTGCACAAATGCTGGCCTAATAATTTAGTGCTCATCAGAAATAGCAAGGAAGGAAATGCATATTTACTGGGAGCTTACTTAGCATCAGACCTTCAATACATTATCCCATTTAGTCTTGACAATGGTAATGCAAGGTGGAATTCTAGTTTTCATTTTACGTGTAAGTAAATTAAAGTATAATTCATTGATAATATCTGTCCAAAGATATACGGCTAATAAATGACTGATCCAGAAATATGATCCAGACTTTATCCTCTAATGTTGTTCTTTCTGTTCCAATATACTGTATCCTGACAATAACTTTTTCTTAGTACAGAGAAATTGGCCTTTCCTTCATTTGACACTTCTCTGTAAACATGCAAATAAGCACTTATTTGAATGTGTTTAAGCTAGGTTAGGATGTGATGATACCCCAGTGAAATCAGTACCTTTGAGGATTTATAAACTAATATACACATGCTCAGACACTGGAATAAATGATTGCCCTTTGGTTAAAAGCAATAAGATGGGAGAAGCTTAAGGTAATAGGATGAAGAGAAGAATCAGGACTCAGGATGGGGGAATGCTTCTGGCAGAGCGACTACCTTAACAGAGATCCACAGGAAGCATTGGCATTACAAAGCGAGAGATGAGCTGGAGTGTGGTTGGAGAGATGGATCAGTCGAAGCAAAGATGAGGGAAGGTAGAAGGCTTTGGATGTTTAGAAAAGCTAAAGTTGTTCCAGAGGCTGCATAAATTATGTGGAGGTGATTACCTGAGAGGACAAGTGGGCACTTCCATCTATCCCTAGACACCGCACACTGGGCTGCAAAGGTGAAGGAACCCTCATGACTTTCTGTTGCCAACTCCACGCTGACAACAAAAAAGAAATGCAAAAGAAGTCTCAGCACAAGGTACCACTCAACAGTTAAAACAACCCAGGAGGCAGGGAGTCCTAATTCATAAAGCCCAGACAGGAGGTAGAACTCAACAAGGCCCCAAACACTGAAGAATTTTGTAGTGTAGGACAGGATCCACCCCGTAGGGAAGTCGATGTGCATTCCAGAGAGACAGAGTGGTGTTAGCAAAGGGAGGCCGAGTAAGATGTTGTCTCTGATTCTGTATTTACTTGAGTCACTGGGCAGTGAAGGGTATAAGAAGATATCAGGGTACACAAACTAGAAGTTAGGATTCCCATCCACAAAATGTTCTTAATTTTCCTAATGATCCTAAAAAGCCTGATAAAAATAAAAATTTAAAGGGACTAAGTCCCCAAATTGAACAAATACAGGACACACACTCAAATACTATGAAATTCTAAAACTAAGTACCTTTCTTGTCCTGCTCTTCTGTTCCAAATACTAACTGCGTGTCTGGTTCATTGTAGGTGTCCAAAATACTTATGAGTGAGTTAAAATAAAAAAAAAAAACAGTCTTTTAACCTTGCTAAGCAGGCGACAGACTGCTAGAGCCCACCAGAACTTTGCCAGTGGGCCACGACCCCATGGTGATGCACAGATGAATGGAGATGGGTTGGTTTAAAGCATAAGAGCTAGCTAGAAATGTGCTTAAGCTATTGGCCAAACAGTATTGCAAATAATAGTTTCTGTGTGATTATTTTGGGCCTGGGCAGCCTTGAGCAAATGAACAGCCTCTACCTACAGATGGTCACGCCAACGTGGCTGACCATAAGTATTGTAACTATAATTTTTGCTTGATACCTGTTTTGTTATATGTGATTTTGCTATGTTCTAGTTAAAACCTTCCTTTTTATTTAAATAGAAAAGGGGAAATGGTGTGGGAAGTCCTGTCTCTGTGCTGCTTTCATGGTTAAGGAATAAAGCTTTTTTGTCCAATGGCTTACCAGAATAGGACAAGGTGGAGATTCCAAAAAGATAGAGTGGGAGAGAGTAGACAGAGTCAAAGGGAAGCCATGAAGCTGCTGTAGGAGACAGGTGCCCTGTCAGAGCTCACCTGAACTTTTCTGGTAGGCCACGACCTTGTAGTGATACACAGATTAATGGAGATGGGTTAGTTTAGGACATAAGCTCTAGCAAGAAATGCACTTAAGCTATTGGCCAAGCAGTATTGCAAATCACGTAGTTTCTGTGTGATTATTTTGAGTCTGGACAATTGGGAACAAACTAACAGGCTCAGTACAGCTAAGGCTTAATTTTCTCACCTGCATAATTGCCCTGATATTACACAGCAAAGCACATATCTGATCTTAGTCTGAACCTGAATCTTGCTCTACTATATACCACCTGTTTCTCTTTGAATAAAGTTAGATTAAATTTAATGATGGACAGTTTTCTGGGAAGTGTAGATGTTATAAGACATATAAATCTAGTAAAGAGTTAATAGAGACTTAGGTATATATGAAGTTTATAGCTGACATTAGCTAACATTATAATTGTTAAAGGACAATCTTTGAAAATGGTTAACACATGAATTTTCATACATGCATGAAAAAGTAACTGTGGGCTAGAGACGTCAGTATACTAATGACACGGCTGCTAACAGTTTACAGGCAACTCAGAGATAATCTCCAAACAAACACACACATACATAGATCTGCCGGTGATGGAAAAATTAGTCTCTTCTACAGTGAGAAAGGAAATTCTTCAATGAATGGAACTGGGGAAGTTTCTGTGTCTACAGGAAAAAAAATACTTTGCCATTCCTTATCTATAATTCACAGAGCTGTGAAATAGTTTTCCCGAAGGGAGACACAGATAACGTGGAACAGACTGCTTTACATGTCTATAGTTTTCCACTGATGTAGATTTTTCTCAAAAAATGTTGGTATCATTATATACCTAATGGACAAGTTGTGAGAGATAATTTGATCATATATATATA
>NW_026067930.1:13494300-13528244 GCF_014885135.2 Alexandromys fortis | reverse complement strand
GAGCTGACGAGGGAGGGGGACTTGATTGGGGGAGGGGGAGGGAAAGGGGAGGCGGTGGTGGGGAAGAGACAGAAATCTTTAATAAATAAATAAATTAATTAAAAAAAAGAAAAATAGACTCCTAACACTGCATCATCTGAATATTCTAATGCTAAACCTACAAGCTTAGGAACATACCATTTACACAGTGTGCTCCACATTCTGACTTTCTCTTACGTTATTGTTTATCATGGACATCTTTTCATGCTAAGAAATATCATGGTATTTTTGACAAATAAACAATATCTAAAGTTTCTGGAGAATTTTGCTGAGGATTCCTCTGTGATTTGTATGTAAATCAGTAAGGTGTTTTTGCTCTATGCTAAATCATCCTTTTTTGTTTGTTTTACCAAAAATGTAATTCCAGATATACAAATGAGAATTTGCATTTGACTAGACATAACCTATGTGACTGAGCAAAATTCATTTCCTGTTAATTTCTCTTCATTTCCTTAATGGGTAGGAGAGATATTCCCGTGGTGAGATGGGGAGAGCACAAAGTAAAGCTCCTGAGATCTGGTTTCATGTAACACTCACAGTCCTGAAGCACCTGTGGTGGCCTTAAGGAAAGTTGAGAAGTCTCTGAATGCCCAGTGTTCATTAGCACACCGTCAGACTGACCTCACTTCTGAAAATCAAACAGAAAAGTTATGTCGATAGCAAGGAACAAAATCAGAACCAGAGACCTGCTTTAGAAGGCATTATCTCCAATTGGCTGGTTCTCTCTGCATAATGTATCTGTCTGCTTCGTGTAAAAATCTTTCCGTGATACCTGAAAGGGTCTTTGGGGAGTTGGACAGCTCCATATCCATGTCAGTATCTCTCCCAATTTCAATGTCCCTCACATACAGTACAAAATACACAATGCTGAGTGGATGACCAAGTGACAATAACAGTTTAGCCCCCATCAAAACCCGATTCCTTAGTTGAACGACCTTCCCCTCCTGTTTCTGAGAATACACTATTCAAATCTCGCTCACTGTGGATGGGGGGTGGGAGAACCCAACTTGAACACTTCTATATTCTGTGTCAACCGTGTAATCTATTATCACTCACCAACGACAATTGATAGCTTGATCTGTCACAGTCTTAAAATCCCTGTCTGCATGTCCACGTGTGTGTGTGCATGTACACATTCACTTGTGTTATGTCAGTGTTGGCATGTGTTTCATACCATACGTGTAGAGGTCAGAGGACAAACTCTGGTGTCCTTTGTATTATTTGAGACAGGATGTTTTTCCCCCTTCCATATACACTGGGCTAGACTGGAAATTTTTAGAGGCTATCCCATCTCTGTTGTCTGTCTCCCTGTAGGAGTGATGGGATTATAAACACACGGCCTGCTGTACCTAGTTTCACATGGGTCTTAGTGATATCAACTTAGGTGCTCACTCTGCACAGCGAGTACTTTACTACTCAAACACCTCCTCGACTCGCGCACATTTTTCTCTTAACCCTTTCTTCTCTTCTCCTTTCTTCTCCACTGTTACACAGGTGTTCTCTGCTACTTTTGACTACCCCAAACCCACCAGGTTGTATCAATATTGCCAACGCCACTCCATTCTTCACCAGGCGAGAGCAATGCTTTCGAAACTCAAGCCTGACCAAGCATTTTCCTTGTTGGATGATTTTATGAGTCAAACATTTTATCTGTAGTATTCAGTCCCCAGGATTATCATATTTAAGCCATGATCAACTTGAATGCAACCTAAAAGATGGATAAGTGAGATCCACTCTCTATAATTCAGTCTGTGATAGAGTGTGGTAATCGGCATTTCTAACAAGTTCCCAGGTTATACAATCCCGTAAGAAAAATGACCCAGAATGTTTTCTCCTTGTATCAGCATATATTGGCTCAAATAAACTCTCCAGAATAATTTTTTTGAGACACGGTTTCTCTGTTTAGCTTTGGCTGTTCTGGAACTTGCTCTGTAGACCAGGTGGATGTCAAAATCATAGATATGGCCTGCCTCTGCCTCTAAGGTCCTGGAATCAAAGGTGTGTGCCACCACTGCCTGGCAAGAATTTTTATGTGAGGTTAGCAGAAGAATGATAAAAAAAATGAGATCAGTTTTAGTGTGAACTCACTTTTACTTTAGGTCCAGTGTGGTTGGAAGTAACATTTCAAGCCTCACATTTGCTTGCTGGTTTCACCATCTCTCCAGAAGATTATACAAAGCTTACCTTCCTAACCTGTCTTCACAACAGTTATTGTGGATATAACTTAGCACGTGCCTGGCTAACTGGGTCAAGGTTGACGCATCTATAAGACTTCTTATAAGTCTAGTCTTCAACTCCCATCTTCCTTAGATCTTCTCTTTCCTAGATGGTAAGACCCACCAAAAGACCATGTTGTCAAGAATCCAGATAAATATTTCCCTTTATAGCTTGCATTTCCCCCATGACACTTCAGCTCTTTTGTCCATCCACTTTCTTCTCCACTTCCGTTTCCATTTTTCTGATTTTGGGTCCAGCCACTTGATGGTGGCAAAATATTTTCCCTACCAATTAGTATGGCAGGCAATGCTTCATTATGCTATCTTGATTTGAACAGAGGAATGGCTGTTTCTGCAGTCAACCTAAGCACACTCTTCCGGAGGGAGTTACTAAGTTACAACCCTGTATGACTACCACAGCTGAGCTAGACTCTGTTGAGAAAATATTTCCCTGTGTGTGGGTAGTTTGGAATGCTTGAGGAGAGAGATTATGGTCAGCATCAATAGATGTGTGTTGTGAATAAGAATAAGTATATTCATACCCCTAACATACTTCAAAATCTCTGGCTAACGATTTGCTTTCTGGGCTCTCCCTGAATTAATGTGCTGTTTTCTGTGCAAAGGATGCTGAGTCAGAGGTTCCTCCTAGGAGGAGCTTAGGTCTTTACTGCCTAAGGAACTAAAGTCCTGCCTTGTATCATTTTTCAGCAAAGAAACCTAAAAGCATTTGTCAAGAGTATTTTAGAAGTCTCTTGTCTAAAATCCACAGTCAGCTGCCAATTTAAAAGTAAATTAATTAATACTTGAAGTTTTCCCTTTGGGGTAGGGAATTTGAAAAGGTAACTGGACAAATAGGTAACATCAGAACATTCTAGGTGGCTGGGTCAGGTGATGACATGGTCTCAAATGAAAAGTGATCATGGATTTTGAAACATCAGCTGTAGTCAATCAATAACTGATACTAAAGTCCCTTCAAAGTGCCTTCAATGCCATAAAACCAGTCTGGCTGTTGTGTGCTTATAACTGTCATACTCTGCTAAGTTCTTCTTAATTTAACAGGGAACTTCTTTTCAAAATCGCATTTTAGTTATTTTGTGTGCGTGCGTGTGTGTGTGTGTGTGTGTGTGTGCGCACCTAGTGTGTAATCCAGTCTCATTACTTCCAGTGAGTCTAAATTATAAAATGATTATATAAGCCAAGAGACGCTGTGTTCCATTTCACATGATACCTATAAGGCTGACTTGTATGAATAATTTTGATGTTATCTTCTAGGGTGTTCACAATCTCCTATAATCATGTGACCCCTGAACTTGAGATCACGAGTTAATTAGTCCCTAATGGGATGCAAACCAGAGCAGACCCACAATTTCTCAGAAGTGGTGAGACAGTGTACTTTCCAGTCTCGGTGATACGTAGGTGGAGAAGACTATGAAGACAAATAAAGTCCTCAGGACTTACAAAAAAATAAAAAGCCTGCTTTAACAATGCAGCCAAATGAGCTGTGGAAAGTCAAAATTATGCCAAAATTCTGCTTTCCCAAGCTCTAAATAAGTCTGGCTGTCTTCACTCTGGAGGACCAAATATCACTGACGGAGAACTGCAGCATGCTTTGTCCTTAGCCCCTGTGCTGCGTCTTACTACAGTTTGCTTCCTCAGGGTGGGCATCTCACACCCATCAATCACGTTGCTATTTTCAGAATAGACACGGTGTTCTTTGGCCTCCAATAGACGTGGAATTGAATAGCGTTTTATTCGTTTACAAGACTCGATACCAGATTCAGGGAATAGAGAGAGAAGAAAGAGCTTTTTCTGCCCCCAGAGACATTTCTGTCTGAAATACACGTAACAGAAAACAGTAGATGTTTAATATAGCAGTGCTTGTTGGATGCAATTTGAACAACCGAAGCTTTCCTTTGGCTATTCCTGTTTACCTTCTTTTAAGTTGTCTTGACAGATGCAAACTCTCCAAGTGTCTTTCCATGAGAAAGCATGCTGGGGGCTCAGGAGGTAATTTTATTATCTTGGTTTAGTTTCTATTTATATTAAGGTAAATGATGAGTTTGTTATATTTGAAGTTTGGAAAGTTTAAGGGATGAGAGATAATTAGACGAGTCTTTCAGCCTCTGTCTTCCCTTAAATAAGTCAAATTTAGTCATCTTAAAAGCAATTTTAATTGTCAAAACATTGGCTTTATTCATGGTTTTTTGGATCCTGACAACCATCAAGACTTGGCAAGCAAGTCTCTACCTGCCCGGCAGGAAGTTATATTTAGATTTGTGTGAAACTGTATTTTCCCGTCTCAGACACACTTAGCCAGTGCTGCCGGCTTCCAACACTCGCACTTCTAAATAAAGAGAGTTTCTGGAATTCTCTTGTGACTGGTAGAGGTTTTCGCAAAGGTTCTCACCAAATCCAGGATAACCTGACACCGGTGGGCCCTCACTGCTTGGAGACAGTTTATTGTTGTTTGGCCAAATTAAACAAGTCCACTCTTCAATGCTTGTATACCGGCCCAACTGAGCTTGCTTCTTGACATCCAGAATCACACAGCTAAAAGAAAGAGTAAAGGAAGATGAGGAGAGAAAGGCAGCAGAGAAAGTGGGTAGGGGAGGGAGGAAGAGGATCCTCGCAGCCTTTGTTTATTCAGGGTTTACACTGCAACTTGAAAAGGGTCTTTAAAATCTAATGTGGCCCCAGAGTTAAATCACATTACATCACATATTTGTACCAAACTTTAGGTCGCCTTTCCAATGGATGTATTTAGTCTAGAACTAGAGTGGCAGGCACTAATAACTATTGGGTGCTTGAATGAATGGAAGGGTGCATGAGAGAGAACACTATGGTAGAGAAAGCACTTTGCATGTTGGTAAGTGAGGCATGGGAACAGCGGAGCTTATCTGAGTAAAGCCGAGCTGTGGGTTCTTCCAAAGCCTGTTGTATCCCTGATGATTTCCCATGAAGAGGATTGTTAGCAGTTTTCAGGAGCAGACTTCTTGCCATTCACGTTAGCTTGCTTGATATTAGTCAATGACAGTGTAACACACTGGGAGGTGGGACTTTGTTGATTGATCCAAAATTGTGAGTAGACAACAAACAAACTCGTACCTTCCCATCTACACAGGGCCGCCTGCAATCATACAATTCTCATGCTCTAGTTTTATTGCAGTTGCCATGATAAACCCGAAAACAAACAACTTAGCGAGAAAGGGGCTCATTTGGCCAAATGAGGGGAAGTCAAGGCAGGAAACTGAAGCAGGCCACTTCACATCCATAGGGAAGAGCAGAAAGAAACAAATACATTATCTCTGCCCATTACTGATCTCAGCTTGTTTTCTCTTCCTTCGTACTGTTCAGGGACAGATACATACAGAATCTATTTCTTCAATCATTAGCAATCAAGACAGTTCCCCCACAGACCTGATCACAGACAGGCATGATCTAGATTATTCCACAATAAGACTTTCTTCCCTGGAGACTCTACGATATGTTAAGTTGATAGTTGAAACAAGTCATCGCGTTGCCCCAGTCAGTCATTTATTAATCAGTCAAATCTGCTGCTCCTCTCTCTAGCACTTAGTGATATCATTCTAAGTGAGGTGCATAAAGAAGAGGAAAACTTTCAGAGTCAGAAGTTGTTAGAGTTGGTGTGAGGACAGTCAAGTTTTCTGATACTTTTCTGCATCCTAGAGAAGGAAGGAGCAACTAAAAGTCTACTTAACAGATGCTGGGTTAGATGGCTCGCTCTTCACTAGTGTCTCCCTGTGTAGGGGGGGGGGGAAGAAAAGGAGAGAGTCAGAGAACAAAGAGCCACAAATCCCTATTGTTGCTATAAAGATAAAAGAAGACATAATAGGGTTTGGCATGTCAGCATGATGGATAAAAGTTCTTGAAGTGCAAGGACGAGGGCCTAAGTCCGATTCTCTGGTACCCACATAAAAAACAGCTGAGTATGGCCCCATGTGCCTGTAAGCCAAGTGCTGGCAGTGAGGGGTGCTGTGTGAAGATAAGAGAGGATCCCCGAGATATAGTGACCAGTCACCCTAGGTGAAAACAGCAAGCTTCGGGTTCAGTGAGAGACTGGAGACAAAGTGTGCTACATAGAGCAGGATACCCAGCATCCTCTTCTGGTTTGCTTACGTGTGTGTGTGTGTGTGTGTGTGTGTGTGTGCACCCAAGCGCGCACATGCATGTGTGGGTGAGTCTATCTGTACAGACACATGCACAAGTAGATGCGCAACACAAACATAAACACATGCACCTTACAGAGAGGATGGGAGAGAGGGAGAGAGAGGAGGAGAAGAGGCAGGGGGTGGAGGAGAGAGAGGAGGGTGCTGAGGAGAAGCCAAGGAGGAGCTTGAATACACATATCTATTTGAGATAATGAGTTAGTCAGAGGACCACAACATCAGGAGTTGAAAGACGTGTGTATGACAGGGAGGCTCAGGAATTAAAGAACATAACTTTTACATCATACATTAGATATCTGTGAAAGCAAAGGCCTGGAAAAGTTCTCTCAATACCCCACCTTTATTCCCACAACAGCCAGCATCAGATCCACCTAAGTGAAGCTGTGAGATTTGTTGCTGTTATCGGAGAAGCAGAGGCCCCAGCAGGGGAAGGACATTTTTATCCTTTCCCCACCCAGCCTCAAGTTTCAGTGTAAGTCCTACAGTTTAAGGTGTAAGGAGGAAAGAAAAGATGGAGTTTAACATGGATTAAGGCACAAGAAATGAAAAAAAAAAGCTATTCCTAAGAGAATGTGTGTGTGTGTGTGTGTGCATGTGTGCATGCATGTGTGGGTGAACTCTTGTATTCTTTATTATTTATAAACAAAAGTATCTATGGAATGAGCAGATTTAGAGATGAATGAATGATTTGTTCCTAATCCTTGGTAAACAGAATATGTGGTAGGGGTATGGTAAATAGAATAAAGTGGCAGGGATATGGCCTCCACTAATGACTAATGTGTGGCCACCACACATGACCTCTTGACTCCTGTCTTGCACCAGAGTCTATTTTTTCAATCACCTTCCCTATATGTCAGTTGAAAGGGACTCAGTGCTTATACAAGCACAGTGACTGCTTCCGAAAGTTTACTTGCCAGGATTTGTCTTTCATCAGATTTAAGGCCACCCCAGGGAGATTCATATGTCCATAAGGTCATCGCACAGCAGTCTTGTCTTGCAGTGAAAATAGTTCTCCAACTAATGCATTCTTCATTTGAACTTGCCATAAAATCAGGCTATATTTAATAATATATTGCCTATGGTCGGTTACAAATGGAGATCTCTAGAGTTATTTGTAAAGAAGTTGTAAAATTAGGATTTCTCAAAATCACTGTAATTTCAATATTTGACAGGCATTTGATAGTGGAATGTTGAAATCGTTCCATAATTTGAATGGGGTTAAATTTCTTACATCAGCTTCTCGGAGTGTGATATTTTAAATCAAAAGGTATAATTTTTTCCCCTTAAGAATCAGTAGCCTCTAGCATAGTGAGGAGAACCACCCATTATTAGCGACATCATTCTCTGGCTGGGATGCTGAACTATGAAAAAGGGAGAAAGTGGGCTGAGCCCCAGCATTTGCCCCTCTTTTGCTTCCTGTCTGGATGTAATGTGACTGGCTGCCTCAGGCTCCTGCTGTCAGAACTTCCCTGCCTTGGTCAATTGCATGTTAGAAAGTAAACTAAGATCCATCCTTCCTTGAGTTGCTTAAGGGGGAAAGGAGACCCTAGCAGCAAGAGAATAAATTAATTGGCCATTTCACCTCTATTAGCCACTTAGTTTATTTTCTCTTATTTGATATTGGGAAAATAACAAACTGAAGCACATTCATGATTTTGTTTTATATATCACCATATTTCTGTGCACTAATCTTTAAAGTAAAATACTCAGTAAGAGTTTTGGGAACATTTAATACTATTAGTATATATTATCAGGTGACTTTCAGAGGACCCACTGTGATTCACACCAGTATTAATGAGTAATCAAGCTGATTTTAATGAATCGTTAGCATCACCAAGACTTAGTCTTAAAAGATAAAGAATGTTGTTAGCTGGGAATAAATGAATAAACACTGCTCTATCTTTTAAAACCATTCTCAAAGCAGACAGCATGCAGGATTATACTTCTATTTTATCCTTTGCTTGGTTTGCCGAATGAAATAAAAATTTCATAGGGCTTTTTTTATCAGCATTCTGAAAAAACATGCTTTCATAAAAGAAAGTTTGCAACCCAGAAAAGAATTATGTGCCCTCAGATACCCACCACTAAATCATTTATTCTTTTCATTTTTAGTAAGTTGTTTTATATACTATAAACTCACTGTATAAACAATTGCATATAATTTTATGTCTGGCTTTTATCTTTTAACATAAGATTTTAATATGTTATTTAAAACTCTTGCCATTTTTTAATAGCTATCTACTGTTTCATTTGACAGTGTCTCTAGAGTAGATATAGAAGTCACTATTCCACTTCTATTAATGACTGGGTTTATTTTCTGCTACCTGTTATTGGGAAAATAGCAAACTGAGGCACATTCATATGCTTTTCTCTACACGTTAATTTCTTTCTGTGCACTAGTCTTAAAAATAAAATCATTGGCTAGAGTTTTTTGATCATTTAACGCTCTTAGTATACATTACCACGTGACTTTTCATGCTGCAATCCACACCATCAGTAATGAATAATCAAGCTTACTTTAATAAGTCATTAGCATCATGAGAACTTACTCTTAAGAGATAAAGTGTTGCTATCTGGGTGCGGGTTGCACACTTGCAATCCCAGCAGTCAGGAGTCAGAGACAAGAGGATGATGAGTTCAAGGCCTGTCTGGGCAACATAGAAAGACCCTGCCACACTCAATCTGTTGTATTTTGAGACAAGAAAATGGAGTCGTTGTTTTCATGTATGTTCTCTGTCGGACACTTTTCCATGTTTATTATCCATTTATTTTTTTTCTTCTCTGTGAATTGTATATTCATGATAAGATTGGTTTTAATATGTTGGTTAACCTTAGATAACAAATACAAAGTGAGAGATTGCCTTAATAAATGGTTACAAATGGCTGAAAGCAAAAATATACATTATATATGACTATGTATATGTGCCTCTTAGTTAATTTAAGCCTCCCAGTGACATTCAAGAATATCTTGCCTCGCTTTGTAACACAAGGTGATTTCCCCACATATACTGAGTATTGTAAAGTTCAGAGAATATATTTCGATTATGTTTGCCTTGGGCATGTCTGTTTACTCCATGTCAACACAACTCCTGTTGATTGACTGCTTAGATGTTAGGAGCTGGGCACAATATTTCCCATGCCTCGTCTTAGTTCTGTCTCGCAATATTCCACAATGCAGGTATTATTTTATTAGTAAAGAAGCAAAGAGTCTGGGATCTGGATTACATTCGCCTAGTCGATATAATTAGTTCTAGACACAGGCAGGCACCCAGGTATATGTGACTCAATCTCTATTAAGTAGGGCTGTTTCCTTTCCTTCTCTCATTGGTCCTGGGGTTGGATCCTTTGCTCTGCAACTTTTGTTAGCTGTCATTTATATACTTGGAGCATTTGGGAATCACGGTAGGACTAAGACGGGTCTGGAGAACCTGACTGGGATCCTTGGATTCCATCTTTAAAAAAAAAGACATGGGCAATAAATCTTTCTGGTCACTTCAATAAAATAAACACAAACAAATGAACAAACAATAAAGAAACAAAAAATTAAAAAATCTGCTTTCTCCTCTGCTTTTGGCTAGACATGTACATACATAGGTGCAAACATACAGAGAGAGAGAGACAGAGAGAGAGACAGAGACAGAGAGACAGAGAGAGAGGAGAGAGGAAAGAAGGTGAGAGAGAGACAGTGAGGGAGAGAGAGAGAGAGGATATTAGGTGACAAAGCAGCTTTGTTTTGGAATGTTTTCTGGGAACAGATAAGTCAGTGTTCAAGTGGCAATCCCTTTCATGTAGTATTGGATTCGTAATGTTCAGAGCATTCTTTCACTGAAGGAGTTATGCTGCTTCCCCCCCCCCCCCCCGTGTACAAACTAATCTCTTAAGAGAACTTTCCTAAGAAATGTGGATCGAGAAGTAAACGTTAACACACTAAAACCTGATCCTCAGACTGTGCAATGTTAACACAGCCGAAGTTCCAGTCTACGTGAGGGATGCGGTTGAGGGGTTTCCTGCTATGCAAATGAACCTCAAATCTCAAATGCAAGCTCTTTCTAATCCCATCCTTCTTGCCCTCACCCCTTTTGAACTAACCTCCTTTTTGGCACATTTCAGGAGCAAACATTTGAATATCATTTGTGAGTTAATTCTCTAATTGGTGGTGCTTTGTGCTGAAGAAATCTGCTAGATTCTGAGAAGTTACCTGTGTGAACTTTAGTCCACCTGTAAGTTCAGGTTTTACCCTCTATAATCTAGCCTTCTCTCTGAACCTTGGCAGCTTTGGACCGACAACTATGGCATATCTTAAAGGATATGCTGCTACAGCTGAGTACCTCCCATGACCTTATCAGATCCTCCACTTGTTGCTCAACAAGGTCTAGGTCCTGAGCTTCAACCATCCTGTTTTACACTTGCAGGTGGAAAGACTTAGCCAATTGCAATGTTTGTTTTCCCATGATATGATATCTAATTGTAGGTTCAGATTCATTATTAATATTACTAAAGTGGTGTCAAGAAGCCTGAGCAAGACCACTACATATCTGGAAAGTTTGGCCACCAGGGATCATCCTTATCTTCTATGAATGCTCTCCTTTTTCACTCCCTACTCATGCTTTCCTCTTGGAACTCTGTGCATTGCCATGTTAAATTTAATAAATGTAATGCTGGATACCATTGTTTAAATGGAAAACTGTGACCGTGTCCTTGCAGAATCTTTACAATTAGAAAAATACCAGTCATCTTAATGTTGCTTGATAGGCTTCAACTTGTATAAATAGTTCTCCAGATTGGAACCCTGCTAGGCTGTGTCTTAATCCCATCCAGAAAGACTGATGACTTCAAAGATTTCTGCTTTGGTCCCACATCAATCACTCTGGGTGATTTCTCCCTCAGCATGTTGAGAATTCTGTACAGAGGGATTTCTTTTTTCAGAAATACTATTCCCAGGAAGGCTACAATACATCATCTTCTTGAATAAAAGGGTCTCACCTCAGGGCAATAAGAGCAGACGATCCAAGAACAGAGAGATTATTTATTTTTGCAAAACTCTAAAAAAGGATCCTGGGTTCACCTCGAATTTGGAGTTAGAAACAAAGTTCATAGACCATAACATGAAGGTAAACATAAGAACCAGTTCAGTGTCTGAAGCAGCTACTGTTTCACCCTTTGGCTTCGCTTCCCAGTTTCAAACCATTCACACTCTTTCCTCATAGACACATTCTTGTTCTGGTGGCCGAGAACTGTAGACATTTAAGTAAATTTAGAATTGAGAACTTTTCTTGGTCTTTTAAAGTTTTAACTCTCTCATCATTATTGTTTGGAATCGTCATTGTTTGGGAAAGTGTAGGCAGTGCCAGTTCTTAGGCCCTCATCTGGACCAGGACCTCCTAAGCATCACCAACAGTGCCACTACCTGGGGACCAAGCGTTCAAACATCCTAGAATATGGAGCACATTCTCATTTAAATGACTCATTTAAAAGCTCTCCAGGTGAAACAGTTGAATATTCAAATTTAAGAACCACTGGCCATTCCTTACCTCATTTGACTGGCCCTTCTGCTTCAGGATGAGAAAGGTATTTCTGTAGCTTCATCCCGGCTTGACAAAGTCTCTCAAGGCTATGTCAGACATGTGAACCTTAGGATAGCAAATGCCCCCAACTCAACTTAGTGCCCTTGCCTAGGCTTCTGATATAGTTAAGACATATTGATTTGTTGAAATAGGAGCGGCGGGGCTGCGTCCCCAACACCCCGGCCGCTTGGCTAGCTCATGCCCGAAATAACAACACACAAACTGTATTCATTTAAGAACTGCTTGGCCCATGAACCCTAGCCCTTACAGGCTAATTCTCGCACCTGGACTAGCCCATTTCTAATCATCTGTGTAAGCACCCCAAGGTGCGTTTACCGGGAAGATTCTAACCTACGTCCATCCTGGCCTCAGAGCGCAGAGCTATCGTGTCTATCCGGCAGAGCTGAGCATGGCGTCTCTCAGGGAGCAGAGCAGAGTCTGACCTAACTTCCTCTTCCGCCCAGAATTCTATTCTGTTTCCTCCTCCCATCTATCTTTTAACCTATCAGAGCCAGCAGTTTCTTTATTGCTCAGCCAATGAAATCAACAGATTGATATGACACTCCCACATCATTGATTCACCTAACTTGTTTATCTCACAAATTCCTTTGAAATCCCTGAGTTAAGTAAACATTTCTGGTGAACCCAAACGCAGCCATTTTCAGCCAGTCCCCATCAAGTTCTTCTCTTGGTCCCCACTTAAAGGGAGATTTGTAACTCAACTCCTGTTCCCCAGGTCACAGGGTATTGTGCAAGTGCACCATTGCATATTTTCATTGCTCCGTTCCTTTACTCTAAACCATTACAAATACATCTTTCTTCTTAATAAAATTGGGCATGATAAAACTTTAGTGCCTACATCTACGTTTCAAGGTATAAATTATGTTTTCATGTTATTAATCAGTAACTCAAGAATTACTATTACTTAAATTATTAAAGCAGAGGCTGTTCATTACTCATCTTTTATGGGAAATGCCATGCCCATCTTCACCCCAGGTTTGAGGGTCAATGACTTGATTTACAGAGAGTGGTGTCTGGGTCACGAGCGAGTTAACTTCATAAAAGATAAGTGAGTTAAGTTCATCTATTGATTTTATAGCTGAGCTGGGCTATAGTTGAAGGCATTAAGTGGTCACTGGGTGCTGGCTTTTGAAGGGGATGCCTCTTTACCTGGTCTCTCATATAATCTCTACACTCTGCAGATATGAGATGAACTTCATCTTCTGTCTCATGTTCCCCCACTGTTATTTTCTATTTCCACACGCCAGAAGCAGTGGGTTCAGCAGGACTCAGGCTGCAGTCCCTAAAGCCATGAGCCAATATTAGTATTTCAATTTTAAAGACATTTTATCTGGGATTTTTGTTAAAATGACAGAAGGTAACTAAACACTATTCCACACACCCTCATACCCCCATCTGAGTCTTCCTGAAGCCAGAAGTTTTTTTTTTTTTTTTCAAGTGCTTCTTAGCTCACAGGTACTGCTGCCCTAAAGAGACAGATGTGACTTTCTTACCATGACAGGAAAGAGTCAAGGAAAGAACGTCCCAGCTGTTCTGTCCCTTGGCAAAACAAATCTGATGAGCAACTTACACAGTCACTCAGGGGCCCTAAGGTCCATGATGCCAACAACCTGTTCGCTGTTGCTGTGTTTCTTCGCTGGCTCACTTTTTCAGCACCTTGCTTATTTTTAATCTATTCCAAAAATGCCCTTGCTCTCAGACACTTGCTCTAGGAACAGATTCAGGGATCCATAAGGAGGTGACTTCACTCAAGTCGTGCATACAGTTAAGGAGAGTGAAAAGTCAACTCTTTTTCTGCTAAATTGCAAGCAGTGTAAAACCACACATTTGTGGTTGGTTAGTATACAACTCAATTCTCACCAATATTCCCCTGTGGGGACCCAACATTGGGCAAACATGTAAGAAATTGGTATCTATCTGAAGCTAGAAGCTCCTGAAGCTTTTCACTTTACAAGTCCTTTTGTCTCTGACTGCAACCCATGGTCATATATCCTACCTAACTTTTGACTTACCCAGGGTCTATTTAATATGCATGGAAACATAATATTGGATATGCAACAAGCTATTAATTTACCTAGAATAGATAAGTCATGCACCACATCTCACAATAGGGTATAAGGGCATGGCATTTTGAATCTCACCAAAATCATATTCCTGGTTAATAATTCAGATGAGGTGAAAGTCTCAGCATCTTCCAACTCAATATAGTGCCTTTCTGGGTCATTTCACAATATATTCTCAAGTTACATTTTCCTAATTTTTTTTTAGTAAGAAGAAGGAAAAATATTGAGGATAAAGCAATCTATTCTTATGGAAACTCTTCAAAACTAGAAATTATTCAGAACAAATTTATACTGAAAAAGTCAAGTTTGAGTTTTTGGATAAAGTCTTTTGATCACTGAATATAAAACCTATGATACCGCCGGACATGTGTGTTATAGGAAGGCAACTTGTTCGTTCATGGCTGCCCAGACTTGAAATAACCACACAAAAACTGTATTAATTAAATTATTGATTGGCCTATTAGCTCTAGCTTCTTATTAGCTCATTCTTACATCTTAATTTAACTCATTTCTATTAATCTGTGTATTACCACATGGCTGTTGATTACCGAAAAGTTTCAAAAGTCTCCTGACTCTGCCTATTCTCTCTCTCTCTATTTCTTCCAGCCTGGCTATATTCTGTTAAGCCATTGGCCAAAATCAGCTTCTTTATTCATTAACCAATAAAAGTAACACATATACAGAAAGACTTCCCATACCATTCCCCCTTTTCTGTTTAAATAAAAAGGAAGGCTTTAACTTTAACATAGTAAAATCACATATCACAGAGCAGGTATCAAATAAAACTATAGTTACAATATTTATATATACTTTATCTTTTATCATAATGAAGGAAAACTATAACTCTCTATTCTTCAACTCTATCAAAGAGTCCAGAAGGATATCATATTACCTAAGTAAACAGGAAATGCATTGTAAGCAACTTCCAAAACTCTAGAATTGACAGAGACATCTTACTGCCCAGATAGTCACCCAAAATTCTTTAGTACATTTGGGGTATCCATATTCAGCCTACAGGCCAATAGTGTCTGGCAGACTTTTTCATGAAGCAGGAAATTTCAAAGACAGTTTCACTTATATTGGCAGTTTGTCAGTAATTCTTCTGTGTCTTGCAGAATGTCTGGCAGACTATTTTATGAAGCAGGAACCCCCAAATGATCATCTTACCTTTAGGCAAGTTCAGCAGTCATTTCTCTGTGGGTCCTGCATATCCAGTTCACACAGCATAATCTCAAACAGTCCAGGCAACAGCAGTTTCTTGCCCAAATGGCTGGCAAACTCCATAAGAAGCCTCTTCAAAGCCCATCATTCTCCTGGAGTAGATTAGTGATGCCAGGAGCGATGTGTCTCATTGTCATGAAAAGTCCTAAGTTCTTAAACTGAATATTCAGTGGGCAGTACCTTTCACTGGTCTGCAATGGTCATGAAGGTAGGTATCACGTTTCCTTGTCTGCTGCCTTTCCCATAAACTGCCCTGTGTATATAGTCAAGCTGCTCTCATCAAATAATGGTGGCAAGTATTAACAGCTTCCAAGTCGTATAATTCACTGATTGCTTGAATTGGTGCAGAGGTTGCTTGATAGGTCGAGCAGATGCCTTCAACATTATGATCCTGAGTAACCAAGAATATGTTATAGCAAGGGAATTGAAGCTTAAAGGAAATTAAGTTTTTTTTTTTTTTTTTTTTGAAATTAAGGTTGTTGATGGACCGAAGTATCTTTCCTAACCGGTTATGCTTTTTATGATGATGCACACAAACGCACAGACACACATATGTGTTATGTGATATTTTATTCTTTTGGCTTTTTGAGTGGCCCACTACCACACTCCCAAATAAATCACACAGTTATTAATAGTTATGAATGTCTGGCCTTAGCCTGGCTCATTTCTTGACAGCTTTTTTTTTTTTAACTTAAATTATCCCATCTACCTTTTTCCTCCGGGCTTTTATCTTTCTTATTTCTTACTTAAGTATATCTTACTTTCCTTCTTATTCCATGATTGGCTGGGTGGTTGGCCTCTGATGTCCTCCTCTCCTTGTTCTTTTGCTCCTCCACTTCCTCATTTCTCCTTCAATTTATCTTTCTGTCTGGCAGTTCTGCCTATCCTTGCTCCTCCTTCACCTATGAGCATTCAGCTCTTTATTAGGGCCATCAGGCGTTTTAGACAGGCGCAGTAATATAGCTTCACAGAGTTAAATAATAAATTCAGCATCAACAAAAGTCACACACCTGAAAATAATATTCTCCAACACCACACACACACAGACATACACAATACACATACTGACACACACATACACATGACATACATACACAGACACACATACACACAATTTTGATAAATGATATCAAGAAGTTCTGAATAAATTGAGAGATTGCCTCTTCTCATGAGTACAAAGGACTTGGTATTGTCTCTTTCCAGTATGATTTGTAGAGCTGGTGCAGCTATGAGTAAGATCTCAGTGAGAAAGCTTTGTGTAGATGAAGAAACAGATTCTAAAGTTTATGTGGAGGGAAAAAAAGCAAATGGCCAACTCCATATTGAAGACAACTTCAGTTAGAGGATAAATTGCCCAACTTTAAGACATACTATAAAAACAAAGTAATAAAGACAATGTCACATTGACCAAAGACTAGACAAATAAACAGAAGAGAACAGAAAGTGCACAAATAGATCCACATAAATATAGTCAAGTCATCTCTAATAAAGGACTGAAAACGCTATAAAATAGTGATGCTGAGTTTTCAATGAATGCTAGAACTACCTTACATTCCCATGCAGAAGTAATACTAAAGAAAAACGGAACTGATGCAGATTATATAGCTGCCATAAAAATTAGCTCAAAATACATCAGACTTCTTCGTAGAATAGAATAATGTCCCAGATTGACTCAAGTAAAAAAATGAATAAAAAGAAGAAGAAAAGGAAGAGAGAAAATAAAGCAAAAAGTGCGTAAACAGAAAAGAAAGGAAGAAGAGAGTGTAGTGAAGGGGGAAGAAGGAAGAAGGGGAAGGCAGTGCAAGAAAAAAAGGAAGGAGGACAGGAGTGGGTACAGAAGGGGAAAAGAAGGAGGAAGGGAGAGGAGGGGAAGTAAAAGAAATGGGAGAACCAACCCAATGTCTTACAAGTTTATCTCTAGGTATTTTAACAATGGGGGAAACAGATGAAATAAACTGATCTCAGGAGGAGTAATCAATCAAACAAACAAACAAAAAACTCACAAGAGTGTGCCAGAATTGCTGTTCCTTTAGTGTCATTCCAAGCAAGTGTGACTTGACTGGAGTCTGAATGGCAGAGTACACTTAGCACTAGGCAGAGACAAAAGCACATGGCCTTTGTCCATGCCAGTCCAGGCACGCACATCCCTCCTGGCACACCTAGGGAGGTGAGTGGCAATGTGGAGCAGCAGCATTAAACAGTAGATGTATGAACTTTGACACTGCACACGTACAGCTCGAAATCTTAACCCTGCTGCCGTGTAACACTGGTACCTTGCATACATTCCATAACCTACCTCTCCACTGGTTGCAAAATTGGCTGAATTGACGGGAGTCGTAGAGAAAACATAAACAGCACCTGGCACATAGTAGGTAGTGACTTAGATTAAGTACTATCGCAGATCCATCTTTGAGTCATTGACTATTGTTTATTTTACTTCCCACAGCTCTGGGGATGGTTCCTTGGAAACCACCTGTATACTGGCTGTTACACAATGGTACCCTAGAGCTCCGAACAGGCTAATACCTTTCCTAACATGTCCTTAATGTCCAGGGATTAAACCCAGCTGTAGAAGATCTTCACGAAGGTAGGGGGAAGGCAGCCTTTGAATAAAGTCTGTCATCTGCTATAGTCCAGAAATCATGACTCATTTCCCAGCCAGCATGTATCTATGTGTAAAATGCAAGGAGAAGCAACTACTTGCTTTTAGTTTGTTCTCCGTGACTCTTTCCATATAAAATGGTAAAAGATACAAAGGTTGAATGACCTAATTCAGACCTGGTATTTCAAGTGGGAAACATGTATGGACCCATCTATCTTATATACACATGCAGAGCCCTAGAGCAATCAATGGAGATTTTGAAACAGGGCCTTGTGGAAATGAATCTAGGGCCGAACATCATCACATTACATAACTTGAGGTTAAAGAAACAAAGCCCTGTGGCTGGGTGTGCCCGCATATGCAAGCCAGAAAGACACATAGAACATACCCAGAGCCCTGCCCTACCCTTACTGAGCAGAAAAATGAAACCAGAAATAATCATGTGTGTGTGTGTGTGTGCTAGAATGTTCTCTGAAGGTGGTCACATCAGAGAAGGAAAGAAAAGCTCAACAACTGTGAGCTAGCTTCAACGTGCTAGAGAACGGAGTGAGTGGGTGTGCTGACCTTGCGCCTGTCTTTGGAGTAGTTTTCATTGTTTGGAACCGATCATAATAAAGCAATAGTTCTTGAATCCTGCATGAAGATACTGAAGCTCAGAAAAATAAAGTCAAATACTGGCAAGAGGCACGAGGCTCACCACAGAGATCTGTGGGGTGGGGTGGTGGTTCACATTCCAGCTCAGATCTTTCTGACAGTGGGGCAAGGGTAGAAAGCAGAGCCAGGCATCTCTTTCTGATACTTGGCCCTATCCCAGGGACCTGGTGTGAAATGACAGTCAGGTTACCATAAATCTTCTCTTGGTAGGAGTTCGCAGCCCACCGGAAATGAATGCTCATCTCCTATGTGTTATAGCATTGCTTGTATTCAAAAAATGGAAGAGACTATGTATCTGAGACAAACAGAAAAACAGGAGGTCATATCAAGCTTGTCTTCATCTTTCCACAGCTTCTCAGGAAGAAGGGAAATTAGCCTCAAGACAGAATTAGCTTTAAGTTAACTGGGTTCATATAAACTATTTTTTTTAAAAAAATATGGGAAGTTCTTGTCTGTGCCATGCAGAAGCTGATTTTTTTCTGGTTGGTTTTCTTTTAATTTGTGTGCATTAGTGTATAAGCATTCATGTGTGTGAATGTACACATGTGTGAGAGTGTAAGTTACATGCATGTGGAGAAGAGGCATCAGGCATTGTCATTAATCACTCTCCACCTTGCTTCTTACAACAGGGTTTCTCACGAACCAGAGCTCAATTACTGGTTAGAATGGCTAGACAGAAAACCCCAGGGGTGCTTCTGCTTCTGCCTCACTGCTGCTAGAATTGCAAGGACATGCTACCATGCCTCATTTTTTTTTTTTTTTGCATCTGATGAGGATCAAACTCAGATTCTCATAATTGTACAGAAAGAACTTTACCAACTGAGGTATCATAATTTCTTTTCATGTTGACACCCCCCTTTCTTTTCATGTTGACAAAGCAATGGCTTTAGGAGATTACTTGGTTAGGGCCCTTTAATCATTAACTTGTTATTTTTGATGAATGTGGTCTACCTGTACAGCCTACATTTAGAAGTGATTATTTTCTTTTTGAATTTACACATTCATTTACTCTCTTACATACAAAACAGTGTTGATCAGTAGATTACTATGTGCCCCACATTATAGTCATTGAAGCTATTACAGAGACAATTAAGATGTGCCCTTTTTCTTATAAAACTTAATTCATCAATGAGAATAGCGAGACCTGAGCAAAGACATGGATACAGACACAAAAGAAGTCCTGATAGAGCTCAGAGGGTGGGATGGTCCAGAATCAAAGATCCAGTCGTTCTACAAAGTAGACACTGCACTATAGCCAAAGACAAGGAGGTGCAGTCGTCGAAGACAAAGTAGGAGAGAACCAGAGAGAACAGCATCTCAATAAGGAGCCCAGCAGGTATCAAGGCAAAGAAACCTGTAAAAACTCTGGGCTTTCAGGAAAGAGCATGCAATGAAAAAAAAATGTTTACTGTGGAACTTGAAGAGGAGAGAGAGTAATATGAAGCTTGAGATTGAAAGTGTCGAGCAATCAATTGCAGAGTTGGAAGAGATAGTTAAGACTTCATAGGACCATGAAGTGTCTTTGGCGGAAGATGTAAACTTTGGTCTTTGGGCTTAGATCCTAGAGATACATCCATGCAAAATTCCTTTATAAATGATATTCTTGATCTTCAAAAATGGTTGGAAACCTTAGAATGAACTTACAGGCTTACTACACTGTGTTCTGCTGAAGTCGTATTAAGTCTCTCTAATGGGAGTTTTTCAGGATTCTGAGACGTAGGTAATCCATATCTTCTGACCAATTAGAAAACTTTGAATCGTCTTGTAATATTTAGCTCTAATCTTAGATTAAGTGATTCTAATACTCAACAGTCCTTTCTTACTAACTGCTCATTTGGCTACTTCAATTCCTTTGCATCCCATACCCACACTACAACTCAGTTTCTCCTTTTTTTTCCTTCCCTTTAAAGACTGCTGCCTAATCTAAAATATTATACCTATAGAGCATCAATAACCATTTAAGAAGTTTGGTCCCTCTAAAATGTTCTTTCTGTGGAAGCCACTAGAAGGGACAGTGGAAAATACTTGGGAATTCCATATGTTCTAAGACTCAGCCTTTTAAGTTTGATCAGACCAGTTACCTAACTATAAATAATTTTAATATGAACATAACTACAGTTGACATCTGATTGCAACCTCCTAAGAATCCCAAAGTCAAGATAGCTCAGCTAGACTACTACCAAGCTCTTGACCCTAAATATATGATAGGTAATAGATATAACAGTTAGTTTAAGGCCTTAAGCCAACAGTTCTCAACCTGTGATTAGCAAGCCCTTAGTGTGTTGAATGACCCTATCCCAGGTGTTGAATTATCAGATATTTGCATATTAAATATTTACATTATGGTTCGTAACAGTAGCAAAATTGCAGCTATGAAATAGCTATGAAAATATTTTTATGGCTGGAGCCACCACAACATGAGGAACTGTATTAAAGGGTCATGCCATTAAGAAGGTTGAGAACCACTGTCCTACATCAAATTAACGATTGACGGGCGGAAAGCAGTGGTGTGGATGAGGAGTGGTGTTTTGCGTGGGAAACAAATGATGGAGAGTACTGTGTCTCGCACTGTCTTCCCCTCGGCATCTTTGGCTTGACTGCTCTTCCTCCATGCGTGTCTGCGAACCTGCTCATGCTTGCAGGCTAAATTTATATCCCAGCACTTTGATGAAACTTTCTTTGGTCATTCTTACACACCTCTATCTTTTTTGAAGTCAAAACCAGTTGTCTACAGACTCATAAACCTTGTAAAGAAGACTTGAGGGCTGGAAGCACCTCGGGCTTAACCAAAACTGACTGAGTCAGAATCAATGAGGGTGGGCACTAAATGCCTCTCTCGGCTCCCATCAATTATTTGGGCTGGTTCGGATCCGTTTTTGGAAACAGTTCACCCAGATTGCGAATCTGAAGCTAAGATTACTCATCATAATGTAATACTCTCATTGCAATGAATCTTTGAAGAGCAGGACCCTGCCCTTTTGTTCACTCACTTCATGAAGATTTATTGGCAGCTGGTTGTTCGCAAGGCATTGTGCTAGGCATAGGCAGCACAGAAATGAACAAGCATGGTGAGAATCTATCTGCACGAGATCTCAGGCCTTTGCCGCAGGGCAGAGGAGCAGGCAGTGACTAAGGAGGCAGCTGGAGGTGGGAAGCAGCAGCCGGCTCAGCTGGTGCTTGAAAAGCCCTGAAGCCTTCATGCACACCGCCAACCCAGCAAACAGGTAGGACTAGGATGGGAAGGCTGTCTGTCATCTCTCTTCTCTTTATCCACTCCTGTACGGGATCATCCCCTCTTCAAGACTTTCCTAGGCACTCCATAGAAGCCATTATTTACATAATACCATCTGTCAGGCCATAGGATCAGACTTCCTTACTCAATACAGTTCCGTGGGTGTCAAACATCCTCATCTACCCCTTATTCTTTAGTGTGTTGTAGAAATAAACTTTCTTTACAACAAAACCCCTCCTATGTCCACAAGGATCCTCCTGTATCCTTGCCTACTTGGTGATTTAGTTGATAATTGGAAAAACCACTTTTGCCATAAACCTATAAATGCAAGATTTTCATTAATCTTTGGACTCCCTCCTCTAGATTTCTTGCCACATTCCGTAATGTACCTTATAAATTGTTCTTGGCCTTGTTCTTTGGTATTGCTTAACTCTCATTCATTCTGAAAAACATTCACCTGGGTATTTTTTTTAAATCAAATCTATGAATAGTCTTCTTTAGAATACACATAAAGTTTCTATTTCTTTGCAAGCTTTAAGGACTTACAGTTACTGGATCTGAATATGGAGGCACATACCTTCAACCCCAGCACTCTGGAGGCGGAGGCAGAGTCAGCTGGTTTTCTAAGTTTGAGGCTAGTGTGGTCTACAGTTCAAGGTATAGGTCAACCAGGAGGACACAGAGAAACCCTGTCTCAAAAAAAAAACAAGGGATATTATTATTATTATTATTATTGCTTTGGATTTTTAGACAAGCATCTTACTGTGTAGCTCAGATTGACCCTCAATTCACTGCTATCTTTTTGCCTCAGTCAACTCTAATTTTAATTTTCATGTTCTGTGTCTAAAGCTCCAGACACTAGCTACATGCTAGATATAAAATGAAAATTTCCCAAATGCATTTACCCATGCAACATTATCAGGCAACAAGTATTTCTTCAGAGATACCAGCACAAGGGAGAAACTCATTCTACCAGACTTATAAATGCCTACATTTTCTTTCTAAAGCATGCGTGTCCACAGCTGGGAACTCAAGATACCATTTCTGAGAAACTCCAGTCGCTTGTACTGTCAAGCTGTCTTCAAATGATCCCAGATCCATTTCCAAAATCAAACCAAAGAAAAACAAAAACGTGCATGTGAGGTATAAGTTAATGGAATAGATACACACTTTTTTTAAAAAAAAATCTCGTGAATTAAAATTTCACATCTTGCCAATAACATGTAATGGTAGTCATAGTCCATAAGGTATTGCTGGTCTCCATACACCTAAGATGCAAACCTTTTTTTTTTTTTTTTGGCAGAGTCAATGGAAGGATGGGATGAAGCTGAGGGATGATGAAAGGAGGAAGGGGTCAAGAAAGTCTATGGAGGAAATGCTTCCCAAGTGAAAGCACAGAAAATGATAGGTCTCCTCCAGAAGTGAGACTCTGTGCAGTTTCTGACAATGGTTCAAAGCGGTCATGCTTCTTTCATTCCGAGATGCGTCAGCAGAGGACGGTTTCAGTATTCCCATCGAAACCAGAAACGCTTGAGATTTATACGATCCACACCCTCAAAGCCAAGGCATCACCTGGCTTTGCTGCAGGCACTGCTGAGCTTAGCATCTCCCTTTCAAACAGGAAGAGTTTCCTGGGAAACAAACGGAGCCAAACACAGCTGGAGCAGGGCCAAGGCATTGGCTCAAGCGAGGCTTAGTTAAGAGCCAGTTTCTGCCATTTCGGTTTTTTCTCTCCTTTCCCCTCTGCATTCCTCACCATCAGCTGTGCCAGCTGCAGTGGCTGGGCAGCCAGGGAGATGCATCTGCAAGAGATCCAGCCAAATACTCTTCCTCCACATAATTCCCTGCACTCAGGGACAGGCATGACTCAGCTTCACCAAGTACCCCAGAATCCAGACATGATGGGAGATTTCCCTTGAATGCCAGCTTGATGAGTTCTCAAATCACTTAATTATTGTTAGCTAATTGAACTCCACGTAAACAGTCACCTGCAGTGACTAATGACCAAGCAGAGGAAACTAAGGTCGGCTGCACGGACTTGGCTTCATTTCAGAAGCCTCGACTTCTGAGCCTTGTCAAGGCTGAGCTCACTTTCATTGAGGTAAAAAGGAGATGATATAGTAAAGAAGAAACCAACTTTACTTTAGGGGCAGTTCCTACAGAGAATGTGACTCTCTGAAGTGCCTTAACAGTTTAGTTTCATGAGGCTAGGGGCACAGGGGCTTAGGGTATTCTATCTGATACATGCTCTCTGAGTCTTCACTTAAGAATGAGAGTCCATGTACTGGAATTCCTCATGATGTAGGAAGAACAAACATGGACAAATACTAACCGTGAAATGCTTTTGCTTTTTGTTTACTACAGTGAGAAGGTACTGTCTTTATGTAAGTTTAAAATCCTATACTCAAAGAATGTAGCTATTTCTTTAGTACATGTCTTGTATTCCTTTTGGTTGAGGGAGAAGAAAAATGTGGCCAACCTCTAGCCTTGAGATGAATTTGTATCTTAAATTTTACTTGTTACAGTAGGAAATCTAAACCTGGTTGTTTAAACATGAGATAAAACAGATTCTGCCCCCCCACCCCCCCCAAAAAAAAACTCTGCTTAGAAACCATCCATAAAATGGTTGACACGGAACACCCTGTGAGGATAAGGCAGAAGAGGTGTGCACGGCCATCCCATCGCTCTTGTATTGGCAGAAATTCACAGTGCCTGAGAGCGTGCACAATAACTCCTCACATTTAAAATCTATTTGGATAATGAATAAATGTCAGAGAGAGGTACTTTATCAAAATACAAGCAGTGACAGTCAGGGACACAAGAAGATGAAAGGATTAAGCGGCAAAAATACGCTCTCACTAAAGACTCAGGACAAAAAGAAGGAGAAGCTGGAGGCTGGAGAAAGCCGTACTGCTTGGTCTTTTTCCCATGGGAATAAAAGCAACAGAGCAAGGTGACATTCAGCAGCATAAATAGCATTTATTGTGCAGTTTCATGTGAACCATGCACTGGTTCCGGTGGAAAGGTCAGAGCTGGCAGTCAAGCTCGGGTTCCCATTCTCACGGCATCCCTTCGTGTTTACCTCTCCAGTAAGTGAAGCAGCTCTAAAGCCATACCAGGAAGGCCATCTCAGAACACACTCAGGGTGAAACCTACAGGATATGACCTAGGCTAAACCTGTAGTTCTACCCCTATGTAACTGGGTATAGGAAAAAGGCCTTTAACTCTTATGCATTGGGTTCTCATTTGCAAATCGAGGGTCTGAACTGCGCTAACTCTCTGAGTGTGTGACAAGAACCATGTGCAAAAGTAAAAAGTTGTGTGCTTAACTCATGCCTTGGGAAATATTGGGTTAATTCATTCTTTTTCTGGTGCTCAGTTGTTTACCTAGATTAAGAAAGAAAAATGAAACTCAGTGTTAGCCTGTATTAGACATTTACAACATATCCAAATAGCCATGAAAATCAAATAAATCTTCATTTCTTCCTCACAACCATCCCAAGAGCTGATTAAAACTTAACTTCAAGGTGATTAAATTTTGCTATTTGTCATAATGGGATCTACTAGAATCTATTTCTTCTACTTTGGAAATGTTGCTCCCTTATGAAGGCGAAATGGGGGATGGAGAGTTGTGTCCACAAGTGAGAGAGCTTACTGTTCTAACACAAAACATGTTCAGTTTCTAGCATCCAGATCAGGTTGCTTGAAACTGCCTCCAACTTTAGGGATTTAACACCTTCTCTATGGGCATTGCGTGCAAGTCATACGTGTTTACTCACTCAGGAATACTCACATATATGTACTTAAGAATACGTAAAACTTTGAAAAGAAACTTCAATAGATTATATTTTACTCAGATCATATTGGAGAGTTTATAATTAAATGAAAGGTTGTCTTATAATCCATTAAAATCATATTTGTATCCATGGTACTTGGAAAACAATGGCATTTGCTCTGGTTCTCCTATTCATAACCTCAAAGAATGTTCAAATCAAATCCCTATTATAATGAGAGTCTGGGGTTTGAAATTGAGTGCCTGACGGCTCTGAAACACTAAAGAGCTTCCTTGGACCATTCTGACTCAAGTTTCCTCCATTCAGAAACAAGAATGAAAACAGAAATGTTGAATGAACATCTTCACATTCCAGTAACTTCCACTCCCTGGTAACCACCATTCTGTCTTTGGGCCTATGAATTTAACTGCCTGGGGTAAATCATTTTGCATCATTTTCTCCATGGTCAGCCACGCTATCAATGTGGTAAGATATAAGACATTATAAACATAAATACATAAAGCTTTTATTTGTCAATGAAATTTTAATGAGGCTGGAGAATATTTTTGAAATACTTGTGTTCATAATTTTACCCTCACCTGCCCTATAGGGTAGTCGTGGGATGAGACTCTGTTCACAAGGTATCACATACCTCATAAACAATCGCTAGACAAGTGTTTTTCAACCTTTCTAATGCTGCATTTCTTTAATACAGTCCCTCAACTACTGAGACCCCAAGAACAATGGCAATGGGTTTTTGATCCTACTGCACCTATTGGTTTTGTGGGAGCCTAGGCAGTTTGGATGCTCACCTTACTAGACCTGGATGGAGGTGGGTGGTCCTTGGACTTCCCACAGGGCAGGGAACCCTGATTGCTCTTTGGGCTGATGAGGGAGGGGGACTTGATTGGGGGAGGGGGAGGGAAAGGGGAGGCGGCGGTGGGGAAGAGACAGAAATCTTTAATTAATTAATAAAGAAATAAATTAAAAAATACAGTCCCTCATGTTGTGGTGACCCCTAACCAGAAAATTATTTTCATTACTACTTTATAACTTTTATGAATTGCAATGTAAATAGTTTTGGAGATAGAGGTTTGTCAAAAGGATAACAAGCCACTGGTTAAAGACAGCTGCTCCAGATCCTCTGAGTCAAAATTACAGGAAATAAGGGTCAAGAAATCATGAATCTGTTTTAACAATAGTCTTCCAGGTGGCTTTTTTCTTCAGGGAAGGATTTGAGGAAAAAAATTAAGTAATGCAATGCATAAAAATAATCTTAGAACCATAATACATTTATACAAACATAAAACATATTCTATTCTCCTACTGCTTTACCAACCCTTATTTTTGCTTTCCTCTCCACCTCTTCTCCAGCCCTGTGAGGAAGTGTAGCCAGCTTCACCTGTGAATGCTTTGAATTAATTTGGAGAGCAGGTATGAAGTGCGTGGAGCATAGGAAGTACTTGGTAAATAGCAAATCTCTTTCCCTGTCTTCGTTTGGACTAATTCGTGTAAGCATTATTATGAGCAAAATGTACTCGACTATCCTCACCAGAAGCATCTAGACTGAGGGGAAGAGAAGAGGCCTGCTGTTTGATCTGCACTCGGTCAATATCTGGGAAGATGGGATTGTTCCAGCTGAAATTGTAGAGTGCATTCGGTCCAGTCTTTTCAAGGTACGCTCCTTAGACAACATGAATTCCAAGTGTGGTTACAAATGAAGCTTTCTATCCTTACTGCTCAGATAACTCAGAAACCCCTGAGAGTGGGACCTAGAAATCTGTTTTCAAGTGGACTCTATATTCTCTTGTTTGAAAATTTCATTCTTTAGCCATCAGCCTTAACTATACATGAAAGAGAGTGGGGAAGCCATCTAAAAATATGAAAACCCAAGATTCTTTCTGAAAAATAATATAAGACTATCAAAGGTGGTTGGGGAACAAATGGGGGTTAGGATAGATGGGCATAGGAGGATAATATCTACCAATTATATATCTTTTTCCCTTGAATATGTCCATTGCATTTAAATTAATCCACTGTAAAGAGGAAGAAAAAAATTAAAGTAGGGAATTATGAGGATTTATGATTGAATTTCTTCTTTTAAACCAATAGCATATAACACGAACTCTCTGTGAGACTCTAAAAGAACAACTACTCTTTCTCTATGTTGGATTCATGGAAACCAAAGCCAGAGTGAATTAGATGCTACATTTCTCCCTTAAGCTGTCATGTAATAAGACACTGTTTTCATATGACCGATGCACAGCGCTGTGCTCGGGAACCCCAGCTAGGCATTAAGCAGTCTGCATTTTTAATTACTAGACTAATATTTTGTCAACTGTCAAATGCTTGGAAATAGTTTAATACCTTCCCATCTCAGTGAACCACATTTATTGATATTCATGAGTTGAGCTTCTCCAACACTGTCTAGACTGAATGTCAATAGGGTCTGTCCAGGGAGATGCTTTCCACAGAGCAAGGATATTAATAATGGAACTGAGAAATTATTTTTAATTTGGTTTAATAAAGGATTAGATAGGACAAGACCACTGTGGCCTCTCCATGGTCTGATGTATAAAGAAATGTAACCTGGCTCAGCCATGTTGAATACCAAAGAGGAGACATGACAGACTTAAAATATTTCACTTTCAGCTGACATTATTTTCATAATTCTACTGGTCCAAATCTGTCCTTTTATAGCAGAGTGTTACTACCTGTGTCTGAAGTAAAGAGGACAGAGGATTCTTAAGAGACAGCCTTCCCATTTCTGGAAACCTGAATTGTAGAAAAAGTGAATTAAAAAGAAAGTTAGAATTCCTCTATAAAAGTCTTCTTCAAAAAGGAAAAGGTTCTGGTTCTTAACTACAACTAGAGACCTGTTGGTTGCCACTGACATGTGTCACTTACTGCACCTTTATGCCGGTCTTGCCATGCTGGTCATTGTCGTGGTTCATAGGTGTTGCAGCTGGGCAATAGTTTTAACTGCTTTTCTCCCTGGCCAGCTTGCATAGTAGCTTCTGGAAGCATGGAAGTTAGCCTGCAGCAAAAAGGCTCTCAGATCAGAACCAGCTGGAACCATCTGAGTCCTTTGTCCTAAGTGGGCAGTCTCTGCAACAATAGAGACCCACCTTCAACCCCTGAGAGACAGACAAGTGCGACATTGATGTTCTATATTCCTCTGGGAATCACTTGAACTACCCAAACCAATCATTCAGAGGGAAGATTTATCCTGGTTTGTACTGATTTTTTTTTTTTTTGGTTAGGCTATGCATCTTATGTTCTTGTCAGCCAACGTGGCTTAATTCTTTTTAATACATGTATTATGTGTATATATGTATATACTGTATATATGTGTGTACTTATATGTATGTGTTTTATATGCACATATACTTATATTCTGTATAATTTTATGTAAATCTAAAATAATATGGTTTCTTGAATGTTTTTTAAAAAACATAGTTGTATTTGCCCCCTCATTTTTCTTCCTGCTGCATTGATTTTAAAGAAGGGAAATCATACCTGGTTCTAGAAACTTCCTAAGATGGTGAGGTCATAGAAAATAATTTCCTACTGACCCTTTGCTAGGTCAGCATAATTCTTCATTATATTTTGAATCTTATCTTTGTACCCATAGATAAGTGTAGCTACCACCCCTCATCAAAGAAGTCTGTTTTTACAGCAAATGAAGACCATTAAAGAGAAAGAAAACCACAAGTGGACATGATGCAGAAATCAATAGATCTTGAAGATCCCCAATTCCAATGGACATGCCTACAGCATAGCTCCTGCATCCATTGCTCAGGGAACAGCCCGGAAGGGAGTAGAAATATTAAGAGAGCCAGAAAACCAGAAAGTTTGCTCTGAAACAGTCTCTACTAGAAATGGCTTCATCAAACAAAACAAAGAATTGCAGCATCAAGGGACATTTAAAAGGTACAGAGGAGGATTTCTTGGGGTATCCGCTTTAGATGAAGAAATACAAAAACTAAGGACTGCAGTGAGGAGAATTTGCTTTTCACAGGGATGAGCTATTATTGTTTGTCCAATGCAAAGAAGTCAGACTTGAAGCCACATGCACACAAACAACAAAAATGGATGGCAACATGTTTTGTGTGTGTATGTGTGCATATGCAAACACACATGAGTGCATGTAATAATTATAAAGAAAGAAAAGAAGGCTAGCAGTCTGAGAGGTTGGGTATGGAAGGGTGTTGTAGGAGGTTGCTAACTAAATGCTGGGAAAAAGAAGGCAGAGTCAATAAAAAGCCATGGAGCCACCACCAGAAACAGACACATCAAAACTTTGCCAGTAAGCCAAAGCCACGTGGCAATATACAGATTAATAGAAATGGGTTGAATTTAGATGTAAGAGTTAGCCAATAGGAAGCTAGGCTAATGGGTCAAGCAGTGATTTAAGTAATAGAGTTTCTGCATGGTTATTTCAGGGCTGAGCATCTGGGAACCAACAAACAGTCTCGTACAGTAGAAAGGGTTTGGGGAGGGCATCTGGAAAAACCTGGAAGGATGAAAGGGAGGAAGGAAAGTGATGGAATTTTGTTTCAATAGACATATATTTGTAAAATTTTAAAGCAGCACACATGTCTTTTAAAAAGTCTCAGAAAATAGTTCAAGAGCAAGAAAATCATAAATAAATAATAAATAAGTCCACATTTTACACGCCTCTTACAGTCTGAAGCTGGAAGCAGGAGGACATGAATTCCAGGCCAGCTTGAGTTATATAACTTAGCCATGTCTTAGACAAACAATTACAAGTATGCTTGCTTAGTTGCAAAAGGCACTGGGTTCATTCTTGGACTGTACACACATGAAGGGAGCAATGGAGGCTTTGCCTAAGATGTTGACACTACTATCCTCATTGTTCATTCACTGCTGAACCAATCCAAATCTAAAAAACACACTCACTTGTCACCTTTATTTTTATTGTCCATTTGATTAGGCTTTTGCTCACACTTTTTAACAGATAACACTTTTCCATCACATTACTCTTCAATACTCCATCATTTGATGAATTTACCTATTCCTTTTTAACCCCATTCCACACTTCAATTCCTTCCTATCGCCACCCAAAACTGGCATCCAACCCTGTGTCTTATTTGGTTGTGCTGTAAGAACCACAGATCACCTGTGAATGAGAGAAAAGTGTAGCTGTGGTTTGCTTTTGCACTTACATATGCCTTTAAGATCCACTGACGTTTCTGGATCTCTGAACCATAGTGTATGACTATACACTTAATTTCACAGATGAGAAACTGAGGCCTAGGAAGTAAAGTTAACTCCTAAACAAAGCATTGCACAGCTGGTGAGGTGCAGGGCTGATGCCCAGGATACAGTGGTCCAAAGTTTTGTATTGTATTGTATTGTATTGTATTGTATTGTATTGTATTGTATTGTACTGTATTGTTTTCCTTTCAAAACCTGACATAAATTTGTTTTTACAACAGCCATATGCTAATCAAGGGGGTTATGTAACTTATCCAAGGTCATTCTGTGATTTTTTTTCCCTATTTAGTGTATCAGGTCAGAGTAGGAGGGGATGCCTTCTTTTACAAATAGCAAAATGCAAGGATCTAGAGTCTTAGAGACAGAAACTTTGTCTTGTGTCGGCTCAGTCTCTCCGCAGGCAGGACCTGAATGTACGTCGTATCTGAACTTCAGGCACCTAAGGAGGACGAGTGGGCATCTCTCCCCTCAGAGTGGCCTTCTGCCAATGTCCCATGCTGGAATGAGGACAGCACTATTGCGTTCCTTGTCCAAGGCTGACATGATGCAATAGGCCTGGTGACAGGAGGCTTTCCTTTCTCTAGTTGTCCTTGGACATGGTTGTGCCTCTTGGGGTTATGTAAAACTCCTTGTATTCCTTGGCAGGTGGCCCTGGGAAATTAAATGCATGATTCTTGGTAAACTTTCAAGCTGAGTGAAATGAAGAACTGGTTATCCTGAATAACTCCCTGAACTTTTAGGTCTCTACACTCGGAATACAGTATTGTAGACCAAACCATCTTGACCTCAATTAAATGAAAGAAACAGAAATTGTTCATGTGTCTTCTTAAAACAATTCATTTCATCTATTTTGTATCAAGTGATCATTCAGAGCAAGGATTATTTTGACATCAAACAGAATAAGGAGAGAGAGAAGACCCTGAAATTTTAGAAGTATCAAGTGGAGTTTTCATATTCTAGCATAAACACAAGGTGTTATCTTAGTTGTAAAAAGTGAAATAAACTTTTGATCCAAATGAAGTCCAAATCTCAGGCTCCCTTCTTCCCAGTGTGACCTTGCCAGCTCCCTTAACCTTGACGTATTTCCTCAAGAATGAACTGAAGATAGTGGTATGCATTTCAAAATAGCCCTATGAAGCAATATGAGAAAAATCCATATGGTGTTCTTTGTTCACTATGAGGTAGTCATTAAATGGTGGGCCACCACCAGAAAGAAGACATTGGCAGGTATTTCATGACCTCAGCTGTTTTAAAGAGCTTTCTAGTTGAAGTTAAATTATACACACCTTTTTTTTTTCCCTTTGCCCTTTCAATTCATTTGGTAGAGGGCAGCATAGCTGGGCCTCAAAGCATTTGGAAGGTCATTCTGTGCATGAATTTATTTTGGCATTTATTTCTGCCTTCTTTGTTTTATTTTATCCACTGCCAAGGGGGCATTTTGATTGGCACGGGAGCCAAGTGAAACGAAGCGCTTACTCCAAGGGACATGTATGCCACAGCTCTGTGAGAATCACTTTTCTCTGCATGATGAGGTCTGACTTCTTTCCCCAGTGCTGTGTAGCTGGGAGATCTGTCCTGTTTCGCTGGCCCTGTCAGTATCATTCCTTGTCTACCTCATTCACCCACACCATTTGGCTCTATCAGTTCGGACCCAGAAACATGATGCCAACGTCCCAAAATCCATTTAAACATGGTAACGTCTGGGTTGAGGCTTACAGGGGACTATGATTAAATTTATTTTAAACCCTAAATGGAGGAAAAGGTTACTCTGCCTGTCTGGCACTTGATTTCATCACGCTGTCTCTTTCCCAGGAACGGGAATTCTGTTTACTGTCCCTTGGAAGATATCAATCACCTGAGCTCCCCTGTTCCCATTAGCTGCCTTTTTTGATCAGTGGCTCCAAAGTGAGTCATGTGAAAATGTCTACCCCTTTAAGCTGAGTCCCTTTCAAGCAGCCTGGAGATGAAATGCATTATTCAGTAAGTTCTGCAGCCGGCAATGCCTGAAGAAATTTGGGGGATGCACTGGCTCCGCTTCAGAAGAGATTCGGAAAGGAAGCAGATGTGTTACACTGAAGAGCCCTGGGGAAGGGAATGTGTAACAAACAGCAAGAGAAGTCAGAATGGGGGGGGACAGAAGTCTGAAATACCAGCCCCGGAGCTCAGTCCCCTCCACACACAGACCTCTAGCTAGCAGCAAACAGCACGCCCGCAGGAATTGCTGCAGAGATGCCCATGGTTCCCGGGGATGCTGGGTTTTGTACTCGGAATTCAGAAATTTTTGGGTCTTCGATTGGATCCTAATTTCTCTCTCTGAGTTTTTATTAATCATGCTTCACTTGGATGGCTTGTTGATTTTAAAGCTCCTCTCAGCATCGCTGCATCTATCTTTTGGTTATTTTTTTTCTTTTGCATTTGAGTAACAGGTCCTGGAGTTGTAAAGTTAAAGGGACATACTTCACCTAGAGTCTAGAGCTGGGAGCCTTTGCTGAGCATATGGATTTAAAAAACCCCAAACTCAACTGAGATGGTGTAATCTATGTTTACGGAAGAAAATCAGATCTGAGATCAAAATACTCTCCCACTCACCACTGAGATGTGCTACATGCATTAAAGGAGTTCTTGGAGAGATAAAGGGAGAATTAGTAGAGAGTATCAGGAGAGTCACTACCATAGACTTTTATAAAGCCAAAACCCATACTTTCAAAAAGCAGGATACATTGGGATGGATTTGTTTACTATAAGCAACATATCACCTAAGTAAAATACATCATCTAAGAGAACAGGAAGAAATCAAGTAAGGGAGTAATGTAATACTACAATAAAAAGTAAGTGCACAAGGACATTATGTTAGTATTAAAGGAAGCTTTCTTGGTGAAGGTCGGCCAGAAAGTTAAAGTTGTTTGTTAAAGATTATGCCAATTCAAGAAAACATTTCAGAAATGTGAATAATCTTTGACTTAAGGGAACTACTTGTACTTTAACAATCAGAGAAGAAACAGAAGAAAAGAAAGGTCTAACTATGTTCCTTAAGAATCCTCTTGGCTATGGGAAGTAGACAAAATTGTCAGGGAGAAAATTGGGATCTTGGGGGTGGGTTGGGAGGGGGATAAGGGGGGATGGGGAGAGAA
>NW_026067930.1:13466210-13490857 GCF_014885135.2 Alexandromys fortis | reverse complement strand
CCTGGTAAGCCAGCTCGTGGGCTACATAGAATATTAGAAATGGGTTAGAACAATATGTAAGAGCTAACCAATAAGAAGCTGGAACTAGCCGGGCCAGGCACTGTTTGAAAGAATACAGTTTCCGTGTAATTATTTCGGGGCATAAGCTAGCCATGCGGGCGGCCGGGTGCCAGGGACGCAGCCCTGCCGCTCCAATTTCAACATGGTAGGAAGCTCCCTATGTGAGAAGAGAGGTCAAGTAGATGACAGTGAGTTGAAAGAGGGGGATGATGAGAAGAGGGTGGTTTCCAATTGTCTTTGAAGACAGATTTTATGGGTTGTTGATGGACCAGATGTGGTCTGTGAATGGGGTGGGAAGGAATAAAAGACAATTCCAGAGCTCTTATCCTAACAACTGGAGGAGTGAAGTTGCCGTTTACCATGATGAAGACCTGGGGAAACAGGTGCTGTGGAGGAAATCAGGTTTTGATATTCTGCATTGTGATGTCTAGTAACACTCAAATGGTGATGGGAAGTAAGTTAATGGAAATATCACTAGGGAGTTCAGGTGACAAACTTAGACTCCAGATTTGGATGTAGACGCAGTCAATGTACAGATGAGGATATGTAATCACATGGGTAGTTACCATAGATAGGGAAGAGGGGTGGTGTGTGAAATTGGAGCTATAGAGAAGAGCGGATGAGGATGAATCAAAAACAATAGGCTGAGAAAGAGAGGCCACCCAGGTGGGACAAAAATGAAGTGAAGGACTCATGGATTAAAAAGGTTAAAACATTTCAAGGAGAACAGTGAAGATAACTATTGGAGAGTTCAAGTTCAAACATTAGGAAGAGTGGGGAATCAATGCTGGCACTTCATAGGAGTCTATTTGCTACTCTGAATCTGTATGACTTGACCTCTTTATTCTTGATAGGCTGCACTTGTGAGAAGAGCAGGAGAGTATATGATGAGCTAATCGGAAGCCCATTGGTTCTTATAAGAGTCAGAGCCTTCAGCTGATTCATTAATGAGAAGAGTTATTCTTTGCTCATCTTTTGGTATAAACCCAAGTTCTTCTTTCCATAAAAACAACTTGTCTGAAAGTGAGTATTTGATTTTTAGTTCCTATAAATAGTAGGGTATAGGGACAGACACCTACATCCCAGTTCAGAATAAGTGAGGATTTGTATAACCCCAGTCAAATCTTCTGAATCATTTTCCCCACACAATTCTTCTTTAAAATATATTTATTTATTTACTTTTTAATTAAATGTATGTGTTAGAAGATATACACATGGATGCCAGTATTTTAAGGAGGTGTCAGATTCTCTAGATCTGGAGCTACAGCTACCTGACATGGGTAATGGCAACTGAACTCAGTTCCTCTAGAAGACCAGTACATGTGCTTAACCACTGAGCCATCTCTCCAGCCCCATTTGCTGCCTTAACCTCCCGAGTACTGGGATTAAAGGCATAGACCACCACCACCTGGCTAAATTTTCTTTTCTTAAGTTAACATTGTTTTCTTCTCTTATAAAATAATTTTTAATTGAAAATAGATTCTTCTCTCATACAATACATCCCCACCATGGTTTCCCCCCTCCATTCCTCCTAGTTCATTCCCATCTTTCTTCTCCCCTAAACCCACCCTCCATTTCATTTCCTCTTCAGTAAAGAGCAGGTCTTCAAGAGATGACAGTCAAACAGGACAAAGATAGGTACAATAAGACAAGGTGAAAGTCTTCATAGTGAGGCTGGACAAGGGAACCCAATAGGAGGAAAAGGATCTCAAGAGCAGGCAAAACGAGTCAGAGATACACCCATCCCCACTGTCATGAGTCCCTTAGTGAGAGTAATAGGAGAAAAGAAGTTGTAGATGAGTAGCTTGATGATATTTCATATTTTGTAAATATCTGTCAGCCGGTTTTATAAGAGAAGAAAACAATGTTAACTTTATTTTTTTATATTTTTACATACAAAAACAAAGGCCCAAAATATGGTTTGTTGAAGTAGCTATCAACAGGATGTCAGCTGACTTCACGTTTGCTTTGGTCAGCACGGCCTGGGAACAGCAGTCGGTCCCCTCCCTAACAGCACAGAAACACACTGACAGGACTGCCTTCAATACAGAACAAAGAGCTTTCAGGGAAAATTAATTAACTTTAAAAAGGGAAAATTAGTCAGGTGATGGTGGCTCAAGCATTTAATCCCAGCCCTTTGGGAGGTGGAGGCTGGCAGATCTCTGTGAGTTCAAGGCCAGGCTGGTCTACAGAATGAGTTCAAGGACATCCAGGACTATTATATGGAGAAATCTTGTCTCAGAAAAGAACAAAAAGAGGAAAGGGAACCTACTCATGAGGTAGCATGCAAGAAGATTCACTTGGAAGAGTCACACACCTTGTTAGAAATCGCCTGTTGAGCCAGTGATTAAAATGAGATTCCTAGATGACTTTCATAATTTAAAATGTTCACAATATACAAATTATGCCAAATGTTTTTGTTCAGTGACAAAAGTAGAAAATGATTGATAGTGCAGCATTAATTACTCAGATGTTATATTGAAAGAAAAAAGCCACACACAGAAATCCATTCAACAAAGTTCCACAACATATTGTTTCTAAGGTCCTTGATGACAACTGAAACTTCTTTCAAAAAGTGGTTGTCTTTTTGTATAATGAGGGGAATGGTTGAAGGGGCCGCCGGGAACTTTCTAAGGTGGAGAAAAAGTTCTATACATTGACCCATAGGTGGTTTACATTATGTAGGGATTTGTTGAAATCTACTGAGTTAAATTTATAAAGGATAAAATATCTAAATATAAAACGATTTTCTAAATATATAGGTCATAATGTGACAGCACTGAGCTTACACATGGAGCTCACACATGGAGCTCACACACCAAGGATTCTATTTTCAAATGTTCTTACCCCTAAAGCCATAGGTCTTTAGTCCAAAATTCTTTGAGCATCCTAACTCCTGACCCTAGGTGAGCATCCTGGCTCTGGTAACTGGATTGATCTTCATCTCTTCAGAGATGTAGTTAACAACAGCTAGAGCTGGTATTCATGACCTGCCTCAGCAAAACAAGCATCTTTCTGAATGACAGTATCTTCGCTGGGTTTTGAGGAGAGGAACAAGAAAGGAGAATGATTTTAAGCTCTGAGTCATGTGAGGAAGTTGCTATTGTAACAATAGTTCTCAAAATCCAGAATCAGGCCAAGAGTGAAGACCAGAAAACCAGGCTGCAAAGTTTATCTGCATATAAAGCTGGTCCAAGGACACTTTTGACATTGGTGTCCACATGATTGATGCAGCTGAGTTGATAATGGAAGGCGATGCCCTTACAGGAATGGCATTTTGGCAAAACACAGCATCTTCTTACTAACAGTTCATTTTTTACATGGTTCTATTCATAGACTGCACACTTACATAAGCTCATTAGTCTGCTGTTTATCATATCTAAGTGTATCTATAGTTTCTAATTTTAAAGGCTTGGATTTATATGCACAGAAATAAAACACTATACACTTAGAGCATTTTGGCTTACAAAGCATAGGGGCCCCCATATATAACACGATCAGGGAAAGTGAGGTGTTTGTATCTTGTCCTAGATGTGTTGTATGACCTGGGGAGATCAATCACAAATGAGAGCATAACACCAATGCTATGAGAGAAGAAGGGGTTTATTTGGTGGTGATAGTTTTCTGTGTATCCAAAGAACTAGATCCTCTGATTGTGAAATTCAGGGTGATGCAGAATATTCATTGTACTATCATGTATTACTCTAGAATACATTGGGGACCATCATAGGCAGAAGAAATAAGTGTCTTAGAAGACATGAAATATCCTCTTACTCTGTCTTGGGACATTTGTCTCATTCACAACACTCAAAACCAGGATGCTCCTGGTGATTTAATAATGGATTGAAGGAAAGGTGGACCAAGGTGATTAAGTTCATTAGAGATTATCTCAGCTACTTGAACAGAACCAAGAATGGCAAACTTACCGCTTCTGATTTTTCAAAACAGCATGCATGGTGATTCATTTTACTTCCCTTACTCAATGGCTAAGGGTAATATAACAAGGAACTCAAGTCCCAGTCACTTAGGTAACAAAAATATACTATTATAGTTTTGGAGGTCAGAAGTCAAGATGCAGGCAGCAAGTAATGCTAATAGTAAGAAGTCCTTTTTTTTTTTTTTTTTTTGGTCTGATTCATTCTATTTCAAATCAGGAAACAAGAATTTATTGCCTCCTTCTCTAGAATAGCAAAATTGAATGAGTTCGTATATGAAAAAGCATCCACAGGGTAGCCAATAAATGTTAATGGTTACCAGAAACCTGTCCATGTGACCCCTGAAGTGAATGATAGCAACTGAGGTTTCGCAGAACACTCGGCATGAGTACAGCCTAGAGGAGGATGGAAGGATGGGTGATGTATGCTTTGTAAACTGCACTGACTGCAAGGATAAACATTCTTAGTTAGTCACTAAACTATGTACTAAGAATAGCTATTCTGAAAGCCAATACAGCTATTTACTAAGAATAGGGCTGATATTTTGGTTACATTTCTGAATCTAAATGCTATACCAGTATCCGTTTGAAACCTATCCCACAGCTTATGTGTCTGATCACTTGATCTCCATCTGGTACCTCTGTTTTGTAGGTTAGGGACATCCAGAACGATGAAGCCTTGTAGAGGAAGCAGAGCACCGACCTTGATGTTTGAGAGCCTGATTCTATTTTCTGTGTGTTTTCTGCTTCCCAGATACAATGTGTTACCTCATGCTCCTGCCTCCATGGCTTTCCTGTCACAATAGACTATATTTCCCTGCAAACCGTGAGCCAGGATAAACAGTCCTCCTGGAAGCTGTTTCCTGTCAGGTTGGGCCACAACAATGTGAAAAATAATTTAGACGAATGGCATTTTTTCCTACGTCAATTGTTCCGGAATTTAGTTTTACCTCTTGAGATTTGCGATCTGCCTTCTAGTGTCATTGCAAGCATTGCATGTCCTCTTCACACACAGTTCATCATTTAGGAAAAGAAATATGACCTGGGAGTAGTGTTCTAATTGCTTAATTAAAATCTGTTGTATTACTAAATGAAAGTAGCCACCAATCAGGAATGACTGTACACTGGAGAATTCCAAGTGCAAAACATTATAGAAAAGCAAGAGTTAGCTCAGTGAAAAGGCCAGTGTTTGCCAGGGGTTATGGGAAAGGCAGCTTAATAGACCTCGGAAAAACTGCAGAGCAGTTAAACTGCTCTAGTGATCCTATAATGGCAGGAATGTGTCATTATGCATTTGTCAAAACATAGATATCTAAGTCTGTTCAGTCTTCTGTAATGAAGTATTCTAGACTAGGAAGTCTGTGCCAAACAGAAATGTATTCCCCACTGTTCTACTAAAGTCCAGGAAGCCACAGACCAAGGTGTGGGCAGATTAGGTAGTGTGTGGTTAAGACTGCTCTATAACCTGGGCAAGAGAGCAAAGCAGCTCTCTGAGGCTGGCCATGAGAGCTCTAATCTCATTCATGAGTATTTTGCTTTCAGAATTTTTCACCTCCAAAACTTTCCATCTATTAAAACCATTGCACTTAGGTTAGGTTTTATGAGGTATAAGTTTTGTAAGCACACAAATGACTGAATTAAAATCACTGGAAGTGAATAAAGAAATGAATAAATACAACTAGAAATCAAGACTAAGAGTAACGTCATACATAATGTATGGATTTTGAATGAGATTCGAGGGAATTGCTTCCCTCATATCCTGAACTAAGTACACAAGACACTATGATGTAGACTAACAAGGAAACAATTATTAAGCAAAGAGTATACAGCTGTCCTGGCTAGCTTCATATCAACTCGACACAAGCTAAATCTTAATGAAGAAAAAGTCTCCATAGGATTGTCCTCCAAGCATGCTTGTAAGGCATTTTCTTAGTGACTGATGGGCATGGGACCAGCCCATGGTAGGTGATGACATTCCTAGGCTGGAATTCCTGGGTTCTGTAAGAAAGTAGGCTCATCAAGCCTTAATTAGCAAGCCAGTAAGCAGCACTCCTCCATGGCCAGTGCATCATCTCCAGGCTCCAGTTTTCTGCCTCACTTAGTTCCTTTCCTGACTTCCTTTGATGGATGAACTGTGATATGGAAAATTTAGCTCAATAAATGCTTTCTTCCCAAAGTTTCTTTGATCACAGTGTTTCCTTACACCAGTAGTAACCCTAACTAATACAACAACATTCAATTAATATTCACATAGACAGATACAACAAAGAAATCAAAGCTCAAGCAATTAGATTTGTAGAGGTGTTTCCATGCCATTTTGACAAATGAAGGGATCTGGGCTTCAAGAGAAAATAAATTATTGGTGATGGCTAAGAAATACCTGGGGGACCAAAGAATAGTAATGTTGGTTTATTAAGGTCCATCACTGTTGTAATAGTTGCTCTCCTCTTCTGGTACATTGTTACAAAAAGAAATGCATTCTCTGCTTTTAGTTGGATAACAAAGGTCAGAAAACTTTTCTTGAATCTCATCTACTGCTCAAAATAGTCCTTTCACCAAAATACCATAGCATGTGTGTGTCTCTTTAAGAAACAATTGTGTGTCTCTATTATAACATTTATTGCAACAAATATTTAACTGTGGAGCAGGGTGTTGCTAGGGACCTTGGGGACTGTTGAGGAAGGATTCCCTCTCTCATGGTCAGTTTTGTGCCCTTCAATTCTCTGATAATACTAAAAAGGAAAATATCACAACTTCTCCTCCTTTGAGCCTCCTAATATAAAAACAAAACAAAAGTATGGAATTGTTTTGACCCTGGAAAGGGACATGATACTGTAATCTGCTCCAAAGATCAGAACATACCAACAACTTTCTTCCCCTTTAATAGTTATGATACCTTTGTCTGTCAGTCTCCTGGCCAGGAGTCTTTTCTCAAAAAATATTAATTCACATGAAAACATGCTAGTGTCTTCACTGGGAGGAATAATTATCCCTTCAATGAGTTAATGTACTTTTAATTCCCAAAGCACTTCCCCAAATGCAGTAGCCTGCAGATCTTCACCGTTAAACCTACCTGCTTTTTTTGAGTCCTAAGCAAAAATGTATAACTTTTTCTTCTCTTTCGTTGTCTTTTTCCCAAAGCCCAATCATGATCTTCCTGTGTAAGCATGCTTTTCCTGATATCCTGGATTTCCTCAGTTTTTTTCTGAAGGCCCCACCTGCTTCCCCTATTTGCTTGATGACTTTCATTGTTGTTCACAGCAGCTGTTTTTGACCTGTAACTCAAAAGATAAGTCTTACTTTTTTTATTTTCTGCGACTCCAGGTATTGGAATCGACACTTGCCTGCTCTGTTGCTTTTCTTTCAATCCCTTAAGCTAATCCTTGAGCTTCCTTCTGAGTCTGTTTTAAATTTATTTTATTCATGAGTCTAAGACCTAGAGAACCTTGGAAAGAACCACAATTTCCCCCATAACAGCAGCAGGAGAGGTTGTGGATGTGTAAGACCTATGGGAAGACTTGATAACTCTGTATTTTCTGCCCAATTATGTTTGAGCAGAAAATTACTCTAAATGGTGGTCTACTGATAAATCATAAAATAAAGATTGAAAGTAAATCTAAACTTATGTTTCATTTTAAAGAGCTATTGAAAGAGGAAGAAAGTATTACAAGAGGGAGATTTCTCTCTAAATAATTTGTCAGCAAGTATCTGAGAAGGAGGGGCTTCTCTTTTTTGGGTGGAAGAAAAGAGTAAAGAAAGATAGGTTTAGGGCAATGACATGACCAGGCGTATATGGAGTGATTATTAATTTAAGAAGTATTGTACCCTTGGCCCTTTCTGAAAGACCTATAAGGAGAAGCAGTATGGTATTTCAGACGGAGATACATTAGACAGAGTTCAAGGATCTGAGGAGAAGAAGAAAATGCTTAACCAAAACCAGGATCAAATCAAGTTTAGTGGTCATGTGGCTTCAGTTAGTGACAGGACACTAAGAGTCCAGCTCTTCATCTGTGTAGTCAAGAATGGGAATAAGAAAACATTTAGTGTTGTCCTGGAATATAATGGTGATATCCTTGAGTTTTATGACTCATGTGAAGAAGCCTTGTTCTTTTCAATAAACAATTTTATTGAAAACTTTAATCCAAGTACAAATTATTTCACTAGTAGCTACACTGATTATGCCTTGAAAGGAAAATGTTGGTGATGTTGAATCTGGACAAGGATGGCCAGAGAGACTCAGAGTATTTTTTTCTAAACTGACACTTCACATCCTCTCAGATGATGGAGGCAGAGGCTGGACAACAAAATGGGAAACTCTCAAGCTTTGACTTACTTCACTGTGCACATAAGACTTTACTTCAAAGAAGAGCAGCTATGAAAAAATGATAAAACACCATGTCACTTTCATATAGTCATGAAATTGAATATATTTGCCACTCACCCTAAAAATAGCTGTAGCAGATGTACAATCATCCATTCAGATCCTGGAGTAAAGCTTAGTGTAGAAACTATAGTACACAATGTGAATCTGATGTTTCTTTATCCAAAAATAATTGATCTAAAGTAATAATATGTATTAAAGAGAATGAAAAGGAATAAACTATTTCTTACAAAGATAGGATGGCACATATTTTAAAACTACTTCCAAACAAACTACGATATACCAATGAACATGAGGGCACGGCTATAAAAATGCAGTTTGTCTACCCAAGTATGTAAAAAGAGAGAGGACAGAGAAGGAGACTTAAATGTAATATTTTTGTAATTAAGAAGTTGTCAAATTGAATATTTAGTGTTGCAATGTAAAATCATAGTTTAGAAGTGTTAGACAGTTTGAAGACTAACTAAGAAACCATACGAAGAATTCCATAACAGAATTATATACCTCTTTGGATACAATTCCCCTAAATTAATAACATTTTCTCAGAATCATGAATTAACAACATAGTGTCTGGTTTTAAAGCTTCTCATAAACTGTATTTAACATAGGTATTATAAACGATTCTGTGAGGGGAGCCGAATGAGAAAAGGCCTGGGTGCTGGGTACACTTCTTGAGGGCTGACAAAAGCACTTGCCTGGAATCCTGCTGCTTAGAAGCACTGACTCTCTGGCTGAATGAATGAATGTATGAATGTCTGTATGAAAGGTGGCTAAATAAATTCTCTTCTTTATTTTCCTGCATATGACAGTGCCCCCCACAGACCTTTAATTTCCCATCTTTATCCTGTGATTATTCTCACACACAACTCTCCACACATCTTTTGTGGCCTCCTTTTCCTTCACACATACCTCACCTTTGAGACCATCTGCTTTATTGTTAAGTTGTTCTATTTTTAGAAAAAAATCTTTGAGCAAAAACCACACTCCAAGTACCTCCCAGCTTCCGGGATTAATTCTGCCATCTGGAACAAAACAAATCTATTCTTTCCGTTATAAGGAAAAGTATTTCTAGTGACAAATAATAGCACTCTATATTCGTGGGCTATATTGTGATGTTATGAATATGTCCACATCGTGGAATAATTAACACAGACTGATGAATACATTTGTCATCTCATGTGATAATCTTCATTGTATTGTGAGTGCATTCAAAATTCAGTCTTAGCAATTTTGAATTACACAGTACATTGTCATTAGCTAGTCATGCTGAAACACTGGAACTCATTTATCTTATTTGACCCTTTGATCAACATCTGTCTCATCTTTTTCTAAATATCCCTCATCTGGCCTCTGGAAAACACCATTCTAATTTCTACTTTAATGCATTTAACCTGTTATAATTCTTGCTATTAGGTGAGCTGATTTGGTAGTTCTCTTTCTGTGTCTGACCTCCAAAGTAACTCTTTGGTGTTATCAGTAACAGGATTTCCTTATTTTTAAAGGCTGGGTAGTATTCCATTGTGCGTATATATAACACGTATTCTTTATTCGGTCATTCCCTGTTGGAGACTTAGATCATTTCCATATCTTGGCTATTGTGAATAGTGGAGCCACAGTGCACATGTGCATGCAGATGTCTTCCTGACATATTAATTTCACATCTTTTACATATATACATCAGAAGTAGAACAAGTAGATGCTAAGAGGTTCTCATTTTAATCTTTGAAGGAACTTCAGTTTTTTTCCCTCATAATTTATGCACTAATGCCTGTTCCTCAAAATAATATACAACAGTGTTCAAACACTGCTCAACATAAACTCTATAAATCTCAGTCTTATATTCTCACAAGCAAACTGTGATAAGGCAAGCACATTTGAATGAGCTGAGAAGTTCTGGTTGATAAATGAATATAGTATTGGGTGTAGAAACAGTTTCCTGGTAGAAATGATTGCATCCCAAACAAAAGACCTGTTGGATAAATCTAGTCCAGAAATGAGCATGAGGAGTGTGTTCAGGGGGAGTGTAAGATCACTCTCAGGGAACCTGGTAGAGGAAAGTGGCTGCTAGAAAGAACAGTAACACAATTCAACAACTGGAAGAAGAGTGATATGCTGGAGCATAGAACATCCCTAAAAGCCATAATGAGGGGGGCTCTGGAAGGCAAATCAAGGAACTGAGACTATGACCTAATTGCAATGACTTTATACCAAGCATATGAAGAGCAAAGGGAAGTCATTATGTTTTCATTGCCCAAAAATATCATGTACTATCAAATGTCATGGCCCTTCTGTTTTTGAATTTTATAATGTCTCTCTTATGGGTATTTCAAGTCTATATTTTCCAATTATTGTCACAGTTCCTTATAGATAACGTAAGCTGAAAATTGGTCCGGGCTCTGAGTCATAGTGCCTGGTTTGACAGTTCCAAGAGTGCTATTTTAATGGTGTGCTTTCTGACAGATAGCAACTATCTCGGACTCTCACTTGGGTCCTAGAAAAGAAAACACCTGTTTAAGGAATGCCATCCCATGTGCCAACGCAGCTGGCTCTCTAAACTTACTGGTATGGCAGTAAACACTGACGTTAGGGATATAGCCAGCCGAAAAGGTTGATGACAATGTCTGGTTCACTGCTTGAACTATTTCATCAGCTTCATTTCTGCACAGTTTTTGGCTGGCCGATGGGACACAGAGTCACTTTGTAAGTCCTTGTCCTTATAAAGACACAGACACACCCAGGGCTATAGACACGAGAAAATGATTGAAATGTCAAGTGTGGATTTCATAACCAAAATGATTTTTTTAATATATTTTTTTATTGAAAAAAAAAAGATTTCCGCCTCCTCCCCGCCTCCCATTTCCCTCCCCGTCTCCCTTTTCCCCCCTCCTCCCTCTCCTCTCCCCCTCCCCCCCACTCCTCTCCCCCTCCTTCTCCAGTCTGAGGGGCAGTCAGTGTTCCCTGCCCTGTGGAAAGTCCAAAGTCCTCCCCGCTTTAGGAGCCAATGCCTTCTTCCACGTTGGTCTCCTGAGTGAGATTTTCAAACCTAGGTAACTAATGTTTAACCTTTCTGAAAGGGAAAGTCATGGCACTCTGAAAGCCCCCAATGGTGTTCCTGGAGACCCAGTGCTATTCATGCCCAAGAGATGAGTTAACAGTGCCTCACGAAAGTCCACTTCCTGGCTGGACCAAGTCTTCATGTCACCTTTCCCTGGGATAATAAATCTTAATTCCATGTATTTGCTTAATTCTCTCTTCTCTTCTTTCGTGTTTGCTTGTTTGGGGTTGTTTTAAAATTTTTAAATATTTATTTTTAAAAATGTCTCTATTAGATTTATTTATTTATTTATTTAGTTAGTTAGTTAGTTATTTTTGTGTGTGTATGAGTGTTTGCCTACATGTATGTACATGTACCACATTAGGGCCTGTGAATATAAGTTAATGGTGTCTGATCCACTAGAATTGAAGTTACCAATAATGGTAAGCCACTAAGTGGATGCTGGAAACTGAACCTGGGCATTCTACAAGAACAATAAGTACTCTTAACTGAGGCAATCTCTCCAACCCCAGTATGGATTTTATTTTTAATTATGCATATTGTATGGGTGTGTGCACTTATGAGTAAAGGTAACTGCAGAGTTCAGAAGATGTCAACAGGTCCCCCATAGTTAGAGTCATGATGGTTATGAGTTGTCCTGTGGGTCCTAGGAACATGTGAGGTTCTCTGCAGGAACAGCACCTGCTCTAAGCCACTGAGCCCTCTCACGTGCTCCAATTGTTTACTTATTCAAAATAGGATGTAACTCTAGATCCCAACCTGGTGACAAATTTGTCATCCTTTCGCTTTAAACTATGGAGCACTAGAATTACAAAACGTGCTGCATGACTAATGCCTTGACTGCACTACTGAGGTCCCACCTTCAATTCCACTGATGGCTACTTGCTTTTTTCACCAGATTCATGTTGCCCTGACTTCCATGTCACTGGATCCATGCTGTCTCTTCTCCCATTGCTTTTCAATATGAGTATAAAATATTGTATATTTGTAGTTGGAATTTTCTTTCAGCCAACAACTAGTTCCCCAAGACACAGAGATTTGTTAATTATGAATGCTCAGCCTTAGCATAGGCTTGTCCCACAAGTTCTTTTAACTTAAATAAACCTGCTTCTTTTCCTCTACATTTTGCCCTGGGCCTTTTTACTTTTCTTTTTTTCTGTATGTCCTACTTTCCTGCTTCCTCTGTATCTGATTGGGTGGCCCCTTGTGTCTCCCTGGCATCTCCTTTCTTTCTTCCCCAAGCCTAATTTCCAGCTCCTCTCTTCCTGGAAGTGCCACCTGTACCTCCTCCCTCACTATTGGACATTCAGCTTTTTATTAGACCAATCATCTTGCCTTAGGTAGGCAAGGTAAAACAACAATACCTCTTTACACAATTAAACAAATGCAACATATCTTTGCATAGTTAAACAAATGACCTGCCACACACATTAGTAGAAAATGGCCTGTTGTTCAAAGCACACTTTTTCATACTTTATGACTGTACACTTTCATGATCTTTGAGTCATTGTAAAGCTCTATAGACCAATGTCAACATACAAAATTATTTCTCCAGTGAAGGTTTAGTGACTTTCTTCCTCACTCTCTAAAAGCCAAGATTGTTATGACTGTTGATTCATGGTCATTAGTGCAATAAGTGAACCAGACACTCTATAACAAAGGTCAAAGGTTGTTATTTTAATAAACCAATGCCTAAACTGTCATACCAAGTGATAACATGTAAAAGAAAGAACTTACTGTCCTTCTTCTCTTCCTCACATGAGGGTAGTGTCCCTCTCTCTGAAAGATACAACAACCAACAAGATATCATTTGGGATCACAGAGCAACTTCACTAGACATCTGGACATTCCAAAACCTTGATCAACTTTCTACCTTCCAGAATTATGAGAAAATACATTTAAAGATTGCTAGGTATATGTCACAGCCGCTCAAACACGTTAAGATGAACGGTATGGCCAAGATGCACTTACCAATAAAATTAGTATAGGCTTGTGTTTAAGAAAAAAATAAACAAAAATTCTACTAATTGATTCAATGAATCATTATTAAGCATCTGCATTGAGGAAATGACCTTGACAAGTTTCCTTTCTCTTGACAGTTTTATTGCATTTTAAGTAGGAGCAAATAAATTCAGGAAGAAATTAAAACCTAAAATGCATGATATGTGATGCTTTGGAATTTCTTTGAGGCTATAATTAATTTTATCATTTCACAATATTTACCTCTCAAATATTGTGGTAACCACCTATATGCATAAGCTGTAAAAATTTTTTTTCATAAGATAAACTATCGGAATCTCATGACACTAAAAAATATTAACAAACATTTTGCCAATGGAAATCATGTATAGCAAGTATTGCTATTGAAGTCATGGAAGATATTCCAAAGCGACCTATGACAGTCTACGGCTAAGTGCAGAAGTCACACAGGCAGCTTTTATTCAAGAAGGCATCAGAGATTTAAGAGCAGGCCACAGGTAAAACTGAGCCTCCATGCTGTGGAAAAGTGACTGCGTGCAAGATCGTGCTTTGTGAAGACCAAGGCTCAGCACCCTCTGCATGTCACCTATGTGCATGCCCAGATTCCAGATGCAGATTCCTAGCACGAGGTTGGTGTCCCACAGATGGATTGCTCATTAGCAGGTAGATGGTGGAAGTGAAATATGTTTTACCTCAAAACCAGATGTTCACAAACATCTGGATGCTCAGTGTTTTGTATTCTAAACAGCTGGTTTGATAAAGCTGTCTTTCCTCTCCACCTGCATGTCAGTTATCAGGCCTATCATTATGTTCTGGAAGCTTCTGGGTCTGTGCAGAGAGAAATGCATATATTCTCTAGCCTGCAGCCATGAGTGGGCTGGGAAACCCACTTGGCAACAAGGCTAAATTTAATTGAAATTCTCCTGGATCTTCGGATTTATTGTGAATTAAAACTGGCAGGAAGTATCTCATTTTGGGTGTTGCAGTTCCTCCCAATAGACATTTTATCAAATTTCACTTTTATCCATATGTTTTCAAAGTTGACAACTCCCAAATAATTGTTAAGGGAAAACCAGTCCTTCCTTTGATCATGGCATGTACCATTCATATACGATTCTCCGCAAATGTTCATGATCATTATTTTAAACACGAATTGAGTTAAAAATATATGACTTTGATGCTTCAGATATTCTCCAGCTTATGTATTTCACAATAGAGAGTTCACGAAATTATCAAAGCTATCTTTACTTCATCATATTCTCCTTTCTTGCTCCTCCTACTTGGTCTCTAGACTCCCAAAGGTAGACGCGGCTCTAATACCAGTCTCTGAGTCATCCTGGATCAGAGTCAGAATTTAGCCAAGTGTTCCTCCCATATCCGAGCATCATAGCTGTCACTCAGTCTGGGGGACTTTCTGTTCATTCATACATGCTCTGCAACCAAGTGAGGCCATGAAATAGGCACAGAGGTGGCAGAAACAGATTGTGTCAAAGGAATTCATGGTTTTGCTAGAGAAAAAAAATCTCAACTCCATTTATTTTATTTGTGGTTTTTAAGTACTGATTGTAGTGGGTTAAAATATAATATTTAATATGGTTTGATTCTGAAATGTCCCCATAAGCTCATGGTTGAGATATATGGTCTTCAGCTTGTGTCCTATATTATGAGCTATGGAACCTTCAATATGTGAAGTCTAGTGGGGGGAATGAATCACTAGTATTGGGCCGCAGATCTGGTACCCACGTGCTTCCTCTGCTACCTTGTCTGCCATGTTGAAGGGGCCTCTGTTGTACTCTATTGCTACCATAGCATCCTTATCACAGTTCCCTGAAATTCCACTAAAACTATGAGCTAAAATAAGTCTTTCCACTTTTGAGTCATGTCTGTCAGATATTTCATTCAAGTGGTGATAAAAGTAAATAGAGCAAGGTAATATTTATACACAATAAATGTCTGCAACAGACAAAGGAAAGCATGACATGAAACAAGAATGAGAATAAGAGGTTAAAGGAAAAGACTGCCCTTTTTGGTCATAAAAAGAATTATTCAAATAAATCGTTCAGTAGATTAATTACAAAGTGAATAAGGCCAAAACAAATACACAGGAAGTTCCTGTTTCTCTGGGAAAACTCAGCTCTGCTCTGAAGGACTTCCAACAGAGTGAGTCAGGCCCACCCACATTATCTAAAACAATGTCCATACTTACAATGTGCTAATGAACTGTAATCATGTCTGCAAAATGCATTCGCTGCAGCCCCTTGGTGTCTGATTGATACGTGAGGAGCTATATATAAAACAACTGCATTGACTACTAAAACTGACCATCACCATGGTCGGGAAATGTACTCTGAACTAATAGATACATAGATGACTTAGTGAACGAGAATGGGGTTTCGATACCAATGTACTGTAATGAGAATCTGCGCAGTAGCCTTGATAGGCAGGTCGCATAGTACAGACAGAACATGGTTCTCGGTGGCTGCACAATGGCTGTGGATCTCCTTCGGGTTTCTTAGTGATTGGATTTCTAGCCTTGTGTAGTTTAGCACTGTTCAGATGTTACTTCTGTGGCTCTCGGTTTCAGGTCACCTATTGTCTATGTCTTAATCCAGACCATGGAAGTCTATGCTCCCCCATTGGATTCTTGTCACCCGGTGTCAGTCTTGTCCTCACACTTTGGGTTAAAAGAAAACTGTTTTTATACATTCAGAAAGAAACAATACTTTCTTAAGACGCTTGCTAGTTTTAGACATTGTATCTCACAATCACCTTTTCTCCTGATGTCACATCTGCACTGAAATTCCTTGACCTGGGTGAAAAACTCTAGCACCCGCTCACATTCTCTGTCTTCTTAAGCTCTACTTCAACCAAGAATTCTTGTTTTTCTCTCCTTTTATTAAAAGAAGATTTTTATCTCACTTATATATCCTAATTACTCTATTCTTCCCAGTATATATTCTTCTATTCTTTCTAGTTCTTCACCACCTCCCCTACCACATAAATCCACACCCCCCTGTCTCTCATTAGAGAATCAACAGGCCTCCCATCAAAAGACCATTTGAGATGATAATGCAAACTAGGAAGGAAAGGGAATTAGGTAGGAAACTTTGGGTGCACCAAGATAGGATAGATGATGGAGTATTTTCTCTGAATTTGTCAAATGCAAATGGACTACATATTATTGATGCATTTATTGCCTGTATATATTGTTTATAGTTATTGTAATTATTGTATATAGTTTTTCTTATATTAGTTATAACCTTTTTTATTTTAAACTAAAAAGGGGAAATGTAATGATATTTTGCTTGTGATCTAACAAATAAAGCTTGCCTGAAGATCAAAGTGTGGAGCTAGTCACACTAGTTAGCCATAGGGGCCAGACAGTATTCTGGGATGGCACACACTTTTCGTCCCAGTATTTGGGAGGCAGAGGCAGATGGGTCTCTATGAGCTCCAGGCCACCCTTGGCTACACAAGATTGATCCAGTCTCAAAAAGAAACAGGACCAGGCAGTGGTGGCTCACACCTTTAATCCCAACACTAGGGAGTTGGAGATAGGGAGTGATAGGTCTGGGTGGGAGAGGGATCTCTGGTGGGAGGATACAGGAGCTCAGAGAATTCAGTCTGAGCATCATAGAGACAGGATCTTGCCTATTCAGTTGGAGCATTTGGAGAGGTAAGACCTCTAAGGATTGCTGTTCTGCTTCTCTGATCTTTCAGCTTTCACTCCAACTCATTTTTTATGATCAACTATAATTTGTGTTATATCACATATCTTATTTCATATTTATTTTCTTTCTGTTTCCACCCATATGAGATGTTCACTTAACAGACTTGGCATGTTATAATTCATTCATATCTTGGTAGTGATTGGAAGAGAAGTGGATAGGTGGGAACTATGGCTATTCTAGCAAATACTTGAATGATGGAGATCATGACTGTCTTTCTCAGTGCTATATCTATAAGACTTAGCATATAGAATTGCAAGTGGATTTAAGTAAAATATATTAAATGAATGAACTGATGTAAAGTAGAAGTTTGGTAAGCACTATCTTCATTCAAATCTACATTTCTTTAATGACACACAAGATAGCTACATCCTAAGCTTTGGAACTGTGAATATTCATTTTTTGTGACCCAAAAGAATCTATTAAAAATTTGAGTGAAGTTGTAGTGCCAAAAATTCAAGTAAAACGTAATAACAGGAGTCACTATAAATGAAAGCAATGTTAAATCTATATTTTTGACTTTTGAGAGGCCAAGATGGGAAGATGGCCCTACATTCAAAACTAACTAACTCTATGTATTGCATTCCAGGTCACTTAGGGCTTTATAATGAAAAGTTCTAAAACCTTGCCTTTTAAAAATCAAGAAAAGCAGTAAAGTATGAACAGAAGGGTGGGTTGGGATGTCTTGGCAGACGAAAGAGGGTCACAGGACAAGCATCAAGGGATTCAAGCAGCTTTTGAAAAATGAAAGAGGTAGGTAAATACTGAACAATAATAAATGTATTACATGAATAAGACAATGTAATTGAAGACACTGATACATTTTAAATATGTAATAGCAGATCTACCATCTTTCAAAGGCCTACCCCATAACACTTTCTATAATCTCCAAGGCTACCCAGAAGGGAATCTAGAATTAAATTCCATTTTTGCTCATCCTCATTTTCTTTTTCAAGACTTCCAACAAAATTCCCTTGTCTACCGTTTGTACTATTTTGTCTGTTTCCCACACTGGCTGCCTTTTTCCTAATTGGGTATTATTGCTAGCCAAAAACTTGAGTTTACCAGAACCAAATTTTCCACTATCACCAAAAAAATAGAGAGACCTAATTTGCATATAATAAAATTTCCACTAAGACACATCCTAGTAAGATGATACTCTACTCTATACACTGGGATTTCTTCCCTCTCCTTTTGCTTCAGGCCTCTCTCCTGGCCCATGTGCTTTCCAGCATGAGTGGGCTCTACTCAGGGAACATATAGTTTCAAATAAAATAGCGAACATAAAGTAGATCAGTGGCTAAAAAATATTCCTGAAAGCAACTACAAAACACCAATAATATAGTAAATAGAGAAAGCGCTAGAAATGAAGAAGCAGATGCCTAGAGTACTGTATCAAGGTTTTGTTGGTTTAGTTTGGGGCTGAATTACTAGAGAAACTCTGGGCTGATATGGCAAGATGTGACAGGAAGCTAACCCCAAAGATTGGACTGATCAGGAGCTCCACTGGCAGTATGGGTCTGCCTTCACTGACATTGCCTATGGAACTCAAATCACATGCATCCGATCCCTGGAACATTCTGTAGAGACAGGACAAAGCTGTTGCAGTCAGCAAGATCATCCATGAGGTGGTCTGAGGAACACAGGAGGGAGAGAAATTACCAGTCTTTTTTCAGAAATGTTTAAAATCATGCATTATGCACCCTAAAAACTTATATTCAGTAGGCTTAATGATTCTTTCAAAGCTTATATTTAAGATTTGTAACCCACAGTCAACTAAAAGATATATACTATTAAGTACACTTAAGGTACAAGGAAAATGTTAACAGTGTTGATGGAGAATAACACAGCAACAAACCAAAATGCATCTATTTCGTCATCATATGCTACACTGCTACATATGGGCAACATTGCTAAAAACATAAAATAAATGAATAAATAAATAAAGTGACATAGCAATTCACAGCATAAACCTACAAGCCAAAGAAACACCAGCAAACAGTGGCTAACTTAATTTTAACACACGTTGCCGAAGAAATGAGTGATTACAACAACTGGAGCTGATTCTCTCAAAAGAATTAAAGAAAAAGTGTCCTAGGTTTACAGTGTCGGTCTTGAAGATTATTTATTATTGTTGTACTAAGGCTAACATTGAAAGCGTTTAAAATGCTACATAAAATTTGATTAGTGTGGTTGTATATAAAATAAGAAGGACAAACTGGAAAAAAAAATTGATGGGAAACAGGCATAGAAGTCTTTTTATAAGTCAGTTTGTACAGGTGATATCTGGTAAAGTTTCAAGAACCACAGAACAATAAAGAAAAATATCACATTTCTTTCCCTTTCCCTTATTTTTGGGAGCCTATTTATTTATTTATTATTGAAAATAGATTTTTCTGCATATAATAAATTCAGATTATTTTCCCTTCTCCCTTCTCCTTCCAGACCCTTCCACTCACTTCCTCATCCACCCAAATCCACACCTTTTCTTCTGTTTCTCATTAGAATTCAGTGATCTGAAACAATAATAACAGTAATAATATAAGAAAATAAAAACAAGGCAGAATAAGACAAAACAAACACTTTTGCTTTTATATCACTGTTACTGATTTTGTTTTTTATGGGTTTTCTGTACGTGTGAATGTGTGTCTCATATTTCTTCTCTACAAATAGACTGGTGTCCAAGTTTGCTGACCTTGTCTATAAATGTGAAGTGACTGTCAGTAGCCAGTGGATATAACTGTAAAAATAAACCCACTTGATCTGTCCCTACAAGGTAAAAGCGGCATTTTCACAGTGAGAAGTGAAACACTCTCAAGAGAAAATCAGACTGTCGATTACGTTTGGGTGGGTTACTCAGTCTAGGGGTTTGTAACCCACCCTGCAATCAGTTATTCCAGGGTCACGGAGGGGTGCTACCTGGAAGGGAATGAGCTAAGACAGAAGAAGGAGGCCAAGCAGATTTGTCAAAGCCTCTGTTAATTAGGGACGGGTTACAGTTTATATATGGTAAGGAATGAAGGGCAGGGCACGGGATCTCGCCGAGTGGTCCTGGTCACGTAGCTTGGTCAGGTAGGCCAAGAGTCACAAGTTGCCACACCTAGTTCCCTGGATAGCTGGAATGTGAGGCGGGTTCCTCTAACAGATAAGTTAATTGGGTGAGGGGCAGGTTTTCTCAATAGAACATAATTATGGGTGTGAGGTTCTCTGCAGACTCCCTAGGGTGATGGTTCCTGTAATTTTAGGGGGGAAATGGCTCCTGACATCAGACTAAGACTGTGTTTTGAAAATATGTGTTTTGAAATCTAAATGATTTCAAGACATGTTTATATATTTTTCAAAAAGCCCAAATTAAACTAACTCCAATTTATCCCTCAAAACCTATATCAAGTATTACATTTTCCATTTAGATTTTTATTATCTGTTAAGTTAATTGAGCCTTTCCTTAAATTCTTTCCCCCTTTAACTGCCTTCAGACATGAAAGAGTATTAGTGCATATGTTTATATGTGTACTTCCCACGATAGAATATAAGTTAATTAAGTCAAGAACAAAGCAGTTGTTTGGCCAGAATGAGACAAATATTCCCAAAAGGTGTTTTATTAATGCCCAACTAATGGATTGAAAGAAAACAGTAAGCTGACAGTGCAAAGTAATTAACCAATATAATAATAATTATAAATAACAGTAACAATGAAGAAAGACATACAGTAATTAATGCTTGAACAAAGGAGTTTGTTTATTCCACAACAGACATTGATCAAAATACTCTGGACATATTTTCTTATTTATTCAGTACTACTATTAGAAACATGATTATTATGTCTGAATTATAGGAGAGAACAAAACGACTCATTCTAGATCAGAAAGCTTGGTGTGTGAGATGTAATAATACACATGATCTCTTCACAAAAGCCAAATTCTACACAGCAGGGGAAAACAGAAAGTTTAGTATTTAGTTTCAAAAGGGCAATTGCAAGCCTATGGAATAAATAGATCATTTCAATATCATTAACATAATTACATTTAAAGAATGTTTTATTGATACAAGGCAAATTAATCTGCTATATGTATGTGAGAACTTGGCTCATGGGTTCCATTGGCTCATGGATTATTTCTTCACAGTTGGTGTTCCCAATGGCATGTAGTATTGGTTCATTAGACTGTGTAGAGTTAGTCCTTCTTTGTTACAAAATCAGTGACTTTGCATGGTGAGTGCTAAATCTAAGAAACCCTACATCGCTCTTTGTCTCACTGCATGGTCCACCCAAACCTATTAGCTGCAACTTCCTCCTCAAAGAAATCCAACCATGTTTTTCCTTGTGCTACTTGGCTGGTGCGTATCATAGCCCCCTTCCTATTCTAAATCCACAGAGCCCATGGGCCCACCCAGATTTCCTCTATTCTGTTTGGGTCCCGGGGAGGGTAAGCCTTACTGGAGAGTGTCCAGAATGGTGTGGTTTCAAAGACAAGTGGCTCACCAACCGCATCAGATGACAAACAGCTGATGAGACTGATAGCAAGCACATGGCCAGAGGGGAGAAAGAGCTCTGGAGGGATGGGATCACCCACTTAAAATAGTTAACGTGGCAGCAACGGGGAAACGTATTAAATAGCAATAATGTAGCTGTGGAGAAGGGTGAATCCCAGGAGACCCGAGCAGGAAATAAAAAGAGATAGGTTTCCGTTAGATAGGCAGAAGAATTTTTTAACTGTATGTAAATGAGAAGGGTCATTTCTGAAGGGATCCGGAGCATTCATGGTGGCAAACACCAAAGGTCATTCTGTGAGGTTCAGACAATCAGTTGCCAGTAAGTGGCAGAGAGTTTCTATATAGGCAGCTTGATAGAGAGCACCCACCTTCTGTCACATTGATTTTAATTAATAGCATGTGGAATCGAGGAGGAATAGTATTTTGCTACCCATGGGATGGTATCAAATAATATACAATCAGTGCTAATCACCAATTGCATAGCTTCTTGTACTAAATCCATGGTATTTATAACTCGCTGCTGCCTATAACCCTTTAATCCAAATGACCAGTATCTAAGTTGTTTCTGAAACCATAAAATGATGATCATATGAGTACTTTTCTCATGAGATATTTAGGAGGCTGCTGGGTTAATATTTATAACATTCTGAGAATGAGGAGCCATGAAATAAGTAGTCAGCACTGTCCTTTTTACTATAACTGTGTCAACAATAGTGCATACAGTTTACTTCCCGAGCTGTCACTGTACGCTACTCATATAGTATTTCATTAGGCTTCAGTACATCCCGGATGTAGCTATTAGTATCTTTACAATACTAATACAGTAATTTACAATTACTAATTACAGAAAATAGGTCCCTACACAATACATCATGAGGTAGGGCCTTTTGCATTTGTCTGTCTCTCCAAACAAACTAATTTGAAAGTTTGTTGTATTGATTACTTTTTTTTTTTCTGTTTAGAAAATACTCATCAAAAGCAACTTGAGGAAGGAACGGTTATTTTGGCTCATAATTAGAAGGTGGAGTCTATTATGATGGGAAACTTAGGATGCAGGAGTTTGAGGCAATTGATCCACACTGCATCTGCAGTCAAAGCAAGATACAAATCCTGCTGTTTGGTCTGCTTTCTCCTTTTATTCAGTCTTAGACTGCAGCCCATGAAACAGTGTCTCCAACAGCCAGGGTAGGTATTCCCACTTCAGGTAACTTAGAAAAGTTTCACAGACATGCAGTCCTGGAGGGGCCCCAACGCAGTTGAGAATTCAAATAGAAGGTCAAACAGAAAGGACTTCCTTCTTCTGAGCTCCAGGTTGCTTTGGGATGGCCACGGAACAGTGATCCTGGGAGAGGCTATCAAGTGTTTCTCGAGGTTTTGCAAAGAAGATGAGGTTGAGTAACAGGCCAAAGCTCAGTAAGACAGAGACACAAAAGCCTGCTCCCAAATTGCAATTCTTCCACTTAGCCAAGTAATTTAATACCTCTTGTTTATAGGATGGGGAAGTGATAATTCTCACCTGCCAAGAATTCATTGTGATCGAGGGACGTAACAAGCAATTAAGGTCATTATTTTTGTTTTCAGGTACCCTGATAAAGTCGGATTTCCTACTACTAATTTCTGTTCTTCATGGTGTTTTACCATCACACCTTCCACCAACATTACTTCCAGTCATCCTAATCTATACCCAACCTGAAAAACCATTTTCAAGTTATCATTTCAGACCTCAATTCAAGTCAAGTACTTTTAGAAGGTGTAGGACCTGAGGGAGCTCAAAGGAAGCTCAATAAGTACCCAGGGCACAAAACCATGGAGGAATCCATGAGCCCATATCTGAGATTCTAGCACCCCAGTTCTGTACTTTCACTTGAAAATGGAGGTTACTGTTAAAAGACAGCATCCACATCCAAACATTAAGGCACCTGAAGAGCTGGGAATCTGAGAATCAGGTTACGAGGATGGAAGGATTCAAAACACCTAAGGATTATACCCCCAGGTGAATAAAACTTCGAATCTGCTACTGCAATCCATGGGAAGTCTTGGGAAAGCAGATGTCAAAATTCTCATTAAACTTCCAAACACTTTTCCTGTATTTCCACTCCATCAGAGCTGATTATCGAGATATATAGACCCATGCCTATGCACATAAATATCCTGATAAGTTACTAGGCAAGGCAGAAAAATGTCTGACAGTTTAATGAGATTTGGGTGAAAGAAATTTCTGTATTTTAATCTTCTCTGGGCAATAGAAATAACTCATCAACATTTCTAAAGCTCATTCAGCTTTGCCACACTTAGTAAAACATTTTCATAAATTCTGAAGAACAAGTATCTTGACTGGGCCCTAAAGAAATTGCAGTCTGATACATTGGCCAAATCACCTCCACCTGTTCATGTATTTGTCCCCAACTAATGATTGTTCAGGCCCCTCGTGTTGTGTGGCATGGCTCACATTACTCAGTGCAGATAATGTTTCCTTCAATTAGAGGACCGACTCACGGTATATTAAGATGACAGAAGGTGGGGACTGGAGAGACAGCTCAGCAGTGAAGAGCTCTTCCTGCCTTTGCAAAGGATGGGTTCAGTTCCCAGTACCCACCGGGTAGTTCGCAACAACCTGAAATTCCAATTCCAGGAGATTTAGAGGGCACTGCAGACCTATGATGCACACATGTGTGGATGTATACACACACACACACATATATATATGTCTATGTATATATGTAAGAAAAACACTCATACACACAAAATAAAAAACACATCTCTAAGATTTTTCAAAGGCAGCATCAGGTAGACATAAAATTTTCACTTGAGGAAAACCTATGTGAAGTGACTGATGACATGTGAATCCGTTCATGAATAAGTAACACATTTCTAGAAAATTTTTCACTGAAATAAAAAAGCAATTTTCATTGAAAAGAACTTTTCAGTGGAGGTGCTAAAGTAGACAAACGTTTCTAGCCAGAGAATGGGCAAATCGATTGGGAAAAATTTTTTGAGAGGAACGCATTTGAGAAGAGG
>NW_026067930.1:13281510-13466133 GCF_014885135.2 Alexandromys fortis | reverse complement strand
ATATTCATATATATATATTACAGTAAGGCATTCTAAATACCAATATTTCAGCTTTTAAAGGGAAAGAAAGATTTTTTCTGCAAGTATTAGCAGAGTGACATAATTGGCCCTGAGTTTAAGAAATACGAGCTGTCTGAAGAGCAGCTAGGAATGTGGGTGTGGTACATTCTCTTGATAAACCTCTTCCGCATATATTTGGGGATTGGCTGCAATTGCGAGTTGAAGCAGGCACTGTAATACTTCATGGCAAGCTCAGAGCAAAGAACGCCTCCAGCTCACGTAGCCTTTGAATTTGAACATTGTAACATCTCCATGGATTCTAAATCTCAGGATCTTCTTGGAGCAGTTATGACGATAGTACTTCCTGACGACTGGGCAAGAAAGCAGCGAGAGTGTACAAGACATCCTCAAAGGCGCAGTGAGCTACAGCAGTAGAATATTGATGACCACATTGAAAGATTGAAAGAAATGGGAAATGCAGGAGACAACGCATGTATTTCACACTCACTAAAATTTCAGATTATATTTGAAGGTGACAGTCACCATCAAGAAAATCAAACCCCAAATCAACCATAGGGTAATAACAGACAATGTGTAGTACTCACCAGACTTAATCGCAGTACCTTCTGCATATTAGATCATAGTAACTTTAAGAAGTGGGCACTACTAATAGAGAAACTGAGTCAGCAAGAATTAAACAACCAATCCAAGGACGCACTGCTAATCATCAAATGAGTGAAAACTTTAATCCAAGAGTTTGGATCCAAAGTCCATACTCTTGGCCTCTATACTCTGTCTGAAGGGATCTGGATAGCATACAAAGCTCTTCTCACACATCAGGGGCCCTTGTAATATCTGTGATATCCCGGGCAGTTCAAAGGAACACTTCGCAGAAAATGTGAAACTTGAATGAAGCACTGATCTCCATCTCCAGGAAAACCCCTTTGGAAGGTAAACTTGATGGCAGGGAAGGCAGGGGGTATGAAAGGGAAGCTGGTAACTTTGAGGTGTGAACTGGTAACTAAGTCCGGGAAAGAGACAAACGGTTTGAGCCCCAGACACTCAAATTTTGTCTCTAGCAAACTGCTCCTTGAAAGCAGATCAAACTGATCTATGCTTAAACTTGTTGTCTTCCCATCTCCTTGGGCTTCCCTTGTTAAATATTTTTAACTTAATTGCGCCTCATGTTTATCCTAAGAACACAGAGAAATTTTGCACAAATTTCAGCCAGGCTTTGAAAGGCAATATGGCAGGTCTCCAAACTACAAGACTGCCTAAAGCTCAGTCAGAGCGGTGCCTAACTATGTCTTTAGTTCTCTAAGCATCTTCCACCAAGTGTAGTACCACAACACGGTGAGGATACAAAGGAGAATTGAAGAGTGACTTAGTGACCCAAAGAGTAAGTTCAGTCAGTTGACCCTCAGAGGACTTTCACTTACAGAGCCTGAGTGCAGACTTGGAGTTACACTTATAGCAGAGGACACCATCTAATACGACTGCAAACAAAGCTTCCATAAATGGAAGGCTCTGGAGACCAAGGGCTATGCTATTACATGCTCTGCCATTGCAAACTATATCAAAGAATTAACTGTGGTGATCTGTGTAAAATAGTCTCAACTGACACATGAAGAAGGTGGTGTCAAGAGACCAGAGAATGCACCGAAATATGGACAATTGGCAAGCGTAAAACTTGAGATTTGAACTCAGACAGTCTGTCTCCAGAGACCATTCTCCAAGTCCTAAGGCTATAATTATGTTTTAATCAGTGATATCTTTCAATTGAAATATGATATCCAACGTCTCCTGCGAGCCTTCACTGGTTTTATGATCCAGTTTGTATAAATGCATGGTATTACTTTTCCCCTCGCTATGATGAAATGCTGGAGAACAGGCGGGTTGAGTGGGGGGATGATTTACCCTGTCTTACAGTTTGAGAGACTACAGTCCATCCTGGTGGTGACGGCATGGGGGCGGCAGAGTGAGACTGGCTGCTAAAACCTAGGTGGATCCGAAAAGAGAGGTGAATGGCACTGCCCTCTCACTGTCTCCTTTCCCCCAGAGGTCCCCAAGCCCTTGAAAGGTTGCCATTCTGTTCTGAGCAGGACAGTACTCCCCAGTTAAATCTCTCCAGAACACTCTAATGGGCATATCCAAGGGTGTACTTTGCTAATGCCTCAGGTGTTTATTGATCCAATCGAGCTTCTATTGACAGTTAAATCATCACAACATGTGACTTCCTAATTGTATGCCATGAAACAGAAAGCATATCTTTCTTCTTTATGGTCTATTCCTATGAAGACATCTATAATGATTAGGATCAGAGTTCCGGGCATTGTAATTGAATTGCAGGGCTGGAGAGATCACTCAGTGGAAGAGCATTAGCTGGACCCAAGTCTGGTTCCAAGCACCCATGTAAAGGATGGAAACCGTTGGTAATTCCAGTCCTAGAGGATGCAGAGCCTCCTGTCCTCTGTAGGTACCAGACATGCACTTAACGCAGAGTTGTATGTGCAGGAGAAATACATACAAATAAAATAAATGGGGATTTTTTTAATTTTAAAAATTATCAATTTTCTTTAATTGTATTAAAAACTAGCCAGAATATTTGCATATGTATTAGTGAGGCTGCTCTTTGGAATTAATTTTGATTGATGCACTACTGCTATTACACCAATACCTATGTAACACTTATATAATACCTATATAACGCTTCTTTACAAAATTGCCAGGCACGGTGAAAATAAAAGTACTAGTCTTCGATTTTAACTTTACAATCATTTTTCTTGTTATATACAAATCTGTTTCTTGTAATACTATGTATATGTAAATATGTGTATCCTGTGTAAATATATTTACATATAAAATATATATCCATATGTATCACTACACATACTTCTATATGTGATGAATACATACTACAACTATGACAACTTACACATTAAACAAGAGGGATATTGACACAAATTAGAATAATTCCAGGTCATGGCACATTATAAAATATTACAAGCACGAAGAAGTTACTGTTGAGCACAAAAAGCCTTATGAAATTTCCAGTAAAAAGTGGGAAATAGCTATATATTTTTTAACTCTTGATTGCTGTAGGGAGCATAAGAGGGAGGTCAACTCTCCTCTTCTCACACCCCTAGGGCTCACCTGAAGCCCTGACAACAGGATCAGTTCTAATGTGATGCCCAGATGGGAAGCAGAGGCTACAGCTGGGGAGGGCCAGAGATAGCTCTTGTGTTCTTGTGACCCACCCCCGGGCCAGCTCTCTTAACTGTTACACACAGTGATGGGTGTAAGGGAGGAGGGCATCTTTCCCTCATCCATACCACCACAAGTCAGATCATGGGGGTGCAGGGTCAGCTCTCCTGCTTTCATAGCCTCAGGTTTGGCTCACCTTCATCCCTGATCACAGGTAAGCTCTAGTGCGCTTCTTGAGTAGGGTACACACCTGTGGTGAGTGGTACAACCCTTTTCCCCGACTGCAGGGGCAAGCTCTCCCCTGACGGGGAGGACGAACTTGCCTGCTGCAATATCCGGTGAGGGAAAAGACCTGTCATCCCAAGGCTAGTGAAGGGTGGGACTTCTCAGCACAGTAAGTTTTCAATGATTTTGGGCTAACCTGGGCCATGGACATCATCATAGACACCAGCTGTAACAGGACCACCGACCCCGACATGGCCATCAGCAACAGCTCTGGCATGGATGCCACCACAGCCCCAGTGGCAGCACAGGCAACTTTGATAAGCATGGCACCAGTGACAGCATTACTTCTGCTCAATACGTTCCCAGGTGACCGGACTGACCCTGGGCATCTACAAATAAATGTATATTCAAATTTTTCAGCATGAACAGCATTTTTGCAGAGGTAGAATATGAACAAAAATAGTAACTATCTATCTGGAAACAATATTAGAAGTCTGTCCTCTATAATTCCATGCTTTACACATTTTCTATAGTATAAACGTCTAAATTTATTTTATACACAAATGTATATAAGTTTATATATGCATAATATGAAAATAATATCTACCTGCATAGACCACTCAAGAGGTGTGACAGCTGCTGGACATGGTGGCGCACATTTTTGATCCTAGCACCTGTGAGGCAGAAGCAGGCAGATCTCTGTGAGTTCCAGGTCAGCAAAGACTACACAGTGAGACCCTGCCTCAAAGACAAGTCAGTCAGTCAGTAAGTAAATAAATGAAAGTTGAACTGAAATTTCATGAAAAATGAAGAAGGCCAAATCATCCAAAGAACATCCCTAGTGATGGAGAAACAGAACGACCAAAGACTTTTTTGAGCCAAGCACAGAATATTTTAGTGTCTGGCCGATAACAAAGTAAGTAAGATGTAGAGACTGGGAGCTGAGCAATGACATGACAAGAAGGTGCAGAGATAGGCAGATGCCAGGCCATGGAAAAGTCATGGAAATTTCATGGACTCATAGGCCACTTGTGGTTTCAACATGTTGCTAGCATTAATATTTAGCAGGCTTACTTCAAACACTCACCATTAGCTTGACTGTGGCTTATCTCATCTTTCCTCTGAGAAGTATAGTGATCACCCTATGGTGGATGTGCTGTCTATCACGGATGCAGTGATGTATTTTTGACATATTCTACTGTCAATTATAATTATGGGTCAACTCTATAGCAAAAGAGGAGCGGGGGAGGGGTAAAAGCTGCTAAGGACATATGCTGTTAAACCAGAGTAGCCCTGCTTCCTCTGCTATTACCACCACCTCCCTCCATTTCTGTTTTCTTCCTTCCTTCCATCTGTTATACTGCAAGAACAAAGCTATGAATTTTGATTGGCAGGCTGCCCGTTGTATATCGTGGGTTTCTCAGAAAATGCACAGATCTGGTCTGTGTTTATGCTGGCTTCAAGAGCACAGTACTGAGAGATCCAAACCCAAAATAAGATAAAAAATGTGTCATACCTGCACCCCAATACAAGACCTGTAACATAAATGTAAGAGGGCCTGACATTTGGAAAGTGCTCTTTCTTTCTGGCAATTGTTCACAGCTCATTTGACTGGAAGCTTCTGAGAGCCTTGGAATGTTGTTGGGGCAAGCTCTATACTTGACTTCTCATCTTTGTCTTTGGCTCTGAACTGTTTTCTTTAAGAATTTAGGGACATATGAAGAGAAATTAGCTGACTTGATTGCCGTTGCAGGGCTAATGAGGAAGAGGCGTGTCGAGCTTTTCAAGGAGCAGATGACATCCCCTGACTCCAGACTCACTTCACTGAAGCATGCTTTCAGGGATGCACTTACGACCCACACGGTTCTTAGCAATGGAGGACAAACAAAATAAACCTCTAGTTAATATTTTGGCAAATTTTCTTCACTTGTGTGTTTAAGATCCCCCCAACACACACACACACACACACACACACACACACTGGCAATATAACAGTTCTGGACTTTTCATTTTTGTTTTAGATTTAAGTGACAAATAAATTGTCAGATGGTACCTCATCATCGTGCTCTCCCATCTTCTTAAAAATATAAATTGCTTGAGGGGTTAGTGTTACAATTTTAGAACAGAAAATACATGCCAGATGTCTCTTGCGTGAAGCTGTCCCACCCAGAAATATATGCCTTATATCATGTCTTATCATTAGGATGTGTTCTACATATTCCTGCCAAGCCAATGGAAGGATGGGTCTGAACCCTCACTTATGCTTCACTCCCGGCGTGTCGCTTTGTCTTCATGCCTTGTACTCCTATTCCCATTGATGTAAAGGAAGCATCAATTAGATAACACTCCATTATTAGAGAGCCAGGCACAAGTCAGAGGATGTAGGACCTGCCTTCTTGCCCAGAAACAATACGAAGTCTGTCTGCTGAGGGTAGCTGGGCCCCCTTCATGCTTTGCTTTTGACGTTTGCCAGCTCACCCTATAAACATGCCTAAGGCCGCGGTGTTGAGTCTGTTTATTCAGATGATATTGTCCAGGGTAGGAAAAAGGAAAATTGAGCTTGACCCTGGAGATGACTACAAGAGAAAGCGAGAAGCAAAAAAATGGTAAAATGGAGAAAACAGGAAACAGGCTCACAAGAAGAGTCAGCGCGCTCAAAGGCAGGAAGCAGATTTGTGAGTGCTCTAATCTTCCCTGTGCAGCTGGTGAGCTGTGATTGAGACAAAAGTACCACCAGGCGTCTCCTCCCGGGATCACCTAGAAACTGGACACATCTCCTTTAAGAGGAATGGATGTTGTTCACTCCTGTCCTTCTGAGTGGTTGGCCCCTCTCTGTGCCTACGGTTTCCATCTCAGTATCATTCCTTCTTCTCTAATTGACCAAGCTAAAGGGACATGTCCCCAAACTCCCATCAGACTCAGTTTTCATTTTCTGAATAGTTTTTATCTGTCGTTGTCATTTTTATCGATATTAATTGGATTTTAGTTATGGCCTCTCTCTTAATACCAGAGTCTGCATGTGCCATGGAAGTGGCACTCACTGCCTATGTCACTGCAGTGTTTATATACACACATCGTATAATAGATGCCCAATGCCTCTTGATTAACTCTGTCAACAGCCAACGCAGAGAAATGGTGCCATAGATGCCTGTGAAAGAAAAGCAAAGGACTCAGTTTTTTTTTTTCCTTGAAGATTCATCCATGTAGAGTGGAGACGTTGGAGAAGAATATGTGATCAAATGTGAGCTGGGTTAGTGATAACTAATAAATACTAGATAATGTGTGTAGATGTCTCAAATGCCACATATTATTTCTATTACAATGAATTCTTGGAAATGTTCTTAATCTCATATTTTTAAATTTCAAGAAACTGGGATCTTCTAACTATTTTGCACAATACTCTCAACCCATGCACAAAGTGGGGGCCATGGCATATGATAAACTAAGGGAGCTGTTGCAATTCCTGTACAGGCTGACCCGGGGCTTCTTCCTATTCCTGTCTAAATATAAAATGAACAGCTATCCTTATGGAGCAGCATTTCTTTCCATTCCTCAGTTATGATGAGGCTTGTTTGCAACCACCACAGTAGAGGAAGCCATGCCTGAGCCAAGAGGAAATTTGGGGAGGAAATGTGATTTGGAACATTATTCTGAAGGGCGAAATGGAGGGGGAACGAAACAGAAGAGGAAAAATTAGACATTGGAAATGAAGTCACTCCAATCTTTTATTTCCCAGAGGAAGCAGGCCCTGGCAGGATGGTATGCGCTGATGAATGAGATGTTAGACAGTGCCTTGAAGCAAGGTGGGGATCGTAACACTCATGTCTGGGGCCTTCTGCTTCTAACTCTTCATCTGGAAAATGGGAGCAGCAAGCAAACTTGTTTTCAAATGTAATCTGGAGAAGAAACACTGAACAGATAGTCTCACCAGCCTGCCCACCCCCCAGACAAGCAGTCACAGAAGAAATCAGGCAATGATGCTATTTACATACAGAAAAAAGAAATTTTCACAAATTTGAACATTAGGTGTGGCATTAGAAATCCCCCAATCTCTCTCTATGCTGTCCCCTGAAACTATGATTTTTTTTTTTGAGAGTGAATGTTTACAGTTTCTACCTCAGCAAACCCACTTTCAAATGCAGCTAACTTTCTTCTGGATTATTGCAGACCTTAGAAAGAAATACACGATTTCATTGGCAGCTCTGCAGATGCTTCTGAAAGAAGGGGACTAGGAGAGAGAAGGTCGCCGACTTCAAATGTTTCACAAACTTTTGAGAGAAAGGAGAATCAGCTTTATGCAGCATAACCACACAAGCCCGGCCTTAATGGGCCGGAAATAACAGCTACACCAAATGACATTTCCACACGCTGAAAGGCCCTTCCAACACATCAAGTCAGAGGTGTTAAGCAACACTCTTGCAAGGTAGTGAGTTTCCCATAGAGGAAGATACAAGGTAGGAAGAGAATTGTGGAGCTATATAGCTGAAATGATAGTTTCCCAACAGCATATCTCTGAGGCATAAGTCAGGGAATTTTCCCCTATTATTTTCTTTGTTATTGTTACCCTTTTCAGCATTTTTGACTGATTTATGAAACCAGAAAAGTCTTCGTGTTACTGGGTTAGCATGTGGTCACTGATACTCATGTAAGTTGTGTGTTGTTTAAGTCAGGTTGAGCATGACTGTTCTCCTTACTGCTTCTTATGTCACCTCAAAGTAGAGCAGTTTGAGATAGATAGAGTTGAAAGGGCTACTCCTTAACTCTAGACCACACACCACTGCCTGCCAGCCATTCTGATCTCCATGCCATTCCTCCAGTATTCTAGGTTCATTTCAGCAACAGGGTCTCTGCCTGGACTCCTGCGAGAAGAGGAGGTAAAGAATACACACACAATACACGAGAGAGAGAGAGAGAGAGAGAGAGAGAGAGAGAGAGAGAGAGAGAGAGAGAGAGAGAATACCCCTATCCAGGCAAAAACTCTTGATATTAATAACAATATAGATGAGCCAGGAAGACTTAAACTGAGCAAAATATGCCAGGTGCCAAGTACTATGTGATTTTAGACATGGAACCAAAGCAAATTCAGTATGGGCAAATAGAGATTACAGTGATTCCTGCCAGAGGATTGGAGGTTAAAAATGCAAGGAGAAAGTAGAAATGCCAATTAAATAGTACTAAGTTTCATTTGGATGGGAGAAATTATCATTTATATCCTCATTTGTAGCATGGCATCCTGAGTTGATAATAATATATGTTACACAACAACTAAAGGGTTGATTTGAAATAGTTTCACTATCAAATGCAAACATGAGTGGTGGGTATGATTATTAGATTTATACAGTTGTTTGTCGGTATACACTTATGTCTAAATAACATGGTGATTAAACGAATACAATTTTTGCCAAATGCAAATAAAAGTTTAAAATTTTACTTTTTGGCTCCTTTGAGCCGCATGAGATGAAGAGGAACTGCCTCAGACCACTCAATGCTGTTGCCTTTGAGATTACACATGAGAATCGATTTGAAACCAATGTTACAAAGTCTTCATCATTTCACAAGTTTGTGAGCAGACAAAATGTTGCGGGACATAGCAAGAGGGGCTATTTGGCAGTTAAAAACTGACATTTCCCAAAAGGCAGAACACTAGTGGAAAGACCTCAGCTGAAGCTGCAATTTCTGCAGGGCCTGAAGAAGCGCTGGAAATAAGAGCCGTCTGTGTGCCCAGTCCCTCTGAAGAATCCACAGATAAACCCTAGCATGTTCAATAAAATCCTGAGTTCCTAAGCACTGCCAATAGAAGTTACACCTTATTCCACTCACCTGGAGGTGGAAACCACCCTCCGTGCAGAGGTTAGGACAGCCAATCAGATGAAGAAATGGTAGCTAACAAGCCTCCTCCTCAGGAGGTGTCTTTGGGCACAGGCATGCATTTGACCAGGAAATTCATGCAATTACTTGGTAAGAGAGCAACCTGGATGAAGGCACCAGATTTCCTCTCCCGGGTGACATCATCCAGAGGCACATAACTCATGCTTGCAACACTTCTTCAAGAGAGACCAGCCACACTTGGTGAAGACAGTACAGGAAAGTAAAATGACCCAAGGGTTTAGTAGGGCCAGCTGTTTCCACTTCGGGAAGTAAAAATAACAGAATGTAAAGTGATACAAAGTTCGAGGTTTAGAAACCATGTCTAAACATCCCCTGCCATGATTAGGCTCCGGAGTAGGACCCTGTGGTAGAAAGAATGTTCTTGGAGACTCCTCAGCATTGCTTATATATGGTAAACAATAGTTAGGAATACTATGATGTGGTAAGGAGTGAACCAAGCTTGGAAAAGCGAAGATACGGACTGAAATACCAGGTCTGCCCTTCCCTGCTTGTATGAACTCGTACCATCCACTCAGCCACCCTTAATATAATGGAGAAGGATGAAATGAGGCAGCCAAAGGCAGGAGGCTGCTGATACAAGAAAATATTTCTGGTAACAAGGAAAGCAACAATATGACCTGAACATCAACACAGTAAATTATGATGGTGCCATGTATCCCCCAGAAGAAGGAGCCATAGTAGAGGAGAGAAATTTACAAAGACAGAGACCAAGGTGCATGGTACATTTTAGCATAAATGAGAAGGCAGTGATTGAAACTTGAGCTAAATAATTCCTTTTGTGGGAAGAAGAAGGTAAAGATGGCATTCTAATGAAGGAGGCACAATGGGGTTGCAACTTGGGCAAGAAGAAAAGGTAAGGTGGGAGGAAAGGAATATTGAGTTCCTTGCTATTAACTACTATGTACATGGTCCATGTTGTTCTTTGACTCGTATGCCCCTCAGACTCTAGTCCCTGACTCCTCTGGCATTCCGTGTAGTGTTTAATGGCACAGAAATAGAACAGTTCATACTGTACCTGTCTTTTACTATGGACTCAGTTTGTGCCACAAGGCAAAGGTATGTGCCACATTTGTAATGGTTTGATGGTACCTAACATAGTAGGGATGCCATAAATGCATTTGCATTAATGAATAACCTCATAGAATCTCTCCAATGCTGAGTTGGAGAGTCAAGAAGTGCTAGAAAAGGCAAGCCATGACAAACGCTCAGGTGCAGCCACACAGATTTGTATATAACAAGGGAGAATGCTTGACACTCTGTCCCTTCAGCTTAGGTTCTCAACTGAAGAACACTGCAACAGAGATTCCCATATGCCAGCCTTCTGTACCTATTCCAGGTAAGAGTCACTATAATACATAGTGCAAATTCAGTGCCTGGTGACTTCTCCAGAGCAGAATTACCAGGTGCATCCCCAGACCTTCATTTCACTAATGGCGGCTCTCACATGTCTATTTCCTCCAGAGAAGGTGGCATTTTTTTCAGTAGTCTACCTTCCAGATCTTCTTCATCCAACTCATTGCCCACCTCAGCAATCATATTCTCCTTAATATTTCTTATAATCATCAACTTTTGTTCATGTTTATTATCACTATAAACACATGGACCCCAACCCAAGTGCCCGGGGATTCTACAGTTTGATTCTTCTGTATATACTTTTCCTGATGTAAGGTAGTTTGTGAAAGACAGGAATACACTCAATATTCACTCTTTGATGTAACATTTTAAGTGGTCCCCATAGCACAAAGAATGAGTATGGATCCTAGCCCAAGATCCCTAATTCTACAGCTTCTAAATTCATCCTCCTTGATGCAGAGTAAAGTTTGAAAGACAGGAATATGCTCACTATCCACTTCTTGATGAAATAATTTAAGCAGTCCCTAGAACACATAGAATGAGTATGGAAATCTAAACCCTATAGCATGGTCTAAAAGTTTTTCTTTGCCTGCTTGTCTGTCTAGATTCAGCCTCTGTGCTCTGGTTACTCACATCTGCCTCCATCCTTCAAATTCCACATTCTGCTTCTGACTGCAGGGTCTGGCAGAAGCTTCTCTCCCTTCTGGAATGTTCTCCATCCTCTTACCTGTAATCACCAATGTGGCCTCTACTCAACTTTTGTTACTCAACTTGGACAAGGTTATATATAGTCTGCCACTGATAATCTTATTCCATCCTTCAAATATTTGTTCAGCACAGTTCATGATTATATAGTGATCTGTATAGTCCATTGGCTAATGCTTACTTCTTCTTCACGTTAATATCCTAAACTATGCGCTCAGAGATTTCTTCAGCAGTCTACATTCCAATCCAATCAACGTTTCCACAGCTATGGGTATTCTGTGCATGCATTTAAGATAACTAAGAGAACCAATGTAGTTCAACAACCTCACTTTTTAAAACTCTAAGTGATTTGATGCAAATTTGTGGAAATCTAGATATTTCATTCAAATCTGGAAACTCATGATTTCATGTAAATCTCTTAATCCAATATATGTCTTAATTATGCTTTTATGAATGCAACCATTAGAAACCAAACCAAAACCAAAAAAAAAAAAAAAACTCTTTACTGCTTTAATATCTAAAGGGCATCAGGCCCTCAAATCTTGAGAAACTAGTAATCTGATCCCTGATTCGCACTGGGTGTTTCTATGTTCTTTCAGTCTGGCTTAATCCACAAGTAGTTACTGAGTATTATCTCTGAATCAGGTTGTCTTAGACTTGGGACTAAGTCTGAGACCAGCCTTTGAGGAGAACTTGATATGTATATGAAGGTGTACATGAAATTGCAATAATGTGTCAGATGAGTCTTAACAAAACTTGTGGCATTATAGTCACCAGACAGAAGGAACAGGTGAGCTAAGCTGCCTTCAAGGAACAACTGTAACTTGAAGCAGGTGTGTAGGGTTGAGTAAGAGTTCATGAGATTTTTTTTTTTAAGAACCAGTGTGGCCTTCGACAGAAGTGGAAATTTCTTTCACAAATAGGAAACTGAGGAGCCTGGGAATAGTTCTGTTTGGAGAGTAAAAGGTAGCCACGCATCAACAGATGAACATATGAAAATCAAAAAGGTGGTGCTGTTGGAGGCGCCTTAACAATCACAAGGTGTGTGAGCTCTTCTCAAAGGCAGGCTTTTCCTACGTCTCCCCGCATTCCAAAGTCAAGCTCACCCTTCTCATTCATTGGCCCTAATTCTTTCTCCTGTCTCTTTAATTAGTCCTTCGTCCTCAAACCTGGGATTGCAATAGCTCCCTCCTTGAGTGTCTCACAGGCAGGGAACCTAAGGTCCTCCGAGTGCCCATCCTGCTGAGATTTTCACTAACAAATTTACTTACAGAGGGATTGTTGCATGAATTTGTCTAATGGAATGAACGATCAACCCCCACTAAGGAGATTATGAAAACTTTAACAACATTGTAGCAATGCGGCTGCTAATAAAATACAGTTGACTGCTCCCACCATTTGGCACCAGCCGACCCAACACTCTCAACATCACAATATGATATTTGTTCCCAATTATTTTATGGCAACAACTGTAATACAATATGGTATTAATCATATTTATTATAAGTATCAATTTGAGAAATTTCTGACGTGCCAGAAGATGAATCGACTTATTATGGGAAGCAATGCTGCTCGGCGCATGCTGACGGCTGCTGTATAATAAATAAGCTCTGGAGATGTTTTAAAAGAAGTAATGCAGAAGAAATAGCACTGGAAACAAAAGCGAGGCATCAAGGCCCTTCCGTTGCCATCTGTGCTCCCAGCTAGAGCACCACCAGGATACCTTGTGAGTTCACGGTTTCATCAGACTGACGACCAGCTAGCAGAATATTCCAGCTTGTCAGAAAAGGAAGCAAGAGTAGTTTTGTGTCTGAGCCCTCAAGAGACGGGGACACTGGAGGCACAGGAAAAAAAAATGTAGCATCCTCGAGATCCAACTCCAGAATTGCCCCGGCGTGCTCTGCTGTCGCAAGGATGATTGCACAATAGGCTCTCTCAGGGAAATTGTTACCCTTGATATAGTAATGGATCCAATCTTCCATTTCACTTGGATATATATTCAAGTGTCTCCCTTTCAGATTCTTTATGATTACCCTACTAAAAGCAAATATAATATTTAATATTTATAAATATTAAAAGCTTATAGCTGAGCCTTATATTTTGCCATTCTTTGTGCATGTATGTATTATATGTGTATTTTGTGTTCATGTAGATTTGTGAACATACCCAAGGAGACCATGGGTCAACCTTAGGTGTTGCTCCTCAGGCTGCATTCACCTTGTATTTTCTTAAGACAAATGTTAGTGTCCACCAAATTTTAGTGTCCAATTGGCCTGAGTTTGCCTATTAAGTTAAGCTGCCTGGACATTGAGTTATGGGGATAATCTGTCTCCACCATTCCAGTGCCAGGATTATAAGCACACACTATCACATGCCCCCCGCCCCATTTTATAGTGTTGCTGGAGATTGAACTTCAATCCTCATGCTTGCTCAGCAAGTATTTCACCAGTTGAACCATCTCTTTAGCTGTGTGTTAATATCTCCGATTGTATAGCATGTTTACCTCTATTGAGCTATGCTCCAAATCAGAGATGAATTTTCATTGACTTGCGGTCCTATTTGTGTATGATTTTCCTATTGCTAAAGTTGAAGCTTAGTATGCTGGGGGGGGGCACATACAACCCCACATGGTGGTCTTGTCCTTACCTGGTTTCTATCTTCATTGTCTGCTTTCACCCTGTACCATCCTGCAGATACTTAGTTCCCTGTGTCCTCCTGTTTGTTCATTTGTGTGAGCCTACCTGTCCTTTTCCACGGTCAATAGAGAATTTGTAACCATAGAAGCAAGTTGCCACTTCTCTTCTTTATTTAAACCAGGTACATTCTTCCCCCACCCTTCTGTCCATTCCCTTCATACCTCCTTGCTGCTTCTTCACTGCATGAAATTCAATTTTCTTATGTGAATGGAAGGGAAAGAGAAGTATGAGTTCACAAAGGGATGCGGTCACATTCAGGTTTGTATAGAATTTACTCTAGGAGGAGGGAAGCAATTAAATCAGGTAAGTCATGAAGAGATCTACCTGCACCGGGACCCAGCGAGACAAATGAGACACATAGTAAAGATATATGTCAGGAAAGCTGTGTGCCAAGATTGCCACCAAAGAGGGATCAAAGCCACCTGTTATTCTGGAGATTGTCACCTGTAGAAAAAATGGTTTCCCTGCAGTAAAGGTGTTTTCACATGGACGGGTCTTAGACAGCTACCCAATGCTTACTAAAGTTCTGCTGAGTAGGCGAGCAGCATTTGAAGGCTTTGAAATCTGAGGCAGTAGATGGAGGTCAGAATTCATATTCTTGAAAGCAGGATTTATTAGAGAGTGGAATTAGCTGCACAGGAGAGTCCTAACAATTCTCCCATTTACCTGTAAGATTTAAATGTAGTGTCATTTCTCCGTGGAAGGTTCCTCTCTGTCAGGTTCCCTATCTGTGGTAGCTACTGTGTTTGATTAAAGTGTGTATCCAAATCTATGGCATTTCTTTCTCACAGAGCAGGAGTTCCTATTTCACTCATTTTCCCAGTACCAACAAGCCATTCGGTATTAGGTCTTCCAAAGATGGAAAACCGGAAGAGAGCAGACTCACCCCCCCCCTTACATGAAACTTATGCTTTGACCACAATGATAAATAAGATGAAAGACTTGACTGCTGTGATCTGAATATATTTGTTCCCCTTATGCCGTACATTATTATCCTAACCCATTAGGATTAGGGATAGGATTAGGAAATGTGACCTTAGGAAAGAGGACTAAAGTGTGAGAATGGAAGCTTCATACTTAAAGTTTATAAAAGAGATTGTGGAGAGCTAGCCAGCTCTTGAAGAGAATGCAGGGAGAAGGTGTAAGCTTATGGACCAGAACACTGTGCCTTCACCAGAGGTGGCATTTGATGGCGCCTTGACTTTGGGTATTCCGGGCTTCAGAACTGAAAGGAACAAACTTATATTGTTTATGCTCAATCGTGTTTAAGGTACTTACAAACTTAGCAATGAAACCCATGGGATGGTGGGAAAATGCCTTCATGTGAGCAACTCTAACAAAGCCACGTGCTAGTACCAATACTGTTGACTCAAGGAACAGAAAGTGCCAGTTTAGTGTCGGTCAAATAACAAACAGCTAGTCTATGAAAGGTGGGGTGGGAATTGGCAAAGATATTAGAATAAGCATGCTTTCCTTAAGGAAATCCTGTTAGGCACTCACTGTTTTCTTGTGTGGGCAAAATAAACCTTTCTAAAAGACTACGGGTAGAGATTTATAATCAATATACATTTTGTGGGTCTGGGATGCAACTTAGTGGTAGGGGGGTTGCCTAGCATGTAGAGGTCCCCCCGATTGTTAACACGGCAAGAAAATAAAATAATAAACACTCACGCACGCACGCGCGCGCGTGCACACACACACACACACTTGATTTACCATAAGCTCTCATAACCAGGGTTATGATTATGTATCTTGTATAGCAGCATAGAAGCAGGATTTCTCTTGTTAATAACCATCTCTGATTCTCTTCATTACAGTAATTGTTTCAATTATGACTCCAATTTTGAAAAGTTATAGGTCTCTATATAATTATTCTCTTGAAATTGATTTATTGGGCAGAATCTATCATAGATGGGCTTATTTAAAATCTGCGTGCGGGGGTCTATCATCTGTGTACCTGTGCCTGTATTTTTCCTGAGGCCTGACCCTGACATTCCATAGACTAAACAAGCGTTTAACCACAAAGTCACTTCCCCAGCTCTGACATCAATTTTTAACAATAGCTTTAGTGACATGAAATTTTCACAACCTTATATTTTGCTGACACAAATGGTATTTGATCCTTAAAAGGGCAGAGCTGTGTTTTCAAATATTCCACTCACTAAAAAATATGTATTAACAATTTGAGGGAACAATATTTTGCCCCTAGAACTTAAAACATGGGAGGCCCAAGAAGAAATGCTATAATTTATTGAATTATTTTATTCTTACACCTGACAGCTGACATGAAAATAAAGGAGGTTGGTGAAAATTCTGAAAGTAGAAATAAGAAAAAAATATGACAACCAACCCATTACATGTATTCTCAAATCACTTCTGCAAATACCCACAGATGTCACGTCGCTTTTAATTTTCTTACGAACATGAGAATCCACTTTGTGATTTAAGATTTAACTTGAGATTTACATGAAGTTATTATAATTAGGGGAAAGGACCGCAGGGACTGGAGAAATGACTCAATGGTTAGCACGCTTGCTATGCAAATGTGAGTACGTGAGCTCAGATCCATACATCCACACAAATGCTAGGTATGGTGGTGCCTCCGCTGCAAGAGACGGAGACAAGTGGATCCTGGGTCTTGCTGGCCAACCAGGTTAACTTAAACAGTGAGGACTAGGTTAAGTAAGAAACTGTCCCCAAATCATAAGACAGAGATAGAGAAGACAACTTCGCATGAACTTCTGACTTGCATATGTGATCAAACACAGAGAGAGAAAGAGAGAGAGAGAGAGAGAGAGAGAGAGAGAGAGAGAGAGAGAGAGAGCAAACAAAATGACTGCATTGTAGCACTTGAATCACTGTTGAGGAATTAGAGAGAGTTGCAATCAACAGGGAAGATGTTCTTCTATTATCATTAGAAAAGAGGGTGATAACTTTACAGTTGATTCTAGACCTTCTAGGTCTCTGATCAAAGAGCATCTCAGAAAATTTAGATACAGCTTAGTGACTGAGAGTTTTCTTATTATGTTTAAACATAATAAGGGCCCTGGGTTTGATCCCTAACGCTAAATAAACCCAAAATGAACTATTTTTATGTAAGAGTCAAAGAGCAGATATCTAGCCCTGCTCCTGTGTAAAGTTTTTTTTTGTTGTTGTTGTTTGTTTGTTTGTTTTTCCGAGACAGGATTTCTCGGTAGCTTTTGGTTCCTGTCCTGGAACTAGACCAGACTGGCTTCGAACTCACAGAGATCCTCCTGCCTCTGCCTCCCGAGTGCTGGGATTCAAGGCGTGCGACACCACCACCCAGCCTGTGTAAAGTTTTGCAGATAGATTCATCCTTTTGTATTTTGTCTGTGATTCCTTTCACATAGCAATGGCAAAGCTGAGAAGTACCAAAATTCAAAAGTGAAATTTATCCCCTGGCAAGGCTGAAGCGTACATAGGCAACCTGTTTATGGTGGCTCTGTTGAACTTGTCCATATTGGATTTCATTGTCTAAGTTGACGAGGACAATTGGCTAGGTCTCTTCCTCAAGAGGGCACCAGATATGAGAAGCACCACAAAGCCTAAAATAAACAGTTTATGATTTTCTAAAGGAAAAAAATCATTAACTAATTCAAGAGAAACCTATGATAGAAGAAATTTGGCTGAAGCATCAGATACCAGGGATTCTATATGGTTATGTGTGCATTTTTTCCAACCTGGAACACAGCTCATGAATTCAGTAGCTGAAGCTGGTCTTTCAGTTGTCAAATATGAACTTGGCTCTTCTGAAAATGTAACATGTTTCCAAGTGTCTTGCCATTGTCTGGGTTTGGTATAAAGAAGGGTGTAGGAGGAGAAAAAGTCTTGAATATTTGCAGGCGATTTCACTTTTATTACGAAGTCACTGAGATTTTTCTGGAACAGGGGAGTGTGAAATAGAATATGGCATCTGGACGAATAGATTAAACTCATCACAAGAAGGGGTAATTGGAGCAGGGCAGTGGAATATCAAGCAGGTCCCTTAGTGAGTAACTTTCCAGTTTGAGCAAATTAACTTACTGGACATCAAAAGTACACAGAAAATGGTAGGTTTGATCCAAGAGTCTTTTTCATTTGAAACAGTAATTTGCTCTCTTCTGCTGTTTAACCTCTTCCCTGTGATCTGAGGAAGACTGAAAGAAGTGAGGAGAGAGGAGAGTAATGAAATCATATAGTACTGGCTTACAGGAGTAAGTGATCTCCCTTCTAGGATGTGGAATGAGATGTATAAACGGTTTAGCTTCACCTTTCACCCACTTGGAATTACAAGGGAACATGGGATTGATTAGACTCTCCAGTTGGGTTATAGAGGAGCTGGAAGTACCCTTTTCGTTTCTCAATTTTTAAGGAGTGAGAGCTTGTTTAAGATAAATAATGGCAGGATCCTTTGCACACCCTAATATTTCGTTTATATCAGTAGCTCCTTCTCGTAGAAAGACTTTAGGCTATAAACAGAAAGGTTGACAGAAAAAAAAAAAAAAGTTGTGAGCCAATGTTGGATGTGGTCGCCAAGCATACGGGGATGTCAGAGGCACTATGGAGCCTGGGCCCCAGATCTACTGACCATTGACTCTGATGGAGTCCAGGAAGTTTCTTCTCTAAGTGTATCCTTGGGGAAATCCCTGTTTGACTAGACTGGGAAACACCTATGAAATCCATACTCTTGTGGAACTGAAGTGACATCATGGCTCATCTTCAGCTCATCAAGTTACCTCAGAAGGATTGCAGGGGGCCACTCATAATGTGTACTGTCGCTTCTCTGACCTAGCCTACTTCCCTTCTCTTCATACTACATATGAAGCCTCCAATTATACTCCAGTACACAAAGTACGCTCTTCCAGGAGGGAAGGTGATTTTCTGTCCATTCCCTGGTTTGGTCCTTTCCAAAACCCCATGAATCACGCTCCCATTCCATTTCCATTTCTGTGCAGAAGCCACCACAACAGAATTGTGTTGACGGAGGTTTTCTATCTGACCAGGTCTCACATCCGTTTAGTCTTCTAAATATAATCTCCTGGTCTGATAGACTTATCTACTCCTCATGGAAACAACATTAAAATCAGACAGTCCTGACTCAAACCTCACATGCATGGTGTTAAGTAAGTAACAGATTCTTTCAAAGATTCATACTCCTGTGTGTCAAACAGAGTACCAACACGGGAGGACCATTGCGAATATTACACAGAGCAAGCCAATAAGAGTTCCTTAGGGAAACAAGGCTGAAGTGGGCCTTAGGTTCAATTTCACCCCCTTGGAATTCCAAGGGTGCATGGGATTGATTGGATTCCCCAGTTGGGCTATAGAGGGGCCCGAGACATCCGTTTGTTTCTCAATTTTTAAAGAGTGGGAGATTGTGTAAGAGACATCAGTGCCCTTGTGAACAAAATTTCATTAGGGCGTTGTGAAACAGAGAACAACAGGGAGTTTGTTCCGGCCAGTATGCATCAGGGCCTCAAGCTCAGTGGAGTGTGTCTGAGGGAGAGAGGGAATCCCTGGCTGCTGTGTAGAATCTGCTTCACAGATTTAGGCTTGTGACCCCAGTTGGGAAGAGGCAAATCAGCACCATTGGCCAACTGGGACAATTCATAAGCAGTCCCCTGTGGCCATACAGAACAACAATGTTCTTTGACCAGTGTCTCTAAGGTGAGATTTAAAGTTTGTAGTTTGTAGGGGCGAGAGAGGAAGGGACAAAGAGAAAAGAGCATTGACTATCGAATTGAAAAACTAGGTTTTAGGTCTCACACCAGCCACAAACTTATTCAACCCTCTTAGGCTATTATAAGGAAGAATGTCCTCATTTTCCATACGGGGGAACAAGGGTTGGCAAGACGTAGCATCTGACGGTTGTTTTCCATGTAAATTTCTGCGACCTTACCTTACCCTAAGACTACATTTAGACCTTCATTGAGTTCATGAGCTCAGAATCTGTGACTCATACTCTGCATTTTCATTCTAGATATAAAACATAGGAGCAGTGTTATATCATCTACATCAGGACTTATACTGACATGAAATAAGCCATTGAAGGTGAAACAATCAGTTTGAGGACTTGCTTATCGTATGTATTTAGTTTAAAAAAATGTTATCATTGTTAATAATATTAAAAAGGTCACACCACCAGGGGCAGAGCTAAGATCATGAATTCAGCTAAATCGGTTCCAGGAAAACGTTCTTCTGAATATCACATTGGCCACACACTGGATGACCGTAGTGTAGACATTGTAACCTGACAGACTTGTGTACTTTAAAAGTTTGCACAGCATAGCTTCCACACCTAAGTCAAAAATGACAGTGGGGGAGCCAAAAAGCCCATCCTTAGAGGCCTGCAGGAAGGAAAGTCTGGAATCTTCCCTGGAAACACATCTTTTTGTGGTACTTCCCTTCTCTGCAGGATGCTAAAACCATTGGCCTCACGGACTCCATCCTCCCATACAAACTGCTTCTACACACAATTAGTTTCTGGCACAACCATCAAAGTGATCTCCCTCCTAGGATGTGGAACGAGATGAAAAACAAATTTTGCTTTGTGAACTCAAAGTGTGATCAGGGCAGGGACTGGAGAGAGGAAGGTTATGTTGTAAGGATCCCGGGTCAACGACGGAAGACAGCCTGCCGCCTGCCTACCCCAGGTGATTTGTGTAGCTGTACATGTGTTCTTTTATATTCCAAAACATACCTGTGACACTCCTAAGGGATAGAGACTCTGAGTAACTCTCCTGAAATTAGATTCATTTTCCTCCGAGATAGAGCAGAGGAACAGACTGATTCCTTATGTATAGAAAGTATTAGATTTATCTCATAAGACCATTAGGACAAATGTGCCTTTGTCTCCTGACATGGATAAGGACCCGGAGCCAAAAGACAACATCTCTCTTCCAGTCAATACTCAACTTCAAAGAAAAAGGCAACTGCTGGTCCTGAGGTGAAGTCAGAGACTCTGCAGACCTTTGGAACTGGAGGAAAAGATCTAAATTAAGTGTGGGTGAGCAGCAAAGTATGAAAATAAAATCCTTTAAGAAAAGTAAAACTCTTGTGCCGTGAGCACAAAAGTAAGGGATGCTAGCCAAGTCAAGGAAATAAACAGCATGGCGTGCCAGTCTTGAAACAGGCAGATCATGAGAAGCAGAAGGGAATACAAAGAAGTCATAAACTGTCTATTTTATCTACAAACTTGGAAGAATCAAAGTGAAAGTAATGTCAATTTTCTCAATATTCAGCTCTTTATAAACCCTCGTGAGGGACAGGAAGCATGCTTTTATTTGCTGTTTCTGTAATAGTGTTATTTCGTAGATGACAGGGCCATAGGGTTCTATAATCATGTATAGGGCAATACGCCAAATATTATCCTGACGTATTTGTAGTTGTCTTTCTTCCCTCCATGTCTCCTAGTCATTCGTTCATTCACTAAAATGATTTTATGCCTGCAGTGTTCCAATTTTGCCAAACACTCTGTAAATGAAGAAGAATGTGGCGTGGCCCCACCCTTAGATACCCAAGTCCTCTTTTAAAACACATTCAACTTGGTAGTGAGAGAACAGGGTAGTTATTTTCTCATAGGAGGAAATAAATAGACATGACGAATCATAGCCCTCTTAAAATTGTACTCAGAAACTTAAAATGAGAATGTATTCAGATAGTCAGAATCTCAGAATGTGGGTGTATTTACACAGTCTGAACCTTAGAACATGGATGGATTTATACACAGTTTCTTCAGCTGTGATTAGTTAAAAAGAGGTTATCAACAAGAACAAATATGACAACAAAGGCTGGCAAGGATATGGGGAAAGAGGAATCCTTATTCACTATTGATGGAAGTAAAAACGGTATCTCCACTATGAAAACGAGTGGAAGTGTCTCAGAAAGCTAGATATAGAACTCTGGTATCACTTAGACACACCGCTCCTGAGCATAAGCTCTACGTCACACCATAAGGATACTGCACATCCATGTGAGCTGCCACTCAAGTGGCAATAGCTAAAAATGGAATCAGCCTACGTACCCATGAGCAGATAAATGAATAATGAATGTCAAAATGCAATTCTGAAGTTTGTGGAAAAATGGATGGTGTTGTAAAATACTAATGAACTGAGGTAACCCAGACTCAAAATGAAAACGTACTTCATGCTGTCTCTCATATGTGAGACCTAGTTTCTAATCTGTATATATTTATGGAAGAATGTAGGGGTTCAGAGGTCATGGAAATGTAAAGGAGCTATGAGAAGGAGCATCAAGAAAACCATGTAGGAAAGGTACTATAACATGTGTGACGTAAAAGTGCAAAGAGAAATAGGGAGCTGTGAGGTGGTACAAGTGGTGGCGAAGCAGGTAGACGTGGGAGATCAGTGGGCAGGGAAGGACTGCGCTAGACTATGTATAGTGATGCCATAAGGAAATCAGTTACTCTGTATGCTAACTTAAAAGACGAGGTCACAGCGAACTAACATCTGATCTGGAAGCTTTATGTACAGAGCCCTTTTAACAAAAGAGAACACAAAGACATACCCAGGAGGAAGCCCACCTGAAAATGGAGGCAGACTGGAGAGGGGTAACTTGCAATCAAGGGACTCCAACAATGGCCAGGAGCCTACAGTGTATAAGAAAATGCAAGAAAATTATTTGATCCTTAAGATTCCTTGAACAAGATATTCATCAATCTCGCTACACGGTAAGGCCAGTTCAGAACCCCTCTCCTCTATTGCTTAGGGTCTTAACTGGGGTCATCCTTGTGGGTTTCTGGGGAAAACTCTAGATCCAGGTTTCTTGCTAGTCCCATAATGGCTCCCTCAATCAAATTACCTCTTTCCTTGCTCTTATCTCTGTCCTTCCTCCTTCTTGACTATCTATCCTGTTCCCTCAAGTTTTCCTCCCCTGTCCTTTTTCTCTTCCACCCTCCCTTCTCTCCCCATCCCCATGCTCCCAATTTTATCAGGTGATCTTGTCTATTTCCACTTTCCAGGTGGATCTATGTATCTTTTTTATTATGTTTCACCTTGTTATTTAACTTCTCTAGGATCATGAACTATAGGTGCAATATCTTTTGCTTTACAGCTAGTATCCATTTATGAGTGAGTACATACCATGTTCATCTTTCTGGGTCTGGATTACTTCAATCGGGATGAGTATCTTAAATGTCTCCATAGAACCTTCATCTAGTAACTGATGGAAACGGAGGCAGAAAGCTGAAGCAGAGCACTGGGCTGAGCTCCCAAAGTCCAGTTGGAGAGTGGAAGGAGAGATAATATGAGCAAAGAGATCAAGACCATGATTGGGACACTCACTGAAATAGTTTTCCTGAGCTAATGGGAGCTCACCAATTCCAGCTGGACAGGGAGGGAATCAACATAGGCAGAAACTAGTCCCTCTGAGTGTGGGTAAGAGCTGTATAGCTTGGGCAGATTGTTGGGTCACTGGCAATGGCACCAAGATTTATCCCTACTTACACAAGCTTATGCTGGAGAGAATGTGGAGCCATTGAGATGTCATGTTAGCCAACATCCTAGAACCTATAATTTTTCTTCTTCTTCCTTGTCCTGAAATTTGAGAGTAGCAAATGAATAAGCAAGAGCAGCTGTATTCTTGGTTTCTTCCTCTTTAGTTCTATGAAATACTGGGCTGATGGATTATTGCTCCAACCTCACAATCTGAGAATTCCTTTTTCACTCCATGTATTGTGATTGGCAATTCAATAAATTTTGAATTATATTTTGCTTTTTGAAGTTCAAGTGTTTGTTTTACTTCCTCGGGGGTATTTAAAACTGTTTAATGAGGAAAATCACCTCAACTCATTGCATGGACTTTCATGTGCCTTTATAATCCACAAACATATTTGCTTGACTAACTCAGGATTCTGCAAGAAATTCTATGTCTGATTTTCACTTGAGTGCCTTCAGAAATCACTTCATCTCAGCCCACATATTCTTCTAGCAGTATGACCAGTATCTAGACCTTTTTCATCTTGGAAACCAATTGACACTATTTCCTATCCAAACGCATCCACTATTGATTGTGTATCTTCCTTAATTACATAGGAGGAAAATTGACTCCTCCTGGACACAACTAGATTTCCCATTTGGCATCTTTATTTCCACCCCAGTTTAACTTAGTTATCAATACTTGCTTGGATCAGGCTATTAAAACACTCACTGAGGGGACAGGAAATATGCTCAGTGGATAAAGGTGTCTGCCTCAATGGCTGACAACTTGAATTTAATCCCCAATACCCATATTGTGGAAGAAAATGGGAAATGGCAAATTACCCCAGGTTGATCTCTGAATTCCACACATGCACTCTGGTAGGCTCTTTGACCCTATAGGGTCAAAGAATGTGCTAAAAGCATTCTATATATACCTCAATTTCATTTGGAAAATTCTAGATATCAGTCAACTGTTAAATCAGTGTTCTGATCCATCAGCTAGGTTGGAAGCTCATTCTTAGTGTTCTCCCAGACTCTCATTGTGCCCTATGTGGTCTCTATTTATCCAACAATTCTCACATCATACCTAAACATCGATGACCACTTAATTGTTATCATCTTAACTGGGCTCTTTGGAAGGTTACGTGTGTAATTAATGATAAAACTAGACCAAGAGAAACAAACTGAGACTAAACATGGACAAAAATAGATCAAGTTGATTTTGATCGTCAGTATAACTATACGTCTCCTCCTCTAGACAATAAGTCCCTGATATACTTATCTGATATTCTGCTCTGTTTCCAGCACTGAATACAGGACTTGTCATACGGGAAGACTACAACATCAATTATTGTCCTTTATCATGGCAAATGCAAAGATAAAATGGTCTTACTCAGTTCTAGAGTCCTTTCATCGTAATAACTAACATACAGCATTTGTATGTTACTATTACACCATTCAGTAGCAGGCCAACCCTATGTTCTATCCTGTTTTTCTGTTTATCCTCTAAGATACCTGAATCCAAAGGCACTTGGAGAATTTTTGTGTCTTTGTAATAGTCTATGCATTTATCCTTGTGTTAATTATCATCTATTATAATTTCTGGAATATTTTTCTGGCTTATCTATTTTTTTCAAGAGGGTTTCTTGCACTGGCTGTCCTTGAGGCAGCTCTGCAGATCTGAAGTCCCTCAAAGTCACAGAGACTCGCCTATCTCTGCCTTTGCTGTGTAGTGATTAAAAACCTGTGCTACCACCACCCAGCTAATTTCTGGTATTTTGAAGGTCTTGATACTGGAAACTATGAGATCTTTGGGCTTCCTTTTATTTCTGTGAAAGTGTTTCACTTAGAACTGTTAGAGGTATAAAAACAGTAAATTCCAAGTAGGTGAGTGGATAACAGTTTTTGTGAATGGAAAATATGTTCAGATTGAAAATAAGAAAATTCCATCTACCAACTAAGTGCTGAGTTTGGTTAATAGTAACTATTCATCTGCTTGGAAATATCTGTATTGTACTTATGGACTCACGAATTAAGACAAAGTTAGAGACAATTCACATATTATGGAAGTAGAAAATTGCCTAGTATGGCATCAAAGACTAACTCCGATGCCAGAATCGCCAATGGCATGATGTATAGAAATGTGAGCACGGGGAAGATGTTCCTATAAAAGTCATCCTATGATAAGTGGTGCATTTTTATTCAATCTCATATAAGAACAAAAAGAGTGATTAAGAGCCCAGAAAATATAATTTACAAGAAAAGGTTAGAGCAATTGGAATTTTTTAGCTCGGTGACAAAATTATATGCAGCAATTCAGCAAGACCTCATAATCCAATATCAATTCATTTGAATAGGGGCATAATTTAAACTGACAGCCGCATTTCCAATGAACAAATGGCCCACTGTTCTTTAACAAAGAAAAATAATAATCATCAGAAACCATTAAACCCAAATTGTCTCTTTTCTTTCTCACTTCTTGTACTTTAGGTCATCAAGGATTTGTTTTATGTGAAAGTTTCTCTGCCACATTCTTGAAGACAGTGGAGGAAGATGCTGTCGGTTACTATCAAAGTGGGGGACACCGTACTCCAACTCTTTCTTGTTCCACTCTCCTATTTTCTAAAATGAGGTCATCTGTTCATTCATTGCATCAGTATTTTCCTTCAGGAAGTGCTGCCTAAGAGGCTCTGTGACAATAGGCGCCAGAAATATAAAAGTTATGAGAGACAAGATATTTGCTTTATTGTGAGATGGTAACTCCTTGCTTACCAAACTTCCAGATGTCTGGAAATCCAGGAAAATGAGATAACCTGAGGTCAAGGTATCACAGAAGTGCATACATCAGATGGTGGTGAAGGAGAAATAGCAAACAAAACCATTAACTAATATTTTTTTCTTCTCAGTTATTTTTGAGATGAATACCCAGGTCAAGGGAAAACAATATATAGATCAAATTAATTTTTAATATAAAATAGACTGGAAGTATTATCCCATGGTTGTAATCCAAACACTCCGGAATTTGAAGGAAGAAGATTGTGAGTTCCAGGCCAGCCTGAACTACACAGTAAGACCAGGTCTCAAAAGTACATAAAAATGAAAGAAAAATTTATGAACCAAAGATCTCTAAACTTTTGAATCTGGGAAACTCAAAGCATTTAGGGGAGAAATATTATGTGGACATGATCCAACTAGCAGAGTAAATTAATGGCAAGTCAAGATTACACTTCTAATATTCTAGGCTCCTTCTCTCTATCTGTATCAGAAAGTATATTCTATTTCTAATAGTTAATATTAATGTGTAGTTGCTACTACAGAATCAAATATGATGCCATAAAAATAAATGTAAATCCAAGCACACGAAATCAGGAGGTAAACAGTCCATAGTTGCCACAGTGTCATTAGAGAGACAGAATCCTGACAATCTGGTTTATCCTTCTGCTACTCAACTCTTGTTTCAAGCCTTCCAAAGCCCTGGTTATTGTGTAAACTTTAAGTAACTGCATTGCTGCTTGATGTTGAAGTTTTGTTACTTAGTAGAAGAAAAATTAATACTGGCAAGATAATTTGTCATCTAGGCTACCAGGAGACAATGTTACCAGTACCTATTTTTGTATGCCTTGTAAACTGGGATATGGTCCCTCTTTGTGCTGGATTGGTTTTCCAATATTTGTACAGCAAACATCTTGGCAAGTCCGAGGTAATTTCTTATGAACAGAGCAAGAGTAAAGCGTACTCGCTGTCCCCAGTGTGGTTAACATCTCTCTGCTCATTGCCAAGGATTTTGTTTTTACTACACCCAGTGTGTCTTTACTGTCGTAGTGCTCATCGTATACCTAGCCTTATTTGTGTCATTCAGTGGGCCCTGAGGCTATGGAAATTGACGTGAGAAAATTATGTTCTCCTTCCAGTCATTATATAATGTGAGCAATCATCAGTGGGTTTGTTTCTCCACTTAAAAGTCCTTCTGTCTTTTGCTACTGCTTGTGAAACAGTATCAGGCTAACTTGCTACCCTGCTAGCAGAAAGAAACCTTTAAAGTTCTTTACAGTCATGCATAACTTGACTTGTAGAATAAAATGTGTAATCTACCTGACTCCAAGCCATCTGGAGCCCAGTTATCGACAGTACAGTTTTTTAATGAACTGTTGTTGATTGAGGCTAGGTCTTACTGTATTGCTCATACCTGTCTTGAGCTCTTGAGGTTAAGTGAACTTCTTGCCTTGGAGTGACTAGGACTGTGAGAGTATATCACTGTATCTAACTTTACTTAAATTCATACAATGTGAAATCAGTAGAAGAAAGCCCAGAGAGGAACTGGATTGAGTTTGGTTGTTTGATACACAGTCGTAAATAAACCATGGTGGAGCCTTGCAACTTTCATGAGCATCACTTTCTCTCCCTAGAGCTAGTTCCTTAAACTAGGAGCTGCCTCTTCTCTCTTTCCTTGCTCAACTCTCCTTTACCCTCCAACCTACTGCTCTTTGGCGTTGGGCCTCATCATTTGTCAAAAATTGTTCTTTCAGAGTCTCTAGTGACCCACTAACTGGCACAGCCAGCTGACCCTTCTCACTCCTTATCTTACTCCCCACTGCTCTGACGACTTTTAGCTCTCTAAAATGATGTTTTCCCCTTGCCTTAGTGAAGCTTTCTCTCCTAGATTGGCTTACACCCCCTTAGACACTATCTCTGGGCCACTTCCTTTCTTTACCCTGAAATGTTTCCATCGCCTACCTCAGTGTTTTCTCACTCTGCAGGATAAAGCCCATACTTGAACTTTACAATGTCTTGCTCCTTACTGATATGCGGATGACTTCTGTGTCTCTACCTCCACCCTCAACTCCCTGAATACCTCTCCCTGTCTGGAATCCCTCTCATGGTGAATGGTATTACCATACACAACATTTTATTTCATTTTATAAACCTTACTTCTCTACAGAAACTGACCTTTGCATGTATATACATGCAGGTTTTTTCGTTGACACCCCTCTGCATGATTCCCCCCGCCCCCCGCTCCATTGAATTCACATTAATCTAAGACCCTTTTATCTCACGTTCTTGCCTGACTTTCTAACTGCATCTCCAGAATCATTTCTATTTCACCATAAATCCCCAAACTTGGCAGAATGAGTACTCAAAACAACAAAATTTCACAACGCCATCTGATGAATAGAAATCCATTGGCTATTGGTTATATTGCTGCCCTGATTAAAACTCATAGTTGGTATTTTTGTCAGAAGGATAAGATCCAATACAAATGCTTCATCATGTTTCAGAGAATTCGCCTCAGCCTCTCTGGTACTTATCTCTTCAGCTTCCGTCCTGTTCTACTTCCCAGACCCTGGTCCAATCATAAAAAACCTCTCAGTTTCTAGAAGTGCCTTACTAATGTAGACCACATCGCTTCCAGACAGACCTATTTTCCTATCTCTTACTCAATCTGACCTTAAAATGCAATCAAGAGGTTTTTTTGTTGTTAGTTTTTCTTAATTTTTTGAGAGTTTCCAGTTTCATACAATGTGTTTTTACTGGCACCATTATAGGACCAATAACAAGACAGATCCTAGGCCCTAGGGAAAGATTTGCTACTATTATGCCACTAAATTGATATGGTATTAGGCTGACCCTTAATAACTTATCACTATATCCATAGGTCAATTCATCTCTTGTGGTTCCTCTGAGAAGCTTTTACTTGCGGTAAATGATGATGAACACAGAGACCCACAACTGGCCAAGGTGCAAAAAAATACAAGATTAGATTTCTCTGTCCTAAATATATATATATGAAAGCATTACAGAAGAGGGTATGTAATGTGTATAAGAGCCAAAGTGTTGGATGGCTCCAAGACAGGATAATTTGAGCATACAGAAGTTGTGACAGCATGCACAAAACATGTACAAGCCCAAGCTAGACAAAATTCCAGCATGTAGAAGGGAGTTAAGCACGTAGTATTTTCTTTTATTCTTTAAAACCTAGCTTTAGATCTGATTCTCCAAAAATAATTAAGTCTCTACACCAGTGGTTGTCAACCTGTGGGCTGGGGACCCCAAAGAGATTGCATATCAAATATCCTGCATATCAAATATTTATATTATGATTCATAATGGTAGGGAAACTACAGTTATGAAGTAGCAGAAAAATAATTTTATGATTGGGCATCACTACAACATGAGAGAAACTATATTGAAGGGTCCCCAAACTAGCTCTGCTCCAAACCTTGCTGTTAAGACTGACTTCCTTGTCCTCTGTACCTTAATAAATCATTGAATTTCATGCAGCATGCTACATTTACATGCTTACATGGCTGAATTTATAAGGAATAAACATCTTATACGTTTTCATATTTCCAGCATATACTCCAAAGCAAAGCACACATAAGAGTTTCAATGAAAGTACTTTAAATAAAAAAGTAAAAAAAAAAAACTGATATCAATTCAAAAGCAGCTGTTGATGTTAAGAGAGGAGAAAAATTTTAAAAAAAAAAAAGATACCTCCTTCATAAGGTTGCCTGAAATAACCCTTGGATTATTCTTAAGCAATGTTCAACCTCCTAGTCCCCAAGAGGAGAAATCACAGTCACCAAGGAGTAGTGAACTGGCAATGGCAATTGCAAGAACAGTGTCCTTTACCTCCCAGGCACTCGGTAGAAAAGCCACAGGGAAAAAGGCAGCTGCAAGACACTGGTTCCCCTTCAGCAACGCTCATTAAGAACACACTGTGACCACCTGGAAACTTCCTAGTTAGAGGTACCTGGTCTGCCTGGGATTGCAGCTGCTGTTGAGGAGTAGAATAACCAACACTGGGCAGAACTGAAAGAAATGGCTGCAACTCAGTATTGCTGCATCCTGGTGCAGCTTCTTTATACCTTCCTGGGCTCAATTCAGGGGGAAAAAAAAGGAATTTAAAGTACCCAGAAGAGGGAAAGTGCTCAGTGATACAAAGTATTTTTCACAGAATAGGAAGTGTCAAGGAGCCCATGTTCTCTACATATCATGAGCTTTCATTTATCAAAGGGTGCTGGCTGCTCTCCTTGTTACCTAAGTCAGGAAAGAACAAACCAAAATTTCTTCCTAATTTTAGAGCATTACCCAGCCAAAAACGACTTTATTACTGTTGCTGGGAGAAGGGTCAGATATGACAAAGGACAACGTGCGTGCGTTTAAAGGGATCATTCCGAACCAGAGGGCACCTTCATGCAGGAGGAGCCGTAAAAACCACATTTTACTATGGCAGGGAGTGCTATACATACTCATTAAGAATACTCTCTGGGTCAGCTGTGCTTTTGATTAATCTATTTGATCATTTACCAATGTATCCTTAAAATGCATTTTTATGGACCTGGAGCGATGACTCGGTGATTACGGGCATGTGTTGCTCTTCTAGAGAAACTCAGTGTGATTCGCAGCACCTGTGTCATGCGGCCCATAGCTACGTGTAACCCAGCACCAGAGGATGCAACATCTGGGCGCTCAGACATCCACTCGCATGTCACACAAAGAAAAACTAAATGTAAAACTAAATACAACAAAATCTTTATGTTTCTATTATTGACCTGGTCTTATACTGCAGGATACACAGAAAAATCAATGTAACTTGGAGGACTCAGATAGGAGGAAAGGCTGTTGTAGCTGATCTCTAAGTGGTTCTGACAACAACAACAAAAAAAATGGACTAAACTAGTATTTATTTGGCTTATACACCCTTTCTTCTCTTTCCCGATAATAAGATTCCTTCAATCTAGATATTACGGAAAAAATACTGATAGATATTAATTGTCCAAAATAGATTTCATGGTGACAAAAATCAACAGGAAGTTAGTGGCATAATGAGCTGGGTATCATAGAGAAGATGGTCGCATCTTCATTTCTTTCCCGTTTTCCTACTCTCTCTGTGGCATGTGATGTTGCCTAACTGTATCACCAAAGCAACCCAACACTTCCAGGTAGTCAGCCTTCATTCTTAGATTCTTGTGTGCAAGTTTTATTCCGAGTGCAACGAGCTCAGTCCTTCTGTGGTTCATCGTCTCTGGGGTTTTGCTTTTTCCCTATTAATTTTATTATAAATAAAATTATGGTATTTGTATTAGTATCTCTGCTGCGATGTTCCACCACTTGAATTTCACATCTCAATTTGAATTCATTTTTCTCCTAATACACATTGTCTTTCTGTGTTTTATAATATCAGATAAGAATCTCCTGTCCAGGATATCACAGACTGATATGAAAGATTTTACTTTAACTCCTGCCCCAAGTGGACTCTTGAGGTGTGACATGAAATAAATTATTTACTCTGCTGTGCCTCCTTTTCCTCCTCTGAGGTTGATATTCTTTCAGTTTCAGAGTTTTATCTTTTGAAGTAAATTATCTAGTGAGAAACAATTGGGACAGTCCCAGAAGTATGGAGTTTGGTGTCTAAACTTACATACAAGTGTACATATGGGGACACACACCCATAGCAACTCAAACTGGGAGACACCATGTCGCTTCTACATCCAGTCATTTATTTAAGATAAGTTTTTAAACCTACCCACATCAATGCAGCTCCATTTTCATGACATTTACTTAAGCCCAGTTCTAACTGAAGGTGTGCAACTGGTTCCTAAGTGGCATTTGCTCATCATAATGCAACAGATACATATCCATTCTTTCCTTTGGACCCAACGGTTGAAAGAAATAAAGGAGCAGAGAGGTTTAGCGTGTTCTTTCTGGTCTTGTTCTGGCTGTCTAGAGCAACATCACATTATTAACTATTTGATCCTTGTGGCCTTCATGTCAAAGTCAGCATTTCTGATAAGCCATGGCTCAGCCCTGGTAGTCCAGTCACACTGTCTCTTCTGCATGTCCCAGTGGGACCTAAGCTGCAGGTATTTGCTTCTTTGCTTTCCATAAAAAGTCTCATCCATGCGCTTTATTTCCTATGGCCTTTGTACTTACCATACCATCAAACCTCCTCTAAATCTACCTAATCCAAGCCCTTTTTAACATCCGGATCTTCACCATTTACTTTCCACTATTGAGTCTTTCTGGATCTTCAGATCTATGTCACAGCAGGTAGACCCAGCCCTATCCTGATACAAAATTGAGTAGCGCTACATATTCTGATTTAACTATTGACCCTTCCCATGCCAGTGTGCATTTTTAAAACTGAAGCCTAAATGAATGCTAGAATCTCAGTTGGTTAACATAGTTTTTAATGCATACACATAGAAAGCATACCCATCATACGTATTTTTTTCTGAATAATATTTTTGTTTTATATACTATATAAATTTGTGTGATATAGGATAATTTACTCATGTTAGCAAGTAATGCAGACATTGGTCAGCTGGTATATGTTCACATGTGACTCAAACCATCACAATTCAACCCTCTAGGGGACTGTGTGTATCCTGTCAATGAGGAAAGAGAAAACAAGCACCAACCATGTTCCTTTGGCTATTAAGCCCAGAAATGTTTCCAAACTCTGTTTAGTCCTCTTTCAAGAACATAGTTTATGGTTCTATGTGAATATCAGTGAAGTCAACCCAAAGAAAACATATATAGATCAACCTGGAAATTGGAAGCAGACAAGATCACTGGCAAAAGTTGAAAGCATGGGGTCAGAGGGAGTAGAGGAAAGGGGAGAGGGTGAGGCAGAGGGTTGGGAAGAGCTTGGGGGAGTGGTATGGTTGAGATGAAGGAAGAATGGATATGAAAGCCGGGACAGAGATATCTTAATTGAGGGAGCCATTTTGGGGTTGGCAAGAGGTTTGGCTCTGGAGGGGATCCCAGGAGTCCACGGGGATGACCCCAGCTAGGGCCCTGAGCAGTGGAGAAGAGGGTACCTGAACTGTCCTTGTCCTGTAGTCAGACTGATGGCTATCTTGAATTTCACCATAGAACCTTTATCCAATGATGGATGGAGACAGAGACAGAGACCCACATTGGAGCACTGGACTGAGCTCTCAAGGTTCAGTTGTAAAGTGGAAGGAGGGAGAATATGAGCAAGGAAGTCAGGACCACGAGGGGTTCACCCACTGGAACAGTGTGCCTGAGCAAGTGGGAGCTCACTAACTCTAGCTGGACTGGGACTGAACGAGCATGTGATCAAACTGGACCCTCTGAATATGGTTGACAGTTGGGGCAGACTGAGGGACCAATGACAATGGCACTGGGATTTGTCTCTACTGCATGTACTGGCCTTTTGGGATCCTGCTCTCTTTGGATGTATACATTGCTCAGCCTGGATGTACTGGGGAGGGCCTTGGACTTCCCACAGGGCAGGGTACCTTGCCCTCTCTTAGGACTGGAGGGGGTTGGGGGAGGCTGTGGGGGGGAGCAGGAGGGAAGTGAGAGGAGGGGAGTAAGTGGGAGTTTTGATTGGTATAATTTTTAAAGAAAAAAAGATTTATGTAAATTTCACAGAGAAATAAAAATTAACTTGTATCAAAAAAAAAAAGAAAAGAAAGAAAGAAAAGAAAAGAAAAGAGAAGTCACCATTCCTGGAAGGCCAGTGTCAGGAATGGGACATCAGCAGTAGGGAGGCACGTGTTTCTGATGGGCACTCAGCCACAGAAACACACTGGTACAGTCCACAAAAGCAGGAATGGAGCTGTGTTTGTTTTATCTGCTGTCATTCATAAAGTACGGCAAAAGAGCTTCTCCTTTAAATGTGTGTGTGTGTGTGTGTGTGTGTGTAGTAAAATACTACTGTCCCCTCAGCTTACTCTAGTCTTAATTGCACAGATATGAGGAGATTGGGGAGGTTGTGAAAACATTTTGTAATGTGTCGTCATATTTTAAAATAAAGGAACAGAATTTCTCAAGACTTATGGGATGTCCATTTCCTACAGACCCCCTATTCTGAACACTTTGCAGAATGCCTCAGGCTATATAAAAAATCTGGAATATTATATTCTCTTGGTATAATGGTGCCTCTCTTCTATACAGAATACTGGACTTGTCCTTTCTTGGGTCACAGTAACGATCCACTTCATATCCTGCCTTTTTCTGGAGAGGATGGAAGAGGTTACTAACTCTTTCATTTCTAGTTCAACATGATCCCAGAACATAAAGGGATATCAGTGATCTTCTGATCTAGAGTGGCATAGTTTTGTCACTGAGAATGTCAAGTTCTTTATGCCCAAGACAGGCATCACAGTTCCTCCTTCTCCTTCTTTCCTCCCTCCCCTCTTTCTTTCTTTCTTTCTTTCTTTCTTTCTTTCTTTCTTTCTTTCTTTCTTTCTTTCTTTCTTTCTTTCGTTGTTGTCTCCTGGAAGTCTATTCTTTTCTAATGAATCCAGATGCAAGGAGAGATGGGGAGGAGCAGGGATGAGTAGAGGGAGAAAAAACTGTAATAAGAATAATTGCATGAGCAAATAATCTATTTAAAAGTTTAATAATAATAATAATAAATAGGTTGTCTTGGTCATAATATTTTGTCACAACAATAGAAAAGTAATACATATTAGGTAAAAGAAATTCAAATATTTCAATACCTAGAATATAACTGGCTGTACATCCAGATGAAGAAGAAGAGACATTTGATACTGTGGATCTCATTCCCCAAATACCATTTCCATGCTTTTACATTGTTTTTCATATATTAATAAAGGGAAGCTATTATTAAAACCCATGCCTGAAACAGATTAACTTCTTTTCATGAATGCAAAATAGAAAATTAAAGAAATATGATAGAAGCAACATTATTGTCAGAGTACGAAACTATGAACGACAGGGACAGTAACATGGTTCAATAGGTAAAATTCTGGTTGCCAAGTTCGTTGACCTGAGTTGAATCACCAGGGCTCATAAATAGGTAGAAATAAAGAACCAAGTCTGCAGTGCTATCTTCTGGATTCCACGTTTTGCTTATGGCGAGCTCAGCTCCATGATAAAATAAGTCTGTCCCCCATATGAGCACAAATCCCAGTTAGTTAGTTAAGAGACATCCCAGTTAGTTCAGCATGTAGGCCTAAAACTACCAAGACAAAGAAACAGGAAGAGATTTCATTGTTTCATTGCAAGAAAGATGAGTCTTTGAATGTCTTATCACCCAAATTATAACTGTGGGTAGTAAGTCTTGCTATCTAGATCTCGCTTTGACCATCACTTGGCTCCGAGGCACAAGCTGTTGATAGAAAGGAATCCATGGCATCATTTTGACCCATTGAGGGTGGAATGGGCTATGATTAGAGAGATCTGTGACCTTCTGTGTTAGTAGGATTTAAGACTCTCGGCAACTAATTTGTTAAAATGGTTAATAACTAATTTAAAACCTTAATACCCTGATGTGGCAGATTTGCTCAGAAAAGTAGATTCCTGGCAGAGAAGATAGCAACGTAAGCTGAGGAATCAGACTTTTCTTGCTTTGTTCATCGCCCTTTCCTCAGGGCAACAGGGATAGATTGAACAACAGGGAGGAGTCTCTGAAGCATCCATCGGAGTTGGGTGTCCCTTGCTTGGGGGAATATGTTTCCTTTGCTTGTTCTTTGTTATCCTCTCAGAGCTGTTTTTAGTTAGTTTATTTCGCATCCTGACCTGCTTCAGATCTCCACTCTTCTTTATGTAGATTTCTTGCACTTTAAGTTTTATGCCAAAGATCAAACCACCTTCCTACGCCTGGATGGAGGGAGTAGGTCCTTGGACTTCATACAGGGCAGGGTACCCTGACCTCCTTTAGGACTGGAGAAGATGGGGGAGTGGGTTGGGGTCTGGGAGGGAAATGGGAGGAGGGGAGGAAGTGGAAATTTTGATTGGTATTATTTATAAAGCAATAAAAATAAATAAATAAATAAATAAATAAATAAATAAATAAATAAATAAAAGATCCAACCACCAAAGGAATCCTTTGCACTTCCCCAAACACTTCTTTCTTTAGACTTGCACACAGAGTCTCCAGGTTGCCACCACCCTTGCTTGGGTCCTTTCTTGTATAGCAACATGTTTCCCAGCTTCCTAAAGGGGAAGCCTTGCGTGAGCATTTTGTGTTTTCAGGCTGGAAAGGAAGGACACACTGACCGTGACACAAAATGTGGGGATTTTCTTTTCCAATTTATTTATTTTTCTACTATGAAGTGAAGTTGGTAGCACTAGTCAGGAAGAAATTTTCATGTGAAAAACAGTACCTAGAGTCCTTAATTCTTTGGCAAAGGAATTTTGGCTATTTTGTGGTACTTGAGGAAGAAACTCATTTCATGCACAGAAACTACCCGTAAGCCTTCATCCACGTTTGTGTGGCAATCACTGTGGTCTTTTCAGGTCTGTGTAGGCAACTCTATTACTCAGAGTTCATGGGGGTAACATCCTAGTTCTGTCTAAAAGAAGCAATCATGCATCAATAGTCCCAGTACTCTGGCTCTTACACGATTCCCAGTCCCTCTCCCATGATGCTTCCTGAGCCTTGTAAGTAGGGGGTGTGTTACAGGTCACCTGGGGGTCTGGGCACCCCCATAGTCACTTACATTTTGGTTGACTGTGGGTCTCTCTAATCCAATGCGGCAAAGAAAGACATCATTGATGAGCTATGACAGAAACACTTACTTGTGGGTATAAAGATGAATATTTACAGACAGTTCGGAGCTATATCACTTTAGTAATATGGTAATAATTGGCTCTCCCTTAGGCCTATGAACTCTTAAGCCACATGTTCTTAAATGGGCTTATATAATACAAAGAGTGAGTTGTCCCCAACTGAGCAAGTTTTAGGTCCAATTACACAGCTGTTGCTTGCCCCAAAGATAGGAAAGCCACCTTGGCACCGATGTATATATCTTGATGGACCTGCCATTGTGTGGTTTGCAGGCTTTGCAACTAGCTTGGACTAACGATAACTCTTACCCTTTGTCCTCTTACATATTACCTTCCAACACTATAGGAGTTAAGCCTGGGGGAGGAAGCTTTGGGAACAACACCAGCCTGAGTTCTCCAATTGCAATGACTCAAGTGTGTAGTGAGTGTCTTCAGCAATCAGATCTTGCCTTCATGCTCTGGCAGGCAACCAAGAACAATGAAAATATCTTAGATTGTCTTGGGTGTCTCTCGGGACCTTCTTCTCAGCAACTTGAAGGGAAGTATTCCCTGTCTTACACTGGGGTTTTTGTTAGATAGTCAATGACTTCTTGTGTGGTCAGGATGGGGGGGGTGAATTTGGTGATTATACCACTGTGTGGGCAAAGCAATAGATTCCCTTATAGATTTCCCCAATATTTGTACTGTTATTTATTATTTCACTCTTTTTCCCCCTCTGTATTACCCTCCCTAATTGAATAGAATTCCATTGTGCATAAATACCCCCATTTTCTTTATCCGTTCATCAGCTGATTGACATCTAGGCTACTTTCATTCACTAGCTATTGGGAATAGCACGGCAAGGAGCATGGCTGAGCAAGTATCTTTGTTGAAGAATATTGAGTCATTTGGGTATATAACAAGAAATGGTACATCTGGGTCATACAGTACACATTTTTAGTTACTTGAAAATTCGACACACTGATTCCTCCAGTGACTATTTCAGTTTGCAATTTTACCAACAGAGAATAAATGTTTTCTTTCCACATAACCTCTTCGCCATTTGTTGTCAGTTATGCTTTTAATCTTAGCCACTCTGAATGGAGTAAGATGAAATGTTAGTCAATTTTGTTTTTCTTATCATCTCTGCTTCTGCATTACTTAGCTTACTCATTTACATGTTCATATAAAAACATATTTGCTGTAAATGATAGTCATGATGCCCTGGTTCGGTGGTAGTCGGTAGCCCTTAATTCCTATTCCAAAGTGCTCAGAATCAAACGTGGGCAATCTTGCAAATATTGTAGATAAAGATGCCGTTAGGAGCAGCCATTGAATGCTCTGTGTGTGTGAAGAAAGGATTCTTTCTTTAATCTGGAAATGGAATCCGAGATGGTTCCTGGAAGAACACGGGAAGTGACTCGTTGCCAGAAGAATAAGTAAGGGACAAGCAGATTAAAGGAAAAGGATTAATGCTTAGAAATACTACTCGCACTGATTGTGAACATGAAAGAGAAGAGTAGATCTGAAATCGTATGAGCACTTGAAGCTTCCCAAAGTGAGAAGGACTGTAAAACCATGTAGGGGCTGGTGCAGCACATCCAGGCATCCAAGAGAGGCTAGGACACACTAGTGGAAAGTTTGCACCTCCAACAAAAGACTGAGTTTTCCTTAGACTGTAGGGAAGCAAATGGCAAGGATTGCACATGGAGGAATGAGAACTTGCTATCCTGTACTGAGGGACAAATTCACCCACAACCCCATGGGTGGATTGAGAAGAAAGGACTTGTCAAAATGGAGCAAAAAGTCACCATGGACTGCTCAGGACAAAAGGAAACATCTATGCTGCATCCCTACTCCAAAGGTTGGGGGGGGGAGGAGAAAGAAGGCAAGTGCCAGAGGTGGTGGACGACTGTGCAGAAATAGAGTTTTCTCAACACAGCAGAGTAGATTCCCATAGAAACACAGAATGGTTGCTGCAGCCAGCACAAGACTCATGCTAGCTCATGCCAGACAGACTCATAGTTTGGAAAGTGGAGGTGGTAATGGAGTCCTGTCCTTATCTAAAGAGCTGTTGGTGATTGAAAGCTACTGGGGAAGGGAGAGTCTAGGGATTTTTGTTTGTTTTCTTTTGTTTTTGTTTTTAATTTAATTTCTTCGTTGATTCTTTGGGAGTTTCACATCATGTACCCTAATTCTGCTTACCTGGTGGTCCCCCATGTCATCCTCTTACCCCTTCAGCATCTCCCAACAAAAGAAAATTTTAAAAATTAATAAAAAGCAAAGCAAGCAAGCAAACAATGAAAGACAAGAGCAAAACAAACCAAAAATAAAAAAGAAAAGAAAAATTTCCAATTCTTAGCTTCTTTTTCTATGTTGCCTTTCCAATACCTCTTCATTCATCATCGTGGCATTGGGAGTCTCAGTATGTCACAAAATATACCCTTTTGTCCAATCAGGTTTTTTGTTCTTTTTTTTTCTTTCTGAGACAGGGTTTCACTGTAGCTTCGGGACCTGTCCTGAACTAGGTCTTGTATTCCAGGCTGGTCTCAAACTCACAAAGATCTGTCTGCCTCTGCCTCCCAAGTGCTTGCTCTCACCATGGCCCCAGGCAGCAGTGAAGCCCACACAGGCTGGCAGGGGCCTAGTTACAATATGGATTTTGGACACCAGAACAGCCCCAGGTGGTGGTCCAGACCCCTGGAATCAGCATGATCCTCAATGTCAACAGGAGCCACAGACATCAACACAGATGGACCCAGACGTGGCACCCAGCTTCTTTCCTGACGCAGAGGTCACTGTGGCCCCATGGACCCAGGTGGCAAACAGACCTCACCTATCAGCAGACTCCTCACCACCTTTACCATGGCCCCAGTGGCAAAGAGGCCTGCACCATCAGCCTCTTCCTCACCGCCTTCATTTCTCCCTTTCTGCCTCTCTCCACAGCAATAAACCACTCCACATCCCTTTCTCTCCTAATTCTCCACCTCATATTTGTTCATCACAAGGGGACCCACCTGCCTGCCCTGGTAGGCTCCAGGGGTGGGGGCTCGTGGATGTCTTCCCACAAGTCAGGTCTTGAGGACCCCAGCTGGCTAGCTGCTCCTTAAGCATCTTTTAAAGGTATAGCTCCAGTGGAAGGCCACATACCCTAGAGTATACGGGCAGAAAAATATTTGAGCTTTAATTTTTCAAAAAGGGTTGGGTGGGTAGGGACAGGGGAGGTTAAATCTGGGAAGAGGTGGGGTGGCGAGGTGGCTATGATCAAACGACATTGCACAGAAGTCTCAAAGAACTTAACAAAAGTGAGAAGAAGTCAGATAACATTGAAAAAGTAAAATGTGGGGAAAGCCTATTGTATTCAGAAACAAAGAAGTCATTAGGACTGAGGACACGGATTTCAATGCAGTATGTTACCCTGGCACACCAGGAATGTGAGGACGTAGTCTGCACTCGACTGTCAATACTCTAATGAGAAGACATCAAGGAAAGGAAGATGAAGGAGTCACATCATGTTTTGAAGGATGGCAGGAAGATTTCAGAAAAAGATGGCAATTAGACTACGTTTTCAGGCAGGAATGCACTATTCAGTGGTGAAAGTAATGAACCAATTCAGAAGTCTGTGACAAGGTCAGAATGGACAGACAGCAAAGAATGTGCAGGCCTGTAGGAGAGTTGGGGAGGCAATGGGCGAAAGGAACTCGAGACAGGTAAGTACCCGGAAGCCAAAAACAGGCACAATTTGCCTGAAGCACTTCTTAGTATTTTCTTCCTGCACTATCCATTTTTCTTTCTTGGCTTGTTTTTCACTCTACCTTGAAGTATAAAAATATACTCTGGCTTGATCTCCAGCACTGCATACACTAGTTACCAGGCACAGAGGTGTGCATCTAAAATCCCGGAATTCAGTAGTGGAGGTAAGAAGATCCAAAGATCAAGGTTATCATCAGCTGGAGAGAAAACTGGAGACCAGCCTAGACTACGTGAGACTCTGACTATAAAACAGTAAACTAAATTAAAAATTAAAGCAAAAAAAATATTAAAAGACGAGAAAGCCATGAGATCCAGCTTTCAGTCACTGGGATAGCTTGTGTTTGCACACACCACAATGCAGATTAGGCAACGGATGTGCGAGGTCAGAAAATAACCTTCTGTCAACATGCATCCCTACTCAGGGTCCCCAGCCCCCACAACATTAACGAGAAAATAAGAATGCCTGCCCAGCTGCCTTGCTGGCTGTCACTGGGTAAATTATCTTTTATTAAGGATCTGTAATTGTTCTCCACTGAGCTGTGACCTAAATTTAGTAGTTCTAAGGAGTGAGATCCAGCCAACAGGATTTCCCTGAGAACACGATGAAGTTCCTGTATCAATTCAATTCATTAGCTAGAAAAAGAACCAGCAGCCAGTTCTCCCCCCCCCCCGCCCCATTCTTCAGTGAACCATTTGTTTGTTTAGTTTGAGTACATTTTTCCCCCTTGGATCCAGCCTGAGCCTCTGTAAGGACAGCGCAGCTCATCCAAACACTTCCTGCAGCATGAACTCTCCAGGCAGAAACCAAATCAAACTAAGTAGTTCTGATTTTCTTGCTGTTAAAACTTTATGTTTACTTCTTAGGGATCTTAAGCATAAGGGGAAAAAATGCTTACATGTGTTCCGGATGACTTGGGTAAAGGGAAGAGGAATAAATTTAGCTTATATGAGTCAGTAAGGGAGGGAGAGAAAGGAGAGAGAAGGGGGGGGGTGAGAATGCAACTCCGGTTCAGAGCTGTCATGAATGAAAACTCTTCAGTAGGAAAGGTCATGGGAAGGAAGGCATCCGCTAGACACATTACTTACAAAAACTGTTTTCATCCTGACAATCCAACTGAAGGCCAAAGACTAAATAAGCATCACTTTTTAAAAAAATTTCTAAAGACCTGAGCAAAATTTAGGGTCACAGCTTCTGCCTCAACCCCAGTGACCCTTCAGCTCATCACTAATTCTTAGCTACCACAGTCTAGACGGCTGCCTTGTCATGGATGAGCAGCCTGCGGTGTTCTAATACCTACCCTTGATTTTTTTTTTTAAAGAAAGAAAATTGAACTTTGACATATTTAAGGAAATTTGCTCAAAGACAACACAGTGTAGCTTCACTTCGGACTGAAAGGTAGGTCCTCCTACTCCAAAGCAGGAACCACAGACTCACAGACATTTCTAATTTATGTTTTCAGGTGGAGAAGCAAGTAGATTAGATGAGGAGAAACACAAAGCCAACAGATTCAGTACGAGAGAAGAGAATGTGGTAAGAGAAGAAATCAGCTGAAGATGGCATGGTTTCAGCTCAGCTTCATCCAACTGCTGCCTTGCAATATTAAACACAGAATTTTCCAAACCAGATTAAGAATAATTGTAAATAAGATATATATTTTATGCAAGTTGCAGTTTTAAAGCATTCGTAATTAATTCACGTTTTCTTCTGTTGTCTTGGGGTCCCCACTTTATCAGTCCTCCTGCGTTGGCCACAGATCACTTCCTGCTTGTCATATCACACTGAGTTGTAATTATCCAAATGTACAAGTGCAGGGGGACAGGAATGAATTGGGAGTAGGCTGAGAGAAGGGCACATGCCACAACCAAGTGTATGATAACCTTGAGCTAGATAGTTGACTTCTTCTACCTTAGCTGCCCAATCTTTCAAACAGGAGGTCTTGGATGTAAAAATGAGTGGGCGTATGTAAAACACCTATAAAGGCTCCCAACAATAACAGTTCTATAAGCACATGTGATCACTAACATAGTTATCCTTTTACTCAAGTAGAAATTCAGGTATACTAACTCTCCCGTTAATGATGGTGTTTATTCCAGTTGCCTCTGCTTGGAGTAGCTGTGGTTATTCCCCTCATCCTGACCTTGGGAAAGACAAAGGATCTCCTGGGGGCCTATGGTCTTAACCAGGAATGATCATCACTCAGCTTCCTCCAGACTGGAGCCAGCACCTCTATTCACAGATGTTCTGAAGAACTTCCTTCCTGGCTTGTGTCTCCTAAAAGGGGAAACTACTGCAAGGTCTCCCAAAGGAAGGAAAGGGGACCTTTTTAATTAGCTTTCTCTTTTGAATGACGCCATCATGGGTCTGATTCATTTCCATGAATTGAGAAAAAAAAAGGAGGGTAGGTGGTACACACTGCACAAGAAATGATTGAAAATTGTCAGGAGAGAGAGCGAGAGAGCACAGGATGGAGGAAGGCTAAAGCTGGAGAAAACAGGCATTCAATGCTGGACGTCCATTACAACCATGGACCAGTTGGACGATAACATGGACATCTGAATTGATATCACAGGGTCTGATTCTAAGTTTGGCAGCTAGAGACTAGCCAAAAGGAAGATGAAATGTAGTTCTGGTCTTCAGTAATTTTGAGTGGTCTGAATGGTGGTTCTGGACATTTTTGATGAGTGGGTCTCCTGTGCTTTTGCTTGGTTTCTATTGGGTTCATGTTAGCCTAACTAACCCACGTAAGCTTCAAACTCACTAGGTAGTAGAGGCTGACCTTGGACTCCTGATCTTCCTGTCTCTTCATCTTAAGAGTCTTGGATTATAAGTATGTACAAACATGTTCGTGAAGATCTCAAACTTATTTCCGAATCAGGTATTCTGTAGAAAGATGGTGCATGTGTCTGGGGTGGAGGGTGCTACTTGCATGAGTGCCCATGGAAGCCAGAAGAGGATACTAGGTCCTTGGAGCTAGAATCATGAGTAATTATGAGCCACAGATGCTAGGCATGAGACCTGGGTCCTTTAGAAAAGCATCAAGGGCCAAGAGGTTAAACCCTCTCCCCAGTCTCATTTCCCTCACTTCTGGCATTTTGTAAAAGCTTCTCTCTTTCTCTGTCTCATATGATTGACAAGTGGCTTTGATTTATAGCCTCTAAATAAAGATGTCTACTTCCCAAATGACTTCTTATGTACAGTGTGTCAGTACTTTAACCCTTGCTCACATCACGGCCAGGGTGTTCTCCACTGAAGTGAATTTCTTATACATCTATATTAGGTTTTGAGGTGAGACCTCACACATCTCTGACCCTGAATTTCCTCTGTAGCGCAGGATGACCTTGGACTTCCAATCCTCCTCTCCGACCCCAAAGAAGTAGGATTACAGGCTTGCAGCTCCCTGCCCAGTTTGTGCAGCACTGAAGAACAGGACCCAGAGATTTCATTCATAGTCAACAAGCAGTTTTTCCAAAGAAGTACACCCTCAGCTTCATATTTGTCCTCGAATACTTAATTGTTAAAAGAATCTCAACAGATTCCCCCCCCATTGCCCATAATATAAACAACATTTCTTAGAAACACCCTTCTGGATATGGAACCAACTGAGCAGTTAAGTTCATCCACTACCCTCAAAATGCAACTAGAAACAAAGTCGCAAGACTATCAATCAGCTGTTCTCCCAAACCTTCACTTTCATATCATTAAGTATATGCAGGTATGCCGGGAAATTTCTCCTGACTTTTCAAGAGCTAATTGAAAAAACGTAGTCCTTCGCTGGCCTACTGTTGTCTCCAGCCACTCAGAAACCATCCTTCCTACTCCTTTGATGACCTGGCATGTTCTCTGGGAATTAGCTGACTCAGTAAACAGGGTTTGTAACTCATAGGAATGATTGTGAAAGTTGACGGACTTCTTCATGTCTGGGTCACGTTTTACTCATTACTAATACCCAGCCAAGTTCCTAACTTGTATGTTAACAATTTTTTTTGGGGGGGGGGTATATACATGCCCAAGGAGGGAAGGAAAGGTAGAAGGATGCAAAAAAAATAAGGGAGGGAGGGAGGTTTCTGTAATTATCCTATTTTCATAAGTAAACAAAATTAAAGCCAGATGGTGGCACACGCCTTTAATCCTAGCACTCAGGAGGCAGAGGCAGGCGGATCTCTGTGAGTTCGAGGCCAGTTAGATCTCCAGGATGAGTGTCAGGACAGTTTCCAAAGCTATACAGAGCAAACCTGTCTCAAAAGGCAAAAAAAGAAAAGAAAAAGAAATAAAGGAAGAAAGAATGAAAGGGAAGGAAGAAAAGAAAGGAAGAAAAAAGAAAACTAAATATGAATCATCACCTTGAAGTGACAAGTCTGGATTTTGATCTGGAACACTGGTTCAGATTCCACACTCAGTCATAGTGTGACGCCTCATAAAGGTCATTGCTATAACATGAGTATCAGTTTTCCGCAACTGACCAGAGAGTTCCCTTTTACTTTCAAAGTATTGATTAAATAGTCTTCAGAACTTTGCACTCATTGATTCTGTTGACATTGATTTTATTCTAGGTAAAGTTAACTCAAGTCAAGGAAACCACTTCACATGGGGACAGATGGCTTTCCTGTACACTATTTGCTTTGCTGTCAGTTGCTTCTTGCTGTTTATGTTTATGTTTGTAGTCCTAACACCTTCATTCCTTCACTTGGAAGATGAATGTGCCCCCTGGGTCAATAGGTGTCACTGTTGAGCAATACAAATATGTCCCCATTACCCCATATTTTTGGTGCTGAAATCCTGGTTGTTTACACTGGTTAGTCTTGATATTATCAAGTAGGTTAACTCTGCAATCACTATAATACTTGTCTGAAAGAGCTTCCGGGATCTCTCTCTCTCTCTCTCTCTCTCTCTCTCTCTCTCTCTCTCTCTCTCTCTCACACACACACACACACACACACACACACACATTTCCTTAAACTTTTAAATATGAGACATACCCAGAATCCAGATGGTGTACAAAAAGGAAAACAAATAGGAGGAAGAAATGATCACCTTTTCCATTTTCAGGAAATGTCTGTCAAAGTTGCCAGAAGACATTATGCAGAGAGGAAGCTTATTGCTAGAATGTGAAAATGTAGGTTATGTGTCTACACATCCACCAAACAGCTGATACTATTAAAATTGACTTAGGATGGATATAGCACCATAAAACTTTAAAACAGAAGTGGTGTGGGGGTATTGTAAGCAACCAAAAAGATATGATTTCTAATTTAGGCCATATATCTCTGAGAAATGTCCAGTTAGAAGGGAATGTACTTTCAGTAAATAATTGGGGGTAAAACACAATACTTGTTTTTTTTTATTTTTTATTTCTAAGCCAACGTAGTCTGAGAGTCCTGCAATTGCATGTGATAGAATAGGAAGGATGGGGCATGATTAGATAGAGTAGAATGGGTGGACTGGGATGGGTGGGATAGGGGGAATGGAATGGAATGCAATAGAATGGACGGCTGGGCTTGGATGGGGGAAGACATGGTGTGGTGTATACTACAGGTTGCAAACAGACTCAGTGAAATGGATTAAGAATCGACTCGGAGAGGCAGCAGACTATTTTGTAAAAGTTATAAAATTGAATCTAAAATTCAACAGAATCAGATGGATTCCTTCACTAAATGTTTTGAAATGGCAGAGACCAGGTGTGTTAAATAGGGATGAAAGTAATTACTGGTCTCAGGGAATTGTCAAAAACAATTCCAGCTTAGATGATTGGGCATGTTGGGATAGAAAAGCCCGGTGTTTTTCTACACTATTCTTCTTTAAAATTCACATAGGTGGTGAGTTTTCTTAAGATTACGGCATACAGCAGGCATGCTGTTTTAACAATTGCCACCATTTATTTCCTCTACTAAGCACTGTAGCTGTATCACTTCATTTAACTGTCCCATATGTTGAATGTCATGGTATCTTGATGCCCATTTTATAGACATAAAAATAGAGTCAGTAAGGTTAAACTGATGTGATCTCTTAAAAGGGGAAAGAGGAGTCTCACTCTCTCTTGAATTGTGAAGACCTGAGTCAGGCAGTGTGAAGCAACATGTGATCAATTTCTAGTTCCCTCAATCCCGCAAGTCTGTTTACCCAGAACCCCCCAATAAATTGATATGTATTGATTGATAGATGGATGGCTAGATAAATGATAGATGCATCTAGATAGATAGATAGATAGATAGATAGATAGATAGATAGATAGATAGATAGATCTTTGTTGTTCTCCCTATATCTGGTGTATGGGGCCCAGTGAGGTCCAAATTCAGTTTTAAGAGTCCCATGTCTACTGAATGAGCTAGTTGGGTTATGTATATTTTTGTGATTCTTGTTATAGGTGTCAACCAGATTATTTTCACTAAAAATCTTCTGTCCAGGACATATTAGAGCCACCACTTTCCCAAAATCCTTGAAAAGTATTAATCTTTTCACTTCCTTCCAAGTTTGATAATCTCAGCAATACCTTACAGCTGGAAGCATATGGAAGATAGCCTTTTAGATTGTCCTCTTTCACTTAGTAATAGGAATGTGTTTTATCATACTAACGGCTTTGTAGCTTTCTCCTTTTCAACACTGAGTAGAGTTCAAATGTCTGGCATTTGATAGTTATGGAACTATTTGCTACTAAAAGATTTCTTGTTTGCCTCGAGGTTTGGTGTTTATGACCAGGACTCCTATGAACACCTGGGAGCAGATGTTTGCAACTGCAAGTATCAACTTCTCTGAGTAAGCACTGAGAATTACATATAGTGAGAGTATGTTTATCAAAGATTGCGAAGAGCCTTCTAAAAATAGCTGCATCATTTTGCAACCCCACTAGCAGAGAATGAGATTATCAGCTGTTCCACACCTTTGCCAGCATTTGGTTTAGGGTTGTAGATTTGGGCCATGAAAACAAGTGTATGATTGCATCTAAATGTAGTCATTTGCATTTTGCTGGCAACATGTGATATAAACACCATCTAATATGCTGTCATTTTGTATTTCTTTGACAAGGTTCTGCTATTGTCTTCAGTAGATTTAAAATCCAGTTGTCAGTTTTCTTACTGTTGAGTCATTTAGCTTTTTTGAGTAATTGCCTTTTTGCAGATGTGTTTTTTTTTCTTTTGAAAATATTTCCTTACAGTCTATGATTTGTTTCTCTCATCCTCATGGCTTTGGCTTTTCCGTTGGAGTTTTTGGTGTTAATGCATTCCAGATCACCAGTAACTTCTTTCACAACTGTACCATTGGTGTTGTGCTTTCAAAAGCAATCGTTATACCCAAGGTCAGCTAAGTTTCTCCTTTGTAATCAATACCTAGGAGCTTTATTGATTTGTAGCTGTTGTCTAAGAACTACTTAAGACTTGGATCTTTGTGGAGGACTTATAGTATGGTCTGAATTATTTTATTCATTTGCAAGTGACCTTCCAATAATTCTAGACTTCTTTTTTGAGAAACTGAATTTTGCTCTATTGATTATTTTTCCTTCATCAAAGATTAGTTGTCTATCAGTATGTGGATTTCTATCCTCTCCATGACCTAGGTATCTGTCACTAATACACATTGTCTTGATTTATTAGAGTTTTCCTTAGATTTGAAGTTGAATATGTCTGTCTTCCCACTTTATTATCTTTAATATTGAGTTTAATACTCTGGATCTTTCCTTCTCTATATAAATATTGACATAAAAATTATTTAGTTTGTTTATATCCACAAAATGAGACACTGATATTTTCATTGTAATGGCATTGAATCTATAGGAAAAGTTGGTAAGACTGTCTGACAACAATGCCTTTCTATCCATGATCAAGAATCTTCTCTCTCTTTCTCTCTCTCTCTCTCTTCTCTCTCCTCTCTCTCTCTCTCTCTCTCTCTCTCTCTCTCTCTCTCTCTCTCTCTCTCTCCCCTCCCTCCCTTCCCTCCCTTTTTTCCTTCTTTTCCCTCTTTTCTTTTTCTAGTGCTGTGGATTTACTTAGGGCCTCATACATTCTAGAGAGGCAAGCTACAGCAGTTGAGTTATAATCTCAACCTTGTTTGTGTTTTTATTTTAAGGCAAGGTCACAGTAAATTCCTGACTATCCCGTTCTTCAGTGCAGAGCCACAATGAATTTGTTTTCTTCTTGTCTTACTTTCCTGAATAGCTGGGACATGGGCTTACACCACCAAGACCAGCTTCTATTCATTAAAAAAGAAGAAAAAAATCTTTTTTTGAAAGAAAGAAATCTTTATTTCTTTAATTATGGCTTTGTGGTTGTGCTCATATGGATAGTATACATATTTTATAAGTTCTATGCATATGCATTTCTTTTCCTGAATAGTAATGTAAATGGTTTTGGTTTTAATTTTAATATTTTTCCATTACTGGAATATAAGAAAGTCCTTGACTTTTGCAAACTAACCTTGAATCATGAAGGTTTTTTATAATCACTTGTTGGTTCCAGGATTCTTTTTTTTTATTGCTTGTGTTTGATATTCTTCATAGAAAATGATAACATTTGCAAAGATGTTTGATTACTTCATTCTGACTCATTACAAATGTTGCTGTTTTCTTATGCTATTGTCCTAGCCAGGATGCTTAAAAGAAATTAACTGGAAACATCCTTGTCTTATTATCATTGCTAGTATCTTATTTTTAGTATCTTATCATTTACTGCCTATGTTTCCGTGATTGTCTTTGTCAAGTACATTTATGTTTCTAAATAAATATGTAGTAATTTCTTCAAACGTATTTTTACATATATTAGTATAATCATATGATTTTCCCTTCTTACTCTTAGTAATGCAATGGGTTATATACATTATTTTTCAGATATTAAATCAGTAATTCATACCTGAGACCAATCACATTTGGTCATGGTATGTAGGTCTTTGGGTACCTTGTTGGATTTATTAATATTTTACTAATATTTAATTGAGGGTTTTACTTATTTATTCATGAGAGATGCTGAAATTTTGCGTCATGTCTTTTTTTTTTCCCAGATGAGTTACATTCTAGGAGAACTCCACCAGTCTGAGCTCTTGTTAAAATTTTCTCCTAAGGACAAACCTTTTTCAGAACACAAGGTTTTATGTGTAAAAGATTCCTTTCCCTCTTTCTCCCTCAACATATGCAGAGGGAAATCTTCTGACCTTTCTGGCAAGACCCTGTTGCAACTCCTGGTCTCACTTACGCCATGATTTCTAAGAGAGTTCCCGTCTGTCACTCCATCAATTCTATGTTCATCTTTCCCTACCCTGTCACTGGCTTCCATGAATGCTGCTGCGCCCAGGACTCTGTTTCTGTCATGGTGCTTTTCCATCAGTTGTCTCCAATGTGAGAGGCATTAACCCTACTATATCCTCCTCTTGTAGATTAAGAAATATGTAACAATATTTCTTTGCTCATCTCATTTGTAGTTTGGATGAAGTGGCAACTTTTAAGCTTCCTACATGTAGCCAAAAACTAGAAGTTCCCCAGTGCTCTTTAAAGCCCTAATAAATGTCTTTGAGGTAGGTATAACCTTTCTTGTTTCACAGGTATTAAGGCTGAGGTTCCAAGAAATCGTATAGTGATAGGCACGTAATTAGTAAACACAGACTCAAAATTCAAGTTAGTACAAGTCAGACAGTGATCTTGAACATTAAGAAAAACTGCCCCCTTTTCACACTTTAGAGGTCTAAAGTAGCATAAGTTGGGGCATCCAGGAAAAGGACTGAAGCAAATATTATTAAATGGTATTTCTAGGAGGAAGGCTGTGGGGAGGAATACTTAGATTGAAAATGGTGAACTTCATCAAGAAAAAAGTGAAAAACCACCAGGACATCAAAGAAATGTATCATCTCTTCCTGGAAATAGTTCATCATCTTCTGAGAGCCCCACCCTGAAGACCACATTTAACTTCCTCCTGTAAAAGCTTCTATACAAGCAACTTGCCACTGCTCTTTCTCCTCCAGGCCCTGATAAGGTTGTTTTCTGGCCTAAAAACTACAACCAAGCCATGGCAAGTAGGTCACTTCTTTGAGCTTGAGAATTCAATGTGTCCAAAACGCTTCTGCGACAACACGCTTATCCCCTTGTCATGGAACTGTGGTCCCAGCCATTACCACCCCACTCTGCTTAGGTGCAGACATTTCCAAGACATGCTCCATTTTACAGCCAGAATGAACTTTCCAAACCACAGCTATGTTCATTTCTTTTCATTCATAAAACCCCAGTTCTATTACTCTTCTAGAAAATTTGAATGTTTAAAAAGATTATTCTTAATGTCTCTATGAGAAGAAGGATCATGATAAATCAGAAAGAATAAAGTTATAAAAAGAGGAGACTAGGACACAATTGAGGGTTTACAGGGTCTAGCATTCTTAGATTCAGGGATATTAATTTCACCTTGCATTTTACTGTTTTTTTTAATTGATTGTCCTATGTCAGCAAATGAGAGTTCTAATCAACTCATGCCTCATACTGAAAGTCATGGAGTCACCTTTGACTTCTTCCTTTTAACTTACAGATCTGACATTCTGAACATTTTGATGTCTTGACATTCAGAATAGCTTAACCAGTATTGCTATTAGCAGCCTAACAAAATGCACCTTCTTACTTGGAAAAGCATCATAGAAGGCTACTCCATATTGCTTCTTTCACACAACCTATGTTTCCTGGATTCTGGTCCCCATGAGCTATAGAGAGTGACATCTATCTGAACTCGCCTTTTCTTTTCACTCCAGACCACTGACTTCCTTTTGGCTCCTTAAATAGTTCAGACACACTCTCACCTTCAGGTTTTCTCAAAATGTCCACATCTTCTCTCACAGCTTCATTCAGGTCTTGGCTCAAATGCCACTTTAGTAAACACAGTATACTTGATCATGCTATCAAGTGGCTTCACTATTCACTAGGTTTTTCCCCCCCAAAACTCTTTCTTTAATTCTCCCCATGCTTCCTTTCATTTGACATAAAGGTTACTCAAGAAATATTTGATACTGCTAAGTGAATGCTTAAAAGTTATGGATATACAGACAAGAGACACAATTCAACATTGTGTCTCTTGTGAATATTGGAGCCCAGCTTATAAAAGATGATAGAAGATGCTCAATAAAATTTGGAATTCAGAATTAGCAGAAGAGTGAATGAATATATGACTGGGTAGCACACTGACCACAGGATAGGATCATGAAAGATATGGAGAAAATGTCTGCTAAAGTGAAGTAAGATTATTTGCTGCCCAGGGCAGTCATCTCAGAAGAACAAGTTAACACTCCAGTTCTGAGTTCTCTCCCAAGATTATATTCTGTAAAGCAAAATCCAAAATAGTTGAGAGAACATTCTGGAGTTCAAAAGAGAACCATGGGCAGACTTTCAGGACAGTCAGGTATAACTCATTCTATAATATTAACTCTCCTGACCTTCATCCTTTCTATGTCGAGAGCTGACTTGAGACATTCTCAAGTGCAGTCAGGCAGCTCCATATAGCTCCAACAGAACAGTCCAGTCTTGGAAATGACTATGTCCCTTGTATACATGGACAACTTCAAGTTGGACTGGTTTTATCAGAAGATCTGACTGAACTAGTCAAGGTTTCTGTTGGTCCATGCTGAGCTACATCTACCACAGAGCATTTGGGTAGCCCAGAATGCTTTATTACTGCTTGGGTTCAACTGTGGTACCACATTTTGTTGATCCACATGAAATGCAAACTGGAAGACGAGCTGCTTCTCTCCAGATGCTGCCTCACCTCCAGCTCTGCGAGAAGCTGATCGATAAGCAATAATGAAGAGATGGAATCTGAGATGGATTGATGGAAACCTGGAAAGTATATGGAGGATGGAGGACATAGCACTCAAATGTCAGTGAGCATAGGAATGACGTGTCTGCTACCTGTGCAAGAAAAGCATGAGAAGGAAAAGAAGGGAAATAAAAGTTGGCCCTGTGCTTCAAGCCCTAGATCCAGTACTGACAAATTGTGGCATTTTGAGAAGTCACTGAAGACTTCTGTGCCTCTTTTGTTTGAAAGGCATTATTATTATTTTCTAGAATTCTGAAGATTCATCTAAGGGTTTGATAACAGAAACATGTACACTAGTGTTTCATGAAGTACATATCCTCTACTTTTGTTAAAACAGGCTTCTCATTAATTCCGTGGAGTGCAAATTATTATTTTAACTCTGTAAAGGAGGAAAGCAAAACTTCTCATGTGCAGGAGTCTGTTGAGTTCACACACCTCACACACCTGGGGAAGTGTCTGTGGTATTGTGGTGTCTTAACCACTCAACAGTCTCCTCTAGAGTCATCTAATGCAGGGGGCCATGCTCCAGGGAGCATAAACTATATGGAAAATAAGTCAAAGCTTTCATTCACTATAAATGGAGAAAACAAAATTTTCCAGGATAAAAAAAAAAGAAAAAGAAAATAAGTCAACACTCTATAAATAACTAAAGACACCAAAATGCCTCTCAATGTGGGCCTCTAGTAGGAAGTCTAGACTACAGAACTGACTCCTGCTACGTTTGTGTGGATCTATACGAGCAAAGAGCAATAATTTAATAAATAAAGAAAAATAAAATATGCAATCTGTATTTTTCTTCTACTGTTTTGCTGCTATTGAATCCGTAAATTAGATGAAGCTGCAGAGCCCGCTTAAGTGACTGGAAAGCATCATCATCTCTGTTCCCAAATTTTACTATCAAACCCCAAAAGGCAAATAGATAGAGTAGAGGAAACGTTCAGAGACAAACACAGAAGACTCACTACTGGAGGGACTTTTTCCAAAAATAATAGAAACAAGAGGGAAAGCATATGAGTTATCTTTCCCTCCGATGCTCTACCTGAGTACCCAGCCAGGCAGGACCACAACAAGACAGTAAGGTCGTTTGGTGGAACAATTCAAAGAATCATGGGTACTCTGATTCATGTAACTACAGAGTGAATTATCATTGCTACTGGGAATGTTTCAACAACTCGTGTGTCTCACTCTTTTTGTCTTCAACCTGGAAATGCAGCCACTGTCCTAAACTTAAATAAGTTAAGCTGGCTAGTCCTTCCTGTTAAAGTTCTAGGCAGGGGAGATATAGGGACCTGCATCTTCCTTCAATCCCACTGATGGATCTGCTCGGTGCCTTCCATGAACCAGGCACCTCGAACTTTCTGTGTATGTCAGAATGGCCCTAGAATCTTAATAAGTCATGTGTTGCAGTAGTCCAGAGGAAGGCTTATAGTTTCCAACATCTAACAAATTCCCTGATGCCATCAATTTGTGTTAATCCATTTACCACTCAATAAATAATTCCTAAGGGTTTTTTTTTTTTTTTTTTTTGGGGTAAAGTTGTTGTGTCAAAGGTTCAGGTGATACTGAGTTCAAACTCATCTTGGTGGATGAGGATAATTTTTACATAACTCTCAAGTCATAACTAGCTAATTATTACTTCATTTTCACACTTGGCCCTTGAACAAGTGTGGCTTCTAAGCTGGAACACTTGGCCAGGAGTACTCAGTATAGAAAGGAGAAATACAAACCTATGCTCTGGTCCCCTACAGTCCTTCTTCACGGAAGAGAGAATGGTCACTTATTAAGAGTATCATGGGCCAAAATCAAACCTAGTGGTATGCATATTAGCAAGTATTTAATAGAAAATAGTTATTGCTAGAATGTTTAAGGATCCTTGTGAATAAATTTTAACACCATGTTGGTCTAAGTTTCCATGGTAACATTTAATGGCATTAGTCATAAAATTGGATTATAGAAGAATATAAGTATTTTTTATTTGACTATATTTAGTAATTATTCAGGGATAATAAAATTTCAACGCTAATCTTCATTTTAATTTCTCTTTGCTATTATTCCTAGAGTGAAATGAAGAGTTTCACATGCATTTATGGCACTTGTCCACATCTAAATACACAGATTTTATTATTAAAACACGTAAAGTTGAGTGGTAAAATTGAGCTCTACATTGTAGAATTCACCATTTAAAGGCATGTGTGTTACCCTTCACGGATAGTCAGGAACGATGGAGTGTGTAACTGCACAAATTGTCGTCCAGTGGTGTGAAGTGCAAGGGAGGCCCTTATTGCCACCTGGTGGCAGCATACCCTAATTGAAGAGTGAGTCGTGGCGTGCAGCGAGGACACCTACATGTGTCACACACGAGGAGACACAGCAGGAGAGAGCAGATGGTCCCAAGCCCCTGTGATTTGAAGGAAAGATCTGACTTTACACTACCCGTGTCAACTGAAGAAGAGCAACACAACTCAGTGCTGCATCATGAAGCCTACTTTGACTCAAGACTTACTTCCGGCAGCACACAGCTAAAAGTATTCATTCAGTTAGTCACAAAGGCATTTTACTTGGAAGGTAGCAGGACCGTATCCAATTACCAAATTGACTAACATGGAAAAAAAAAAAAGACTCTATGTTGTGTCCTGTCTATGGATATCGTACCTTGGAAGCCACAAAGGGCTATTAGTGCACGCTAGTTCTATGGTTAACTACCTTTACCTCCAATACTCTCTTAGCTCAATTGGTTCATGCAATATTTTATTAAATTTATCTCACCAGGATAATTATAATTTAGGCTAAACCCATCAGAATCGTTGGAGATGGAAATATCGCTGACAGTTTTGTTACAAGTTTCCCAGGGCCAGCCAGGCAGTGGTGATGTATGCCTTTAAGCCCAGCACTCAGGAGACAGAAGCAGGCAGATCTCTGTGAGTTCCAGGATAGGCTCCAAAGCTACAGAGAAACCCTGTCTCGAAAAAACAAAAAGAAAAAGTTTCCCAGGGTCTACAGTGTGCAGTCAAAACCAATGAACTGGAGCAAAGAGAAAATTAAAGCATATGCAATGAAAATAAAATGTTTTTTTTTCCTATTTAAAAATACCAGTCAAATCCATAGCAAATCGACATGGAAATGAAGCCATGGGGATAGTATCACCACATATTCTTCAGAATCTCTGAAGAAGAGGGCTAGCTTTAACTGATACCTTTATGAACACATGTTATTTAATGCACACTCTCGTGCTAATTAACTTTATTGTCTCTCTTCTATTTGCCATTTTAGAAACTTAGCCAAAAGGTGATCAGTGCGCTTCAGATCAATAGGAGTTTTAAGCAGCATAGCGTGATTTACACCAAAGCACATGACTCTAAAACCTAAGAATGTGTCGACACATCTCCATATTCAAGTTTCAAAATAAAATGTCTCTCAGATTTCCAGGTCTCTTTAAATTCATGAGCAACTACTTTTCATCCTTGCAAACCATTTGGCTCAGGACTTCCCACTTGTGTCCTCACCAGGTTCCAAGCCAATGGATAGACAAGATTCGGCAACAAGGATACCCTTAGTAGTCATTTGCAGGACTCCAGATGAAAGGCAGATGGAAGATTCATCTGCCTTTCCCTGTGTGTGCCTCCTCCATAGCCAGCTAGCCTAGTCAAGGAACTCCCACTTCAAGAGTCTAGACGGCAGAAGTTGTCAGCTGATTTACAGTTAAATGTGTTAAAGACAGATTTTCAGTGAAAAAAATTGGTAGGAAGAATGAGTTTTTCAACCATAAATAGACTCTCTCAAAAGTTTCAGACTAAAGTTGACTGTGGTTGTCTGGTCCTCTGCACCCTCTGCTTTTGGACTTCTCCCCTATACCTGGGCCATTTTAGTTTTTTTGACTGGGATGATCTTGCTGATCCAGTCAGAGAAAACTATAAAATAGAGTTTGTTGAGTTTCTGTCATGTGTATAGAAGGTAGAGTCTTGCGTTGCATTGCATTGCATATGAAATAGTGAGTTTACAAAACTCAAAATCATCTATGCGCACATACAAGTTTAATCAAGTCACTTTCCAGTCTGTCTCCAATGTCTTTTTCCAGCTTTTTAAATTTAGAAACTGGAGGCCTTTTACTTCATTTTATTTGGGCCCATCTTTTCCTCTAAACCAAGGGTCCTCAACCTATGGGTCCCAACCCCTTGGAGTGTCACCCATCATATATCTATCTACATTACAGTTCACAATAATCGCAAAATTAATATTCTGAAGTAGCAATGAAATAATCTTGTGGTTGGTGGTCACCACCACATGAGGAACTGTGTTAAAGGGTAAACAGCATTAGGAAGGTTGAGGTGCACGGCTAAATCATTCTATCTTATCATCTTTATCTTCCTTTCTCTTAATGTCTTACTCACTCTCAGTCTCAGCTTCTATAATTCCCTTGGCCTACCAATAAATAATTCTCATGTAATATATCACTACTAAACTCTTTTAATGACAGTACTCATTAGGTCCAGATTCTCCAGTCAGCAATATTGGCTGCAATCAGCCCAGGGTGTCTTCTGTTAGCATTTTCCTAGAACCAGGGATCTGGCTTCTGGTCTGAGGATATATACGTGAAACCAGGCCTGCTCTGTATTGGTGTAAGCTCTCAACTAGTGAGACTCAGAGGGTTGGGCAGAACTGCTCTCTCCCGGAACACTGTCCCTTCATTCTCTGGGAGGTCATACTGGCCTTCTTTGCCAGGTGGAAGCCTTCTAGGAGAACCACAGAAGCTTGTTCTGCTCCCGCATTCAACAGTGATCTCAAGGAGAGCCCAGACACAATGAGGGGGAAAAAGCAGACTCTCTCCGTAGTGTTTCCACTAGTCACATTTTGACTGTCATACCCGGCTGACTTCATCACGCTCGAGATGTTGGTTCTCATATCTTGTCTCACCACCACATGTGATCAGTTCTTGTATGATAGACTCTCAAAATCCCTCTCTCTGCAACACTGGCTCTGCTTTATAGGAAAGTATTTGGTATTTCACTAAACCTGGCTTTCTACAGGGAGTAGAGCTACACAGCTGTAGTCCCACATCAGGATGCTTAAAGTGAAAGGGTCACAAGTTCAAGACTGTCTGGGGTAACACAGTGAAATGCTATCAAAGAAAACAAAATGACTCTCCTTCTGAACTATGATCTCCAGGATGCATGGAAATTGTCTATAACTTTGTGTCTTTGATAATTATCCTCCAGCCTGGCCAAGGGCTCCATTCAAGGCCCTGGGCCCATGAAAGTGACAGCACGAACGTGTCCTTGCTCTGGGACAGGCATTGAACTGCATTGCCAATTCACCTACATATAATTTCTGTAATACAAATCTAATTGTCTATACATAGTGGATGCCAATAAATGTCTTCCAAAGCAAAATGAGAGGAAATAAATATATATGTCTTCCTTATATGTTTTAGTGTGTGAAAAACAGTTGCATTAAAATAGGAAATTGTCGACTCCTATACTGATTAATATGGACACATTGATAAACATTTAAATAATCTTACGTCATCTATATTTGGACAAGGAGAAGAGGCCACAGGCACCACTGAAAGTCCCACAACCACTCAGTAAAAAAAATGGTCTTTTTTTCCATCAGGCAGAGAATTTCCCAAGGCTCATCTTCTTTGTCTTCAAAGACACTCACGATTTGTCAGTTAGGTCTCTGATATTTTTAGTACCAGAAAAATCTGTCAAAAATGACCAAAATGGCTCACATTTTGTAGACTATGAGAAATAAGACCATGGGGGTAGACTGAAATGAAACACAGCATTGAGTCGCACCTTTTAGGTCAACCTCTTTGTTAAGAAAAGAAAAAGAATCCAACCTGTCTCTTAGGCTTTCATGACAATCCTCAGGGGCCCTCTTTACTTTGTACTCTTTGAGAGTCAAAAATATACCTACCCGTTTCCTGCTGTTGTGTTTGACATACAGCTTTTGACATATGTGAGTTACTCACCAGGCTGACCGCATAAATAAAATCAGCCTTCACAAATTCAAAACACTTGAATTTTATAAACCCAGTGCTCTCTTATACATGGCTGAATGCCGTATGCTCCCAGTGGGGAAGATATTGTGTGAAAATCCTGAGATGACAACTTTACATTTTTCTTCTTTTCTTATGCCCCACCTCCACCACCCATCCTATATTACTTTGCACCAAGGTGTGTCCAAAGGACTTCACGTGTCCTGCATGCCCTGCATGGCCAAGATGCATCAAAGAGCATGGTGGTTAGATCACAGAGAAGTATACCACAGTAAGGATTTTAGAATAGCTCTGGTGTACAGACTCTTTGAATTTCAGCATGAGGTGGATTAGAGATATACTTCTTGAGGGTATAATAGTATAACAAAGACACTCAAACTTATGAATGGTCAACACAGAAATTTCATTGGATCATTATGTATTATCCCAAGGAACCTGTCAATCATGTTTTGTCAGACTAGTGAGTTTTTCCGTACAGAAACTAAGGAGTCTGAGTAGGACTATTTTGTAGCATCTGAAACATGTAGCTCCAGGGCACAATCCCATAGAAGGGAAAAGGCTGTCGAGAAGTCCATGTGCGAGTTTTCTAGCATAACCATGCCAGCCCGTTTGTCCAGTCTCATGGCCACAACTAATGACGAGAGGAGCTGGCACATGACATGTCAACAAAAAAAGAAGAAGAAGAAGAAGAAGAAGAAGAAGAAGAAGAAGAAGAAGAAGAAGAAGAAGAAGAAGAAGAAGAAGAAGAAGAAGAAGAAGAAAAAGATGGAAGAGGACAAAGAAGTTCTGAAACCAGAAGAAATGCAGAGGTTCCACTAAGAGGCCATCATTCTCCCAGATTACTGTCAATCCTTTAATTAAGTAGATTTTTCACTTTCCCTCTAGATGCATTTTCTCACTGTCTGTCTGCTTTTCATGTCTCCAGATTCTTCCATCTCTATCTTTTTCATCAGTGTGGTGTTCAGGACCACAATTCTAAAGGCATTATTCAATCACCAAGTTCATCTGATGGTAAAGTAGTTATTCAGCCAGTGTTTCAATTCCTTTTTAATCCAATCCTCAGGCTCTACAAAAAAGAACTTAGGAACACAACTCTAAAACCAGAGTGTATGGATTTGACATTTTCTTTGTCCAACTACTGATAATCTATCTAACATTGAAAAAAAGTTAAATGCCTTACAGAAAGCTCCTTATTTATAAAATGAGTCTACAGGTGTATATTTCACTGTGATGTGAAATTTAGAGGAATTTACACATGGAAATCACTTCACAAAACACTCACCTGGATTATTACTAATTCTGTAAATTTATCTTTCATGACTCTATAAGACACATCCTACTTCAGCTCTGCTTGGTGTCAAAAATAGTGACAACAGTCATGTAAAAAGCAAGTCTTATGTGCCAGAACTTGTATGATAATGGATATCTTCGGTCACTAAAGTTGGAATAATTTATTACAAAGAAATTGATAAGGTTGGGGGAAAGTCACGTTGAAGTTAACTTCTGCAGTTCCTTGGAATTTTATTTATTTATAAAATTCTGACAATTACAGCTTGACACGATTGTTAAAAAAAATACACCAAGCCATCATATTAGACTGAATCATTTGTTTCAGAGATAGTAAATCTTTAACGCCATGCCTGGTACATAGAAAGTTTTCAGTAAGCATTTACATAGTCTTTCCCCCAGAATAGATCTCTGTAGCTTTCTCCTCGCTACCAACCTGAATTTCTATCAATCAAATCACTACCTTTTATGCATCATTACACAGAATGATCAGACCCCTTATAGCCAGTATCTGAAAAAAAGATGGAGAAATGATTTTGTCGACTAATGTTCAACATGCCTGAACAGCTGAGGAAGAGAGCTTGCCTTACATCTCCTGTCACGCCCCGGGATTTTAATGTCTCTTGTCTAAGAAACCATTCCAAACTGCAGCAAATGCAAAAGGATTTGGTACATTGGTAACAAAGGGGATGCAACTGAAATATGCAAACTCAGGAAAAATGAAACTTTGAGCTAAGAAGAGATTCAAGATTGTCATGAAATGCTCCAGAGAGTCCCCTTGGGCAGCAATTTAAGAAGATGTGCAGGAGTAAAGGCACTTGCACAGTGGTATACTGCGTGGGGTCCACGGGGTTATTTTTTCTGTAACAGGGATAGGGAAGGTTCTGATGCCCTTGATGTAATGATCTATATTTCAACATTTCCATAATCAACATGGGAAGGCTACAACCAGTTCACAGTTGCCAGCATGACTTGAACTGTTGGGATTGACTAGTTTGGGAGGTATGGGAACTGAAGCACAGAGAATTAAACACTTTGACCAAGACCAGGAATCAAGCAGTTGGGATTGCCAAGAGTCTAACTCAGGGACTCTCTCTGATCTAGGCCCAACCTCATTATCCAAAATAACAGATATTTTAAAAATCAGCCTTCTGGAGGAGGGTTTCAAAACCAAAACACTGAAAATATTTCTAGAAAATAATGTTTCTTTCACATGCATTGTCTCCTATTCTGAGGTTGCACTCAATCACCCCTTCATAGTTGGAGAAACAGATAAGAAGGGACTACACATCTTGGCTAATAGCAGTGCATGAGTGTGAGGCATAGGAACCTTGTCAGCCATGTAATTTGCCATACTGGGGGAGGTGCTTCACCTACTAAACCCCTGTAAGCCGATATCTTAATCTACAAAACTTCTGACAGTAAGGAAGTTTCTGCCTACTGTTGAATTGTTAGATCATCAAATGAAGTTAATCCATAAACACATAATGCCTTTATGGTTTTAGCAAGGACTTATCATTGTGGAAAATATCCATCTCGTTAAAATACTGTTTTTTTTATTTTTTTCCCATATTGAAAAAGAAAGAGCAAATAACTCTTCAACTTAATTTTGTCTAAAGAACATCACCTACTCAAGTATACTGAGAAAATGATTTGTGCCCGCTTTCCTTAGATGCAGGCCCATACAGGGTCTATAGTATTAGACTTTGCTAGACTTTGAAGGAAGGATGAAAGAAACCCTCAGCTCTAACAGGAAGCTGGGGAAGGTGAAAAGTAAACTTTCACTTGATAAGCACTTTTCTTCTTCCTCAGAGGTGAGCGCCAAGTGATTTGTGTGTGTGTTCACATTTGTCTATGCAGCACTCACAATTAAAATTCTTAGAAGGATCCACTGAAAAGCAATCATTCAAAAAGCTTTAAAAACGACACCTTGAAGAGCTCCTCCAAGCTAATTCATCAACGGCTCTGCTGCGATTCTTCATTCAGATTTATTTCCCTCTCAACATTAAGTGCCACAAAGTTTTGCAGTGTAGCAACGAGTGGAGTAGGCAGCGTAAGCAAGCAGAAGAACCCAGAAATGGTGCACCCCAGCTTGCTTTTTCTTTTCTCTTTTCTTTTCTTTTATTGATTTTATTGCGCTCTACATTTTTCTCTGCTCCCCTCCCTGACTCTACCCTTCCCTTCTACCCTCTCCCGTGGTCCCCATGCTCCCAATTTACTCAGAAGATTTTGTCTTTCTGTAATTCCTATGTAGATTAGATCCATGTATGTCTCTTAGGGTCCTCTTTGGTGTCTAGGTTCTCTGGGATTGTGAATGAATTGTAGGCTGGTTTTCTTTGTTTTATGTTTAAAAACCACTTATGAGTGACTACATATGGTTATTATCTTTCTGAGTCTGGGTTACCTAACTCAATATGATGTTTTCTAGTTCTATCCATTTGCTTGCAAATTTCAAGATGTTATTATTTTTTTTCTGCTATATCCAAAGGATGCCCAATCATGCCACAAGGACATGTGCTAAACTATGTTCATAGCAGCATTGTTTGTCATAGCCAGTACCTGGAAAAACAACCTAAATGCCCCTCGACCGAAGAATAGATAAGGAAAATGTGGTACATTTACACCCCAGCTTTCTTAATCAATGAAGAAACAAGTAAAAATCACAGTTTCTTGGGAAGGACCACTATCCGTCAGGCTTCTCTCTATCTAAGTATAAATTAACGTGGTTCTCTTTTTTAAACAAATATAAAGCTGCACAAAATTTATGGTGAATCATCATGTATCACTTTACAGAGCACTTCTGTCCTCATTACCTCACCCCGCTCTTCCCCCAACGTTGTTCCTACATTCCCATTTTACACATGTAGGACTTAACCTCAGAGATTTAGTGAAAATGAAAAGCAAGATCATCTTCCTTCTACACCTTTAAAATAGGCAATTCTTTACACAGTCCTTAGTACATAAAGCGCCTTTAAAGCTAATTACAAAAAAATTTAAGAGGGGATAATACACAAAAGATTAATGATAGCTTACAAATAGAAAATAAATGTCCTCACATGAAATCTAAGGATTTGCAATTAGGCTCATCTATTTATTAAAAAAAAATGAAAGCGGTCCAACGAACACTCTGCATTGGGCATATTCTGAAACCAGACATTATTAGACTAGAGGTGGATATAAAATACGAGGCCCTGTCTCTGCTAATAGGGATTAAAAAAAATACAACAAAGTTAAAGTGGTAAATGTAAATCTAATGATAAATAAATAATGGTGTATGTAAATTGATCATGACTATTTCTAATATACAAGCTGCCTTCTTAGTGCTTCTGGGTATTAATGGTTGTTTTAGCTGTACAAGTTAGAAGAAGAGCTCTTTGTGTTAGGAAGACATTCTAGGAAGGAGGAGAAAGCAGCCCCTTGCAACAGCCACAACATACAATAGGTCATCCCAACTCTAAAATCATTGCAAAACTCTTAAGGCCTATAGTTTTATGGATATAATCTCTTTCGCATTTCCTCATGGAAGTTTGCAGAGAGTTTCTTGAGACCTGTGCAACTCACCTACAATCCCAGGAATTTAGGAGAGGGAGGAGTCAGAAGGATTGTAAATTTGAGGCTCTGTCTCAAGAAAGCAACAAAATAAAACAACAACAAAAAAAAAAAAACTAGGAAAGTGATTGTGAACCATCAATGAAAATGCTAAAATACAGACTTTGTGAGCTCTATCTCAGAAGCCAATTCAGAGTATCTTGGTTACAATAAAAAACTACTATATAATTTCCAAGTAGACACAGCATTGTCTCTCTTTGTCAGTGTTGTTCTCCTGGTGCTTAATACTCTGTGTACACTGGGGCGTGTCCTAACTAAATTTATAGTATATGAAACATTGATGTTCTTCGAGGCATGGCTTGCCTCACTGTTACCTGTCCCTTAGGGTTTTCAGTTTATTAGTCTGACTTTCCTTAGGGGTACAGCACGATTACTATAGTTTTGTTTTCCTTCTCACACCTGTGAGAGACTAGCTACCTTTTCTTTAAACTACTTTTTTCTTCCACATAGGCACTGAGTGAATCTACATTACGAGGCTCTCTTACAATCAGGCACCTGGGCACTGTGTTCTAGCCTGCGAACGTGCACATTAGAGATATCCACCTGCACACCTGACACGAGGTCGCTCAAATGCCTGTGCTCTCCTTTGAACTGTTTAAAGCCAGTTAATACAGCATCCCTGGTAACTAAAGCTTACTACAAGCGAAGGTGATGTATTTGCATCCCTGTGCTTCTTGAGTGTGGTTGTCATTGAAGTAGTATCTGTTTCTGTTGAATGAACATCTTACTTTACCCTACCTATTAATAGGATTGCATTAGAAACATGGGAAGGTAGATTACGTATTAGAAAACATTGCGTTCTAATAATTAAAACTAAATTAATACCTCGCAGTTATTTTGAGAATCAGTCCATTTAAACTAGTATAGCTCATTCCAGAAAGGAGGGGAAACAATGATATATTCTGGTCTCCCATGTTTGTCAAAAGTAAAAGGCAATATGTTGAAAGGAAATTTACCATCAGTCTCACAATATATAGGCCCCCTCATTGTGTTCAAAACCGAACACTGGAGTTGTTTTTATTAAAACAGAAACACGTGCTACAAAGTAAACACTAGGTTTGAGGCTTTGCTCTGCTAGAACCACATGAGTACCCAAGCAGCAACAAAGAACAATTGGCAAGAAAGGCTAAGTCTTAGCACAGCAACTGCAGGCTTCTACTACCATTGGCGAGCTCCAAGTCAGAAAGAGCATTGCATCAAGGAATTTGGATGTTATTTGAGAGGTGGTTGAAGGTTGTCGGCATATTTTAAACAAAGGAGTAACACTGTCATATTTTTTCAATTATAAGATGTTTTCACAGAGAGAAAATTGTAGAGAATAGTAACGACATGCATTACCTATCATGCTTAATCTAATGTCATGCTTCATTCAAATTTTCTTCAGAGTAGGAAAACTGCATAGATATAGCTGAACCATCCCATGTGTTCCACTCCTAACATACTCCTCTCTTTCTAAAAGCCGCCTTTTCCTCAGTTTGTACAATTATCATCCCATGCATGCATTAACACTGTGAATTTAATCAAATGTTAATAATGTGTAGACTATTCATGATTGTTCCTCTACATTAAATGATATCAACGAACTCAAAAATCTTTTTCTGCAGCTTGCTTTTTTTTCAACCCAGTATTCAAGTTAATTCAAGATAACGTTCAGATCACCCATTTTGGTTGGAATGTTGCTTTTCATTTTGATGAACATGGCCTGGCCCATTTACATTCTGCTATGGATGATCAGTTGTGTTGCTTCCATGTTTTTGCTGTGAATAACAATGCCATTCTGAACATTCTTGCATGTGAATCGTTATGTGCATGTGCATGAAGTTCTCAAGTGTGTTCCAGGGTATGTTGCCAGAAATAATGCTACCTAATCTCCAGCTACCTGTGTATTATCAAGCTAAATACATATGAGCAGGGTGAGTGTCCATTACCATGAAACATGGAGTATTGTGAGCTGAGTTGACTGGGTCATTCCCAAAGCCCTTACAAGAAAGATAAAAAAAAGGAAGGAATCTAACAAATGTATTTGGCAAAAAAATTCATAGGGCAAAATGACTGAGCACAAGGAAATAAAATGGCAATGGGTTTTTGATCCTACTGTACCTATTGGTTTTGTGAGAGACTAGGCAGTTTCGTGGATGCTCACCTTACTAGACCTGGATGGATGTGGGTGGTCCTTGGACTTCCCACAGGGCAGGGAACCCTGATTGCTCTTTGGGCTGACGAGGGAGGGGGACTTGATTGGGGGAGGGGGAGGGAAAGGGGAGGCGGTGGTGGGGAAGAGACAGAAGTCTTTAATAAATAAATAAATAAAACACAAAAAAATAAAATACGAGGGAGGATCTAAAAAAAAAGATGCTCTAGATTTCTATCTAAAACACAAGGAATAGCCATTTTGCTATAAGATTATGCTTCAGGGAACTATATAAGGATACCAAAAAGTACTGTAGCCTACGTGTTTCAACATTGTGGTCTGGAAATGGAAATGAAGGTAAAATACAAAATATAAACCATGTAGGTCTTATATGGGTAAAATATAAAGAATTGAAAGCAGGAAAATACTTAGAAGAGATATAAGTTGAAAAGATATTTCTATGAGACCTTTTAAGAGCTCAAGAAATACAAAAGGAAAAGAAGATCACGAGGGAAGACAGAGAGTAGAAGGGAAGCAAAGATGTGTGATGTTGTGGCAAACAGAGAGCAGATCCTCCAGTAGCAGGAGGGAGGTATTCAACAACAGATAATGCTGCGAGAAGCCACGGGATGGACAAAAGGAAATTAAGCATTGGTGGTTTGCTATGAAACCTACTGAAGATGGATTTGATAGACTAGTACCATGATGACTTAAGGAATACAGAAGAATCACAAATGCTAGCAAGTATTTTTCTATAGTTGCAGTTTATGGGGAAAGCTGCTGAGACGTAACATGGTAAGGTGTTCTAGAAATCAACACATGTAGAAGCGAGGAAAATGAATGCAGGAAATTTGGACCTAGAGTGTACAAATAAAAAAAAGTGTACAAATAAAAAAAAAGAGGTGCACTGATATTGCACCTCTCTATCTTTAGGAAGAAAGTGGGCAGTTTCCTCTGGGTCCCTAAAGTCCAGCTGATCAAATCCTCTCATTAGTTTGTTCTGGCAACATTGATAAGGAAACTGAAAGGTTAGGAGAAGAAAGAACACAAAAGGAAATGTCATCCTCACAGGCTCTGACTTGTTTCGTTTTCCGCTTTGTATCAGAGCTGACGCTTAGCAAAGTATGAAGTATCTTGTGTCTGTAATGGAGCCATGACTGTGAGCCTCTGTAAGACCTGTGGTGCACCTATGAACTGAACTACACTATAGGGACTGAGTCAAAGTGGACCAAAGCCAGAGACCATATTTTTCATTGAGTTGTCAACGAATTAAATTAAAGTTCCATATAGTCCACTTAAATAAAGTCTTTGGCAAACCTGATGGCACACAATGGCATGTATTATGGCAGTTCTGAGACTCCTTGCTTGTCAAGGATGCAGGGAGAGGAGCAAGGCTACTATGCAGATCAATGAATGCTTGCCTAAGAAAACAGAAATAAATCTGGGAAAGATGTGGTGTGTCTAAAAGCAAGTGTAGTTAACTTTTTGTCAGCTTTCTGGGCTTTAAAATTGAAAGCTGAACTTGGCTACCAAGGAACATGCCAGTTGCTAACTGGGCCCCCCAGGAGGAAGTCAACTATCTCCCACCGCATCTAACATCACCTCCTGCTTGCAGCCCTTCCCCTAACAGGTTCAAACTTGGCTCTTACGTATTCTGACTGAGGGAGGAGGAATAGGCAACAACAGGAAATTATTTTCCTTCCTTCCCAAGGATGAAGTCACTGGATATATTATACAATGTCACACAGTGGTTGCCTTGTTTATGTTGTGCAATAATATTATCCCCAACAGACAGAGGAGGACGCTAGGGTCCAACGCTTACTCCAGACTTAATGTTTGGTAGGTAAGAAACCAGAAATCAAAATCATGTCAGTTTGAGTCTCACATCCCTGTTCAATACAGCAAATAGTCTAGATTGGAGGAATACAGCTCCCTGGATCATATTGACCCAGGAATCCCCGCCATGATGGTTCTCCCTTTATGTGCAGTCTTTTCCAACACATTGCTGTGCTCTTCTCTAGAGGGCTCCAGTCAATGAATGGAAGTAGACCTGAGGAAACGATGTCAGATGATAAATACAAATCTGTAGTAATACATGGGTGGATGTGAAGACCAGCGAACAAGTGTCACCAGAGTCAGCAAGAAGACCAACTGAGGCTTTCTGAGGACAGCTTTGAATTTAAAGTGTAAGAAGTGCCCAGCAAAAAAAAAAAAAAAAAAAAAAAAAAGAGTAGTAGGAGGGTATTCCAGAGAAAAGAGACAGTATGAACAAAGGCAAAGAGACATGAATAAAGCTAGAGTCTTGGGAGAATTACAGATTTGCATCATTAAGAAAACATGAGGTGGACGGAGAAGAAATGAGGTCCAAAAGAAACATGGGATTGGCTTTTCAGAGTACCTAATAGACCAAATTCCAAACAGTACAGTCAAAATACCGAGGAGAAAACTGTTAGACATAAATATCTAGCATTAACAAAACCTAAGACATCCCACTCCCCATGGGATATTAATGAGGGAAATAATTGAATTACACATTAACTCAGCATGCTGCGCAGATCAATATACCAGGACAGGAGGATACAAACTTTAAAGAAGAGATTGCCACATTCCTTGTATGCTCCCAAAGCTTTTGTTGAGAACGTGATACTCAAGCACACTGTTGAAGGAGATGTGGGAGTTGGTTCAACAGAGAAGTATTCCAGGATCAGGGACTGCTCAGGGCAAATCAGAGGAGGGAGGCATATTTAAGAGTGCAAGGAGGTCAGCATGCTGGATCAGTATCATCAAAGAAAAGGATGATAGGGAATAAGTTAGGAGAACTTATTCCAGTAAAGGATGGGTGTTTTCTAGGGCACTGGGTACTTGGGGTTTCTATGAGAGGGGCAGAAACTACCAGAGGGGTCTGAGTAAATCTGGAATCTCACTTAGATTGTAATTGGATGATATTATAGCAATAGTAGACCAAGAAACTAGTATGCAGATGGCGATTATTTTCGCAAGAAAGCAGAGTAGCTTGGTGGCTTAGACGGAGAGGTAGTACGTGTGTCTTGTCTGGAACAGTGACAAGACTCAGCACCCAAGGAAAGGTGAGAAGGGAGTGACGCCCAAGGTAACTTTGCTTTTGGGCTTGGACAACCAGAGAGAAGACAGGGGGTCTACCACCAATGCACATATTCTCTTTGCAGTTTTGCTCTGATGCCCTTTAAAAGCACTTAAAAGATCAACACCTTACATTTTACTAATTTTTCCTACATACCATTTGGTCTTTACTGTAGTTTCACAGAATGAGTTAAGATTCGAGGTCTCCTTGACACTACACATTGTAGATACTTTATTACCACTTATTGATTTTTTAATTCTTCATTGTTCTTTTCCATTTTAAACAATAAGTCTATTTTTCAGGTCTCAGGCAGACCACTGAAAACCTCCCAATGTTCTTCACTGTGGCTACAAACCTTGATGTATAACACTGCCCAGTCTGTCTTCAGAATCTACAGTTTCAGACAAATAAAACCAAGAGCATACATTTTCAACTAACATAGCTTGGATAATAAAACTCACACCAATCACTTCATTTAGCATTTATAACCCTGGAACATAGGCCATATTATGTACACATGGGATGAGGAGGAAGCTCGATCATGGAAATGCTTGGGTGGACCGCCTCTCATCACACAGCTCTGTAGACAATTGGTCAGAATTTGACCCCACCGGCTGTCCCATCTACACACTGTTGTGCCCTCTTTACCAAGTCAGGTGATTTCAGAAACACCAGACATTTGCAAGTTTTAGGAAGTGCTTGGCTCACCTCGGTCTGTGTAGAATGGCATTGACATCAGGGAGAGGTCAAGGAGGGTAAATAATTTTAAGCCAATGTAATGACTTCACAGTGAGAAGCCATCCTGCTTAAGGCTGAAGCGAAGTCACCTCTACGGTTCTGTTTTGTTCTGCTTTGGTTTTTTCTTTTCCCTTTTTCACCCCTGGAGTGATTTTGTGAAGAAGAAAGCGATGTCTGAGGTAACCGAGAGATCTTTGGATCATCGTGTTTCTTTGTTTCTGGTCTTTGTGTCCCAAATTTGGAAAGCCCAGAGCTGGCGGTAAGAGTCAGATCCCACTACTTTGGTTTCAGTCGAGATGGGAAAACACTGGATTGTCCTGATGGCGAGCAGGAAGTGCAGCTCAGTGTGAGTGGAGCGCAGATGAAGACATGATAATATTTTCCTTTCAATTGATCTGGCAAAAATATGCACCCAAATCTAAAACCAATAAATAAAACATCTTAGCGGATTTCTAAATGAACATTTGGTACCTAGCCAAAGAGCAAGCGGTGAAAGCCCCCAGGGCAGGACACAACTCTCAGAAAGGTATTGTTCTAGGCTCAGAAAATTTAAGGTCACACACGTAGTGAGTGGGACATTCTGAACCTAGTGCCTGATCATATTCTCAGTTTGCGGATTCCATTGTGTCTCTTCTAGGAATTGGGTTTCATAAAACCCCATTTCCAATCCTGGCTTGGGCATCTGAGTGTGCGATGTGTGTGTAATTACATATTTCTCCGAGCTTCCGTCATTGCATCTCTGAATACAGGAAGCTTCAACACTAAAGTCTCTTCTATGTCCTCCACTTGTTGACATTATAGACTTTGTTTTGCAAATATTTTTATTCTATCCTAGGAAAAGAAATTATCTTATACTTATGGTGTTCTTGAAATATTACTTTTAACTACCTGGGCTGCTTCACTTCACAAATCTGCCAGATGTCTTAAGAAGGTTCTAACAATTGGCCTCTGTCTTCAACTATCAGATCCACTGGACTTCTGAAACCATGGAGCCGTTTGTCATACTATGCCGATTGCATTTGGCCCTGAATGAAGTGTAACTTTAATGACCTGGGGTCAAATAATAATAATAATAATAATAATAATAATAATAATAATAATACAAAGAGCGTCATTTTTTTGATCAATTTGGCCTGAATTTTAGGCTGAACTTAGCCATTTACCATTTGTGTATCAATGGCAATTCCAGGCCTTTCTCAGCCAGGTCTGCCAGGGCCTCCAGACCACTGGATTTTCATCCATGATAAAATTTGTTATATTTGACATTTATCAGTATATAGTAAATATTCAGCATGTACATTGAAAGAGTATATTGAGTTACAGATGTTTGAATATGAAATCACTTACTTTCCCTCAATTTCCATCTTAGATATCAATCTTGTGAAATGAACCAAAGGGTAGAGTAAAGTTTTTGAACCAAAATTAAAAGGGAAATTATGTCAAAGTACTCTTCTAATAACCACACACCATTGCAGTGTTAGATAGCATGGTTACCCTCTGAAGTGAGCTAGCCTAAAGAGCACATCTCAAACACATACAATGCCATTTCCTAGTTTCAAAACTTGTGTGAGAATGGGGAATGGAGGAAGGACTAGCACTTGAAGAACATGTATGATATTCCAGTATTTGTATGCAATGAAATGACGCATGTTTGTTGAAGGTGTGATTAGATGCACGGTCTCCTAAAGAGGGCAACAAGGTTCATCTATGCTAACGTTACACATACTTGGGTGGGCTTTGTTCTTTTCTCCCCTATGCTGGAACTTTGGGGCCATTACTGTTAGAAGCAAAAAGTTACTGATGCTTATCAAGGCTCAGAGCTTGAAGATGCCCTCTTCCGCTCCAAGGCTGGCTTCATGGCTGTTGATGTACTGTGAGCAGAAGATACCCACAGAATGTAGAAGATGTACCTGCAGATTGCCACGCACAGATATGTATCTAGGGGTGGTGGCAAATACTGCTGATGTGGGTCCCCCGAGGAAACACTGTTCCTTTGCATGGCCTTCCTAAGAAGTGGCTGTTGTGAGTCAGAGGCCATAGGTCCCTGGCCCACCCCTGCACAGGCGCAGGTCCCTGCCAAAGTGCCGCACAGGTGTAGGCCAGGTAGGTATTACTCTGGTGAGCGAGTGTGTGGTGGAGAGAAAAGGAAGCAGAGAAGTGGAGAAGTTTGCGCTATAAAGAGAGGTGGTGTCTGGTCTGAGAGGCCTGCTAACTACCACCTGACGCTGTGGTGCTGTCTAGACCTGTGTTGCCACCAAGGGACATGCCTTAGTCCATGGCCCTACAGCAGCAAGGATCTAGGTTGGTGCCAATAGCCTGTGTTACCATGAAAGGCCATGTGGACATAGGTAGCCTGGGTTACAGTCTGAGGACCTGTTGATGACCCAATGCTGTGCTGAGCAGGACCCACCTCTCACTGGCCACCCCATAATAGCTCCAATAGGAAGCAAGCATGGGTGAGCTGGCCCTGCCCGTTACCTAAGCAGTTTGGGAGAGCTGGCCTCAGTGACACTGGTGCAGGAGAGGTAGGAGTCTGAACCATTCAGTTACCACTCAGGTCCAGATCCAGGACTTTGAGGTGGCCCACCCCAACATCTACCCTACCGGTGGGCTGGTAGAGCATGTGAAGGGGGTGGTCTTGAAGAACCAAAGCTGCAGGATCTCCGTGATTTGAGGAGTCTCAGTGAAGTTCCAGTATTGATTGTGTAGCAGAAACTCAGAGGCCTCAAACACGATCAACGACTCATTGCAATGACCATTTTCAAAGGAAGCAGTTTCGACAAAAGGATGTACTGGGTGGCACAATTCAGATTCCACAGAGAGATTATTATTATTAATTTTTATTTAATTTAATTTAACTTTATGTTCTTTTGGAAGAAGGTTACCAAGGTGGAGAAAAGATATGGGAGGTCCAGGAAATGAGTGGGATTGGGATGCATGATGTGAAATTCACAGTCAATAATAATATGAAGAAAACGTGGCTGTTATAGAGCATCATTAAGGGAAATCCTGAAGGAGTAGTTTGGGTCTTCAGATGATACCTGCAATCAGATCCCAATGCATCTTCAGACTAATTGTTTGCTCCTTAGAGTCCAGCCAGTGCTCTCACCTGCCAAGGGGTCACAATATATCACCTATCTGTTTCCATGGGTTGAGTATGACATGTTTCCATGACAGGTATGGCTGTCAGCAAATACCTGCTAAATATTATGGCCTAGTCAAGATACTAGAATACAAAATTTGATTGCTCTGAGTTCCTATCATCAAATAATCAGGCTTGTGAAAGAGAAAATCTTGTGGGTAATTAACAAATTTAACAAAAAGTTGAAATAATGTGTATGTGTATATATGTGACTATATGCATATAGGTATATATATGTGTGTGTGTGTGTGTGTGTGTGTGTGCATGCCTAGTGACTTCAAAGAAATTGGAAGTCTCAAGAAATGATTTCTATCTTAGAAGAGATAATTATAGGATGGAATGTTATTGTCCTTACTTCATTAAATATGCTTTAGAGGAAGAGGCCTTACAGTATTTGTAACATTAGCTGGAGTATTAAGAAGATCAGAATTCAATGGTCTGAGAGTGACTGACGAGAATGATGAAAAACTTTTGGGTCCTTCGATAACATTAGTTTTTGCTGTCATAATCCTAAGATTAAATACCTTCAAGCTTCTGGTTAAATGAGAAACTTACATAGATTATTAAAAAAAAAACATTATGTGTATCTGTGTAGTTGTGTATGGATAAAGGACTGTAGGTGTCCTCAAAGCCCAGAAGCTCCCGATTCTTCTGGAGACGGAATCAGGGGAGGTTGTGAACCAGCAGATATGAGTGCTGGGAAACTACCTCTGATCCTCTGGAAGAGTAGTGCCCAACCTAGTTAGTATAAGCACTAGTTGAAGGAATTGTACTGGCTGCAGAGGACGACGGTGGAAAGCACTTCATGGTCTGCCCAGGAAGTCACAGGGCACTCGGGAAAATGCTGATAGAATAACTAACTCAGCCCTGGATAATAGGGGCCTTCTAACATAACCACGGAATCTGACAATAAAGCAAAAGCCTTCTCCAGAGAAAGATTCCTTTCTCTTTAGCTCAGTTATAGAATAAAAAAAATTAGTTGAGTTCCTTCACTTTCTATATTTTGCATCCTATTTTCCTTCCATGAAAACTCTATTTGTCCTTATCATCATTTGTCATTAATTGTATGCAAATTTGAAGCTAAGACAATAATAAAAGAAAAAATAAAAGGCATATAGTTTAAGAGGAATAAAACTCTTATTCAGCTACCGTGTTGTTATACAGAAATAAAAACCCCAAAGAATTTATAAAGTATCAGAACACATAAGTAATCTCACAAACTCATTGGATATAGACTTTATAATAAAAAAATAACAAACAGTGGGATCATGGGATCATTAATACACCACAAACATATTGTGCAAGAATAGACTAACAATCTGACAAAATTGAAGAGTCCAGAAACAAACCACATCTACAAGTCCATCTCATTTACTACAATAATACCAAGCTAATTTAGAAGGGAGTAATAATGTACTATATTCATAAAGCTACTGGGTTGGTGTGTGAGAAAAATAGTCCGTTGCTGTATTTCATATGCTATATGGAAATTAAGCACAGGTAGAATACATAGCAAATATGAGTATTTAAAACATCTCAGAAAAAAATGTCATTTTCATACTTTGAGATACAGGGTGTTTCTTTACTCTTTGCTTAAGATATTTTCATTTTGATTTTGTGTGTGTGTGTGTGTGTGTGTGTGTGTGTGTGTATCAAAGGGGGTATCTGATCATGTAAGTGCAGGTTCCAGTGGAAGACAAGGGACTGCAATTCCCCCTGGGGCTATATGCAATTGCGAGCTTCCTGATATAGATGCTGAAAATCAAACTCAGGTCTTTTCTAAGATTAGTACATGCTCTCAATTGCTGAGCCATCTCTTCTGCCTGTAGATACAAGATATTTTTTAGCAGGACACAAAAAGTAAAAAGACAAGTCACAGCCCTAGAGGAGGCTTTTGCTCTCCTGTATGTACTTGCTGGATAAAGGATTCATACCAAGAATACATTAAAAACTCTTACAAATTAATATCAAAAGGATAAGTAACCTCTTTAAATATGGCAACAAAAGCTGACATTACATGTCGATCACTGGTCGCGAAAATGGGTTATAAAACTATAGTGATTGCTGGGTGTGGTGGCTTACTCCTATAATCCCAGTACTCAAGAGGCTGAGGCTTGAGGATTGCTTCAAGGTAAAGGCCAGCAGTGACTTCATAGTGAAGTCTTGCTTCGAAAAACAAATCAAAATCATGCCTGGTATCAGAAACCTATCCAACTACCCAGGGCTAGTGAAGTTATGGGTATTGGAAGTGATCCTACAGCCATCATTTTACTAAACCAGGATAATCCCCAACTACATTCTAAATATTTGTCCTTATACTTACAGGTAAGTGCAGACCTAACCTTGTATCAAAAAAAAATTTCCCTCTGCAACAGAGACCATCACCACCACAACAAACACAACCAACCCAAAGACAAAGCTGTAGAACTACAACTCTTGCATTCAAGTCTTGCATCCAAGGCCTGGCCAACTCTTCTTTAGAAGAGAGGGAAGAAAGAGTATGAGAGGTACAGGATCAGGGAGTTTACTTTGGGGCTTTGTTTCCTACTAATGTTAGAAGCTACACCCATAAGGTCTTACCAACATGACTGTATAAGCGTGACCTGAACAAGGACAACAACGGACATGCTGAAGTCGACAATGGAAATCTCATGAGACCTCAACCCCATGCAAAGAACTGTAGGAATCAATGGAGTGTGGAAAGTACGCTTCCTCATGGCAGAACATATCAATTGTTATCCAATACCAAGTGACCAACCCTGGAGACACACATACAAGTTACATGACACAGACTGAGCAGGTTGTACTCATGTATTTAGGCAAAAAAATTAAAAATGCATATTTGACAACAATTAATGAAAAAGGTCATTAATTTTGAAAATAGCGAAGAAGGGTATATGGATAGGTTTGGAAGAAAAAGAAGAAGGGAGAAATCATGTATTTATATTATAATTTCAAAAATAAAGGAAATAGTTTTTTAACACATATATATTAGAATGGCTAAATTTTAAATTAGTTGAGAGAAACAAGTGCTAGTAAATACAAAATGTACCTGGGTCTCATAATTAATTCTGCATTGTGTGTGAATTGGTTTCACTCCTTTGAAAACACCTAGAAATGGCCTACAGAAGTTAAATATTTGCCTATGTTATGACTTTGAAACTCCATTCCTAGGCATATACTGATAATAAATGTATTAAAAGTCATGGGCAAAATGTTATGACTACCTTTATTTCAAAACCTAACTGAAAGCCATTCAAATATTTATAAACTTGGGAAGGACAAATGATTATGGCCTATTTAAACAAGTGGCTTTGCTGGTTTAGATTTGAAATGGCAAGGGAGCTGCAGCAGAGAAGAGCTTGCTAGTAGTGGCAGCTCATCCAGGCTGCAGCTGTGGTTCTGTTCTGCTTACAGCTGACTCTAGGCTAAGCCTGCAGCCCTGACGATCTCTGAGCCTTTACAGAGACAAGAGCTGGCTTAAATAATGGCAAAAATTAACAGTATCTATCATGAGCGACAGTATAAAGACTAGATGGAAGCAGCAATTACAATTAGGAGAAACTTCTATGAATACTTCTTTTCTCTGAGGGAAGGTCGAGGAAGACAGAGATGAGGGAGATGGGTTGTGGTGGTAGCCTTGTAACTTCGTTTAAAGTCTTAGTGGGATCAATCAGGAAATGCCAGTTATGAACTCTGTGCAAATGCTTCACATCTAGGCAATGCTTGTATGCTTGAGCAATGGCTAAGGGCCAACTGTGATGACTGTCATATGTGGAACATCTATAAGGGAAAATTGTGTTCTGTGATATCTTCACAATTTATAATGATGTTCCATGAGGGAATGGGAACTTTCTCAGGCTAGGCATAGACTCTCAGTCTCTAACTCCAGGAATAATGTTATTTTCTTCCCAAGAAAAAAAATGAAAAGAGGAAGAGATAGAAATAGAAGAGGAGGTTGGTGTGGCTGAGAGTATTTTTCTAATGCCGTCAAGTGAGTCTTCATCCACTCTTTTCTGTAGGCCACGCCTTCTGGACTATATGACTATAGCAAGGGCTGAAAGGTAAGTGCAGTTCCACTTTGCCACTCACTTGCTGGAGGCAGCATCTCCACACACAAGTAATAGAATGAGATAAAGGGGGAGGGATACAAGCAGCTACGGTCAATAGGACTCAATAGGACTTCCTGCTTCTTTTAAAAAAAGGGAAACGGTCTCCTTATGCATATTTGGATGTCTGGATATTTTCAGTCTGTTTCCCCATTCACAAGAGAAAAGGTCATACAAGTGAGTGTGTACAGAGAATTACATAGGTATGTATTTGAGTTCATACATGTATAGTGATGTATAGGAGAGTTTCTTAATGTTTAGCATGCGAGAAAGGCCTGCCAGGCTTTCCCTTACCCTTAAAGCTAAGTATTATCAAAGTATGAGTCAGAAAGGAGAGGGGTTAACCACTTCATGAATAAAGAACTCATTCAAAAGACTGGCTTATAACCGGCGAGAGGAAGTTTTGAACAATTTCTCGTAAAGTTACAATAGCCCAACCTGCCAAGGAAACCCTGCCTAGCTTGGAATTCCAGAGTGTTTCCTAGAGGTTGAAAGCTGGCCAAAAAAATGACCAAGCATTTCAAAGAGAATGGGGAACCTAGAGTCAAGGGCATTAATTCCTCTTCCTTTCTCCTCGAACCCTTCCTCTGCCCATCAGCTCTCAAGATGCTCATTGCTCTCTCAAGGAAGGTAATGGACTTCTGCTCTGTTTCCCATCCCTGCCAATGTACTCTGGTTTATTTTGTTGTGGCCCCATGCTTGATTCTTGGGAAAGCAGTGACTTTTAATTCCAGGTCTTTCCCACCTCCCCTCACTTAGTCAATTGCCTACTCTATCAAATGGGCATATTGACTGCTCTCCTGAAGCAGTTGCTGTGAGCATCCAATGGCCATGACCTGGTAGGGTTATTTATGCAAGGCTCTGGGTTCCATGGAAATAGGAAGCATGCTTGGATTGTTGGTCTTCCTTTATGTGACACAGTGTGCTTGCTACCCAAAATATTGTTTGGTGAAGAAACATATAAAAAGGAGGAAACTTCTAAGTAAATGCCTAAATGCTAATATAAACTATTTGGTGATAAAAGAAAAACAGGCCAGGAGGGATTTCTTTCATGTGAATTCCACACAGATTCCAAGGAAGGGTACAGAAAAGTCACCGGATAGAGTGGGTGGGAGTAGAAGGCCAGAAATGGCAAGGCAGGGAGAGAAAACAAGTGTGCTCTAGAGGACAGCTGCCTCTCCACCTTGTCTGCGTCTCAGCCACACCCCATGTGCATGGTTAAGACCTAATGAAAACACAAGTTCCTGTAGTGATCAACAGGGGACACCCCTCCTAAGAACTTCGTGTTATTATTGTGCTCAACCCTACACAGCTGGGAAAAACAGGCTACCAGCGAGGCAAGCGCAGGCTTATCTTCTTACCACAGACTTGCTAACCAGGAGACCTCAATTACCAAACATATGGTGAATTTGGAACTGTTTGTTTGTTATAGTTGCTTTGAAATAGGATCTCACATTGCCCAGGCCTCAGGTTCTTTATATACCTGGGCACAACCATGAACTTCTGATCTTGCTACCTCCATCTCTGAGATTACAGGCAGGTCCGAGCCACCTGGCTCTGCTGTTTGATTCTTGTTGCTACTAAAGACAGCTGCCGTCTCCGTGTATATTTTGACATTCAAACAATCTACTGACTTTCAAGTGAAATTGTGCATTGATGCGGGACTCTCTAAAAGATCCCATAAGTTTCGGTCAGACCAGTGTCCCCAAAGTCACTCAGAGGGCATCACTGTGGGACTCTGGTACAGTTGTCCATCTACAGTTAGTCAAGTATGTTTTCAGTCAGAGAAGCAGGGTTGAGCAGAATTCTTGCCATCCCAGGGGATCCAGGGAAATGGAAACCAAGGGAAGCCAGGACACAGGCATACAGATGACCTTTGCTAGGCTCCTAATATTTGACAGGAAATGCAGTCATCGTCATGAGCCTGTCACGACCTGTGAAGAAGGGCTGGAGATAACATCTTGTTTTGTTTTGCTTTCTTTCTTTCTTTTTTTTCTTTTGTGGGTTTCAAGACAAGGTCACCCTCTGGTGTCCTGGAACTCACTATGTATCCCAAGGTGGCTTTGCATTCTTGGTGATTTTTCTGGCCTCCACCTCTCAAGTGCTGATATTACAAGGGTCCGTTTCTAAGCCTTACTGAGAACAAGTCGGGATTCCAGGTGCTGAGGGAGCTTAAGAAGCAAGTTGTTAATACTCTGAACATGGACACCAAAGCCACGCACCATATCATGTTTATGTGGAAAAGGTACAATTAAGATTACTTTCCTTTTCATTTTTCTGTGCTTCCAGAGAAATGACTTGTTCACGACACACTGGAAACCAGTGTTAATCACACAAAGAATGCGGCTGCCCTTACCTGGCTGGAAAATTGTCACATGAAAAGATCTGTAGGTGTCTGTAGTTCAGCTCCCGGGAGTCAACTTCCCCACCCTGCCACCATGAAATCCCCACTGAAAACAGAAACTAGAACTAAGAACTTAAAAGAAAATATCTATTTGAATTTTTCTTCTTGTGAACTGACTTGGCTATTTTAGGACGTTTTCTTGGTAGCCGAAGCATAGCAAACAGATTTGTGTTTCTTTCCCATAGAGACTAAATGTCTTAGAACAATCTGTGAAATGGCACATGTTTCAGGGAATTTACCACAAGATACCAAAGCCACTACAGGGGCCGAGAGTTGGGGCCATGGGAGATAAAAAGAGGCAGCATCTCCCTGGGGATATAGTTCTCATGGGTGATTGGGTGGCCTGAGAGGCCCATAGTGGAGAGAGGGGCTCTCTTCTCCTTGTGGGCCTCTAACTTCTAGCAGTAGGGTTGGAGAAAATACAGGAAACAGTGAAAACATTACCACTTCTACCTGCAGGATTGATTTGATCAGAAGCAGTGAGGAACTAAGCAAGTATCCTCACTCATGAGCTGCAGGGCCCGTCAGGAGGATGTCTGAGGTAACCTTGACTAACAGTAGGTGATGGTTTATGGTTTGGTATAAAATCATAAGTTTGGCAGACTAGGAAGCTATAGCTCAGAGGGGGTTAGGCCTCCTTGCAATGTCCAAAAGCTGTCTCTAGGGGCAAGCTTTAGATCACTGCCCGTGGAAACGAATCTTTTTTCCATTGCCTCACATTCCTCCTCCACGCGTCTGTAAGGGACACGTCATGTGTGTTTGGCCAACCCTGCACAAGGTGTGGAAAGCACAGGGATTCCCCAGCGGCAGAGCCACCTTTGAAGGGGACTGCTGCAAAACTGCAGCGGGTCATTACCCACTGGGACCCTGCTTTGGGACTTCCTAATTCTCAGAGAAACGTAAGCAAAACAACTTGCTTTGCATAGCTGAGCTCAGAACAAAGTGAAATTAGAACACCGTGTTCATTTTCATCTGTAGCATTGTATTTTTAAATACTTCTTTTTTTTATATTCAGTACAAAAATAAAGCATGGCTATAAAGAAAACAAAAGGTAAATGTAACAGTTCTTTAAATATATCTTTAAATAAATATATCTATATGATTCTACAATTATAAGAATCACCAATAGTATTTTGTCGTTACAGCAGGGTCAGCATATTTTTTTTTCTTTCTCAAATAAGTCAAATGACAAATATCTTACTCTTTGAGACCTGTGGTCTCTCATGATTCTTTTCAAATCCCGTTTTTCTGGTATCAAAGCCTCCATAACTGATGCATGAAAATGAGAGTGACTCTGTTACATTTACAGAAGCAGATGACAAAGTTGGAGTTGGTCTGGGGACCACTGCTTGCTCCTCCCCGACATAAAGAATTAAAATTATTTTCTATATGTGTAGTATCAGATATACTAGCATATTATATCTTTTTGCCTTCATGTTATAGCGAATCTGTTCTTCACCAGTTTATTCCTGGCTCCCATGTGGGAAATTGTTCTGTTCTCTATACCCACAAGGACACCAAAATGCCTCCACTTTGAAGTGCAGGGCCAGTTTGATAAGAACCTGAATGTTTCAGGCATTGAGAATCTGAATACAGGGTACTCAGGTCTTGGAGCCCCCTTATCCTTCAATTACTCAGGCCAGATGGCCCTCCTTGCCCCTCCCAGCTCAGGCCCAACCCCAAGCAGACAGCAGAGAGTGGAACCCATTATCTTCCCCAACTGCCCCTTCCCTCTTCCTGGACTCCTCTCATCTGAATGGAATGTGAATCCCCTGGCTTCCTGTTCCTGTGCTTAGAGAAGGCTCCAAATGTCACTTAACACTGTTTTGGCTTGTCTTTCTCTCCCACTCCTCCCTCACTTTTACTCAAAACTTTTACTGATAACATTTTATTAGGTAAACGTGAGTTTTAATGAGCTTGGCTGATTTGAGACTCTCCATCCTGCAGCTGCCGCTTAGGCACCTAGTCAGAGGCAGGCCGTTTCCAGGAATATGTAAGAAGCCAGAAGCCTTGTCGGCAACAGGGAACAAAGAGGGTCTGTGGTGCAGACACTCAAATTCACAGATTTTTCAACAGCTTACTAGCCACAGAAGTCTAGGAATCAATTAGTATTGATTAAGTCTATTTAGTATCTTTCTATTGAAACCATGCATCTAGCTAACTTATTACTTCAGTCCAGTACATCATTTGGATTTTCCCCCAGATACAGGATCAGTCAGATTAGGCTCAAATTACGATTGTGTACCGGATCAAGTATAAAACTTACGTGATATCATTACCTGCCATAAGCCTCTACCTCAGCTGTAAAATGGAACTAATGATATTTTTCTTTATGGGGGCTCAGAAATAAATAGGATTCTGATTGTTGATCCAAAACACCAGCCCTCTGCCTTTCCCCGTCATTGCCACAGACTCCAGCTCTGACTGAAACTGTTCTATCACAAGACTTCTGGTGAGGATTCCTGCTGACAGGCACTTCAGGACTTCACAGCCTGCCTTTCAAAATCCGTCACATCCTCTTCACTCCGCCAATGATGAAAGTAACCCCACCTTCAGTTCAGTTGTTCCTTAGGCTTTGCTCAGCTATCCTTTTAACCCCTATCTTTCTAATCAAAGGGGGCTCAGAATCATCTCTGAAATATCACCTCTCTTCCAAATATCATTCTCACACCCATTCAGTGAATACTTGTTTCCCCATGACTCCCTTGGAGTACTTCCATCTTTGAAGTAGTTTAGATAATAAGGATCCCCAAATACTTGATGGCCAGTGTATACAGCTAATTGGAAATGGTATGATCTTTGGGAGGTAGCAAGAAAACAAATAGGTTGTTGGGGCAGGTTCTTGGGGGGGGGGATGTTAGGTTCGCATCACTTCCTCTCTGTATTTCATTTCTTGGGTACCATGAGATGAGCAACTCTCCTCTGGTCTATACCCTGACCACGAAGATGTATTGTTCGACTCCAACAACCAGGCCAAATGATCATGAACCAAATCCTCTGAAAGCATGAATCCAAATATACCATCCTTTATTGTACGCTGATTTTCTTTGATATATTTTTACAGAAGCAGAAAGCTGACTAGGCTAGTTCTCTAGTAAATGTTTACTGAATTGACTAACTTATGTATTAGGAGCTGTGTTAAACACTTGATAACAACCTAGATCAACAAATCCTGTCATTCTTCTCCAGTAACTTACAATCTAGCTTCTGATTTGGGCCTTTTTATTAATTGACAGCCAGAGGGCCCACTTTTAAACTAAATGATTCAGGAGTCCTAGTATCATTGCATGTATCACTGAGCCTCATGTGGGACACAAACTAGTCACAGAGAGGACATTGTTATGGAATGGCTACATGTTGGGACTCCTACAGGAAGCAAGGTCCTTCTTGAGGACAGATCGCATCTGGTTTATGAATATCCCCCTACGTGCAGCTTACACAGCAACCCAGGTAAATGAACAGGACAGGAAACTGACCTGCTTTGCCTCATGACTCTGCCTCCCCTTCCTTCGTTTTCACCAAAGACAACAAAATTCAGCAAAAAGCTAATCAGCAGATGGTGGGAAAGTTTGAATATCACCATGGATGAGGAATATTCTTTTCTATTTCCTGAAAGAGCTTAGGTCACAAGTTACTAAAATTGGTGAGTTCTAACAATGGCTAATTATAACCACCACTGCAGATAGCCTGTTCACATATTCATCATCTGTCAACTCAGGAAGCTTGGGTGAGGGGAGTGAGCACCTCTGAGCCTCAGTTTCCATTTCACTGGAATAAAGCACACAGTTGGTCTTGAGGGACAGCTAAATCAAGTGAGGTAAAGTGCATTGTGGTACCTCTTAGGACATTAGTTATGTAAGAAGTGACAGGTTTTCATCCTCTATAGTTCTTCAAATAATCAAGTATAACAGCAATAGTAAACCTTCTTCATTAATAACAGTGTCTGTTTTCCTTTCTGTTAAAATCATAGTTTCTCATGTCTAAAGTGGCATGCCTGTTGGTTTATCTCAAAGAATTCTGAGCTCTCTTGATGTATGATCTGGCGTATAATAAGGGACTGAGGGATGGTACCTAAGACTCTTAACTACACCTGGGTGGGATTTCTTTTCTTTGACCAACATTGGGCCACATACCAAGCATTATATTGGAGATAGGATATGTTAGTGGTCAAATCTCTGCCTTCATGGAGTTGGGGTTCTACTGAAAGAAAATAGCCACGTGGTAAATGAGAGCAGCAGATATGTGAAGTGAAAGCAAAAGGGATGGAGGGAAATAAAGGAGAAACAGCAAGCTGAGAGGCGATGGCAAGCTGGCCTGAACCATAGTATTCACCTGCTTCTGACTCTCTAGTGCTGAGAATAAGGTATATGCCACAACTGGCCTCTTAGTCTTTTCCTCATTATTTAGTCTTTGAAATTTTTCATATAGGTATGCAATGTATCCTTGTTATTATTTGAGAATTTGACACCTGAATCTAATGTGTTTTGATTAAAGCCACTCCCTACTCCTTCCAATGCACCCATCACTTCCCTTCCAAGTTTGTGTACCGTTTTGTAAACCTTCTGCATTTAACAATGATTCCAGTGAGTGCAAGAGATTGTGACCCAGGCCACATGGAGCCCTAAAAATGAAATGTTTGCTCAAGTACTAAGAACCTTCTGGAATCTAAAAAAGAAAGTATACACATTGGATATATGTGCATACAACTATTTAGGACTGGATTCTTCTTCTGGTAACACTATAGAACTTCTTTTAAAGGTGTTCATCACTGTTCATAAGTGTTAGGAGCCATTGACTTGAAACGAAGCTAGGAACGTCAATGATTTATAGGGAAGCAATAATATTAACTTCTGTATTGTAAATGTTTTAGGTTGACAGCAGAACTCTCAGCAAAATGGGAGTCTTTCTAGTAACAAGGCCTTGCACACCAACATGCATTAGAGGCCAGTCCTGATCTTGAACAACTTATTTGACATTTCTCTGCCTCGGCTTTCAAGTGAAAAGGGAATCAAGACTCAGAAAAACTTTTTCAATAGTATTTTGACATGTAGCATTGCCTGGGTGGCCTGGTACTCTTGAGTCTCAATGCTATCTTCTAATACATGTCAGCCTCCAGGGTGTTGGAATTATATAGGCCTGTATCACTGAAATAGCTGACTAGAAAAAAGGGATCTATGTATGCCCTGATTTCTGTGTTGAGAAGTATACAAAGCCATTTTTGCACCAAAACACCTTGTGTCGAGAGACTATGATTCATTTCACATGGAGCCCTAAAAATGAAAGGTTTGATCAAGTCCTAAGAACCTTCTGGAATCTAAAAAAGAAAGTATACACATTGGATATATGTGCATACAACTATTTAGGACTGGATTCTTCTTCTGGTAACACTATAGAACTTCTTTTAAAGGTGTTCATCACTGTTCATAAGTGTTAGGAGCCATTGACTTGAAACGAAGCTAGGAACGTCAATGATTTATAGGGAAGCAATAATATTAACTTCTATATTATACATGTCTTACTATTTGTGACATAGCCATAATTTATCTCTTTTAAGCTCAGGATAAGCAGCTCTACTAGGCAGAGTACAACCCAGGGTACCTCAGAAACTCTAGTACTGTGCTCCTAGCTCTTACCATTGGAGGGCATTGCTGTTTGCCACCTCTGCTTCAATGCCACAAATCAAGCGCAAGGACCGCAGTCTGACCTTAAACTATTTAACTCCACTTAATTACCCATTGTAGTGGAAGCACATAAATACAGGATGTCCCTTTGCTCTGCCATTCTGCTTTGCATCATTATCAGAAAGACAAATGTAATTCATGTCCTATTACTCACTCACTGCAAGGTCAGAATATTTATTTTTATCATACTTGTGATTTTTAGGATTACTGATATCGGTATTTACTCATGGCTAACCTAAACCAAACATCCTGTGGATATCTATGAATTGCCATACAGTTATTGTCGCAGGTAATGCTGAGTCACAGAGCAAAAAAGAAGTTTATGAGTTGACAGGGAAAAGGCTGCAAGGAGGTAAAGATAAGCTTCCCTGGATAATCACTAGTGTCTTGCGAAACAGATGCATTGTTTATTTATATTGTCCATTTATTGAACAGTGGGTGCTTGGGAAACTGAAACCAGCCCAACTAGTGAGGATTAAAACAAAAGGCCTACCACTAATTTTAAAACATGCTGCTGGGCCATTTTGGTTCAACTTACGAATGGCTCATTTTAGCAACGATTTTTGTCCAGCTCTCAGACAAAGACAGAAGTAGGAGAGGTAGAAAAAATAAGGGAAACCCTTGTGGGCAGGGTTAATTTGCTGAGAAATGTGGAACAGCATTAACTAGTGTTCTACCGGAACTCCTTGCAGCAGTTCCTGAGATTACTTGCAAGTGACAGTCTTGAAAAGGAGAACCCAAACCAATAACTATGCCAGTATGTATCGGCGTAAATGAAGGCCGACAGAAATTATAAGAGTATATTTAGCTTTAATTAGGGAAAGACTCACAGAACCCGTGGTTCCAGTGGAGAACAGGAAAACAGAAGGGGCGGGGAAGAGCACACCAGCAATATTTGTTAGTAAAAAATATCCTCAGGCGACCCCACCCTACAAACAAGGTGATTGGCTGGGGCTACCCCTACACCAATAGATATTTGGTTCATTTCTTTCCTTATGCACATCCAGCCAATCACATACATTTCATTATCTTTGGTTACTGTCATCCATATAGTAATAGCTAATTGCCTAAAGATTCCACTAATTTCTGATCTCTACAGATGGAATCGCAATAGGTTGTGCCTGATATTCAAATCATTTCCTCTCTCTAGCTAGCGGTAACAGCAGTGCAAACAGGTGTGTGTACATGTGTGTGCATGTTTGTGTTCATTTTCTTAAGCTGTTTCCTTGTTCCTGCTAGTATCTTCATAGACACTAGCAGTCTGTAAAGCAGTCTTCCAGTCGAGTCTAATGATGAGAAAGTAGTTATTATAAAAGTATTATTATAAAAGCATTTTACAAATACTTTTTCTCTGAGCTTCTGTTCTTGCACATATGAAGAGGACACAAAACAATTGGTTTCTGTGGTTCCTTCCCATCCACCAGTCTATATTCACTAATATTCCACCCAGCTTCAATACGTCATGCTGCCATAATTAATGTGTAAGACAGCGCTCCTTATCGATATGATTAGCCTAAAATAGAGGCAATGTGAATAATTATTTTAAGACTCTTTAGTTTAGTTTAGAGAGAGAAAATGAGAATCCTTGATGCAACATGGTGTCCAAAGGGCTAACCTGGGTGTTGGACTGCGTAATAATACATTAGGCTTTAGATATCTATTCCAAAGTCATCAAGGAGTTAGGGAAATGGCTCAGGGGAATAGAGTGCTTGGTACACAGCATGAGGACACGAGCTTGGGAAACCTGCATCCTCGGGATGCTGATCATGGAAGCATGCCTCTCTAAACTAACCATGTGACTCGGGAGGGGTGGGGCAAGAAGGCTCCAGGGGATTACTGGGTAGGCAGTCTGTCATACAGCAGGGTCCAGATTTAGCAAGAAATCCTATCTCAGAAAATAAAATGAGCAGTTTGATACCAAAGAAGAAAACACACAGTCATTAGGTGAAAACATACCAAAGTGGGAGAGGACTTATGGCTAACAGAGAAAAAGTAAAGGAAATCTTTACCTTGAAGATGATATGTGTCTTCGATATTTAAAAAAATGTGCAAAAGATAAAACATTTCTATATAGGTTAAAATAAAAAGCTATCCTAGTGACAACAGTCAGGAACATTCCTGTTCTGGAATTCATTTTTATTATTATTAATTTTTTATTGATTTTATTGAGCTATGCATTTTTCTCTGCTCCTCTCCCCTCCCCTTCTACCCTCTCCCATAGTCCCCATGCTCCCAACTTACTCAGGAGAGCTTGTCTTTTTCTACTTCCCATGTAGATTAGTTCTATGTAAGTCTCTCTTATGGTCTTCATTGTTGTCTAGGTTCTCTAGGACTGTGAATTGTAGACTGGTTTTCTTTGCTTTATGTCTAAAAGCTACTTATGAGTGAGTACATATAATAATTGTCTTTCTGGGTCTGGGTTACCTCACTCAATATGATGTTTTCTAGCTCCGTCCATTTGGTTGCAAATTTCAAGGTGTCATTATTTTTTTCTGCTGTGTAGTACTCCATTGTGTAAATGTACCACATTTTCCTTATCAGTCAAGGGGCATTTAGGTTGTTTCCAGGTTCTGGCTATGACAAACAATGCTGCTATGAACATAGATGAGCACATGTCCTTGTGGTACAATTGAGCATCCTTTGTGATATGAGTCAGGAACATTCCTGTACTGGGAACTCTTAACTGTGTAAGGAAGGCCCTCATAGATGGCACTGTGGAAAACTGGCATAGGCTGTGCCAGCTGGTGTGACGTGACCTAGACAAGATGCTTGCCTGTGATCTGATGGGTGACTCAAGTGGCAAAGAGTGGTGGGCACTATGACCCAGAGGACATCTGGTAATGACTGCAAGTAGTTTTGGTTTTCACAATTCTCAGAGGCTAGAGAGCAAAGACTTCTATGATGTGTAAGACAGTTCTTCACTAGCAAATAACTGTTCAGGGCAAAATGTGTCAAAGTGGAGAAATTCTGAAGAGTCTGAAAACAATGTTTAATTCTTCACATCTTTAGAGCTGTGGGGAGAATTTGAAATTGACCTAGCCAAACAACGGCTGTATAAGAAATTGTTTTTCAAATAACATTTTCAAAGAAAGGCACCAGCAATGGGGTTGGGGATCAAGGGAATAGAAAATAGAAGTAATAAGAAAAAAGCATTAATGCTATACATACATGGAAATGCCAAAATAAAAATCCATTGTTTGTACATTAACTTAAATTTTTAAAAAAAAAAAATAAAATGACTTCTGGTGTCTGATTGAAATATAAATTTAAAATCAAGCAATACTAAATGAGTGTGAAAAAATTTAATCAATGCATTGGAATTGCATGAATATATAAGAGAGTATTTATGATTGGTAAAACTACTCTTGTTTTGATTTGTTTTATGGGTTAGATTTTTTTCTTTATTTACCCAACAAGTTCAATGTATAGGTAGCACTTTTAAATTCAGAAGCAGAAAACAAATCTGAGCTGTATTTTTAAAACCTGATGCTCATGAGAACTGAAATGCACACGGTAATAAGAACAGTAGTGTTAACGTCGGCATAGCTGGCAAGCGTAAGGAGAGGCAGGTCTACTCACTCACTCCCAGGCAAAATGCACAGTGTTATGACCTCTGCAGAAGACAATTTGGCAGCACAACAACAGAGCCTTAAAAATATTCATAGCCTAGGATCCAGTCATTCCAACTCTGGGAAACTAGCCCAAGGAAATAAAAAAAATAAAATAAAATAGGTGCAAAGATGTTCATTTAAGCATGATTTACAGTGGTCAAAAATTGCATTATAAAGACTATGGATAGAAATCAGCCCAAATGACTAGAAATCGCTGAATGTTATATTAAACTTGCTAATTCCATGTGGTCCAATACAAGGTCACTGAAGATAATATCTATTGTTATTGTTATGAAAATATGAAAGTAACAATACACAGCCAGCCTTATAAAAGGGTCTAATGTATAAACCAGTATGGATGCAAAATATAAGCTTATAAAAGAAGCTAGAAACTAGGAAAGACTTATGGTAAGATTTAACATAATGTAAACATCTTTCTGATAGAAAATAGAAGTAGTTTTCTCTTTTCTTTACATCTTATTTCAATACATAATTAGATAATTAAAAAGTACATTTCTTCTAACTAGACAAAAGCATCGGGGAGACATATCAATTCCATATCTCCATCTGATACACTTATTCATTTGGAAATAGCATCTCACTGAAGCCAGCCTTCATTCTGTAGACAAAAACCATCAGGATCATTTTTAAAGAAAATTTCTAGGCCTGATATTCTACCTTTGCTTACATCAGACATTCTCTCGAATTATGTTTTCTGCATTCCACCATGTCTTTATGCATCCTGTTAGTCAGTGAATACCACAAAATATCTGTACACTTAATGAATGGCAAAATAAGAGAATAATTTACCCAAGATGAACAGTAGCGTTCACCTGGTAGGTTCAACTTCAAAGCCAGTGTTGACAGCGACTGCTCCAGATAAAGTGGAGAGGAGGCCAAAGTTCATTCCTCAGCACTTCGCCCAACGCAGAGCTAATTGTTGAGACTGGGTGGTGTGTAGCCTGGAAGTTATACATTGATCTAGTCATAAAGGCATGGGTGTCTTCAAAGAACAGCATGGGGCTTTCTCTGTGAACAATTCTTCAGGGCTTCACACAGCAGCTGGTAACAATTATGATTCTTGCTTTCCTTTGAAACTTCCTACTTGTTTACTTACCAAGGTGTTGCTACTCTGGAATAAGGGAGTGGATAAGGAACTCCATTTGTAAAAGGGAGAGCAGGTATTGACAAGAATTGGGGCCGTGTGTAGGTGATAGTCCTTCTATAAGGCTCTGTGAAGTTGAGATGATTTAAAAGCAAGCCTTGGATGGCTGGTCATAAAAGGGCCAGATTATAGAGGGGATTTACACGGCCATTACCATGGTCTTTGCCAGTGGGTAACAATGCTTTAGTGGTCCCTAGATATTTAAGATTAATGTCTGAATCAGCGGTGTTACTGTTACAAGATACCTAGGTGATGGGAGCCATTCGATGCAGGGATTTTTAGCTCTTATCAGAATGTAAAACCGTCTACAAGAACACTAATAGCCATGCTTGAAACTGTTCTTAAAATAGGTTAACATCATGTTGATTAGATATCCTCCCCCCTTTGGCAGCTAGAATGTATAAATCAGTCTAGAGACACCTTTGCTCATCCAGAATACATGACCAAAATGGAGATTAAAACACATTTGCTCATTCAGAGATGAGAAAGTAAAAACACCAACCTAGAGAAAAGCAAATAATCACAGAGAATCTACTATGTAAATAACTCATTCTTCAATCAAGGATGCAATCAAGGGATTTTTCTGTGTACTAGAGAAACAGTTCTACAGTGTTCTATTGGGGTTAGTAATAGAGTAGGGGAGTGAAGAAGAATTCAGTTCTAAGTCTATACCAAATTAATTTGGTTAATCAGCAATTTCCAGTAAATCACATGAGGAAAGTATGAAGAAGAGAAAATGATTTCTCTAGTTGGGAATGTTCGTCAGGCCAAGATATCTGTGCAAAGATTGAATGGTGAATATGTAGAAACCCAAGATTCTCCTCTAAGGAAGGATCGAAATAAAGTGTGTCTATTAATAAAAGAATTTTAAAAGCAAAGCCATCCAGCCAATAGGATACGTGCCTTAATTCTTCCTCCTTAAAACCTGAAAAATGAAATCATAGTACCGCCTCATCAGAGATAATGTGAGGACCCAGATTTGGGGGTGGTTGTCTCAAATACCCCAAATGACCATATAGAACATTAAGGAATTCATTAAAACAAGAAGTCCCTCTTAAGGATACTATTGATCTTTTGGAGGCTGTTAAAGACTGTTGGGATACTTAGCCAAGAAATGTGCCAGAGAGTAAAGAAAATCTGAATTGTTAACACCAAACTTTTTTTTATAACTCCAGAGAAATAGATGGGACTATTGTATGAAATTCTTTTTATTCTCCAGACAGATGATTGTTCTTAAAGGCCTGAAGAGATTATCAGAAGGAGAGGGTAGTAGATCCCTTGGAATTGAATTAGAGTGGTGTGAGCCATGAGACATGGCTGTTGAGACTTCAGATCCTCAAAAGAGCGGCAATCTATCTTTACCTCTAAGCTGTCTCTTCCAGCTGTGTGTCTTTCCATTTTGAAGTTAATATCCACATTTACACAGAAAAAAAAAAAAACTAACAAAACCCCCGTGGCTCTATGGAACCAAAGTAGCAACCTAAAATTTGAATGCCTAAGTCAATCCTTCTCTCTAGTGAAAATTGGCAGACCAGAAGAATAATTTCGGATATTAAAATTCCAGGTACCAGCAATTAAAATTGGTACCAGAAGACCAAGGTCACAAAAGACAGACAAACAAACATAAGTCAAAATATAGATAACCTGATGGATTATTATTAACTTATCATATAGACATTTGTGAAGCGTTAGAGATGATGTTAGGTTTCATAGTCCATGAAGAGGCAGGAAGGTGTCTGTGGGCCAAGCAGATTATAAGATAGGAATTCCATAGGAAGGATAGGTAGGATATAAAGGTTATTTATAAGTCTTAGGGGCAAAGTGGAAGGAGATGAAGCATAATAGATTGCAAACTTTCTTCAACATTTGCAAATACAAGACCCTTGGTTATGAGAGTCTTTGGAACAAGAAGCACAATCAGCTAAAATGTTAGAGTGTCATCTTTGCTGACATTGGGGTACTTGGAATTTTTCATGCACAAAGAAAGAAAGACTGACACACACATGTTGGCATATGCACAAAGAAAACACATCACCTGTTTCTCTATTAAGCACATGAGGAAGTGTACAGAAAACAAAAAGCAAGAGTGTGACATTGGGAATTAGGCGATCCTACTTTGAGTCTCAAAGTTTTGGGGAGCTAGCTGGCTTTAAATACAAATTTTACTCTTCCTGGGAAAACTTGGGAGTTGTGAAAAGCAAAGTAGAAATATACAAAGAATGCGTCTAGTGTAGAAGGTTAGGGGCATGGTTACTACTAATTCATTCTTTTTCTCTGTCTGCTTGGAAAGATGACCCACTCTCATGTTTATCTTTTTAGGATAGACATAAAATAGTGAAATAAGTGAAGGGGACAGGAAGAAAGAAAAGAAGAACAAAGAAAGAAAGAAAGATAAATCTGCAGATAAATTTGGTCCACGCTTGGGGAAAAGGCCTATCCAGTCATATTCAATCCTTTCCTCATAAATAGGAATGGTCAGTAACACCAAATGATTAATTTAAGATTGCCAGCAAAAGAGCATAAATAGCAAGAGGAAAAACCATCCATCACCATGCACCACTACAAGCACTGTTAATTTGGTGTATCTGTAAGCCTGTGTGACATTTTGCTGGGTGGAAAGGTTAGAATTTTGGCCACTGTCTAGGGCTCGCTTGTGTTTTAGAATAGTAATTTAGAAAACACCCAGGTTGGCCAGACTTCGTGGTACATGCTTATAGTTCCAACACTTGAACAGTTGATGCTAATGTAGGAAGATCATAAGCTTGACACCATGTCTCAAAAGGGAGAACTGTCTCGAAAGGGAGGGATAGGCTCACTCTTCATTATTCGCTTTGCTTGAGACTGATGTTTGTCTCTGTGTATCTCTGTGTCTGTCTTTCTCTCCCTCTTCTTTCTCTTTTTCCAACATTCCAAAGATAGGGCTATGTATCTCGATTTTTCAAGTAAGAAATGGAGGTTAATAAAATTTTATAGGTTGTAAAAGTTTTGATAGCAGGTAGCCATCTTAGATACAAGAACACTGAAGCTTGGAGGGGAACATTCTGTAACCTGAAAGTGATCATGCTGTGTCTGAATTCAGCGGATCAAAGGCTGTTCTGTTAATTATTGCATCATCCTACCTTCCAAGGACTCAGTCAGGTCAAAGACTACCTGGGGAAAGCTGATGTTTTTTGCTCTTTCCTCACCAGCACACCACTTGGTAGCAGCCTTTGGTCACAAATGAAACTGGACATGACCTTCACGCAAGAAGGTCTACATTCCTCTACTGAGATTTCACAAGAGGAAATGATGAGGCATTTTTCTGAGTGTTGAAACTGGTCTCTTTGTCCATGAACACCAACACCGACAAAAGGAATGCTTTGAAAAATTCCTCAAAGGTAAAAGGTAGGCTTTCTTCTCCTTAGTTTCTGATGTAGGCCCAAAAGGAAATAGAAGCTTGTGTAATACAGGCCCAAGTGACTCTTCTGTCAGTCTTAACTGCAAATCTGGGCCACATTTTTTTTCTTTACTAATTAGGTAAATACTTATGCTCCTGAGTCACTACGCTGCCTACCAGTCAGCGCTTGTTCTAGCTTTTCCACCCTCCAGTGGAACTTGTAAGGAATTAAGCACTCGAAAGATCCCACAATCAAGTAGTGAAAATGAGCCAACAGTGGAATCCATCACCACAGAGAAGGGTGGACAAGTGAGAGATTTAGGACCAGCAAATGCTGAGTCAGGGCCTTCATATAGGCTGCCAACAGACGGAAGAGAGGAGAAACCCATGGGTTCTCTTATAAATGCAATAAGCCTTCTTCTAAAAGTCCAGGTTCCACCCCTGGTCAGGTCCTGCAGTTGTGGTTGCATTATGGAGCACAGCTGGGCTTAACCTGTTCTTTGGGGATGCAGCCAGATTACTCTGGGCACTGATGGAGCCAAACACAAAGCAGGGTATAATCTTTCCTAGGTGGCTAATGGAGAAAACAGAAATTGTCAAAGCCCTGTGGCCACAGAGAATCAACCACACACTCATGGAGGCAAGACAGAACTTTAGCTATACAGGTGCTCAGAAGGAGGGAGCACTGCTATCCATAGAAATACTTTGTCTTCAACATAGACTGCTTTTCTTTTTAGAACCAAGTACTGTGCTTAGCCCCAAGTTCATTTAATAACTGTTATGTAACTCGCAGGATAAAAGCTATGTCTGCTATTCCCTAGTTATATATACACGGATGGATAGATAGATAGATAGATAGATAGATAGATAGATAGATAGATAGATAGATAGATAGATAGATAGACAGATAGATGATAGATAGATGATAGACAGAAAAGTGATCAATATCATTTTATTTTAGAAACAAAAAATGGTGAAAACCAGGAAGAGAAATGTCAGTAAAGGCGACAAATGAATAGACATGCCACAGGTACTAGTAACAGATCCTTCATTCTTTGGAAGAATGAGGGTTTTGTTTAGGAGGCTTGCCCAAGAAATAATCACAAGCCTGAGTCTTCCCATTGTGCATCCCAAACCTCTTTTCAGGCACATAACGCAGGCAGCTGCCCTGCCCCTGGCAGCTGTTACCATACTTGTAGAGAACTGACACTTTGGTTAAGGGTGACTAAGAGAGAATGCATATGTTGGCTACAAATTAGTCAGATGACATTTCCTTAAGCTTTGCTTTCATTTCTCAGTGAAAGGTTGATGCCTTTGGTTTTCCTGCCGTATCATTTCAGTAATAACCCATGGTTACAACACGTTTCTAGAAGCCTTTAACAATAGAACTACACAACGAGCATTGGAATGTAAGTGGAAGCCCTTCAGTGTGGGATATTTGGAAATCTCCTTAGAAGTCCTACATACTGATTTTATCCCATGTGGAATGATGACCTTTGATCAAGTATGCCCTGCTTCCCCCATGCCGCTTAGAATTCTGAAAGCCTCTACGTCCTCTTGTATCTTTCTCTGAGCCCATTTTTCACATGGCTCTGGTGTGCTTGGCCTTGGAGAGTCAGTATTCTAATAACTAAAAACCCAGTGTTCAATTTGCAAGGACTCAATGATCCAGACCAGTTCGATCAGAAGCCTGTCTTTGTTCTGATCATCATGGAAGCATGATCTAGTGGAACACAGACACTAAATCTTTGCACAACATGTGATGCAGATATTACAGTGATCATGAATGTAGTATAAACATCAGAGTATAGGAAGTTTAAAATCTTACAATAATATGACACAAAAGTGAAGGGAAGTGGGTAACTCACCTTAGAAGAATGCTCTAGATGTCTTAAGAAGAGGCTTCTGAGCTGAGCTGTAAGGAGATGTAAAAGAAAAATTAGCTAGTCATCTAAAAGGTGGCTGGTGAGGAGATTGAGTTTTGGGTATTCGGAATTTGAAAAGATGAGGACAAGAGACTTATTATTCAAATTAAATGATGATTTAAGAGACCACTGAAGCACAGTCAATAAAACATGGTGGTGGTAATGCTGATCTCTCAAAAAGGAAGATGTTTTTGGTTAGTATTGTGGAGACGTGTGGATAGAATTTTTCCATGCACAAATACATGAGTAGTTTCTATGTTAGACGTTCGGTTGTACAAGTGTAGAAATGTGGGGAGGGCCTGAACTTACGCAAAGACCTTTGGGAGCTCACTCTTCACATTACGATTCATGACAAAACTCAGATGCTCAAGCTAGAGTGCTTCGGTGTGGATGTGTTATTTCGTTTTCGTCACACAGAGAGATCTCTGAGTTTAGCGGAAGAGAAGCTTCCACTAAGGACAGAGATGTCAAGCTAGGAAATAAAAGACAAGTTCTAGGCTTCGAAGAAGAGGAGAAACCCAGAAATGGAGAGGCCAGAACATGTGTGGTGAAAGAATGCTGGGGAAAACCAGATAGACTTTCTGCAGATGTTTCCCTTTCTGTCTGTTTCTCCAGACCCCGTCCTTCAGTTCTTTCCTGGTGCTGCAGCATACCACCAGCTTCAGTCTCCCTTCTCCACTGCCCACATCGCCTGTTCATTCCATAGACCATTGCCTCTTTTCATCACTCCCCCAACTAATAGCTGTATCTCTGCCCCCATCACTAGCAGGCATAGAATATGCTGGAGAGCGCTCCCTAGTGTTCAAGGTGAAGTAGACCTGGCAAACTGACCAAGCCAGCAACCAACTAAACCTAGAATCCGGGATATGAGTTGGTCCATTCAACATTTGCCCCATCTTAGAGCTGCTGAACACATGAAGGGGCTGGTCCTGCAGATCAAAAGTTGAAGGATCCCCATGACACAGGACAACAGCAGTATATACAAGAGGAGCCCCAGTGAGGGCCCAGTATGGATAATGTAACAGAAACCAGAGGCCTCAAACGAAACCACTGACTCACTGCAATGAACACTTGCAAGTAAGATGTATGGAATAAAGGGTTGGACTTACGGTGTCACATTATAGCTTCCTTGATATTTTTCTTTTCTTTTAAATATTATTTTGTTTTATCTTGAGGGGAAGTTGCAAGGGCAGATGAGAAGCGACAAAGAGATGAGTGGGATCGAGATAAATGATATAAAATCAACAAAGAAAAACAATTTAAAATAATTTTTAAAAAAATTAAAATAATTTTTTATTTAATAAATAAAAAGTTTGTAAAAAGAGAAGGGGACTCATGAATCTCCCTGGGAAAGGGGAATAGAATATATTTCATGGGTAGACAGGGGGAGGGTGGACTAGGAATGGGACGATTCAGGTTGGGGTAGAGACGGGGTTCAAGGAGAGAGTTTAGGGAGAGATAACTGGAATTGGGAAGTATATGGAGGTGGATGTGGAAACCCAGTGCAGCAAAAACTTCTTGGAATCTATGATGGCAATCCTAATGAGGACTCCTAATGATCAGGGATATGGAGCCTCAACTGCCCATCTCCTGAAGCCATGCAAACGTTCCAGTGAAGGGACTGGTTTGCATTTAATTGAGTTGTTCGCCAAGAGGGTACCAAGGGACTCCCTGAACAACCCAGGCTGATGGTAACTCAAAGGTCTGTTCTGCACAAACTAGCAGAAGGGCTCTATTGCTGAGGACAACACCCACACAACTCATTGAACATGGAGAAATTGAACTGGTACCAATATATAGCCCTAACCCCTCCCTATGTTTGGGTCTCTTTGGTCTGGGATGGTACTCTCCTGAAAGAGAAATGTAGACCCCAAGGCAACCACAAATCTTTGACCTATAATCCCCCTTCCCTGGATAATATGCTATGGTAACAGTAGCACAGAACTTGTGGAACTGGTCAATGTCTGATTTGATTTAAGGCCCACGCTGTGAAAAAGAACCCATACCTGACACTGCATAGGTAACCAAGGACCAGGGACTAGATTGCCCAGAGACCTAGGGCAAAACCAAACACAACTTGTCAAAGAAAGAAAGGAAGAAATAAAGGATGGAAGAAAGGAATAAAAAATATTCTTAATGATATGCTATTACATTCTTAGATCAGTACCTTTTCCAACATCATTAGAGGGCCTTCCTCCTGTGGCAGATGGGAAAAATGCAGAGATCCATAGCCAGACATTACACTGACAAAGAGAGTCTAAATGTAAGACCTCCATCAAATCTCTCCCCCTCAGAGCTTGGGGAATCTAAAGGAAGAGGAGGAAGAAAGATTATAAGGCCAGGGTGATGGAGGACACCAGGAGAACAAGGCTCACACAATCAACTAAAAAAGTCACATATGAACTCACAGAGACTGGAGCAGCAAGCACAGAGCCTACATGGGTCTACACCAAACCCTCTGTGTATGTACCATAACTGTTAGTTTAGTATTTTTATGGGACTCCTGACTGTGAGAATGACTGGGCACTGATTCCAGTGCCTACTCTTAAGACTTTTTTCCTCCTATTGGATTGTTGTGTCCAACCTTAAGATAATAGTTTTTACTTCATCTTATCATATTTTGTTTTGTCATGTTTGGTTGTTTTCTCTTAGAAATTCTAATGAGAGACAGAAAGAATCTGGAAAAGAGTAGAGGTAGAGAGGAACTGGGGGGAGTAAAGGGAGAGGAAACTATAATCAGGCTATATTGTATGAGAAAAGCATCTATTTTTAATAAAAGGAAAAATGAAAAAAAAATCAGTAACTGCTATTAAATAAATGAAAAATATGTAAAATCGAACAAAAAAGAACTTAAATTTTTAAAACACTTGAATTTGTATTTGCAAGGACACATTTTAGTGCATGGAAATTAGAAGTTCAATTTTCTTCATTTCTATAAATTTTCAAAAATATTCCTCTTATATAATTACTAGAACAAATTATCTCTTTAGAAGTTCATTTTTTCATTTCTATTTTTAAATATTTCTTTTATATAATAACTAGAAAAATTATCCCTTACTCTCTGAAAAAGAAAGAATGCATGCAAGATTTCACAACCATGAGTATGGATGAACTTGGGAAAAGAGTGTGAAAGGAGAATGGATTTGATAATATAAGTAGGAGTCATATTGTGGGAAAGCCAAAGCACTATGGAGGGGCCTGTGTCTATTCAGAATATATATAAAAAAATTATGTTCGGTTGTACAGCAGTAAGGATGACTCCATGAATGAGAAGCATTTAAGTGTAGGATTAATCTAATTGCAAAGTGATTTGCAATAGGATGAATTAAACATTACTCTTAAAAACCCTGTTATTGGGATATGTTAGAGGTGTACACAATACCTTTTCCCAGGCTTGTATTCTTAGCTACACTAACAATGAAATAAAAAGACAAATTGATGCCAAACACAGACAGAGCACTTGTTTGTTCTGGGATACTATTTCAAATGCTTTATGAATATTGACTCATTTTCTCCTAACAACTCGATTTTGAGGGGTGGCAGCACAAGAACTTGAAACACATCGATTTGAGGTCACAGCTCATACAGTGACATTTTTATAACTCCAGACAAATGAAATGAAAACAATACCTTCATTCTGGAAAACGTTACATTGGAGAATGGGTTTATTATACCTATGAGAGAGGAGATTTTCCAGTTTAAATCCCAGAAGTAAGCCAATGAATTAGGCCTTGGACACACTATGAAATCCTAACCAAAGCCATTTCACAAAATTTGCCAAAATAGGAGTGAAAGCACGCTGTCTATGAGCATGCCACGTGTAGGTAGCAGCACTTGAGAAGACCAGGTTGAATTTGTTTACATTCCCATCCCAAGCTCACAGACCACTTTAGGAATTCGGGGAAAATGATTAAAGGGAAGGAGAGAGGTCAGGAATGTTGGTGTGATGCATCGTCCATGTGGAAGGGAATGCTAGAAGAAAAAGGCCCTTCCCTACAGCATCTGTCATTCACCAAGACCGGCTGACTTAGAGTACGCTATGGGTCGATGGCCATGAAGAACAATATGCTTAGGTCTGAAATGGTGTTAAAGGAAAACCAGCATTTATGATGTTTGTGGTTCAATCAATGAATAAAATTGTTTTCCTACCATATAACTGCCATAATTATTAGAGCCACCACTACATGTATTCATAATCCTCTGTGAAATCATAGATTTCCCACTTAAAATTTCTGTACAATTATCACCAAATAAATTTGTTATTTGTATCTGTTTTGGTATATTTATAAAAACCTAAGGCACTCATGATGTAACATTCAAGTTTCGTTAATCGTAAAAGATTTTCTAATATGTGGTCATGTTATATAACGTCAATATTATTCACTGTCTACTAACTAATGTTTGCCAATATTTTTCTTATTTACATATTTTAAATATTTAATTAAAATATTATACATAGATAAAATCTTATAAACGAATATAAATTTATATATAAATAATTATATATAAATTAATGTCAACTATATATAAATCAATATAACTGTTATATAACTCATTCAGTTATCTACTTAAGAAGAAACAGATTTGAAATAGAAATATTAGTACAATAATCTATAATACATGCTGTTTGTATGTAGTACACAATGTAAATGTTAGGGATCAAGAAGATTTTAGAGTTTTCATTTTCATCTTCCTCTTGTGAAGATCAGGAATTATCAAACAAACAAACAAGCCAGGAAGCAAACAAACAAAAGCAATTGACAGAATGGTAGCTGTTGCTTTCACACTAAAGAATCAAAGGAAATTTAATAACTAGTGCGAATCTCTGGTGCCATAAGTGCTACCTATTGGACTAGAAATATGGCTGATGATAAAGCCCAACAGCAGGTTCTTAATGTTCAGTGATATTGATTACATAATAATTAAAATACAGGAGTTTTTTTTTAAATATTTCCAATAAAAGATTTCTCTGTGTAACCCTGGCTGTCCTAGAACTCACTTTATAGACCAGGCTGGCCTCAGACTCAGAGATCTCCCTGCTTCTGTCTCCTGAGTGCTGGAATTGAAGGCCTGAGCCGCCACCACCACCCACCTCAGTTTTTAAAATTGTAATTGAAACATTCCTTTGCATGTTACTAGCAAGCACATGGTATTTGTTAAAATTAGCCAACAAATACTCCTTCCTCTTCTGATGTTGATGGAAATGAGATGACCCAAGAGACTGCTTCATACAGCCCTATGGATTAATTCTGCCATCATACATGGTATTTATTTTCAATATGAACTATATATTAGTAGCAAGCATAAGCTGAAATGAACTCTTCCTTTTATAAATTGATTTTGGTCGTGGTATTTGGTCACACCAAAGAAAAGTAACTAATACATAACCCTTCTTGTATTTGTCTTTGAGAAGGGGCAACATTGTGTTAGGCATTAGGTGACCAGCCGTCATGGCTATCGTAGATCAAACAGGTCTCCAGTGACAAAACATCAGTGCTAGGAACTGGATGATTTAGCAGAAAGTCCAATGTATGTTTCCTGCAGTTCTGTTTCTCTTATCAATACTAGATTTGTGCTTCTTTTTGGGCGTGTACATGTGTGTGCGAGGTGGAGACAGACTAATGCCCCTTTCTTCTGTGCTCCCTTTTTCTTGATAGTAGGCCATTATTTTCAGCCTTTGCCTGAAAAATATTGCTACCAGTTACTTCCCAATCATGAATATTATACATTAAGCAGTTTAATACCGTATCTTACTAAGAATTATGGTTCTACTACTTAGTTGGTTTCACATTTGTTAGCATTTTTACAACATACATGATTTGGCAGAGGTTTAGAGTAGTAGGTGTGACTGACTTTTGATGTCTTGGAGAACACAGAGGCCTTCAGGACAGGGATGATGTCATTCTATGGGTCCTGTTCTTCAACTAATCACCATGCGATTCATGAGCATTAAACAGCGTCACTCCAAGTTACATAAGAACCAATCGTACAGAAAGCAGAGATATTCAGTGTGAGGAGGGGAAAAAAAGACCCCTGCCCATGGTTCCTGTTCAAGACCATTTAGTGTGGGGCAAAAGTAGCGGCAGGGTTCTTAAGAAACTCCCAAATAGGGCTGGATGGTGGTGGCACATGCCTTTATTCCCAGAACTCTGGAGGCAGAGACAGGTGGAGTTTTGTGAGTTCGAGGCCAGACTGGTCTACAAGAGGTAGTAGAGCTGACCCTGCTGGCAGAGGCATCGATAAACTGGTCCTGAGGGTGTGAGAGTGGTCATATCCCCCTCATCTGCAATGTGGTCATAAGGGCAAGAGAACGACGCCTTTCCCCCTTGCTCCTACCACCTGTGGCAGGTGATGGCGCTAACCCTCTCTCTCCCTTACCAGCTGCAGCACTCAGGAAAGCAGACTCTGCACCTTACCTGTGAAATATAGTAGAGCTGGCCCTGAAGGTAGGTGAGGAAGATCTGTCCCTGTGGGCCTGTAAGCAGGAGAACTGGTCCCGCCCCTTGTTCATCACTGCAAGGGGCAAACTAGCCAGGGCAATGCTGGAGAGTTCACCCTAGCGATGAGGACAAAGAGAGGTGGCAGACTGACCAACCGTGCAACTACCCAGGCCCAGAACGCATGTTATGAGTTGGCTCCTCCCAACATCCACTGCATGTATGATCTGCTGGCGCACAGGAAGGGGCTCCTACTGCAGACTGAGCTGCAGGATTTCCATGGCACAGAGCAACAGGATATCCAAGAAGATTCCCAGTGAGGGCTCGGCATTGAAAGTGCAGCAGAAACCAGAGGCCTGGAACTAGACCAAGGACTCTCTGCAATGAACACTCGCAAGTAAAGATATATGGACAACGGCTTATTGCATGACTCACTGTGTCACACTACAGCTTCCGTGATAAGATTGATTTTTTTTCCCTTTCTTTCTCTTAAATTTTATTTTATTTTGGGAAAGAGGTTGCAAGGGCAGAGTGTGGAGGTGAAGGGACAGGGAAATGAATGGGATCAAGACGCGTGATGTGAAAGACACAAAGCATAAATAAAAAGAAAGCTGAAACAAACAAACAAGCCAGCAAATGAAAGGGCAAAGCTTCAGGAGGAGAGAGCATGTCATAGACAGGCAAGAGTCTCATTGCTTCCTAGTCTGCGTCCCCGAGTTCGATGAATGTTACATGTAGCCATGGAGAACAGCGGTTTAGACTGCATGACCTCATTTTCCATGAGTGTCCCTGCTAACTGGACTGTGATTTCCTCTGTGTTGGCAAAGACCCCGGAAGACCAGAATCTTAGGAACACTGGATGGCGTGGTGTGGATGGGATACTTTTCCAGTCATCTGAAAGAAACATAAGCTGCTTCAGAAACTTGTTCTAATGAGGTGGACCATCAAACCTGAAGTGCGGAGCAGTTACCAAAGTGTGGCCATGTGCCAGCTGGTTCTCCATTCCAGGTAGATTCCATTTGAACAGACTTGAAAATAATGCTTCTTGCCATCCCCATCCTCTGGGGTTTCTGGAGAAATTAGAAACAAGTGGCTCAAGCCATGGCATGGATTAGAAGCTGCAGTTCCCAGCATAATGGAAAAAGCCTTCTGTGGTGGTTTGAGTAGGACTGAACCATTGAGGCTCATATATTTGAATGTTTGGTCCCTAGTTGGTGGGACAATTTTGATAAAATTTAGGTGTGGCGTTTTTTGGAGGAGGTGTATGAAGGCAGGCAGAGAGGGTGGTTTCCAAATGCCCAACCCAGTTGTGTGCTCTCTCTGCCTCCAACTTGCAGGTAAGATATAAGGATTCAACTACTTATCCAGTACCATGCCTGTTTGCCATGATCCTCACCCTTACTTTTTTTAACTTATTTTGAATAAATACTTCCTTATTTTCATTTAAATTTTTTAATTGATTTTTATTGAGCTCTACATTTTTCTCTGCTCTCCTCCCTGCCTCTACCCTACCCTTCAACCATCTCCCATGGTCCCCATACTACCAATTTACTCAGAAGATCTTGTCTTTTTAATTTCCCATGTAGATTAGATCTATGTATATCTCTCCTAGGGTCTTCATTGTTGTCTAGGTTCTCTGGGATTGTGATTTGTGTGCTGGTTTTCATTGCTTTATGTTTAAAATCCACTTATGAGTGAGTACACGTGATAATCGCCTTTCTGGATTTGGAATACCTTCCTCAAAATGATTTTTTCAAGCTCCATCTATTTGCTTACAAAATTCAATATATCATGATGTTTTTCTGCTGTGTAGTACTCCTTGTGTAAAAATGTGCAAATGTGCCACATTTTTCTTATCCACTCTTCAGTTGAGGGGCATTTAGGTTGTTTCCAGGTTCTGACTATAACAAACAATGCTGCTATGAACATAGTTGAGCACATGTCCTTGGGGCACAGTTGAGCATCCTTTGGATATGTACCCAAAAGTGGTACTACTGGGTCTTGGGGAAGGTTGTTTCCTAATTTTCTGAGAAATCACCACACTGACATCCAAAAGGGCTGCATCAGCTTGCATTCCCACCAGCAATGCAGAAGTGTTCCCTTTTCCCTACAACCTCTCCAGCATAAGTTGTCATCAGTGTTTTTGATCTTGGCCATTCTTACAGGTATAATATGGAATCTCAGAGTTGTTTTGATTTACATTTCTCTGATGACCTAGGATGTTGAGCATTTCCTTAAGTGTCTTTCAGTCATTTTAGATTCCTCTCTTGAGAGTTCTCTGTTTAGGTCTGTACTCCATTTTTTATTGGATTATGTATTCTTTTGGTGACCAATTTCTTGAGTTCTTTGTATATTTTGGAGATCAGACTTCTGTCCGATGTGGGGTTAGTGAAGATCTTTTCCCATACTGTAGGCTGTCATTTTGTCTTGTTGACCGTGTCCTTTGCTTCTGACAGGAACCTTTAATAGATGATAGACCTTAAGTAGATCCTCAAAAGTGTCATATTGGACAACCAATATTTAGGGACTATCCATCTTAAGAATAATCTTGAACTCAATTATTAGTTCATCTTTTTCTTTTTCCATCTCAGTTCCCAGAAAACTACCATCTACCATCCTAACATTTTATCTTGTGGTTTTGAATATTCAGACACCTCCATAAACAAACAAATATAACCATTGCAACACTTAAGTTGGCTTATTTTCCTTAACATAATGACCTCAAGGTTTCCCTTTGTTGTCACATATTCAGGATTCCCTGAATTTCACAGCTACATTGTAGATCATTGGTGCATGTGTGCATATACGTTTTTGTGTTTTCAGGAGGAGTGTGTGCATGCTCCACTCATATATTTTTTTTTGCCTATTCATCTGCTAACAGACACTGTCATTTTTACACCTTGGCTTCTGAGAATCTTATGAAATGAATATTGAGATATCTCTTCAGGGTTTTGATTTCAGTTGTTTTTAAATCATCATGGGATTGGTGGACCTCGTGGACCATTTTCAGTTTTCTTTTTCTTTTTTTTTTTTTTCTGATTTTCGAGACAGGGTTTCTCTGTAGCTTTTGGTTCCTGTCCTGGAACTAGCTCTTGTAGACCAGGCTGGCCCCGAACTCACAGAGATCTGCCTGCCTCTCCCTCCCAAGTACTGGGATTAAAGGTGTGCACCACCACCACCCGGCTCATTTTCAGTTTTCTTGAATGGCTCCCACAGTGCTTTCTGCTGTGCTGTATTGTCTTAGATTTTGACCAACAGTGTTGTTGTTTATTATTAGCAAAAGTTTATAATGGTTTTTATTTTAACTTCCTTGATAAGGTTGAGATTCTTTTAGGTACAACTTTTGGTCATATATAAGTTTTCTTAGTGAAATGTTGTTCATTAATTTTTAGTTGCCACAAAAGTACAGGCGACCTATATTACATACTTTTCATATCTCTAATGGGATGTCATTTATAAGGCAAATAAAGATTGATCTACATATCTTTATTGAGTAGTCTTATATTAAATTAGAAACAAATTACAGAATAGTTTGATGGAGACAAAACAATTGTACTGCACAGAACAAACTGAAGTTCATCAAAGCTGAAAATCCAAGGAATACTGGATATAGATAGTTAAATCCAGAAGAAAGTTTTCTTCTGATAGCTTCAATCTGAGGGTCTGACAGAGTCAAGACACTCTAACGAGAATGTCTGAGCTTACAAACGTTCAGTTTAGCAATGCCAACAGAGGGAATATTTGCCCTTTCCTAATTGCTTTAGAAAAACTCCAGGATTGCAACTGAATAAATTAACTTTGATCATACACCCACCTTTAAGCCAGTTACTACAAGATGCTTTGTAACATTTAACAGGACTGTATAGTGTACTCATTCCAAGCTAGGCACAATTAAAACCCAGATCCTTCCAAATTGTATGCGTGGAGGCAAGGAAAATAGCTATCTGATGCGCAGAAAAGATTAATAAAAGTAGAGGGATTTGGGGAGGGCAAAGGGGTTGGTTATTATAAATTTTTCAGTAAATAATAGATTCTCACTTTCTGCAAAACACTTTCTTGAAGCTCTACACATATCCCTGGGCTGTGATTATACCTATGATGCAAGCCTAACCTTTAACACCATGGTCTTTCCCCAGAAAACTGCAATGTGTTTGCATATACCGTACAGGTTGCCTGCTTCTAGGATGGCAACTAAGTTTTCTAAGCAGCAGATTCAACCTGGGTTGTACATTCTGGTAGATAAATAACTCATTTCCTTCACCTTCCATATTTGATAATTATAAGAGGTGCATGCTAAAACTTTAGTTGTTAGCAAAATTGGGCTCTAGCTATTTGAACCAATAATTTTATTTAAAATTGTATCTATTTCCTTCCATCGTTTGTACCAACTCTCCACCTGCCTTTCTTGAATACTAGAAAAGCTTTCCTAAGAGAGACATACATGGATCTAATCTACATGGGTAGTAGAAAAAGGCAAGGTCTCCTGAGTAAATTGGGACCATGGGAACCTTGGAAATGGGTTGAAGTGGAGGGGAGAGGCAGGGAGGGGAGCAGAGAAAAATGTAGAGCTCAAATAAAAATCAATTAAAGGAAAAAGAAAAGCTTTACATGTACATTGTGCTTAAATTCTTAATTAATAAGCCAGAAATAGAAAATAAGGAAGAAGGGAAGGAAAGGAAGAAATGAGGAAGGAAGAAAGGGAGGGAGGCAGGGAGGGAAGGGGAGGGAGGGAGAAAAAAAAGGAAAAGAAAGAGAAATAAGCTGCAAGGTTTTCAGAAGTATTTATTATAAATGCAACAGCAATATTTTGAAGGAGGTTCAGGAGGAAGGTGAAAGGATGGAAGAATCCACGTGTAACCCAGAAGTCTCTTTTAATTGCTAAGTCAAATGATCATGTTTGGCTTGAAAACCTCACCTGTACAGAAAGGAGAACTTTAAGCCCCTGCTTGAGATTCTGAAATGTATAGATGGGTACAATACAGAGTTCTCTATAGAAGATATTGTTTTAGCAATTCAAAGTGTGACAGTTCACCTTTTCTTTTGAAGTACTACATTCATATACAATGAAGTTTTTCAGTTTCATCCTTCCTCGGCTTGGGATGGAGTCAAGGTTACAAAAACATATTATCTCCTTGGACCTGAGTAAATGTCAACTCTTACCATCCACCCAGTCAGAGAAAGAGCCTTCCCAAGAGAACCCAATGGAGCAGAGCAACACATGGCTGCCATGAAGAAGTAGGTGAGAGGGTGTCGTCATCTGAAGTTCTTTGTGTCGGTTTGGATGCATGCCCAGTACACAGAAGTGTAAAGGAAGTGATTTCTCTCAAAATAAACACATCAATCAAGAAAGATAAAGAAAATAACTATTTTGTCCTTTGATGTGTGAAAGAAAGCATGTCATGTGGAGTTTATTCCCATGTGGTGTCTTTATTTCCCCTTAAGTTCTTTTCTCTACCTCACACATAAGAATATTAAAAATGGACACAATCTGTCAAACTAGAAGTATGTGCTCTGTACTGTATAAAGTACTTCATTTAAATTATGACGTTGGCTTGTGCCCAGAAATGTGATCGGTCACATGTATGTGGTCAGAATCTTACAGGTCAAAGATCTCTAGTGACCCAAGCAAGTAATCCACAGCAGCACACACAGAATTTTATAAATAAAATAATTCAAGCTAAAAAGAGATTAAATGGGCTTACTGGCCATTTAAGCTTTTATCCATCCTACTGAACGGCAGGTTCCCTGCCTCTAGCAGTGAGCAATAACTACGTAACAAACACACCCAACTCAATGTTTAAAACAACAAACCTCTATATTCTTCACAAGTCTATAGAGCACTTTGGTAGTTTTTTATGGTGTCACCTGGGCTCATTAAGGCATATACAGGCAGTCACAGGTTGGGTAGATAGGACTGTAAATCTTGTTGGAACTCACTTACACGCTTAGGATCAACTAACAACTCGCTGACCTAGGATGGTCTTAATTAAGTCAACTGGATGAGTTTTCAAGAATGAAGGGCACCATAAACGGACTCCAACCCAATGACAAACTTTTTCAGGTGCCCTAGTGGTCAGCATCCGGCTACCAGATACTTACAGGGATGTGAGCTTACCTCTTTGTGGGGCAGCCTGCTACAATACTTTTCTAATACTAATCAAAAAATCTTCCCTCCAGTTGTTTTTCATGTTCTCTGGGGCAAACTAAAATAGAAATAATTTATAGAGGCAATCATCTTATACTCTGAATCACCTACTGGTATCTTGATTTTTTTCTTTAAACCCAATTATTCAATTGCTCATCAAATGATAACAATATAAGGATATTTTATGGCCTATATATACATATATTGCCAGTGTTCTTCCCACTTGTGGAACCCAAAACTATTTGTGTACTCTGAAATATGCTCAGTAGTATGGATGTCAGTGTTCCGGACATTCTGCTTCTGTCAATACAGCCGAATCTATCTTGTCTCTTCTCTTCCCTATGAAATTACACTTCCTTATTACTACATTATATTGAGCTTAGTTTCTCATTCACAGTAAATGATTTGGAATATGAAATTATTTTCTGTCCACAATAGTATGTTTATTTTGGAGACAAGAGACAGCTATGTGTCTGCCTTTATCTCTTTATCGTTTTCTTTGTAAATTCAGTCCCATCTTTATAGCAGGTGGTAACAAACAAGGTTGTCATTTAGCCTATTTATTCATCATCCCAATGTCCTCTACTGAGACATTTTTCAGGGCTGGGCTTTGTGAAGTCAAATAAAATATAAACATACACTATCTCCCTCTAACATTTGAAGATTCTGCAGGCTCCCGGATGAAGTTGTGGGGGTAGAACAGTGTCTTTCAGGTAAACTCTGGGTTGCATGGGTTTTCTCCTATAAACTTTCCTTGCATCCTAGAGGATCTTTAGAACTGAGAAAGAATCTAGAGCCCTTTGAAGTAAAGGAGCATTTGGCTACCATTTATTTATTTATTTATTTATTTATTTATTTATTTATTTATTATTCATTTATTTCAGACTTCCTTGATGAGCAGATGACTTATTAAGCCTTCAGCATTTTTACAGCTTTTCTTTCATTTATTTATTTATTTATTTATTTATTTATTTATTTATTTAAGATTTCTGTCTCTTCCCCGCCACCGCCTCCCACTTCCCTCCCCCTCCCCCAACTAAGTCCCCCTCCCTCATCAGCCCAAAGAGCAATCAGGGTTCCCTGCCCTGTGGGAAGTCCAAGGACCACCCACCTCCATCCAGGTCTAGTAAGGTGAGCATCCAAACTGCCTAGTCTCCCACAAAGCCATTACGTGCATTAGGATCAAAAACCCATTGCCATTGTTCTTGTGGTCTCAGTAGTCCTCATTGTCCGCTATGTTCAGCGAGTCCGGTTTTATCCCAGGCTTTCTCAGACGCAGGCCAGCTGGCCTTAGTGAGTTCCCGATAGAACATCCCCATTGTCTCACTGTGTGGGTGCCCCCCTCGCGGTCCTGAGTTCCTTGCTCATGCTCTCTCTCCTGGTGCTCCTGATTTGGACCTTGAGATTTCAGTCCGGTGCTCCAATGTGGGTCTCTGTCTCTGTCTCCTTTCATTGCCTGATGAAGGTTAATATTCAGGAGGATGCCTATATGTTTTTCTTTGGGTTCTCCTTCTTATTTAGCTTCTCTAGGATCACTAATTATAGGCTCAGTGTCCTTTATTTATGGCTAGAAACCAAATATGAGTGAACACAACCTTGGGTGCTGCTGTGATGGCAATCCTTAGGTCCTCATTTTTCAGAGAATGCAACATGACACTAACACTTCTCTGGATCTTCTTTTTCTTTTGGACCAGTAACAATGCAACACAGTCCTCCCTGCCGTGGGTAGCAGTGTGTGAAATGAAACCATAGCCCACTTTACTTCTCTGATATTCCTTGCTACACAGTGAGTTCTAATCCCGTGCTGAGTCTACACTCTTTCTCCTTGGATTAGGGGGAGAACATGCTTACAACTCAAGCTTTGTCCAAGGATGCAGATAGCAAAGTTTTGATGCTTAGATTCTCCTGAATCACATTAGACTCCGTCTTGGGAGAAAACATTCCACACCAATGGGTAAGGCAACTCCAATAGGCCTATAGTGCCTATGGTGCCTCCAGGTTTGGTTCCTAAGTCTTTAGCCAGCACTCTAATGTCCCTCAGAACCATGTCTGAATGGCCCTGTGTCAGACCCAGAATTCTCACTAATCTACAGTCAGCACTGTGAACAATCACTTTCTCTTTGATAGAAGTCAGGTGCCTCCTTTGTCTTAATTTTGTTTCCCCTCTGGTGCTTCTCAGCACACTGAAACCATGCTTTTACACCACTGTCTCAGTAGATTTTTAAAGAAATATGTGTTCTAGAATTAAAAACACCCAGCTCCCTGCCTCAAACTGGCTATCTTCTTAAGGAAGGGCAAGAGTCATTGGTTATATTTGGGGAGGGGAACAGTGAATAAAAAAGGAATTTAGAAATCAGCTTCTGGATGAGCCAGGAACAATGAATCTCTTTTAACATAACATTGACAATTGAGGGTCTGAAACCTACTAGAGCACTTGCACGCTAAGAAAGTTTCTGTATAAAGACAGTAAGGGAACCAATGCTCCTTGACTCCTCAGGGAGACATCATGTTCTTTCTTTATTCTTGATAATCTCTTGGAATCCAGAAAAGAAGTGCATAGGAGAAACGTTTGCATGAATTTATTGAACTTCTATATTACTACATATGAAATGTCTACCCAGTAGCTAATCATTGTATACAAAAATCTAAATTTCTAAAATAAAAATTGCTGAAACCTCAGTTACTATTAAACTTCTTAAGACCATCTGCATGCCAAATGACAGAAAGCCAAGAGGTATCAGAATGACCTGATGAGACAGGAGTGGAAAGACTCAATAGTACAGTTTCATTATCTCTGCTCTCTAGCATCAAAAATCTTATAACAAAAAAGATAGTTTTCCATGCATCAATTCAATGAGAAAGAAAGAGAAGGGAGATTATGGTAGTAAAAGAAAGGGGAGAAAAAACGGGGAGGATAAAACAGAAAAAGAAAACGTGAGACCTACAGCAAATCAATGGATGATTAAGACCCTAATGTTAAGAGCTAACTAGAATATTTTGGGGGGGGATGGGGTGTCATAAACTGCTTTCCACATTAAAAGCAGAGAGTGTAATATAATGTAACTGGGAGACAGGATAGAACACAGTCAATAGTGGAACACCGTATCATCTCACTGTACTAGAGGAGGGTCTTGAGCAGCCCAGAGAGAGCCAATGCACAGACGAGAGAATGCAGAACAGCATCTTATGTTTGGAATGACATCTTTGCTCTCTTGCTGTGTGTATTCCCATCTAGAGAGTATAAAATACCCTGTAGATTGACTGTTCTGGTAATTCAGCAGATAGCAAGTGATGTACACTTTTTCACAAAGTGAGAATGTGGTTGGAACCCAGACTATTCTTGCTCCAATGGCATTTTCTTGCAGATGGAAGGGCAACCTATTGTTTTGATAATGATATATATTATGGAAATGATTAAAAATGACATCCTACTTTATTTTGTGCTGCTATAACAGAGTTAGAATTTGTTCTTTGTAAAGAGGGCGGTTGGGTATGACAGTTCTGAAGACTGGAAGTCAAAGAACGAGGATTTCTGGAGAATGATTTCAGACTGCATCATCCCAATGCAAAAGGTTGGGGGTGAAGAGAGCATAAATGAGCAAAACAAAGTGAAATCATGTTGATAATAAACTAGACTTCCTGGATGATTGATTTACTCCTGGAATGATGACATTAACCCATTGAATCATCTATGGTCATCTCACTTCACACAGATCTCACTTTTCAACACAGATAAGTTGGGCATTGCATTTCTAACTCATTAACTTTAGGAACTCATTTAATACATCTAGCAGCAGTTAAAAGAGATAAGGGTTCATCTTCAGATACATTTACAAAATAAAATAAAAGATGGAAAGCATCTCCGGCTAATGACATTTTGACAGTGTCCTGAAGAAAGTGAAAAACATCTGATGGAAGAATGTTCTAAGCAGAAGAACCAGGAAGTAGGAATCTCTTGAGGCAGGAGTTTCAGACTGTAAGAAAATCCAAAGTGGGATCAGCATGTATGGGTTATACAAAGAAGCTCAGTAAGATGCAATTGCGACTTAGGCCACAGAGTCAATGATAGGTATGGCATTCTGGAGAAAAAATATTCTGCTTGTAGAACCAAGAGAATTTTCTAATGAATTAGATGTGGAATAAGAATAAGGGATGCTGGTAGACTTTGTACCATTAAAGAAGTAAATTTGTTTATTAAGGTGGAAAAGAATGGGACAAAGGATCCTAAACATTTTGTAGGAAGCATTTAACTAATGCTTATGTAACTTTATGTATGGTATTTGTCAGGGAGACACAGATTTGGTATGTAAATTTGTGAGTCATCGATTCTAGTCCTGAATCCTAGAATAAGCCAATATTTCATGTTTATAGGGTTGAGAAGCAATTGAGATAGAGAACGGGGATTGCATTCTGGAAGAAATGAGAACATCTTTCCATGCAGAGGGGGTTGCCATGTGGTCAATTAAGACATGGAACAAGATTTATGACATGTAATCCTTTGGAGACATTGAAAAGACATTTTTATAAAGAATGGAGTAGATTCAGAAAGAAAAAGAAGACAGATATGATGACAAGAAGAATAAGTTTATCTTTGGAAATGTTTGGGCAAACAAGGAATGGGGGAAGGGTGGTAGCAGGGAGGAAGAAAACTGGAGTTGAAGCAAGGAGGTTGAAAATGAGCAGAATCTCACTCCCACTTCATTTGCTAACACAAACATTTGTGTTGGAGATGAAGGTTTGCTCACTGGTGCAACATCTTTGAGTAGGCAAGAGGGTTGGGCTCGAGTGCAAATGTGCAGAGGCTGGCCTTGGCCACAGACATGGAATTTTTATTACTGTTAACTGGGAGAAAGTTGAGTATATAGAACAAACATGTAAGGTGGAAGGGGCCCAGGAAATATCCGAAAACTGTGCTGACCTGTCTTGCTTTTTTTTTTCCAAGCAAAATGTGGAGCAATAACATGATATTTTAGGTCACTGTCAAAAATTTTAAGTCAAGTTTTAAGAATAAGTAAGTTGGGAAGATAGCATCTGGTGAGAGAGTGGGATGCATGCAATGGATAAGCAATTGCTTTCATGTGAAGGTTTGGAAAGGGGAGAGAAAGGACAAATGAGTGAGAAGACCAGGCTACCGAAAAAAACTGGTCTCCTTGAGAGTTGTATACAGAATAAATTTTGGTCCAGCTGACACAGCTAGAGTCATTTGGGAAGAGAGAACCTTAAATGAGAAATCCCTCCCACAAAAGTGAACTGTGGGCAAGCCTGTAAGGCTTCTGATTGATTAATGATTCATGTGGGAGGGCCCAGCCCATTGTGGGTAGTACCACCCCTGGGAAGGTGGTTCTAGGTTTAAAAAAAAAAGAAAGAAACCAGACTGAGGAAGCCATGGAGAGGAAGCCACTAAGGAGCATTCCTTGCTTGCTTTTGTTTCAGGTTCTAACTCCAAGTTACAGCCCTGAGCTCCTGCCCTGACTTCCCTCAGTTTTGGAGTGTGACTTGAGAGATGTTAAATGAAATAAACCCTTTGCTCTCCAAGTTGCTTTTGTTCATGGTGTTTTATCCCTGCAATAGAAATCCTAACTAACATAGAGAGAAATCGTTACTTTATGGTATGAATTGTAGTTATAAACAAAAGAATAATACAAAGAGTTAAAAAATAAACAGAAGAGTGGGATACAAATCATGCTAGGTTATGCTGGAGAGGGTGTAGAGTAAGGGAAACATCTATTTATTGCTGGTGGGAGTGCAAACTTCTACAATCACTCTAGAAATCAGTATAGTGGTTTCTCAGAAAATTGGGAATCAACCTACCTCAGTACCCAACAATACCACTCTTGGGCATATACCCAAAAATTGTTCAATCATACTACAAGGACATTTGTTCAACTATGTTCATAGCAGTATTATTTGTAATAGCCAGAACCTGGAAACCACCTACATGCCCCTCAAATGAAGAATTGATAAAGAAAAGTGGTACATTTACACAATGGAGTAGTATGCAGAGGTTGAAATATGCATTCAAATGGATGGACCTAGAAGAAAACATCCTGAGTGAGGTAACCCAGACTCAGGAAGATGGACACAGTATGTGCTCACTTTTAAGTGAATACTAGTTGTAAAGCAAAGGATAATGAGCCTATAGTTCATGACCCTAAAGAAGCTAAGTAACAAGGTGAACGCTAAGATAAACATATATGGAACCCACTGAGAAGAGGAAATAGACAAGATTGCCTGACAAAATTGGGAGCATGAAGATGGGGGACAAGGTAGGGTGGAAGGGGAGAAGAAGGGTAGAAGGGGAGGGGGGAGGAAAACTTGAGGGAACAGGTTAGTAAATAGTCAAGATAGGAGAAAGACAGAGACAAAGAGTAAGAAAGAAGATACTTTGATTTAGGAAATTATTATGGGGCTAGCAAGAAACCTGGTACTAGAGAAACACCCAGGAATCTACAAGGATGAACCCAGCTAAGACCCTAAGCAATAGTGGAGAGGGTGCCCAAATTGGCTTTGCCCCGTAGTCAGATTGATGATTATCTTAAATGTTACCATAGAACCTTCACCCAGCAACTGCTGGAAACAGAGGCAGAGACCTGCAGCTGAGCACTGGGCTGATCTCCCAAAGTCTAGTTGAAAAGTGGGAGGAGTAATAATATGAATAAAGAGGTCAAGACCATGATGGAGGCACCTGCTAAAGCAGCTTACCTGAGCAAATGGGAACTCAACAACTCTAGTTAGACAGGGAAGGAACCAGAATAGGAACAAACTAGTTCCTCTGAATGTGGGTGACAGCTGTACGGCTGGGGTACACTGTGGGGCCACCAACAATGGCACCAGGATATAGCCCTACTACTTGTACTGACTTTTTGGAACCTATTCTCTTTGGATGGATACCTTGCTCAGTCTAGATATAGTGGGGAGAACCATGTTCCTTACTCAAAGTAATGTGCCTTACTCTCTCTGAGGAGTGGATGAGGGATGAGGAGGAAATGGGAGGAAAGGAGGGAGTGGAAACTGGGATTGGTATGCAAAATGAAAAAAAGATAGTTTGTTTTCTTTTGTAAAAAAAAAATAAAAGTGAAAACAGATTTAGGAAGAGGAGGAGATTTGAACCATTAGATAGGGCATTAGTCACCAAATTGACAACCAAACTTGTTACAGCATTTGTAGTAAGAAGACCACTTGTTTGTTTCCCAGTTGCCCGGCAGCTCAGACCTGAAATAATCACACAGAAACTATATTATTTAAATCACTGATTGGCCAATCACTTATGTATATTGCTAGCTAGCTCTTACATCTAGTATTAACCCATTTATATTTCACCACAAGGCTCATGGCCTACCAGAAAGGTTTCAGCATGTCTGTCTCTGGCAGTGGCTCTGTGACTTCTCCTTGACTCCACACTCTTTCTTCCAGCTTACAGCTTAGCTTTCCCCACCTAGCTCTGTTCTGCGCAGGCCCAAGACAGTTTCTTTATTAACCAATGGTATTCACAGCATACAGAAGGGAATCCCACATCACAGCATGACTACACACCAACTTGATTCTATATTCTTAGACACCTTTTTACAAAAAGAGTCATATTCACAGGTTCTGTGTGGACATTAATTTGAGGGAGATACCATTCAATACATCAAGGGGTCAAAAGATAAAATTATAGCAAAATCATTTTTAAGCCATGTTGAAACACATTGTATATACATAGCTTAGATGCTGCTTAATTGAAGTTTTTTCAAAATATGACATTTTTATTATGTTGGGGATGTTTTTTATTATGTAGCATAACTGTTTGGTCATGTTTTCTGCTAGATTATCACATTTTTCTAGGTCAATGGTTACCAAACTTGTTAAAACAGATGCTGTTTCTAGCCCAGCATCGCTGATTCAGTATCAGGAGGGTGTGGTCTCACAGTTACATTTTAAACAAGTTCCTAGGTATGTTAGTTTTGACACTCTTGGTCTCAGACCACACTTGGAGAAACCTCCTAGGCTCCCAGAAACTGACTTTCTCAAACTCTGACTGATGGAAAGAGATTGTAGCCAAGGCATTGATTTCTGTTTCCCCGACTATAGCTAATGCAAAAAGAGCCCATGATACACAGTTGCTTTTGCTGGGGTTGTTACAGTATGTCAGTCCCCATTCTCAGCATCCCACTATAATGTTGCCTGTCATCCCAAGTCTTGTGTACCAAACCTTTTAAATCAGTGATAAATAGTATACAATTATTCCATTTTACCCAGGGAAACAGAAATTCTATTGTGTTGACATCTTATAAGCATCATCACGTGGCAAATTCCAGCCCTTTTATCCAAGGGTTAGCGCTATCTGTTCCACTCAGCACAGGTAAATTTGGAACCAGAGTTTCTGTAAATAACTACCTGGTTGGTGCTCTGTGAAAAATGGTTTAGAGCTGACACAAAACATGGGTGTTTTTCTGGTTCCTCTTTTTTTTTTTTTCAGCTGTAAGCTTCAATGGTGATGTTGCTTTCTCTTGTTCTCCTCCAGTCTTAGCAAAAATGCTTATCAATCACTTTCATCATAGTTCTTTATTCTATGCTCCCTCTCTGTCCAAATGCAAGTTTTGTACGTGCTAATGCTTGCTTCCTAACACAAAATCTTTTCTGTTCATTGGTCCGTGACTTTTCCTTCTAAGGAATTGGGGCAGGTAAATTCAGTGTATTATTTGTCTCTGCCTCTAACACTTCCTGTCTTCAGCATCACATATCTGGCAAACTGTCTGCTGAGATTTGGATCTATGCAGCCTGTCTTCAAACCTGCACTTCAGTAGCCCGCTCAGCCCCCACTTACCACCCTGGGCAGCTTTTTCTTTTACATCACACACTTGCTGAACTCTTCAAAGTGACACCGAAGTTGTTCAACCAACTAAATCACAAGTTTGTACTTTCTGTGTGTCTCGGGAAGAGGCATTTCTATCTCATTTGCTACACCCATCCTCCTCACTCATAATCATAGACTAAAGGTTGCCCTCTGACCTCCATGAATGCATTGTGTCAGGTGATCTGTCTCTCTCTCCCCCCCTCCTCTCTCTCTCACACACACACACACTAAATTAATAAACAAATAAGCAATAAATAAATGCTAAAAATAAGAAGTTAAAATGTTGTGAAAATATAATATTTCGACCCAGGTAACCCTGGGTATGGCACTCCACTTCTTCCCTTGGTGTGCAATCGTGAGTGACTCACAAACTGCTTAGAGACCTCATTTCTTAATGTAGAAATGATGACAATCCTGAGCATTCATGGTTGCTTTATCGTCTGAAAGTCTGTGGAGGACTGCATGCTGGTCAGAGCTTTTATTACTAGCATCATGTTATTGTCTCACCTACCACCCCAATCCACTACTTCCGGCACAAATATTCTGAAAAAATGCTTGCCTTTGTCTTTCCTCATAGAAAACACTTCAATCAGTTCTTCTATGATTTGTATTATATATTGATATTGTATGTATGGTACACATACACAGCAAATATGCTGCTGGTGCCTTCTCCCTGCCTATATCCTTCTTTTAATAACAAGTGGCTCTGTAAAGCAATAACCAGCATTTTTGCCCTTGGACCCAGTTTATAAAAAAGGCTTATAAGGTATGTACTACATGTAATAAGCTTGCCTCTATAGGAAGATACTTGTACATTCCTGGGTGCTATAGATCCAGGTATCTCCTTCTCCTTCTTTCCTGCTCATAACCTCTAGGGAGTCCTCCTGTGATTAAGATAATCACAAGAGGCTGGGGAGATGCTCCCAAACACCCAAAACACTGTGCCTCATTTTTTTTTTGTTTGTTTGTCTTTCTTCACCACACCAGGAGCCCGCTGAGGACAGGACAAGGACTCTACACACTACCCTATACTGTACAGGGACCTGGTATAGTCCTTGGTATACAGTTAGCTCTCAGTTGTTACTTAATTCTAGTGTACTGACACTCTACTTTGTGCTGGCACACTTTCAGATGCCATTTTATTTAATTCAGTCTCTTCAAATATTGTTTCGTGAGTTATTATTTTTAAAAAAAAAAAAAAAAAGGTCAAATAACAGCAGTGGGCACCCAGGTGACTGTATCACGTGTGCATTGACTTCAGCTGAAGGATGATGCTTCTGCAGTAGGGAGTGACTCCCTGTTGAAGATGCCTTGGCCTGGAAGGAAGGCTGTGGGGGTGACTAAGAGTCATTAAGAGGCGGCTTAGGAAATGTCCTGGTTTTCCCTGTGCTGCCCTCACCTCTCCTGCTTCTATTCATGAACTTAGCTCCTCTGAGGTAAGAGGAAAACTTGCCTCTAGGGTTTAGAAGAATAGGGTGTGAGCAAACCTCTCCTTGGGATTATCAACCTCACATGATAGTGACTGGCTCCAAATCAAGGTATCTTGCCAGGAAGTTTTCTTTTCATTTGCATGGCTTTCCAGTAAGGTACAAACAAATAATTGGGGCTTATCACTTCCAGACATCGCCCTTTTCTTCCAATCAGCCTTTGGAACATCACCATTGTGGAAATCAGCTTCTGGTTTTTTTCTGCCCCTACTGGGAAGTTGCTGCTGTGATGCCCCAAATAAGAACGTACTGTGTAGCCCTCGACCAGAACTCCCCAGCTCCCAGACAGCTTTGTGTTGCTGTCCTTCAAAAACGGTTCCTTCGTGATGTTCACATTTCAAGTCTTCAACAGTCCTCTGATGCTATAGGATGGGAAAACACATTTGTGTTTCTGCTGCTCTTGCTGTTGCTGAGGCATCAGGGCCCAGTGACCAGGTTCTGGTTTTGACACTGCAGGCTAGTACATTCAAAAAAATGCCTCACCATAACACACTAGTCAGTGCTGGTTAAATTGCCAGGAAGGAAAGATCCGCTAATATTTACAGAGTGGAAAAAATGTTACCTGGGACAATAGATTGAGTCACATGTTAATTAGTGATAGTCATTAAATAGGCCCTGGAGAAATAAAAAAAATAACAATGAAGGAGATAAGATGCCTGCACTCTTGCCTGTGAACGCACGCAGGATGATGAGGCACTGTTATCCACTTGGAGGACAAAACTTTCTGCGTGCATGATTGTGAAACAACGAGGTCCAGGAAGGGACAGGTCTTGTGTATCTGTGGCCTCTGCCTTTGTCCATTCAACCAGCACCTCTGATCAAAATTATTCTTGTGGAGACCTACTGGGAACATGTACATACTTTTTCTTGAAATTGTTTTCAACAATATAATACAATAGCTATTTACATAGCAATTATGTTGCCTTATGTATGAGACTTGATCTAAAGATCATTTAAAATATAACAGATTTACATATATTGTATGTAAATGGTATGTAGATTTGGAGGGGTACGTGTATGTGTGTGTGTGTTTCTGTATGTGTATGCATGCATGTGTGTGCGCACATGTGCAGGTACATGTGTGTGAAGGTGTGTGTTATGGGAGGCTAGAAATCTACCTTGGATTTAATCCTTGGATATCATTGTGAGACTAAAATGGGAAAAACATACCTTTCAGGTATGCAGAGTGGTTGTACTGTCGCGTATAAGGTGTGGTGGTTTGGATGAGACTGTCCCCCACAGACTCGTGTGTTTGACCACTTAGTCCCTATTTGATAGGATTGTTTGGAGAGGTCTAGAAGGTGTGGCCTTGCTGAAGGAAGTGCATCACTGGATGCACCCGGAGTGGGGCCTTTGAAGTTTCAAAGCTTTGCTCTTTTCCCACGGATCTCCCTCTACTTTGTGCCTGTGGTTCAGATTGCAAGCGCACAACTTTCTGTTGCAGCCGCCAAACCTGTTGAATGCTGCTATGGCTCCCTGCCATGATAGACTTTTACCCCATGGAGCCATAAACCCAAATAAAGTCTTTTTTCTACACATCAGCTTGGGCATAGTGTTTTCTCAAAGCAGCAGAAAAAGGACAAATACTGTGTGAATGGCAGGTGCCATGGTTAGGGGCTTCTTGTAGAGTGGAATGTCTTTGACAAGGGATTGAGAATAACCATGAGGCTACAACGAGAGTTACATTTCCTATGGTGTGCTTACTACAAGGGTGATGAAGACGACTAGACTGAGATTTTCCTGGGAATGCGAATGGTTGGAGAGAGAGACTGAGCATAAAATGGAATTCAAAGAGAATATAGGAGCTGATACCAGTACTTTCTGTAATGGGTAAAACATTGTGGAAGGAGATACTGGGAATTACTAGAGAGGAAGAGTTGCCTGGGGCAAGGGAGAGGATGGATGTGGATTGTGGAGGGTGTGAAAGGAGATGTCAGTGCCTTGGGCAATCTGGGGGAGCTGAGGAAGGGGAGTGTGTGTGACTTTGAAAATAAAGGGGCAAGAGGATCTATTGTGGTGAGAGTGTGGGTGCTCCTCATGGGAATGATAGAGCGTCTCTGGGGGAGAGCATTAGAACAGTTAGTGGAGTCTGACATGGCCGTGGAGGAAGTGGGGCTCTTCTGGTCAATGCGTGTGTTATAGTGTGTGGGGTAGGGAGATGGCGGTCACAACCGAGGAGCATTAAGTCGATGTTACAATGAGACAACTGAACTATTCCAGAATGCTAGGTTTTATAGAGCAGAAGTTTGGGGTTTACTGTGGTGCAGTCACTGGAGAAGTGGGTTTTTTTTCTTGGACTATGAGGAGGTGTAGGAACAGACAATTGAGATTACCACAAATATCCTGTGGTTGTAGTGGTTGCAATTTACTATCGGGTATAAAGGGGTTACAGAGATGAAAGCTTAGGGAATTACCTATAATGAGGAAGGGCTGGGATTATCTGCGGAGTGCACCTTGGTTGAGTGGGTAACATTCTGGCTTGCTGAGGGAAACAAAGTAGAGATTGTGTTGGAGAAATAAATTCGGTGATAGCCGAAGGAAAGTGCCATTTACTACCAATACAGGATAGATATAGAGTGGCTCTAGGCAGGGAAATGGATTGGTGCTTACTGGACCATGGGATGATTATGGCAATTAGGTAAGTATGGCTTCATTGGGAACGAGGCAAAGTCTTTTGGATTATTTTGATCTCTTCTTTTTCCTCCTTACATTTCCACACACTACCCCCCACAAAGCTGACTAAATATGTCCCTCCTTGGTAGCAATGTAGAATCCAAAGAGTACCTTCGTCTGCCGATGTCCCTGCCTCCCTCCTTGAGTTTGTATGATGAAGCACACCTTATCTTAGATCAAAGGAGAGTGTCCAAGTTTTGTGCTTTTGAAGCTCTCCATCGAAATATAAATGGGAGTGTCACACATCCACAAATCGAGGAAATGAGTCTTAGGTCAGCTCTACACCCAAAAGGAGTAGACTAAGAATGTCTTTCAGGATCCATCTCAAATATTAATTCCAATTGTTCAGAAAGAAATTATGCTGGGTATTTGTGTCAAATATACCTTGTCGGATGATGAGCTGAGGCCTAGAATCAGTTATTGCTTTCTGAACCATGAGTAAAGCAGGTGAGATGTCATATATTCAGGGGCCCTACCCTCTGCAAAGCTTGGGCATCTGGGAGCATGGAACAACATGCTGAGTACCAAGGAGTCTAGAGTTGGCTTGATCTGGGGTCAACCTGCAGCTCTACCATGACGGCAGACATTGGCCTACGTATCGCTTGTGAACACCATGTCTGTATTTTGATAATTCTCCACGGTGTGAATCTCACCGTTCCATTCTAACATGGATTCCAACTTCAACAGAACAACTGGCTAACATAGAATGTCTTTCTCTTGTTTTAGTAGCTCATCTGGCTGGTAATTGTTCACAGGTCTGTGCTAGGAGATACATTTTTGGTGGAACAATGAAGTTCATGCTAAACTAATCAAGATGGAAGATGCAAGAATCTATCCATTAACTATCTTAATGCAGATGTGGCCTGGTTCTGAAGCCCTCAGCTAGCATGCCAGCTCCAGGATCATAGTCTTATAGCAATGGAGGCCCATTAAAAAAAATCTCCTTGTGGTCAAGAGAATAGTGTCTGTCCTGGGTGGAGACATAAGATGTCAGTTGAGCAAGATCAATTACCTGGGAAAGGACATCCCCTACGAAGGCAAATTCACCTCAGGCCAAGCTAAAGAGATGAGTAGAATAACTACTATGTTTTTTATGAGATACGAATTTTTCTTCCCAGAACTGTGGCTCCACAGTGCAGCCCTCATGAGCTTTGAAGTCAGGGGGTTGGAATTAGTCTTCCAAACCTCTGGAAGATCTGTCTTTTTCTCTTTCCTCTTTTCTCTCTCAGAATCCAAGTATGCTTTTTTTTGATACTCTCTTTTTCTTACTCTTTTTCTAAAGCCACCCCCCCCACACACACCACTTGGATACATGCCTACCATGTATCTGATCTCTATGGCTGTCTAAACAACATGGCCTTTTTTCTCCTTCCCTCCCCCATTCCCTCCTCTATTGGGTAGCTGCTGGAATTTATAGATTGCCTTCCCTGAAGTGTTTTTTTTAATTTATTTAAAATAAAATAAAATTTTACCTGAGTTTTTTTAGTCCATTCTTAAATTCTTTTATTAATAAACTAAGAACCGTGAGTGGAAACCATGACTCCCCTTGGATCAATACCACTCTGAACATGGAGGGGGGTCAACCTCTCTGGGTGGATTAGCTTTGAGACATGGCTCGGGGAATTACTCCCCAAAGTTTAGTTAACATGTCACCAGGCCTCTTTATCAGCTTGGGGAGTTATCTTCATTTTTCATAGAATCGCTTTCTTCTGAAAATAACAATGTAATTGCATTATCTACACTAAAGAAACATGACAGTTATAAGGACTAATGAGCTTTGAAAGCTTGAGCAAATGAGCTACACAAATCCCTTGGCCATAGGGGCAAGGAAATTTAATGATTTGAGAGGACTACTTGAATTGGAGTTCTCACTCTAATACAGGTCGTGTGAGTTTGGATACATAATTCCACTTCCTTTGCTTTCTATTTTCTCGTCTATGAACTGGAGATAAGGTTGCTTACTTCATTGGGCTGCTGTGAGAATTAAACAGTTCATAACAGGCATATAGGAAGCACAATATTTGAAATGAAGATTAATTACAGTTCTCTCAGAGCCTCTGGTTCCATTCATAAACTTGAAATAGCATTTACCTCATATGCTTAATTACAGTGACAATTAGGTTTTAATAATGCATTTAATCATTTTCTCTCCCTTTCTTCCTTCTTTTCCCCTCCCTTTCTGTTGTCTTTCCTTTATTCCTTTATTTCCCCATCTCTCCCTTCTTTTATTCCCTCTTTTATTCTACACCACTACCTCCTCTTCTTTCTAAAGATGGGAGAAATAGTAACAGAAACCTAAAGACAGTTGAAGGTGACCTTGACCTACCTTTTCATTTTGAATTGTTTAATCTCCCTTGGGCCTTCTAGAATTGGTGCTAAACCCCAGGAATGCATTACTTTAGGAAGAGAAAGAATCAAATATCTAGGTATGCTTGCTAAATCAGGTTTACCCAAATAACAAAACAGTTAACATTTATATAAGTTCTTACTGAGGAGAGAACTTTCAAATAGAAATTTTTGCCTTTTAATTTTGTATGTATCTTGCTTTTGTACGTTTTTCAGATTTGTTTTTAAAATTATTGCCATCATTTTCCATTTTATACCTTGAATAGAACTGCTTAATTACATAGAAAAAAATTATTCCTTATATTCAGGAAATATGCTCTGCATTAAGGAAAGCAAAATGATTAGAAGATGAATCCTTCCCAAGACAATTACGACAACTACTTCAAAGCACCCAGGAATCTGTAGAAAATGGAGAAAGACTTCAAATCAGCAAAATAATTGATAGTAGATACATTGGCTTCTTTCTTTTTCCTCATGAGAATTTTTGTCTCAACATTAATTAGATTTCCTTTTATTACAAGCTATAGAAAAGCAAGCTCACGTTGGCGTGGAGCCAAGAGGAAGTTGGCATGAGTGATGGATTCATCCAGGCTTGAAGCGGCACCGCTTTCTTTAATGTTGGCATTCCAAGACAAGTCACACGGAAGCTAGTAGCTACAAGTCTTTTTCTCCTAGGTTGATAGCCAATAGAAAAGAAAGTTTATTTCCTCTCTGTTCAAAATTAAAGCCACTAGATTCTCCCTGAGTTCTAAAGTGTAACCGTTAGTGAACTAGGTTGGGTCAATAGCCTCGGTTTTGGAACTCTCACTGTCAGATTTAACCCTATCGTCATAGTACAGATCTGTGTCACCTGTCCAGCTATAGGAGGTAGATGAAGAGTATAGAGTTAAAGATGCCCTAATGGAAAATAAGATAATGTCACCAAAATAAGGACAATGGGTCCTGCACAGATCCTCCCATTTAACCGACTAGCACAGCCCTGTCTCAATTACAAAGACAAGCACTGATATTTGTCTCAAAAAGAAATATCTGTATTCGCCTGGTTGAGGGATACAGCTATTGGTTTTCTGTCCATGCAGGTGACCCGGGTTACAATCCCAAGAGCACAAAGGTACATTCCAAATCAGTGATGTTTACACACGCTCTATCAAATAGGTGGGGATGCGGAAGAACACAATTAAGACATGATGGGAACGGGGTTTCATATAGTTTGGATCTCACACTAAATACTCTAAGTACCTGTCTGTCAAACTGAAATCAAAGCTTTACGTTTCATAAGAAGCCACAAGAGGAAGAGGAATGTAATAAACTTTCTTAGGTAATGGGGAAGAGTAGAAGAAACACTTCACAAATTAGACCTTACACATGTACCATCATTAGGAGGAAAACGCTCCCGTGAGAAGAGCCTGGCATCATTGAAAGATCCATCACTGTTTCCTCACACACAGCACTGTGTGTTTGCGCACATGGCCTTTCTAAGGGATCTTTATCCTGCCCACAAATTTCAGTGGACACGTCCAAGAACCATTCTCTGTACTTCTTTCGGAGTTAATATTTGCAAACATTTTCTTTCTTTCTTTTCCTTCCAGAGTTCTTAATACAGGTAATAGTTGTTTCTTCCCGGGAGTTCTCTGTCTCTCCCGCTAGACCAAGTGTTCATCAGAAAAAAAATTAATTTTTAAAGCTTAACCCAGTCTTTTGCAAAAAAGAAAGAATATTTTTAGTCAGGAGAGGACAGGTTCTGTTTCCATAACAACAACAACAACAATGACAAAACTTTCCTCAAATTTCAGTGGCTTAGAGACATAAAGTTGATTTATCATTCACACAGCACGCATTTTCAGCTTGAACATGCCTCCTTTGCTCTGCAATTATGCCGTCTATAATACATGTCCTCCAGCATCACTGTGGCAGAGAACGAAGGAAAGAGGATTTTTTTTTACACTTGTATTGATTCTTTGTGGGTTTCACATCCGGCATTCTGATCTCATTTATCTCCCCATCTCTACCCTCTGCCCTCTGCCCTCTGCCCTTGCAAACCCCCAATCAAAACCAAGCTTAAAAACCAAAACCAAACCAAACAAAGAAACAAAGCAAAACAAGAACGAAAAGAAGAATCACCTTATCATGGAGGCTGTACCATGGCCCGTTGAGTCACACAGTTCGCCCTTTAGTCCCTTCATCTTTACTTGTCATGAGTCATTGGTCCAGCTCTAGGTCCCTGGTTTAGAAAACTTTAATTCATCCAGTCCACACATATGGCTTCTGCTGATCACCAACGACCACATTAGTTCTCATGACCTTGATCTAGCAACCAAGTAGACTGGGATGTGTAAATGAGCAGCAGCTGTTAGGAATATGGCTGCCAGCTCTACCGCAACGTTCTCAATATTCCTTATTTCTGGGCCATGCCACAGGCCACGTTTGGGAAAGTGGGGGGTTGACTTAGCTACTAATGCATTTGGAAGCAGTACCTAAGCTTGTCTATACAAGTGGGGCATCTTGGGAGTGTACCTGGGAGCAAAGGACTTAGCATGGACTGTGATTTCATGCAGCAAGCTTTCCAGAGAAGAAGGCCCCCATTGGCAGCGGTGAGAGATGCTGTTGTTTGTGTTGTATTTGGAGAGTGGTTGAAGAAACTGCTTATGTTTTGATGTTTGGAGTCTTAGGAGGGCCATTAGTGCTGTTCCCTGGAGTCTTGAGTCTTGGCAGGGTGTCATTACAGAGGTGATGGCAGTCTGGTCTCCATCTACCTAACTTAAGTGTCCTTCTCTCCTCTGGTTCAAAACTCATGCAGGGGCTAAGAGTTTACCAATAGAGATGAACCCCTACACTAGCCTGTCAGGTCCCAACAAACTTTCAATGAATAGATGAACTCAGAGAAAATATGAAAATCCTGGAGTCCAATTTACACTTACAAATAGGGGAAGTAATACCAAGATGGGTGATCTGATTATTGAAAAATAACCTTTCTGGACAGCAGATGCCCAACCCGTTGCTGTAGCCTGTCCATGCTACTAATAGCTTGCTACTGATGCAGGCTCTGATACAAGGTAGGAGGCGTATTTGTTACAGGGCCTTTTCTCTTTTCACTTCAGAGATTTTCTCCCAAGGTGGTAGAGAAGTTCAAAGGGAAGAGAAGGAAGGGGTGGAAAAAGAAATGAGAAGAGAGGTAAAGAGAACATACTCAAACACCTCTGACTTAATAACATTCAGTTCTTTTCAAGTGGGTAGGGGGGGGTCACTTCCTTGCTTATCTCCACTCCCACCTTATAAACTCCTGAACACCCTGGGATAAATCATTCTCAATCTGAACTGATTATTCCCACAGCAGCCTTTTTCCCCCGACCATAAAAAATGCAACAGCTTGTTAATCATCCAACTATTTAACCGAGGCCCTCCCTAGTCCTACAACTGAGCTCCAAGCCCATAATGTATAATCTACCCACCCACACATATTGAAATGAGATTATTGTTCCCACAGAAAAGCACCCCGCCGTTGCACAAGTCCCAACTTTGTTCCAGAGGGTGATAAAAAGGAGTAGGAAAAGGCCAGGAGTTGTTTGATAGGCTTCTGAGGAAGGCACAGCAAGGATGAAAGATTACCCTCCCAGGTACTGCCTGAAACAGCATGTAGGCAAACACTCTCTTGAGCACACTCCCTAAACCTTTGATGTAGACGCCATCATGAATTCCTGATAGTTGCAGGAGTGGCCAGAGTGGATGCGCTTATCGCCAACAAAATGTCATAGCTTCCAGATAGGAAAAACATCCACAGAATGCGGAGGAAATTGAGAACCCAGGTTAGGGAGTAGCTAGCCACAGCTGAGAAGAGCTGGGACAATGCAGACAGATCTAGATCGAATCTCTAGCTTTTGTTCTAATAGTTGAAAGGAAGGAAAACACAACTAGTACCAATGTAGTTTCTTCTGTGTGCCAGGAGATATGTCGTAGGTACCCATAAGATACCCTCAGTAGGTACCTTCACTTGCCCTGAGTGAGACCCTTCCTCATCTAGCACTGTGAAGATCTAGAAAACGTAGAGTCCCTGTATGGCTTAGAGTCAGCAAGCATCCCCCAACAATGCTGACTCTTCCTTGGGCACAGTGTATCTTGGAGTATGAAAGCTTTTCATTGGCTGATCAGACGTCCAACTGGGATTCGAGGAAATTCAAGAGAAAAATCTATAGTCAGCAGCTAGGCTTGGCTTCCAGTTCTCTAACCTTCTTGGATACTAGGGAAGTCCTTAGATTCAAATGACACATCACAGGAGACACAGCTTGGGAAAGTTAAAAATCATTTCAGCATCCTAATTTTGAAAGGTGCTTCTAGCGCTTTTAATGCCTCCTGTTCCTTTATTTTTCTCAAGCATCCTGTCCACAGTCCTCCTAATGGCATTTACTTCACATGGCTATACTAGACTATGCTCCTTCTATATAGCATGGTAAAGAAAATAAAGCATTCTAGAGCTAGACTCCACTGTCTGGCTGTGTGACCCTGGGTAGCACTCTCTGGGCCCATTGCTACTCCTAATTGTAGCTGAGAATGTTAACAAAGTCACTTAACTGTTGGAAAGAATGAATGAATTAGCATATGCAAAGCACATAGGAGACTGCCTGGCACATAGTGAGAGTTCCATGACTGCTGTCGTCATATTTACACAGCTGTGTCCCACAATACTAGGGACTCACAATACGAGGGACACAAAATATGAGGGCACCTCTGTGGAAAGTGATTACATATCATTCAGTCCTACACTCCTGACTGCTACCACCCTGCTCTGAGAACTGATGTCCGCATGCGCTTGTTAAATAAATAGAAAATGTAGAGAAGTAAATATTGATCTCCTCGTGCCTGACCACCCAAAATAAATGAACATTATTTTGGATTATGACCTTATTCCCATGCATATACTGAAATTCACAAGTTCTTTGTAGATTAGTTTGGGGGTGAGTGTTGGACATATTCTAGAGATAAACTTTAATAAGAAAGAGAAGCTCCCAGGGACCCCAAGTACCCTAAGAAAAGCGCAGAGCAGACAGAATTGGGGAAATGGGGGCTACAAAGATGGGCGTGGTCAATCTGAAAGGGTCTTGGCTCCCCAGGTGTTTCTGTGGTTGAGTCTGCCCCTGCCTGCGATACTATAGAAAAGTCATGTTCTTTTTCATTCAGCTGTGGCTGATCCTTCTCCCCAGAATGAAGATGTACACAGGGAAGGAAACCAATGCTCTCTGAGTACCTAGTGAATAAGAAACACCTAAGCAAATATCTGGTTCTCACCGGTGTTACCATGTTTCTGCACTAGCTGCTATCTACAAGCGGAACAATGAAGACACAGGCACGGTCACAGAGAGGGATGCTTTTCTTCACCTCAGTGATAGCCTCACCTCCCTGAAATAACCAGAGAAGGCCCTGGCGGGACTTCCTCCCAAGAAGCAAAGCATCGCCAGCCTTGTATTCTGACTTTCCAAGCCACCCAGGAAAGAAAACCGTCTATCAGCTTTAAATCCCATCCATAAAGCTGCCAAAAGCCAGGCAGAGTCATTAGTCTACGTTGCTTTTTGGTACCGTGGTTAGGAACAGGGAGAAGCCGAGGTGCTCAAACAAGTAGAATAAGCCCTGCAGTGAACAGGTGGGAACTTGTATGGAGAGGGAGCAAAGCCTGCTGAATGCTGCCTTGGAGACGATCCAACACAGCTGAGCATCAGAGACACCATCCAGCAGGTTACGTAAATAGCCTTTTAGTCAACGCTTCCAACTTCACTGCAAAAGGAGAAAAGGAAAAGGTATTTTACATCTAATTTTCGCTTCTGATTGTGTTGAACTGTGATTCGAGTTACCCAAAGGCCAAAATGATTCAATGTGGTGCTTATGAAGGTTTTGTATTCAGTGTGGTGCCTGGGATGGTTCCGTATTTTCTGGGAAAAGGCTCAAGTGTATATGGAATATGTAGGTTGCTTAGACACATGAATCAATCATATCCTAAGTAAAACCGTAGAATGACTTTTGATTTTGCGTCCAACTATTTCATAACATAAATCTTTTCTTTTGACCTCACGTTGCCATCATCTTTCAGTGGAGAAACAAAATGTTGACACTTATGTACTTTCCCGAGACAGGAAATAGAACTGAAAACTAGTCTAGACAAATAAAAGACATAGAGAAAGCAAAAGAAGAAAAAAAGAAATTCACCGAGGAACAAGACTTGCTTGCAGACCTCAGACACCTGGGTTCCACCAAGTATTGTTAGCACAGGGATCCTCTCCAAGGTCCCTTTACAGTATTGTCCCTTGGATACTCTTTAATACATGCAAAGGGAGACAAGATATTTGTCCTCTCTGTAAGAAACCATATTTTTAAAAAAAGTATTCCATATGAGCAGAACAAATACCTGGCAGCCACTGAGGAGGCCAGAGACTACAGGACTCTCTCTGCAAAGTAGTAAGTAGTGCTAATCCCAGCTGGCTCATGATCACGGTCTACTGAGCTCAAGAAATTTGTTTCTTCAATAAATGTGTATGTGGCCACGTCCAGTGCTGCATCTAGTCCTACCTCTTATTGAAGTCACAAACATTTCTTTTCTTTTTATTTTTTATGAAACATGAAGGAGAATTCCATTTGGTTTTTACACGAAGAAGTGTTCTGTTGTTTGCTTTTTATTTGGGGGCCTTTATGGATTATTGTTTGTCTATTCTTACATTGAGCTGTCTGTGCATCAAATAGCTATATTTCAAATAGGAACCATTAAAAAATCATTGGTCATCATATAACTTGTTAATTTAAATTTCTACTGAATGCCATTTAGTAATTCAACTCATTTCCTTTTAAACAAACAAATACGTTTGCATTGGTTGTCTTGGAAAAAACACATTTATTTTCAATTTTAACCTTTTTTTATAGGACTTGAGTTTGCATTTCTTGAACATTTGTTAAACACTAAGTATGCCTTTGCTCATCTGTCTTTACAGTTACTCTAAAAAGTGACTTATTAATGTCTTCATTTTATACGTGAAGAAAATGAAGGTTAACGCCTTTTCCCAGTGGAGAAAACAGATGACTGAAGACGATGTTAATGCCAGGTAAGACTGTGGGAATTACATTAGAAATCTTCAGAATTTCTATTCCATTTGTATAAAGGGATGACATTTGAGGTTGAACTTGAAGATGGATAAAAGAGAAGACACATTTTAAGAGGAGAGACAACAGGAAGGCCTAAGGCCTTGAAAGAAGCTAGGCTCTAGACACTGGTTTTAATGGTAGTACACCTTATATTTAGGTCAAGACCCCTTCCTGTGTGCTTGCTCAGAGAAAGTGCCTGTGTTTTCCTGCAGGTTGTGTTTGTGGTTCACGGTTTACTTTATAGAGTTTGCACCTGCTCATGAGTCTCCCAGATGTCAAAGGCCAAGTTAACTCTGAGTTCCCTACCTCCTTGGTGCCAAGGCAACAGGGATGCTATCAGGTCATAGGCAGGAGTTCATTTCATGAGGGTGAGGATTAGGTGGATGGACCACACTCTTTCCTCAGAGATCTGTGTGTGAGAAACGGAAGACTTTATTTTCATTTAGTGGCATCTTCCATAGTAAATGGAAAATTTTCTTTTCCTTAAGGCTATAACTGGCTCTACAGGACAATAGGTTGTGAGTCAATCCTTGGGGAATCATTTCTCTTTAAAAAAAAGTTCTCATTTAAATAATTACACATTGGCCTTTGGGTTAATGCAAATTGAGGGAAGGCACTACCAGAACTTTTAACTGGGAACACAGGAGACATTATTTATAGCAAGTGCTGTGTCTTCCGTCATTAACCCATTCCTAGCTTTAAAGGAATCAGCGTGGACATAAGCCTTTCTGAGGGTTTAAAATTGAGTCATATTAAAGAAAGGTAAATCATATTTTTTTAAAAAAATGGAGAAGTGGAAGTTTTAGAGTTTAAGTTCTCTTAGTGTTTGAGGCTTGTCTTTTAGCAGTGGCAATGTATTTGCATCAGTTACGTATCTCCTTTCTGTGACAAAACACAAGAAAAAAGACATTTAAAGGAGGAGAATTTCCTTTTGACTGGTCTGGGTCCATCGTGGTAGGGAAAAGATGAGGATGAGAGATGAGAGCAGAGAGAGAGATGTACAGCAAGGGCAATGCTAGGCAGCTGTTGACCTTGTATCCTAACTCAAGAAGCAGCGTGAGGTGGATGCTGGGGCTCAGCTCACATTCACCTTGGTTTCTTTATATTTGGGATGGGCCTAAGGGATGGCCCACAAAGCCGCACTGTGGAGGTGACATCTTTCTTCTTAGGTAAATCTATCTGGAGACATCCTCTTAGGCATGTCACGCATTTGTTTCCTAGGTGATTCCAAATAAAGGCTGATCACAGCAGCCTCTCCAATTGACTCCTGGGTATTATTTCTCTTTCTTGACACTCAAATGTTCTCTGCAGAAATACCTTGTTCCCTATATATTATGTGGAATAGGCCTCAGTTCATCTCCGGTGTGGGTTCCTGGCTTGCTCAGATTACTTTTGGGGGTGATATTTTTCAGGAGTCATCATTGATTTAAAGCGAATACTGGTCACTGTCCGTCCAGTCGGTCTGATCTCTGGAACGGCTAGAAGAGCTGACTGCTAACACCTGCTCTTTTGTTGGAAGAGCTGTGGGCCTGGAACTGATGCCATTAGCAGTTCTAGCCTGAGGCCAGAACTGGAACATGGAACAGATTCATGAGAAATGTAAAGAAATAACTTCTAATGTAAATATAATTAACCTACTGGATCAACCTGTACCCAAAGCCATCGGCTCTCAAGTTCTTTGTCATGAAGATAAATAATTGTCTTTCACGTTCAGCTCTACTTGAGTACGAATTTCATTTTCTTTAAAATTAAAGCAGGTTTGAAAGAGTCCAAGACCCTGCAATAGAGTGTACATAAAAACCAAGTTCCTTATCCAGAAGAGAAGTTGGGAAACGTGAAGTCTCCAAATGTCCAAAATAATCTGTTGAGGGACACCATAGCGTAATCCTTGTATTCCACAATGGAACAAACCATATTCCCAAGCAGAGTACTGAAACATTTGCAACAGTTATGAAAAAGGTAAAGTCAGGTTTTGGTTTTAAGGGTTTTTTATAGCAATTTCCAGAAAATCAGGTAAGGTGTGGAATTCCTACCTAAAAAAATTAGAAATATTGTTATATAAAGGAATGACGATTATGCAGAATTCTACTCATACAAGATCCCCCTGCATTGCAAGCACACAGGAAGGGGTCTGTGTGGTAGCTGAGCTGGTTGGTCCTGGCTCCTGGGACCTCCCTATCAAGTGAGGGGCCAAGCCAGGTGTCCTAAGCCCATGCTATCTGGGTTAGCTCAAGTGGAGAGGGTTGGAATCATCTCTCCCTACTGTGGGGGACAGCTCTCTAATAAAGATGGTAGAGCCATCTCTCCTGCTGCAATGTCAAGCAAGGAGTAGGGCCAGGGAGAGGGAGGGGCTGGATCATTATGGCCCTCAAATTACAGCACAGATGCTTCTTATTACTCTCTGTGGTAACATGGACATTATCATGACCTCAGCTGGATCAGAGATAAGGACCCAGAAATGCCCTTCGGAGCAGCTAGGGACCTGCCATTATCATGGCTTTGGTGGCAGCACAGAACACCCAAACCAGTGTGGCCCCAGGGGCAGCAAGGCTCTTGGACACCAGCATCGTCTCAGGTGGCTCTCTAGACCCCCAGCATCCACTCAGCCCCCAGTGCCAACAGAAGCGTGGACATCAATCAACCCAGATCCTGGCTCCTGCTAAGCCACAGAAAAGCTCTCCTCACATGACAAAGTCAAACTATTCAGAGCCACATTTGGTACCTCTGTCTGAATGGCCTATGATAGACAATTGTGCCAAAGGAAACTGCCATCACATCATGACATAGGAAGGTTGGCAAATTCCACATCGCTAGTTAGAGAGAAGGGAAAGTAGGATCCACATGTTTCTAGGAAGCTAATAAGTAAGTCCTGTGCCCATTAGTCTGAGTATAATTATCTTCATAGAGGGCTTGATTTCCCAAACCACCAAACATGTCCCTTGTCTTCTCATTGAATGAGAAAATCACTCTGGTGGTTAAATAAAAAGAATTGAAACCGAAAGTTGAAAACACGTTATTTGCTCCTACTTTAGTTAAAGATTAGTCATATGTGACTCCTTCTGAAAGCTTGAGAAGAATTTTATAGAAATGTATATGAATAGCAAGATGAAACATAATTCAATTAGAGCCCCTTTTCATTCTTCTGCTTGACAGAATGGATGTGTTATTTGTGATAATTCTTACACTCTGAGCAAAAGGAATTCGTTTGGGGTGGTGTACATGAGGACTTTCTGTGTGTGGCTTGTTTGTTTTCATCTATAATTTTTGAGTAATGGATTGTCTTTAAGAACTTCACTTGTCTGTTCTGTAGTACTCCATTGTGTAAATGTACCATATTTTCCTTATCCATTCTTCAGTCGAAGGGCATTTAGGTTGTTTCCAGGTTCTGGCTATGACAAATAATGCTACTATGAACATTGTTGAGCACATGTCCTTCTGGCATGATTGAACATCCTTTGGATATATACCCAAAAGTGGTATTACTGGATCTTGAGGAAGAAAGATTGTTTCCTAATTTTCTGAGAAATGACCATACAGATATCCAAAGGGGCTGTACCAGCTTGAACTTCCACCAGCAATGCAGGAGTGTTTTCTTTACTCCACAACCTCTCCAGCCTAAGTTGTCATCAGTGTTTTTGGTCTTGGCCATTCTTACAGGTGTAAGATGGAATCTCAGAGTTCTTTTGATTTGCATTTCTCTGATGACTAACCTTTCCTTAAGTGTCTTTCAGCCATTTTAGATTTCTCTGTTGAGAGTTCTCTGTTTAAGCCTGTATTCAATTTTTTTATTGGGTTATTTGTTCTTTTTATGACATTTTGAAATTTGCAGGCAAATGGATGGAGCTAGAAAACATCATATTGAGTGATAAAGCCTAGACCTAGAAAGACAATTGTCATATGTACTCACACATAAGTGGTTTTTAAACATAAAGCAAAGAAAACCATTCTATAAATTACAATCCCAGAGAACGTAGACAACAGTGAGTACCCTAAGAGAGATACACATGGATCTAATCTACATGGGAAGTAGTAAAAGAAAGACCTCCTGAGGAAATTGGGAGCATGGGAACTATGGGAGAGGGTTGAAGGGCAGAGGAAAAGCAGGGAGGGGAACAGAGAAAAATGTAGAGCTCAATAAAATCAATATAAATAAATAAATGAACTTCATTTGTCGCTGCAGAGACTGCTCAGCAGGTAAAGAAGCTTGCCACCACAGCTGGCCACCTGACTCACCTGGGTTACTCAGGACTCGAGTGGCAGAAGGAGAGAACTGACTCCCATAAGGTATACTCTGACTTTCACGTATGTGCTATTGTGTGCTCAAACACATGCATGCATACACATGCTCACGTACACACAACATAAATAAATATCATTGAAAAAAGGACTTCAGCCATCAGCAATGGCATGCCCCATTAATTCCAGCACTTGGGAAGCAGAGGCAGGCATATCTCTGAGTTCGAGGTCAACCTGGTCTACATAGCGAGTTCCAGAGAAACTGTTACACAGAGAAACCCTGTCTTGAAAAAACAAAACAAACAGACAAAAAATTTCATTTGCTGTTGGTGACAAAGTCTTATTTTTTTCTGAGACTGAGAATAGATAGTTATGGATCCTCATCCCATGATGACATGTTGACGGGTTATCTGTCTAAGTTCCGGCCCTTCTCTGCCACTGACTAGTTAGGTATGTTGGACAAATCTTTCCCCATGTGACTTCGTTTCTGCATCTGTGAAGAGTCTGATTCTTCTCAGGGTTTTTGTAGGCATTAGGCTGGGTTGTAACTTAGTGGTAGACCATGTGTTTAACGTGTGTGTATGTGGCCAGAACAATAAAAAACGTGAGGTATATTAACAGACAGATGTTATAAGCTCTTAGTATGATTGCTGGCTTAGGATGACCACTCAGCATTAGGCTTTATCAGCACATCTGTCTAGTGAACAGATGTAATTAGGCATTCTGTACCCTGAATGGTTTCACTTAGAAAACAGTGGATATGCACACATTTCCTCCCTCTAATCTCATGTCTTTTGGGGGTGATTGTGATGAGGAGAATTCTAAGATGCTCCCAAAATTCCTATCATCTTATGTTCAGACTTCTAATTATCTCTTTCCACTGAATATAAGTAGAACATTGGAGCATGAGAACAGACTTCAGAGGAAGTCACTTGGCAAGGAACTGAAGTAATGTATAGGAACTGAGTGTAGTTGTGGCCTGTAGCCAGCAACAGGATGGGGCTCCAATCCCACCTTGGCAAGTAACTGAATTCTGTACTGAAAAATGCTTCCTGTCCCCAGAGGAGATTGTATACTGGGTGATACCTCAATTTAAACTTTGGGACCCAATGAAGAGAGAATCCAGTTCACTCTAGGAGAACTCCCAATCTGCAGTATTATAATAAATGGCTGTGTTACCCCTCTACACTTGTGGTTATGTCAAAAGACATAAACCTAATGCATTGTTAATGCTCACCCGTGTGTCATTAGAGACAAGAAGGAAAGAGGATCATTGGGGCTGGCACTATTGTGATGCTTGTGTACACCAGGAAGGTGAACATGACTTTAGGAATTTTTGTAGCCCCAGAGAATGGCTCTGTTTCTGTGTGTCTGCCTCCTGTGGACAGGTTATGGGCTTCAAATGATTTAGTACAGAACCTGAAAAATTATCTCAATAAAATCTTATCAAGTTCTAGGCATCATTCTGATTGAAAGCATAGACACCCGCTAACCACTCAGCCTTTCCTTTGCTCCACCCCTGAAAGGTTCCTTAGTATCATTATTTTATGTCTTACCCAGGAGTGGTCGGTTGTCAGTTTGTTTGATGCTGTTCGAAAGAAAACAGTATACGGACAAAGACTTTGCTTTTCTCATGCTTAGATCATCACAGAAGCGGGACAAATATGTGAAAGTATTTCAGACAGCCAGTGGCCAGAGCAAACACACACCAGTAATACGTCCTGTGCACCAGGTGTCCATGCACAGCTTTCTTAAAAGGGTTTTGTACATTTGTCCATAACCTTGTTGCTGGATTGTTGGTACTAGTTTATGAGAGCCTCGAAAACAGTGCTACGCTTTCCATATCTTTGTCCCCTTAGTACCAAACCCAGTGGCCGATGTATAACAGATGTTAAAAAACATGCTTGTAGTCTATAATGGAAACGGACAAGGAAGTTGTAAAAATTAAATTGTTCTCAATATGACTATATATTAGATGCTGTGTAATTCTTTTTTATTTCATGAGTTATAAAAATTCCTCCCTTGTTTGCTGGTGTCTTGATTTTAGCCCAATGAAGTTGATGTTGAAAAGCTAACCTCTAGAACTATAATATAAAATATTTTTGTTTTTGTAAGTCTTTATGCCTGTGGTCATTTATTGCAGCAGTAATCTGAAACAAAGCATAAATGCTGAGGGGTAGAGTTGTCACAGATGTCCCAGATCTTGGGTTACATTGTTGGATCTACAGTGCTGGGCTCTGCCAAGAATGTGATCCACTGATTTTACCTCCCAAAAAGCCGTTTCAATAATCTCCCAGACCTTCTTCCTCCTCAGCCTTGTGCCAGGGCATGATGTGGAAGACCAGAAAGACAATAGGTTTCAGTATCAGAAGCACAAGTTCAAATCCTATGCTCTCCACTTATCAATAAACACAGCTCAACTTCTCTGGTTATGATTCTTTATCTCACTTTGTATTCGCGCTAAACACAAAGGCTGGAAAAACAAACACATCATAGCGAAGACCAGTGTTGGGACTGAGAGCCAAGGAAGCCTTCCAGCATAATGCTCAAGCTTCTTTTTTCTGCTCTGGACATCTACAGCCTTGCACGGCTGTAAGAGCCATGGATAGCTGGACTCACAATGAGGCCTTGGTGTTGGAGAAGAGTAGAGAACACTGGAGATGGGGCAAGAAGGAGGAAACAAGTGAGTGACAGAAGGCAGGGAGTTCAGTGACCTTCCCTGAGACTTCCAAATCCTCAAAAACCTTTCTAAACATATATATATATATACACTTTTTTAAACTAATTTTTATTGAGCTCTACATTTTTTTCTGCTCCCACCCCTGCCTCTCCCCTTCCCTCTTCAACCTCCCCCAAGGCCCCATGCTCCCAATTTACTCAGGAGATCTTGTCTTTTACTACTTCCCATGTAGATTAGTTCTATGTAAGTCTCTCTTAGAGTCCTCATTGTTGTCTAAGTTCTCTATATATTCTTAAGCACATATTTTATGGAAACTTGCATAAAGGCTAACTCCTAAGGCCATTTTGACTTAAGATGAGAAACCAGAAGATTATCCACCTAGGAATTAATAAAATCAATGAATGGTGCCAGACTTTCACAGCCCAAGTCTGCCTACTTCTTAGAGGACTTAGGAATATCTGGCATTCAAACACCAAAAAGCTTCAGCTGAGGATGGTCTATATACCGTTTGCTTTCCTTCGAAGCATAGTGATGCCCCACTTTGCCCAAACAGAGTCATGGAAAGAAGAAAAGATGCTGGGAATCTGAACTAATAGGAAAACAGTGAGGGTAGCAGGCTAGTTAACCACGACTATCAGTCCAAGAGTGGCTTCAGTGCCCAGAATTTGTTTCACTTTGGAAACATTTTTTACTACCATGAAATAATTCTTCGGACTCATCCTTCATTGTTCATCATCCTCTTCTGCCTTCTGACCTAATGATGTCTGTTGGAGACATGTTTAAGGAGACAGAAGGGTTGCATCACAGCTTTCATTTGGGTAGTGAAGTATAATGATCCTCTACCTAAAGCCTGGGTTAAAGCTCTGTCCAGCTGCATGCTACTAGAAGTTGACAGCTATGTGTACACACACACACACACACACACACACATATATATATAAACATATGTATATGTATTATATATGTGTGCATTATATACAGATATGTTAAAGTAAGGTCTGAATTCTGAATTATTGTAACAATCTACTTGTTCATTGAGATCTCTGTGTTTTTTAAACCACTAAAAGTTGCCTATATTCTGGGATCACAACAGAGGAAGCTAAAACTTTTGCATTGTAGTGAGGCCACCAAGTATCTCTTCATGCTTTGTGTGGTTTTCCAAGAACTCTCCTTTACTTCTGATGAGCCACTATAGGAAAGGGTTGAAAAAAGAGAACTAGAAGCTAACAATATAAGATCAGACCCCTGGGCACCTTTCTCCCCTCTTGGGACAGAGAATGAACTGCAGGCTGGGGGCAGAGAGACATTTACTAGCAGAGGGCCTGACAGTTTCATAGGGCAGGAAATGTGGCCGCTAACTTCGAGTCTGACGTATAAACACAACGTATATGTTTATGTGCCTCCTCCCTGCTTGTGGACACTGAATGGGAGGGGAAGAGAGCCCAGGAAGGAAATCCTCTTCCTTTTGGCAAGACACAGAGAAAAATTCATGGCTTGACCTGCCCCTGTTGTCTCAAAGAGGAAGGGTCACTTCCTCTGTCCTGCACGTCCCCAAGAGTTCAAAGACACCATAACCTTCATCCACATCATCCATTCCAAAGCCATGCCGTAAGAACTGATAACAGGCTAGTCAATAAATTAGGTGCCCGAGTGCAGCAGTGAGCAAAAAGCCAATGCCCTTCAACTTCTTGGGGGAGTTCTTGTCCAGTAATTGCTGGGGTACACTTTGGCAACACCCTTATCACACCATGACCATTCCTTTCCTGATCTCTTAGGCAACATGTTAATTGTGTTGGTAAAGCATCTGCAGATAATAATAATAATAATAATAATACCTAAGCAACAACAATAACAGCAATGAAACTTCCAAATGTTTAAAAAGAGTAACAAAGATTTATCTGGAAATTTTGTTAAAATGTGAATGTCCATTTGTTCAGCTCTGAATAAGCAAATCATAGAGTAAATCCCGGGCCTCAACATTTTCAAAGCCATCAGGATGCTTTGATAGGAGCTTGGAGTGGTTGGCATTTTGCAAACATTGTCAAGTATTATAGTGTTTCGTATATTCTCGTTATGTTCACTGCATTTTGGATGCCCCAATGGTTCCATAAAGTGCATAGAATAGAGACATCATCTCCAATTTATTCATGGAAAAAAATGAATGTGTAAAATTGTCTATTGAATCTAATTTAAAATCGCTGCCATCGGATTTGTTTAGACCTTTGCTAAACTCGCGAAGAGTAAGTTTAATGAGTTTATATTAGATAAAAGAGAGAGAAAAACATGCAGCCTGTCAGGTACTTCCTATTCTTTCCTATCTGTAATTTACTCTAGAGAATGTCAGTATCCACATGCATATAAATACGATGTGTTCAACTTAATCTATGCCTTAAAAGAGATAAAGTTGATTCATTCACCAAGCCCATTCATTTACATAATATTTACCCGGTAACCATTGTGTGCCTCACATTGTTCGTTCTGTTTTGAAAACAGTAGCATGTAAAACACGTTTTTAAAGATGTCTTCATAGGCTAGGTATTTTAGTTGGAAAACAGAAATTAGAAAACCACTTCACAGAGTAATTGGTTCACATTGGAAAGCAATCATTCAGAAGTCCATACTCTAAGTGTGATATTTCAAGTGGTTATTATTAGCATAGCCCTCATCAACACCAGAGGGGCCAGGTGTGCACACACAGCTGAAGTCAAATCCTAGCGTAAATGATACCAGAAATGTTTCATGGGTGTAGTGAATGATATTCAAGATATGTGGCTGATAATGGAGACTATAAGAAAACTCTATGCTTCCACAAATAAAGCAGAACACGGCGAGAAACCTGGAAGCTTCACATATTTGGCATAGCTGTGTCTGTAATTCTATTCAATCCCCGTCCCCCACCACACGCGTGTGCACACACACACATACCCTGACACCTTGCCATTCTGAAGGACTAGCTGCAACTATGTGCATATCAAACTAAGGAATGTGTATACACAGGCCTCTGTGGAGAATAAAATGGGTCAACAGGGCAGCATTCCCCTTATCAGAGTGTAGAGGCAGTGTGACAGGGTCTCAGTTGCTCACAAAGTTTTATGCAAAAAAAAAAAAAACCCAAAAATGTTTGCTTTTATCAAAAGCATTGCTTTCCAAAGTAAATTGTTGGCAGCAGATTCCTCAAACCACCTACTTCTCAGTGGAGCTGATATATCAAATTGTAGCTAATTGTCTCATTTAATCCCTCACAATAATGCTAAAATATAGATAATCTTAACTATCTTCATATTCTTAGATTCCACTCCTCAGGTTGAAGGATGATCCATTAATGTATCCAGCATTGTGATTGGCCATCCAGGAGAAAAAAAAAAAAAAAAAAAAAGGTTTGAGTAGTTGACTGACAAAAGTTTGTGGTACCAATGCAACTTCCTCATCCTTGTTTAAGAAGATCCTGCTGTTGTGAAGCCTATCATCCATCCTTCAGCATCTCCCAGTGCTCTTGGAGGTGTATCTAATCTTCTAACATTACAGCACGGAGTTGTCACCAACATACTTTACTCTTGGGGACCACATAATACATTTATATTTTAAAATCTCAAGATATTTGCAATTTATGATTTTCTTTGGGGCCACAGTCATAGCTATCTTGAGGTGCATTTGTCCTATGGCCTGTGGCCTGCAGGTTGGACACCTTGTGGAGTCCACCATTTGCTGTCCTTTTGGCCAACCCTATCTTTGTGCCTCTTCTCAAACTTTCTGTCCATGAAGTGTCAGTTTTCATTTCTGTTGACACATGGCTCTTTGGAGGCTGTGATGGCTACTTTGTGATCTACGTGAAATCATGTCTTCCCAATAACTAACTGAGAATTTCAAATTATTATTTTTTTCTACAGTCACCAAATACCCCACGGTATCTGCTGTGATGCGGTACCTACAAACAATACCTAATCTTTGCCTCTTCCACAGATAAATCTTAACTGTACACTTTGAAAACACAGGAAGGAATTAAACAACTAGTAAGCATTTTTTCCCGAAGAATTCTCACAGGACTCTGGGCAATATGGTGTACATTACTTTCAGCTAAAACAGTCAGAAAGTCATTGAGACTTTTAGTTTTAATTTAAAGATGTTAATCCTCTGGGCTGTTACTTTGTCATTCTTTTTCATTCAAAGATTAGAGGTCTTGCAACAATAAAAGTTGTACTTTTAAAACACATGGTGATGCATAGAGACGTCTGAGTCAGCAATGAGGTTATCTGAGGCCAGCCCAGGGAAATACTTGTGGAGGGAGGTTTTATGTAGAATTAGAAGGACTGAATGTAATACAGAACATGTGAACGGAAAGGTACACAGGGAGCCAAGCCTTTAGAATTGCACTCTTTGATTATAAGCACGTTAGAGGAAGAGGTAGTAGATATATCATATGCTAAAAGGGAAGGATGTAAATAGTTCTCAACTTGCTTTGGGGGAAAATGGCCACTGTCTTATGTTATCTCTTTAGACTCACTGTGCACTTCCCTCTGATGATAATTAAACTGACTGACTTTGTGAAGAACTGTGGCTTTGTTGGTTAGTAACAGGAGCACTTAGTATGTGGATGTATACAGTTGAGTACCTTCTCCTAAGTCAGATCCTAAAATGAGCAATCACAGAGGCTTCTGTTCACGTATGGAGTTCCTTGATTTTTACCTGTCCTTCAGTTCAGTACAAATTTACTATATATCTATATCTATATCTATATCTATATCTATATCTATATCTATATGTGTGTGTGTGTATGAAGAATGAAATCTGCAATTTGGATCACAGCCAATATGGGAAATGTGATCATTTGATAAATTTGCACAATATAATTCTGGAAAACAACTGTATGACCTTCCACAAACTTCTTGCTAAAACAAACAAGACTGTCATTAAAAACCTTTGGAAAGAAGGGTTGTATGACAGAACACATGCGTATACACATCTGGAACAGCCAGAGGTGGAGATTGGGTGGTAATGTCATTGATTTGGAAGTTGTTTACTAATGGGCTCCACCATTTTGGGTTGAATTTACTGCATATCTCAGCCGTGGCTTCATCTTCTCTAAACTGGGAAGAGATTACGACTGTGATGTTTTGACCAGTCAGAAGTACGCAGGATGGTATACCAGCGAATGCCTGACACACAAGGTTGTGTGCTAAAGACTATTCCTTTCCCACATCTTTTTTTGCTTCTCTTGTGGGTATGTATCTATTCACACGCTATTGCCCTGTGGCAGCCATGATAAATAGTCAAACTGTACCTGATCTCAGGGATAATTTTGATGGGGGAACCAAGAGATCCTAAATGTAGATCACAGTGCTGCCAAGAAAAGAATGTGCGTGAATGTTTTTCACATGCTTTGCACTTTACATATAGAAAGCAGAAGGTGGTGGATTTGAAAACTGCTGTTGATCTATCTCTGAATTTTTTACTAATAGGATGTGGCCAGAAAGAATTGGATAGAGAATATCTAAGTTAATAAGGATAGGTCAGAACACAAGTCATTGCTGCATTGAAAAGATATCCAAAACACACACACATAAAACAAGATGGCAATAAGGATGACAAGCTGCTACAAGGAATAAGAGATACCAGCAACGAGTGGAGCATTGCAACAAAGCTAAATAATGTAAAGTTTCCGGAAAGGAAATGTGAACTATAATTACTAATGAGAACATGGTCGTGAACAGGTAATGTGGGAAGCACAGAACTTGGCTTCAGAATGAGACAAACTTAAGCTCTGATTGAAAAGCCACCATTATGAGCTGAATGCTTTGAATGAAATTACTTAACTCCTCTTAATATTATGTTATTGTATTTTTTTAACTTGCAGACCAGGCATGTTAACGCATTGTTCAAAGTGTTCTTATGAAGGTTTGAAACAAACTGAGAAGCAAGTGGAATAAGGTATATGTTTGGTGAATGGCAATTCTGCATAATTACAGGATGATAGACATATCCAGCAAGGATTCTTATTAGAATTGATATTATTTTACATTCTTTCCTGAGAAGAAAAAATAAATGACTTGTTACATACTAAGGCTGTAACATTCTTGAGCCAACATGAGTGAGAAGAGGCGGTATAGGTGAAAGTCAAAAACCATATTTCATATGCTTCTTTCTGTTCAGAAAACCCTATCTAAGAGCATTGAGTCAAAGAGTTCATCTGTCTTCTGTGGCTTACATTCACAATGGCCCTTTGCCCAGCACTTTCTTCCCTCTGGTCCCACTAGATGGTGAAACCATTGAGGAGAACAGGAACATATCCTGAGAACAAAATGCCACAGGTAGCCTGAGGACACGAGCTTTATGTCCTGTGGGTCTCTGCCTTCAACAACGAGGCCACTGTCCTCCCCAGAAAGGCTAGAATGTGGATTAGCGCCAGTTGGATGCAAGTACCATCATCAAAGCCTACAGGGCTACAAGTGGGCCAGAAGAAGGCCCAAGAAGAGTGTTTGAGAATGCAGCTGGTGATGCACTCTCGCTGAGCTCTTCAAAGGCTTGGATGCCCCCCAGCTCCCAGCATACCAGATACTCAGAAGCGGAAGCAACTCGCTTGGGATTCGCAGTGAGAGTGGTAGCTTAGAGTATCCTCAAGAGAGAAGTGAAGCAATGCTAGAACTGTTTGTACCTGGCAGGTGTTTTATACTGACCCCATTTGATCACCAACATCCTTGTATGACATTCCATACACTGTGAGCCTTCAACATGGTTCAGCCTGGGCTGTTCCTGTTGTCGTCTTCCTACCACAAGTGAAGAAGGAGAGCCTCTTAGCTTTAATCACCTGACCAGTTCAGTAGCAAAACTGAGATTCAAACCCATTGTCGACCTCCAAAATTAACTGCTTTGCATCAAAGCCTGAGGGGAACACACTGCTATAAAGCCTTCTTTGAACTGCCAGTAACATGAGGAACAATGGCAGAAAAGAGACAAAATACCTTCCTTTCTAAACCATAATCAAATTCGGGGTTTTGTGAAGTATGGGTCATGGCCTTCTTTTCTTTCCTAAATAGAGTTGAGTTGTATTTTTTTCTTGTTTTTATTGAGCTATATATTTTCTCTGCTTCCTTCCTTCCCTTCCTCTCCCCTCCCCTTCTACCCTCTCCTATGATCACCGTGTTCTTAATTTACTTGGGAGATCTTGCCTTTTTCTACTTCCTACATAAATTAGATCCATGTACATCTCTCTTAGGGTCCTCTTTGTTTTCTAGGTTCTCTGATATTGTGAATTATAAGTGGGTTTTCCTTTGCTTTATGTCCAAAAGCCACTTATGAGTGAGTACATATTTTATTTGTCTTTCTGCGTCTGGGTTACCTCACTCAATATGATGTTTTTTAGATCCATCCTTTTGCCTGAAAATTTCAAGATGTCATTATTTTTCTACTGTATAGTACTCCATTTATTATGCTACCACTATGTAATTATTTAATGTATTTTTAAAAATATATAGAAGATAAATACAAAGTAATAATTCTATACAAGTATCAATGGCCCTTGTTTCAACTACATATAAATATATATATAATATATATGCATATACTATGTCATGACATACAAAATATAAGCCTTGAAGTTCATAGGCAGAAATTTTCATAAGCCATCAATTTGGTAAGCAGGCAAGCACAAGACAGATTTTTATGGTAAATTTTCTGTTTGCTCTCATTTGACATGAGTATTACGAGGTCTGTGAGGTGTTCTTTAACATGTTTATCAACTGTAAGAGATGCCTCACAACCACTCAGGGCAACATAAGTGGATGCTGAGCTGCAATGTCATGGAGTTGGTATCAGCAATCCTCCATGAATGCTTCATTAACTTAGGATCATGTTATAAATTGAGGTATGATTTAAACTGAGTATTTATCCATGTTTTTTTTTAAATTTAGATACATGTCATCCTAACATTTTTTGATGCCCATCTGGGAAGCAGCTATTGGATTAAATAACAAAGAGAAGGAAATCAGGAGGCAGAAACACAATGGCTCTTGACTCCCAGCACTCACATTCCCTTCCACATACATGAACCAAAGACTGCATCAGAACTTATTTCAAGAGCTACAGTTATCAGAGTCAGACCAAGCTGCATTGGGATAAGAGGCCAATATAAACATATCTGTCACATGTACAAGTTTTAGTATACGTTTTTAATATCTAATCCCCCATACAGAATACTATAATCACTGGGAAATGTTGATGTCTAAATGCAAGTGGTAAAAAATCGACATTATTTTAACTTTAAATATTTAATATATACCCCAATCTGAATTTAATATCCCTTTAATTTCCAGATTTCATTGATGAAAAACTCACCAGCTTATTAGAAATCAATGTCATACATACTTCATTTTCAATTAGATGGTCATGTTTGATTATATTTCATGAGCAAGGGATGACTTTATAAAATGTTTAATGAAGTTTTAGTCTGTAGATCCTTTCTTTATTGAACAAAATATGTTCAACATGAAATGTTTGCCCTAATTCTGAGTTTTTAAAAATATCTAATGAAGATACTACTTATCATCTTTATGTATTTTTTAATATTTAATTTTCTTATTTCATATCACAGCTCTATCTCTTCTACCCTTCCTTCTGGTGCCCCCTTGCCCCTCCAGTCCATCCCCCATCCACTCCTCCCAATGGGTAAGGGCTTCCATGGGGAGTCAACAAAATATGACCCCTTGTGTAGGAGGTCTTTCTGTATTTGTGTTGCTTTCATTGGGTGAATAAAGAAACTGCCTTGGCCTTTTGATAGGGCAGAACTTAGATAGGCAGAGTAGACAAAACAGAATGCTGGGAAGAAGGGCAGTGTGGTGGATGCCATGATTCTCCTGCTCGAGATGGATGCTGGTTAGACTCATGCCAGTAAGCCACAGTCAAGTGGTGATACACATTCATGGAGATGGGTTAAACTAATATGTAAGAGTTAGCTAATAAGAGGCTAGAGATAATTGGACAGGCAGTGATTTGATTAATACAATTTCTATGTGATTATTTCAGGGGTTAAGCTAGCCAGGCGGCAGGACGCAGCCTGCTCTTTCCCACAACAGACCCCAATTCTTTATATTTTTTATATCATCCGCCTCCCTTGTCCAGTCCACATTCAGTCAAATTGTTCACCCAGTCTCCCCACTATGCCAACACAAAGAGAAACAGCATTTAAATAGGGCAGAGCCTTTGTTCGCCAGTTTCTACAACCCACTGGGAGACTGAGCCAAGAAGACACACATTAGTTTATGTGCCCTGAGACTTCATTAACTGTTGCTCTATGTACTTCACATGGATAAATTTGCTTAATCTTCCCAACAACTCTTTTAAATAGACACTGCTGATTATTTGCTTTTGCAAATAAATACATTAATTAGTCATGGGGCAATTAAGAAACTAGCCCATGGTGCCATGGTCTATGAGTTAGGAGCTCATAGTTAGGATTATACTGGCCCCAATGTATGAATCACCATTCATTGATACCCTCTAGACTAACGTGAGTGTTCGTGGCTCTCAATTTAGAGTCACCTGCTCAGCACAAAGAACAAAACGAAGCACATTATGTCAACATGTGACTTCAAACCTGAACGGTCAAAAAACATGAACACATAAAAATAACTAATAATACTTTAAACTCATTGGATAACCCATTCTTAGATAATTTTGCATTTTTTCCCAAAAAAAAGGTCTTTTCTCCCTAAGTCATATGCTTCTCATTCCTAAGGTAGAAAATAAGAACTCTCTCTGCACATGTTTAAATTACTGAGAGAGTTCCCTTAGGGTGACAAACTGCTCATGAACTGTCATAATTAGCAGCCATACAAAAACTGCTACACTGTGCCCTGGTCTCTCACACATCCCATCTCAATCTCAGAGTGAGTAGATGTCAGTCAACCACCAACTCTGACTAATTCCCTTTGTAAAGACAACATAAGATGGCTTTAAAGCATCAGGCCAGAAGTTACTCTGAATTCACACTAACTCATGAAGCAATACCCCCCCCCTCATATCAGGCTGTATTTAGCTCACATCTGTATGGCAGTGCATGCAGTATGGAGTGCTTTCGTGTGCACGATTTCATTTGCTGTTCATTCTCTAGGAGGAACATCTCCCGAGAAAACTAAACTTGAAATAACACCAATTTCCAATACTCTAATTAAAGAAGCCTAAAATTGTGAGCATTTGCTATAGATAAACTGTAACTGTTGCTCCACTGAGGAAACGAGTGTGGAAAAACTGGGTCATACATAATGCTTTCCTGATTAAGGGGCGATGAGAAAACGCTGAGGCTCTGCCACTGCGCGTGCAGGTGATGCCAAGTTGGGCCGCTAAATGCGGTGCTTCTGCTTCCTTACTAATAGCGCGGGTGTTCAGCCACATGCCGACTCATCCCGGAGTGTCTGTCTGTGAGAACTGACAGGGCGTCCCTCGATACAGAGATAGTTGAACTTTTCATCTCTCTGGCTGTTATGTTTACGGCAGGCGTTGGTATGTGGGAATCACGCTACACGAGTGATAGATGGATAGGTGCGCAGACGGAATGATGGATGGTGGATCAGTGGAGCCATGGAAAGACAATTAGCTACCTAAGCGGCCTGCCTCTGCTCTTGGTCCTTTTCATAAATTTGCACTGTTCATATACAACAGTGGAATTTGCCCAAGGCCTCCGCACCTGTGTAGCTTGCTCATCCACCGTTCACCACCTTCCTCAATCTACTTGTCTCCTGAACTTTACCTCCAATGTGTGTGCACTGATTGTCCCTTAATTCTGTCTATTAAGCTAAAAACAGCTTCATCTCTTACCTAGGCTTATTATCTTCAGAACTCTTGCTATACTTTTTAAACCCATTTCTATGTATTTTTATGAATATAATATTTTTATGTTTCCCCTATTGCATGTAAACTCTGTTAAGGTAGGGAACCAGATTCTGGCACCATGAATCACTCTGTCTATAATACAGCATTAGAACTTTATACTGGTAAGACATGGTAAATCATTGTGGAATTTGTGACTTAAGTATAATCCTTTTTTACTTATTTCCTGGATGTTGAGTCATTGGACTTTATGTCCATGGCCTCATTCTCTTCTCTCAGTCTGACTTCTTATTCGAGAAATCTTGAAATTAGATGGTATGTGATAGTATATGATGTAAATCTATTGTTAGCCAAATTCTAAAATTAAGTGTGTTCTCCTCCCTCCTCTACATGAAAATATTATTGGTCAAACTGACTCCTAGATTTCCTGTTAAGAAAAGAACTAGAAACAGGTAGATGGATATATGGAAGGGTAGATGAATGGCAGACAGATGAATAAGTCATACATTTAAAAATCCTTTAAAAATTTGGGATAATTTTAAGCAGATACTTGCAAACAAATACTTGTCTCCTTTATGAAGTCTTCGCCAGTAAAACAGAATTGTCATTATGTCACAACTTCAACACTTCTTCTCTAATGACCTGCACAAGTGCCTCCCATCACTATCCCAACAGTCCACAGTGAATGCACAGGCTATATTTTGCACATTAAGTTTGAGAATAACTGTCTGATGAAAAATGCATTTTATCTCAGTTACCTATGCTGCATGACAGCCGTCCAAAAATTGATAACTTAGACAATAATTATTTAATTCATTCATAAACTTCAACTTAGGCAGACTTCACAAAGAGTGTCTACTCAATACGGCATCAGCCGGAGTCGGGGGACCAGGACTAGAAAAGCCACATCCGAGACAATTATTCAGACAATGGTCAGGTTAATACTAGTTGTTGCTGAAAGTGCCGGTAAGCCTGTCAGTTGTGTCTCAAACTGTTACAATACAGGGCTAGATTCTATAAGCAAGCACTCTTGGATAACAAAGGAGGAAGCGTATAATATATTTTATGTTCTAGTCTTGAAAATAAAAATATGTAACTTTTGTGGTCACATTTTACAGTTATATCTGCCGGGACTCAAGACCAGAGAACTTGGATTAGAGATTTTGAATGTAGGAGGGATAAAGTGTAAAAATGTCTATGAGATGGGAGCTAATGTTGACACTGATCTTTGGAAAGCAATATCTATCCTAGGCTTCTTAAAACCCACCCCATGAGACGTGCAACCCACCTAGTGACATAGTCAAAGTTAGCTTCAACAAAACCACACAAATGCCCCGGGAACACCTGTCTTCTCCCTTTCTTCTCTATACCTCCTAAAAAAGGAAAGGACAGATAATTGCTTGTTAGTCTAGATTTTGATCACTTTAACCAAATTCTATCCAGAGCTTGCGATTTGCCACCCATTTTGAAGTTCTACATATTAAAATAAAGAATAATTTTATCAATCTTGGAAGGGGAACAAAATGTGTTATGCATTCATTTTATGATTATAAACAATGAACCAAAATAAGTGATGGAGAAGGAAGGGATGGGGGAGAGATGGCGGGAGGAAGAAGGTTGTCTAAAACAGAGATGCTTATTTAGAATCAAGAGAGTATGGTGCTCATCATCTTCTCGGACTTATTGAAAGAGGTGACTTTGAAGTCCTGTGGTGTTTTCCTCTATCTAAAGTTTTAAATACAATCTGTAAAAGGAGAACACAAGAAACATAAATGTGAAGTTGTATTATAAAGACTCAGTGCAAGGCAAATCAGAGGAAAATTTGAATCGCACCTTGAATAACACTGTAGAATTAAGATAATTAAATATAGTACATTGGGCACACTCACTATGTATGTGCTTACATACACTCATAAAAAGAGAACGACTCACTCTTCCCCATGGCAGCACTTCCCATCCTTAAAATCTTCAGGTAAACTCAAAAATGGTGTTAGTTCATTTATTCTCACATTTAATAAATATGAATTGCGTACTTCACATCAACCTTGTCCTGGGTGCCTAAGGGTCATAATGACCAAGGCAGACAGTATCCCTATTCTTCTACATCTTAAAATCCAGTGTAAGATGGCTGTTTAACAACTAAACAAAGTTTTGTTTTTTTCATAACTCTTGTTCTTTATGTTTGGCTTGTCATAAAAATCTGTTGAACAGTGGCAAGGGGTGTTATGAGGAGGGTGGTAAATTCCTCAAGAAGTTCCCAAGAGCCTTTATTGGAGACAATCCTGGGTTTCTGGTGGCAGGTTTGATGTTATAATAGTCAGCAAGTTGCAACCCTTTCTTTCTTCCCTTTTCAGTGTGACATAGACAGGCTGCAGATGCTGAAGTCTCACTCTCGAAGCTTCCTCTGTAATGAGAAAAGGCCACCTTACTAGTTCCACCCAAGAAGATGTTGAAGGGCCATTTTCAAGAGTCTTTAAGGAAATGTTTCTTACCTGTTTAAATGGATAAGAATGAGAAAAACATGCTCTCTGCTCGGGCCTCTCTTCGCTTCCTGAGTTTGAGTTCAACTGACTTGGGAGATTGTTAGCCATTCTGTGGCCATGAATGAAAGGAAGGAGGATTGCATCAGTACTGGCTTGGTGCCCTGAGAGTCCTGAGCCACTAAGCAAGACATGCTAACCATCTTTCTAGGTCAAAGAATTGCGTCTTAACTACTTTCGGTTACTTGGGTACTTGCATGGAACCTTGGTGGTAGGTTTTGGTGGTGACAGTACTGATGGTGGTCCTGATGGTGGTCCTGATGGTGGTCCTGATGGTGGTCCTGATGGTGGTGCTAGTGCGAGGGTTACTGTTGAGTCTTGAATCAGAAGGGAGACACGCTGAAGCATTCAAGATTGATATCATTTTGAAATACAAGGACTCCTGGGTAGTAACACTGAGTTCCAGTCTCTTCAAGAGTTTGCAGAAAGCCATTTTTTGACAGACATTGAGACCTCGTGAGTGGATGATCAGAGGCAACGGGAATTTGATCCTCCACTACAGGGTCCTTCTGACTGATATTCTTAAAGAGTTCATCACTCCCGGTCTTACATTTTCACAGGAATTAAGCAATGCATATGAAAGAAAAGAGATAAACAATCCCACCCAGAGTGACTTCCCACTCCTCATTGTCTCATGCAAAGAAAAGAAATTCTTTGAATGAGTTCCTTCCAAAGCAAACATCCTGAGCACCTAAGCATCCAGCCTGTGGAGCCATCCCAGTAAGCAGGCTGACTCACATTCATGCAACTCCCTTGTGCCAGTGAGTTACACTGAGAACATTCTAGGCAACAACACTGCTGGGGCTGGAAGAAGTGGGAAGTGAGGGTTGCCCAAATGGGTCACTTTCTAGAAAGCTGGTTCTCAGAATGTTTTTCAGTATACCGAGAACTGGAATCTCTGTATTCCAGCAGGATATTTTCCACCAGAATGGTCTGTGCTTCTAGAAGGAGAGAACGGTCTGTGCAGCATGTTTAGTCAAAAGCTCATTGTACTGCAGGCTGCAAAACCTAGGCACTTTTCAAGCTTGCTTACCCTGCGCTGTATTTAAACTACCTCCCTTCTGCCTTTGTTCTGTAAATAACTATTCCCCAGTCCAACTGCCTATTGAACAACAAGCCAATGATTCAGTTAATAATTATAAACCTTAACAAGTCAACAGGCAGCAACATACAAAGGAACTAGATACCACTTGTCTGAATATTTGACAGTCATGCAAGACAAAAACTGGGGCTCTTGGAACAACAGTCATGTTGGGAACTGTTGGGGAAGGGGCAGGGTGGGGTGGATGATTGGGCTTTGAATGAAACTTTGCCTTAACGGTTCCAGTTCAATCTTTCCCACACACGCTCAAGCCCAATCTCACAGAAGTATTATATCTGGTAACTTCCTTGTACTTCGCTCCAAGACTGAGTGAGTCATGGGTTAAGCACAAATTCTTAACATAGGAGCTACAGGGGAACAAAGGAAAACAAAATGCCTCATTCTTTCATTTAGCCTTTAAAAGGAACCTTGTGGTGGAGGCATTTGTGTAACATTCCTTTTATATAACAGCAAGGACTTCAGCTGAAGGGAAAGGCAGCTCAGCTGAGGAGGGGATAGGTCTGTGACATCTCTCCACTCATCCATGGCCTCTCCTAGCCATAAATGTCCATAAAGCAGTTCCCCATGTCCTGGGCCAGTAAGGAAATAGGAAGGTGCAATGTGGTGATGGGGGCAGCAGGGTGTAGGGGCACACATGGGAGGCAGGCTCCTTCCCCAGTGTTAGGACATGATGATGTGGGCTCAAAATGCCTGGGTAGCTCCATCAGGCAAGCTGGACTTAGCTTATTTCGCCATTCATTGACTGTGTAACTCTGGCAATGCAGTTAAGCGTTTCTGTGACTTATCACATCTTCGGCAAAATCAGGATAATAACAAAAGCCATTTAATAGATAATCTATGTCCAACTATGTCTGATACACACAGATAGAGGTCACTGGACCCTGGTGGGTCTAGTACTAGTTTCTCCGGCAAAAAACTACCTCTTTTAGTTTTAGTTTTTCATTTGTTTTTCTTGAGACTGTTGTTTGGCTTGTTTTCATTTTGCCCTGGCATTTGAGATTGAAGAAGAATTTACAGGAATATTCTAGAAAGAGGAGAAATGAATGTGTTTCAGTCATATCTCACTCAGTTAACCAACACGCATTAACTGCTGTGTGGCCAGAAAAGAAAAGAATACAGGTCATCTGAGCAACTAACAATTCCTCAGAATATGGGAAATTGTATGTACTATCTTTTTTATTATTATTACTTAAAAAAAATCAATCTAACTTCCACTCCCTCCACAAACCCTCCCACCCCACCCTTTTATGTACTATCTTAACACCTATCAGTCTACCAATGCCCTGGATTTGGTGGTTACTATGGAGAACAACTTTACCATGTTGATGTAGTAGACGTTAGACAGAACCCCAAGATGTGGATGGGCAGTGCGTCCATGAAAGCTATTCCACTCCACTCCCCTAGAACATCATTCATTCTCCATGTCTCCTTTTAGCAAGACTGCTATGGTTAATGTTGCCCTCTGGTCTTTTTTGAATATCAGTTTTGGTCCTTCCTGTTATTTCTGCTGTTGTTTTCTATATCAGGACTCTCTCCTTTTGCTTGTATCTGTCCTCTTGTGTTTCCTCCTGTATTTGCTTTGTGAAATTATTCTCCAAGTCTTAACTAGAATCACTGGTTTATTTGCTATGAGACTGTTTTTTCTAATAACGTCAGAAGGTACACCCCATAAAGTGTTACCAACATGTCTGTCAAAAAGCAAGACGAACAAGGATGACACCAATGAAGTTCCAACATAGACAGAGAAAACTCCATGTCTCCACCCTATGCAAGGAACTATAGGCAAATGAAAAATGATGGAACTGGGAGAGATATTCTTTCCCATGGAAGAACACACCAGAGCTTATTAGCCAACTTAGCAGCTTTGAAAACATACATACAAATAACATTATACAGACTGAACAGGTTATTTGTAGGAATAGAGATATAGATAAGTATGTGTGTGTGTATATATATGTATATGCATACATATCTGCATGCAACAACAATTAGTAAAAAAAAAAAAGCCATGAATTTCAAGAAGAGCATGAGGGGGTATATGGGAAGATTTGGAAAAAGGAGAGAGAAGAAAAGCTATAATTACATCATAACCTCAAAAAATCCCCAAACATAATATTTATTCATAGGAAAAATACAGAATAAAACATTTTTACATTATAAGTTTCATTGTTATACATTTGAACCCAATAGATTTAATAAAAATCAATAGTCCCACTTATTCCTAGATTTATTTTCTACTTTTAATTTATTATTACTCTCAAGCTTGTATCGGAGAATGTCCACATTTTTCCCCAAAAAAGATGAAATGTTTCAAAAACCTGCTTACATTATTCACTGGAGATCTAGTTTTTGGTTTTCAGGTTTACAGAAAATAACAACATTAAAAGTCTCTACCTAGAAGAGTTCTTCAAGTGGTTGTTTTTGTTTTGTGACCAAACACTAGGATAGTACAACTGTTTGATGGACAAAAGACACTCAAGTCATCTATGCAGATACTCCTCACACCTTAAGAAAATGTATTCATTGTGTATTTATTGTGTACATGTGTGTTAATGTGTGTGTGCAGCATTCGCATGTGCAACATTCACATGTGCAGCATATGCATGTTCATGTGTGCGAGTGTGTGGGTGAGCATGCTGCAGAATACTTTTGGAGATCAGAGGACAACCTTGGGTAATATCTCTTCTCTTCTACTGTTTGAAAGCTTACACCATATAGTTCACCACTTAGGTGTGCCAGACTAGTAGCCTGCAACTCTCTGGAGATTATACTGTCTCCGTCTCTTATTTTATGTTAGAAACATTGGTATTCTACATACATGTTACCATTTTCAGTTCTACATGGATTCGGGGGACTGAAATTCAGGTCCTCAAACCTGTATGACAAGTATCTTAAATACAGAGCCATCTCCTCAGTCCCAGACAAGCTTACTTAATCGTGCACATTAACTTCATCTTTTAATAGTCTTTCTTTTTTCAGATTATCCTGTCACATTCTGGTTCAGGCAGCTGTATAGCTTTTCCTTACACTGATAAGATGAGTTGTTTATTTTCCTGTTATATAATGGGGTCCGACTAGATGCTTTGGCTTTTGAATTCTTCCTTTCTTACTTGATTTATTCCCTAAGTTTGCTGTACATGTCCATGAGATAGCACTTTTTTTTTTTTTTTTTGCCTACACTGTAGAGGTATGGACATGTATAGAGACACGTTGTAAAGACCCAGCATAGCAGCTTCAACACAGTAGACAATAACCCATTCTAGTGCTCTTCCTTCCTTCCCTCTCAGCTATCTATGTCCCAGTCCCGAGAGTGCAAGGTTGGGAGTGGAAAAAATGTCCCGATTGCTATTTACAGCACTTCCAGATCAGATTCTTTGTATTCTTCTGTACTGTTGACCACTGGCCTGTACGTTTGAAAGAAGCTCTAAAGATATAAGATTATATCCAGAGACATAAGAGAAAAACAGCACTGCTTGAGTTTGAAAAATTTGAATGTGAGAAACTCAATCCCTCTGTGTTGAGATGGAAGAGCTTTGAGAGCACATTAGTTCATGGGACTCTGCCTTGTGAGTGGATTAATGCCTTTATTGCAGGATGAGTTAGTCATTCAGGGAGGGGTTCCCTAGTTAAAGAGCAAGTTTGGAACCTTTCCTTCTCTCATATGTGTGGACCTTCTCATGGGTTTCTACCTTCTGCCCTAGGACGGTGCAGCACACAGACCCTCACTAGATGTAGACATCTTGACGTTGGACTTCCCAGCCTCCAGGAGTATAAGAAATGAATGTCTGTCAGTTAGGAGTACCTAGTCTCAGGCACTCCATTAGGGCAGTACAAAGTGGAAGAAAGCAAATACAACTGTAGGCAACTAGTTCCAAACTGGATCAAAGGGCGTCTTGTGAAATAATGCAGGCATTGTTCTCTTAGCTTTGCTCCAATAAGCCAAAGATGCACTGATGTATCACAGGTAGGTATGGATTCTTGGATTTCCCCTTTCACACAAAGGAGATGACACAGGTATGAAGTTCCAGGCACTCTGCCCATCTTTTGTAATCTGTTCTTTCTTTCTCTCTGATGGTGACTTCAGATTCAACCTCTGCCATCCTCTAGCTTAAAGCACTGATGCTTCCTCAAGTTCCCTCTCCAAATTTGCCAGCAGCTACGACCCTTCTAAGGACATGGCATCAGCGTTCTGGAAACTAAACTAAACTACACACACACATGGCTTACCAATATCAGAGAAATTCTTTTGGGTGGCTTAATTTAACATACTCACTTTCATATTTTCACTAATAACCCATGCTTATTAAATAATTCTCAGCTGTTAGCTCTTTGTCCCCTCTTTCCCTCATAAATGCCTGACACAATATTTTTTTTGTTCTTATGAGCTTCAATGCCTCGTGAATGTAGCTCATTTTTGAAAAAGGAACCTTGTTTAGTAGCAAGCAGGTGTATATAATACACATATTAAAGGAGCCAACATTATATGCATACACCATATTCCCCAAGCAGAAAAAAAGATAAAAGCCCAATAAGGAGCTGATAGCATGAGCACTTTTCTGAGGATAAATCATCACCTTAAAGAACTTATCTATCTACGTTTCACCTTCAGGCAGTAATGGGAGCATAAGCCATTATCTTACCCATCTTCCTTCCAATTGACCATATTATTCCCTCAGAAGATTTCCTTAGGTTCCATAGAAGTGTAATACACATACAGTGTTTTTTCCCATTTAAATTGGTAAACGGAGTCATTTCTGAACAATATTCAAAGCAAACAAAGGAAAAAAGAATCCCAAAAGTCTTCAAATTTCTTATAGCAAGAATTAATGGACTCAGAATGCTCACATGGTCCAAACGTACACTGTGGTCACTTTTGTTCTGTCCAGTCTTCAGAGGTGAGGCACGCTACAGATTGCTGTTCTTCAGCAAATGGAAAGATACTGGGGAAATATAAACGCTTCTAAAGGGGACACCATCCATTCTTCCCTTTCCTATATATACAAATGGTACTCTACTTTCTGTCTTCTTGAACCTGGAGCAGCTCCTTCACTTCATTTCATCCATAAAAGAGAGTGGAGGCTATGCTAGTCAGTCCCAGGCCTAACTTTAAAGAAGTTTGATAGGGTCTTTCACTCTTGAAGCCAACCAGCTCATAAGAAATCTGGTTGAACTGACAGGAACCTGGTGAATCACAAGCAAACTCCAGGACAGACATAAAGAGAGGAAAAGATGATGGACATATATGTGATCCAAGCTTTCTCTGAATTTCAAGGACAACTCAGTCACAGGGTAGAAAAAAACTCAGCTCATACTCCTTGGAGCAGAAGAGTTTGTTGATGATACCAGTCAACCTGCGGAACGGTGAGAATCATTATGTTTTGGTTTAATTAATTAAGCTATATAGTATTTTATTGCATAGCAATGGATACCCAATACTAAACAGAGAAACAAAAGCAACAACAAAAACAAAAACCCTCTTTCTCATATCCCACGAGACCAGCCATTATATCAGTCAAGAATTTGCAACTCTTTGTGAGCATCAGTCACCTGGAAAGTTTCCTAAGCTAGGAGTACTCCATGAAGGTCATCAGAATGCAAAACCTTTAGGCCTACACATTTGCATATTTAAATCTCTGAATAAGTAGAATGAAAAACCATTGTAACAAGCCACAAAAGTAAAGACTCATTTGCCTAAAGACACTCTTCGTTTAAAATGTAAATTCTTTCTGGGAGTGATAAATCAAACAGATGGTTGTAGGATTGCATCAGTAATCAGATTGATTGTTTTCCTAACTCCTGGTTGTGACAAGCAAATGTTGAGTGCAAAAGTGCGAAATTGGAGCAGGCAGGTTCCTGAGTTGGCAGCGGTTGACGGAGGACCACAGAAGGTGTTGTGTGATCAATCTAGAGTCGGTTAGTATGAAAGGGAGCCCCCCAAACAGGAAGACAGTTGTGAAGAGAAAAAGTGGGGAGCCGAGAAAGATCTAACTCACTCTGTTGGAAAAGCTTTTTAGCATTTTGCCCTTGGAGCTTGTTATTTAGGGGCCTTGGGATGATTACAGGGGTAACTAACTCTAAGGGACAGAATGAAGGTCAAACAAGATGTCTGTTTGGGTGGAAGCTTCACCACAGCCCCTGGCATCCATATACCCAAAGAGTCTGGAATGTTTGGGTTCAGGTTTCAACCTAGCCCCTGGCATCCATATATTCCAAGGATCTGAAATGTTCGGGTGGAGGCTCCATCCCAAGCCCCCTCCCCTGGGAGTTGCCCCAGTCCAGACTCCACCTCTGAGAAAGCCCGCCAAACGATGAACCCTCCCCGGAGATGCTCAAGGCCACTCCTACAGGGTATTTAAACTGTCCCCCTCCACAGAACAAACATCTGATTTTCCAGTCTCATCTCTAGGGGGGCTGGAAGGCCACCCGGGAGCATAGGTATCTATTAAACCTGGGCTATTTCTAATTTCCTTTAATTTGGTCTGATTTGGATTATTGGGTCAGTGGAGAGGTTTATCGGGGTGCAGAAACTTTTCAGTATCGTTATCTGCTCTAGAAAACCAGAATATGAAATTGTACTTTATTACATACATGGGATGGTGTCTAAAGGTAAGTACGGTAAGAATTAGGTTCACACCAAAAAAGGAAGTGTGGCCTATATAGTGATGCAATGCAAAGTGGGAGAGGTTCCCATGATTCCCAGCTGTTTTCCCCAGGCTTCTTCAGCATCACCCCTACATAGCCTCCCCATCTTCCCTCAGCATCATCCCACAGAGCCTCCCCAACCTCCCTCAGCATCACTTCCACACAGCCTCCCTGGACTCCCTCAGCATCACCCCCACACAGCCTCCCTGGCCTCCCTCAGCATCAGCATCATACCCCACAGCCTCCCCAGCCTCCCTCAGCATCATACCCCACAACCTCCCCAGCTTCCCTCAGCATCACCCCCAGACAGCCTCCTCAGCCTCCCTCAGCATCACCCCCAGACAGCCTCCCCAGCCTCCCTCAGCATCACCCCCACACAGCCTCCCAGGTTGGTTGCTTCTCCCTGTGGAGCTGTGAGTCAGATCCCTCTGAGAAAGTTTCACTTTCTTTCTTTCCCACTGTGCCTGAACTGAGACCCACCTGGGGGTTTCATGCCACCTAGAGAGAGGAAGTGAAAGAGGTTGTATTTTTCTACAAGGCTTAACTTTCCTTCTAGAAAAAAAAAAAAAAAAAAAAAAAAAAAAAAAAAAAAAAAAAAAAAAAAAATCTATGCCCCCAGAACAGAAACCGCTTTGCTTCCTGTGGTGCTGAGTCAGTGAGAAGAGAGCCTGAAGTAAGCATGCAGGGCACAGTGCAAGCAAAGCATGTGACCCACAGCATCCTTTCGAACCCGTCTGTGTAAGAGGGTCACGTTCTTGAGATCAATTTAATCACTGGACGCAAAGATTTGGCAGAAACTTGCTTAAAAAAATCACATGATTGAGAAATAATAGAGACTGAAAGTAAACTCCGACGAGCTTAAGTCCTCAATTTTCAATCAGTAAAATATTTCTGCCAGTGCTTTCATAAGTATTTCCATGTCAGGGTTGAGGAGTTTTCTGCAGGTTCACTGGGTACCTTACAGATGCACCCTCATCTCCCTCCCTCCCTGGAGAGGAGAGGTACAGCCACAGGGAACTCACCTGGGAGAAAGTGCTTCTGGGCCACCACAGCAGGTGGCCACTAAATGGCCCAATTGACATGCCCGAGGGAACTTATATGAAAAAGGCATCATCTTGGGCTACTGAACTGGCAAGTATCCTTTAACATCCTTAGGTATCTCACTGAGTTCATGAAAATGTAAGACACATATGCTAAATTAACGGGTTCTGGTCATACAAATCTGATATTCCACTGAACTGGAGCCAGAATCTCCTTACAATGCTTTGCAAATACTTGAATTCCTAAAGCCCCCAAAACTCTCCACAAAAGGTCTTTGAAATGAGAGAGACACAATGTGGGCCTTAGACATGCCAGTAAGTTAGCAGTAGACTCAAATCTAAGTAAATCTTTCCCAAACTCCCGATTCCCATCATTTGGACAACATCCTGGGATGAACTCTTTATTGTCCCAGACACCTTGTTAGATTCTGAGGAGGAGTCTATGGTAAAAGAACAAGCACAGCCTTCAACAGACTCCTGGTCCTTCAGAGGAAGCAGGCAAGTACACAATGACCGGACCTTGTAGAGACAGGGAGCGGGATGATAGCGTGTGATTATCAGGATAGACACCTGAGTCCCCTGGCTCCCCTAAGCCACTCACCTCCACCCTCATGACAAATGGAATACAATACCAGTGCCCACACTGCCCCTGCCACCATAATGCTTCATTTTCCTCCACCCACCCCCTTTGTCTTTTTTCCTTGGCATGAATCACTTGTACTTCAATTCCCTTTATCTTTCTAGGCCCCCCCGCCCACTGCCTACCCTAATGCACACATTCTCAACTCTTGAAACATCTACAACTCTTGCTGACCAGCAATGTCCTCACCTGACTGATAAAAATCACCTTAGAAATATTAGAAAAACAATCGAAACAAAATGCCCTTGCCAACCCTACCTTGCCCTCAACTCTGTAGATGGTACCGGGGTATATTATCCCACCCTGCTCCGTGTAATGATAACACAAAACAAGCATTAGGAGGTGACCCTGTCACACAGCTGTTCTGACAGCTGACCCTAGCAGAGGCATGAGGAGCGATACACACTTTGTAAAAGGCTTCTACCGCCCCAACCATCATCTTCTTTGGCCTGCATGCCAGCCCTGTAAATCAGAAAAAAATAAGAGATGCTTAGGCCATAACAGGTAAGAAAACAGCCTGAGAGAGGTGAAGCCACAAGCCCACATGGAAAGATCTTGGAATACATCTCCTGGCTTGCTCTGCGCTGGTTGGAAAAGGCATGCGTGTGTCTGGAGTAGGATGAAAGGCAAGGGCAAGCCTTCCTCTGCTCATTCTGCTAGCCTCTGCTGACCTAACAGGTGGGAACTATTTAGCTACCTGGTAAAGGTTGCTTTGGAATTCCTTGGGTAGAGGGTTTCTCATTCACCAAGCCCTCTGAGGTTCTCCACCTGAAAAAGAGGAACTAGGAGCGGGTGTGATTCAGAAGCCATGTGACCAGACACACTTGAGCAAACTCTGTGAGAAAAAGGAAGGCTGCAAATAGCTCAGGGCATTAGAAAGTTCCTCCAAAACCAGTCAGGAGTCACAGTCTGATCAGAAGGGCAGATAACAGGGTCGTGGGGACGGAGACGTTCTGGGGTTTCATTTCTCTCCTCATGCTGCCATGAACTGGTGTGAATGGGCCCCTTCTTACCTAAGCTTGCTTGAAAAGCAAACACGGAAACATTTATTAAGCTCCCTCCTCTCCTGTTTCTCAAAGCAGCCCAGGAAATGAGACTGACTACAAGAGGCCTCCAGCAAACATAAAGATAGACAGGAAGGGGTTCAGAATGGGGGATGGGGAAATAATACGCTTTCTTCCTTTCTTTAAAAAAAAAAAGAAAAGAAAAAAATCTTTTTTTTCCTTTTTTAAAAAAAAATCTCATCACTAGGTTTCTTCCATGCTGTACCTTAGAAGTAAACCCATCTAGTTGGGAATATGTCCTATGTATATTTCATTCCACTCTTGGCAGAAATAATTTTCAGTTCTCAGGAAGGAGCAAGGCAGGGAATGGTAAGGGGAGGGCTGGGCGCCTCCCGCTGTGAGGAATGACACGCAGATTGGGGTACACAGGAGGGCTGACATTATACAGTCACACATCAGCATTTCTGCAGCAGGCAGAAAGCTATTCCTAAGGGAAGCATGTTCTAAACTAGCAGAAAATAAATGCTGCTTTGAAATTAAGCATCACAGCCTATGCCTTTCCCTGCCAAACAATCTCTCTGGGGTTATTTTTCAGGGTGATGCGTATGGGCACACACAGGCTACTGCGTAAAGGGACTGATCTCCAAAGGTGCTGGCTGGGTCCTCATTTTCATAAATAAATAAACCCTCCCTGGCCATTGGAATGTGATTATATTTGGGACAAAACTCCTAAATATAGAGCCATTGTTTGAAGCCACCATGAGACAGAGGAGTCTTATAACCTCACGTCAGTTGGGGAAAGGAAAGCTTCTACATTGGCATGAGGTTGGATATGGTTTCTCAGGAAACAACATGGGCTCCTTTGGCTGTTTGGAGCAAGTGGGGTCAAATGACAAGTCTTCTCACAACACAACACACACAAACACACGCACGCGCACACACACACACACACACCTTTTACTTGGTAACTACAATTGTTCTTGGATAAGACCAAGTGCTGTTCTCAGGGGATAAAAGTGTAAGCCCATATCATGTTGTGGATGAAAAGGTGGTTTCCATCCTCGTGTCTTTTGTTACTTGACCTCCTTCACCCTTAACCCAACTATGAGGCTAGCAAGAAACCTGGTACTAGAGAAATTGTCATGAATTCACAAGGGTGACCCTAGCTAGGCAGTAGTGGAGACAGTACCAGTACTAGTCTTGCCCTCTAGTCAGATTGATGACTATCTTAAATGTCACCATAGAATCTTCATCCAGCAACTGATGGAAGCAAAGGCAGAGACCCACGGAGAAGCACTAGGCTGAGCTCCCAAAGTCCAGTTGAAGAGTGGGAGGAGTGAGAATATGAGCAAAGAGTTCAAGACCATGATGAGGATACCCACTGAAAAAGCTTACCTGAGCTAATGGGAGCTCACCAACTCCAGCCAGACAGGGAAGATCCCAGTATAGGTCCAAACTAGGCCCTCTGAATGTGGGTGACAGTCCTGTCTGGGGCACACTCTGAGGCCACTGACAGTAGGACCAAGATTTATCCCTCCTGCTTATACTGGCTTTTTGGAACCCATTCTCTTTGGATGCTGAGCCTAGAAATAATAAGGATGGCCTTGTCCTTCCTCAAAGCAATGTGCCTTACCTTCTCTGAGGAGTGGATGGGGATGAGGAGGGGAAGGTTGAGGGAATAGAAGGAGGGGAGGGAATGGGAACTGGGATTGGTATGTAAAGTAAAATGAAAAAAAAAAAAAGATAGTTTGTTGTTTTTGGTTTTGTTTCTTTTTAAAAGAGATAAAAAGAAATTGGAAGAGTGACATCAACTCTATTCCTTTACTAGACACTGGCCTCCCTGTGTGGACCATGTCTTGTGAGTCACATTCTAGAGACATCTCTTCTCAGGGAGAAGTGTTTCAGGTCTTTGTGAAGCTGTCTACCTCATTAAGAAATAACTGTACTGACGCGGGGATCATGGGAGAAGGTAGAAGGGGAGGGGGAGGAAGGGGGGAATAAAGAAAAATATATAGTTCAATAGAAACAATTAACAGAAAGAAATACCATTCTGTAAACCATCCAAATTTCATGGAAGAAATGCTGGAGAAAATACAGTGAAGGCAGGCCTAGGACTTAGAGTTCAGGTGACGTTTTCTAGAATTGATTTTCAGAGAAAATGGCATTTTGGATAAGACTTGGGAAGGGAAGGGAAGGGAAGGGAAGGGAAGGGAAGGGAAGGGAAGGGAAGGGAAGGGAAGGGAAGCCCAAGGACAAGTGTCCTCTCTGAGGAAGCTAAAGGAGTGTCCTGTGAGGAGGCCAGCCCTTCCACCAGGTCTGGGTAGTGGCAGTTCCTGATAGGAACAGAGAAGAGGGGAATACTGACACCAGAAAGTTCTGGGAACCACACCTGAGCCAGGCAAAAGGACACAGAGTATAATAAATTCCTGAGAAAAAATTGTCAAGGCCACAAAGGCAACAGGGGTGTGGTGAAAAGTAGACAGAACTTCTGTACAAGAGCAGGAAGCTGGGCAGACATTGGAAGCCATTACATGGAAGCAGAACAAGAAATACTGGAAGGTGAGTGGGAGAGTCAGGGTGCATGGACAAGTTGGTGCTCTGAAACCACAGTTTCTAGTGAGGCAAACAGCAGTTCTGCTATAAAGTCCTGAGATAGTCACACCCCAGGTGTTCCTGTGTTGAGCTATATTTGATAAAGCAGGTAGCTGGATTTCACCAACAGGCTATGGTTTATCAACCTCCATTCCAAACCATAGACTGGATGTTCAGGAAAAAGTACTCATGCGTACTAAATATGGTGCTATTTTCTCCCTCTCTTTCCATCCATCCATCCATCCATCCATCCATCCCTCCCTCCCTCCCTCCCTCCCTCCCTCCCTCCATCCATCCATTCATCTACTCAATAAGCAAGTAATGAGTTTCTATCATTGTAAGACAAGTTGGCAGAATTCTGCAGAATCCCTTGGTGACTCAGCTATGGCTCCTTCCTCCAAGTTGCCTGCTTACCTTTAGGAGGGGAGATAACAGGTACATTAACATCTAATGGATCTGATCTGGATAGAGAAATGTGATGCCAGACAAAGGCTGGGGGGGATGTGGGGGTGGTCGGAGCACGATGACTTCCAGCTGGAAGCCATCAGAGCAACTGACAAGATGACATCCAGCTTCCTGTTAACCCTTCAAAGTGACATATGAGTTCATGCAAAGATTACAAACAGACTTGGAGAAGACAATACTCTTTTGTATATGTCACCAGCTCCTAGGTCCCATCGGGGCAAGTTTTATAAATAGTTGGTGACTTCAAAAGTCTTAGAAAGGGATTCTCTTTCCCACCCAAGGGGGGAAAACCCTACCTAAACAGAAGTTTTTTCTATTTCCTATAAATTTCTATGTTTATCAAACCTTAATTTGTGTACCAAAAGGAGTTGGTACTACAAAATGAATAGCAGCAATATTTCTTGAATACTTCCACAGTTCTTTTTATTTATTTTTTTTTTAAAAAAAGCAGTGTTGTATCTGTTTTGAAGATGAGGCCAAAATTATCAAATAACTTGACCAGGACCACAGAAATAAGGGAAAGCAAGCTTGTCACATATACCTTCAGACTTTCATCTCTCCCTTCCTCTCCTCTATCCACTCCTCCCTTCCCTTCCTCCTCCCCTTTCCTGTATCCTCTCCTTTTCTTGTTCTCTTTTATCTCTCTGTGTTTGAGATTTTGTCTCTCTCTTTCTGTCTCTCTCTGTTCAGTCCCTCACTCTGCCACATCTCCCAACAGTCTGCCTCTGCCACACATCTCTCTGGCCCCAGTATAATATCCTATACCTTAGTTTGACTCCTCAGCTATCCTCCTCTATTAAGGATGGCTTTCTGCTCAATATTCCCCTGTGGCTTCTGAAAGTCTTCCCTTTCTTCTGAACTCAGCAGCTCCATTCCAGGTCCACCACCACTGTTCTCTGCCTCAGAAACATGCCACCTGCTCACTGGGCTCTCTAAGTGTCTGACCCGAGCAGCCTTCCAGCCCTTTCTTGACCCTTTCAAATTTGTCAACCAGATACAAGTAAGCAACTGTTCAGCATACTTTAAAATATATTCACTGACTATCTACCTTGTTTGGGGTATTTTTCTGGATCCAGATAAAGGAAAGTTAGAAATTCAAAGATAACGTAGTTTATTTTTAAGGTAGTTTATTATTCATTTTATTTATGTCACCATGCCTGCGGAAGAAATACCAGGTCTCATTTGAGTTGGTCATAATGAGTCTGGCAAAGACGCATTCCAGACTCAAGAAAAAATAAAGATTGGTCTTCTTAGATTGCAGGCTGGTCACTCCGAAAGCTTTGGGGGAGAATCCAGCATCTCTAGCCCTTGATCATGAACTGTGCAACAGCAAGAGAGAAAGAAGAGTGTGAGAGATAGGCCCTTGCAGTGTGACCGCAGAAAGACTCAGCACTGAAGAAGATGGGGAAGAAGACGGTCAGTACAGCACCCGAGCCTGGGATGTTGATACTCTTTAATAATTCTCCTGTATACACAGCCCACTCAACAGAACCCATCATTGGTTATGCTAATTAGATGTTTTCCTAAGTGGGAACAATTACTAGAAGGTAGGGTGACCTCTGGTAGGTTTTCAGCAGCAATCACCTCGTGATTGATTGCAAATTCCTTCAAATACACGTGTCCTGAGAGAAGATGAGGAGAGCATCTTTGTTGTTTGCACAATGAGGCCGTTTGTCCTTCTGGAACAGTTCAGAGGAGAGTGGCAACTAGGCAGCAAAATGACCCAAGGATAATTGTACGTTCATGTGTGAGGGAGCACAGTGGTAATGTGCTTCCCGAGAGGAAAGGAGAAACCACACATATCTTCAGGTCACCGAACCAACTTTTAGTAGCAAGAACGTTAGAAGAGAGAGAGAGAGAGAGTTCAGTGTTACTAACTTTGAACTTTACCTTCCTGGGAAAGGTGCTTCTGGGAGCAGGGTTCATGAGCTACAGTAGTGAATCATAACGGTACCCTTGCTGTGACACTGGGGGACTGGGTGATCTGTTCCTTCCTTGAGGTTTCAGTGAATTTGCTTGTGACATTAAGAGGGAAAACAAGAGTAAGGGGAAATACCCTTTCCTTTGTCACACTGTCAGGGACGAAAAGCACTTTGGCGGTCATGAACTATGACAAACACACACATGCAAATCCTTTGCTTGCTCCCATGCTCCATTTCTTTACCAACTATGTAGCTAGGCAAAACGAGATGAGAAATAGTGCCTTGGGAAGACAGGGAAGTGCTGGATTAGACACGGGTTGTCTTTATAAGATGGAAATTCTGTAAGTCTGAAAATATACTAATGAAAGGAACCTGCTCAAGTGGCTGTGGGACTTTTCTGACACTGAGACACTCAAATTGCAAGCAGCTCTGGAGAGTTGAGAGCGGGAAAATTAGTCCTCCTGGGTGAAGGGCGCGTCAACTGATTTTCCAAAACCAAATAGTAGGCCCTAAAAATACACATACAAGTACACTATATAGACTGAGCAGGTATTCATATATATGTGTTTGTGCATGCGTGTGTACATTCATATATTATGTACTTGTGTACATATAATGTATATATATTCATATACACATAATATATATATATATATCAACAAAGAAGAGGATGCCTGAGACTTATCTGATAACTAACTTTTCTAGAACTAAAAGGAATGATATGGAGAGATGCAGGTGGTGGTCAAGGACTAGAAGCCTTATGAAAGAAAGCCTGCATGATATTCTTGATCTTGCAGATTGACACACAAAATTTTAATACGTACTCTTCAGACATTCAAGAAGACATTTTCCCATTTGTGATAAAGTACATAGGAATATAGAGGACCTTGAGTCCAAGAAGCCTGGGCTGAAATTCTACTGGGATTCGCCTCTCATTTATTCAGTCTGCAAATACTTATCAAGGGCTTCCACAGTCTCCTGACTTCTCTCCTTGCTCTCCAATTTCCAGTGCTCTCCTTTGCCAGCTAACCCACCTGATCCAGATCTCAGGCCTTGAACCCCATCTCTTCTCCATCTTGTACCCCACACAGGCTTGCAGGTCAGGGTTCTCCCTGCATTTACTGTCATCTACGTGCTGGTGACTTCCACGTGTGGATCTCTAGTCCAGACATTCCCCTTGGTGTCTGCTTAGCTCTCACCACTCAATGCTGAAGGAACATAGTATACCTGACAGATTTAAAATCAACCTCTTGTTTTCCATCCCCAAACCTGTTCCTCTAGGAGTTTCTCAAGGGGTGGTAAATGATAACTCTGACCTCCCTGATATCATGGTTTTTTTTTTTTTCATGAGGAAGTGGTCATAGCTCTTGCCTCAGAGTTTGTGTGAAGGGATTTGAGGAAATAGATGCTTCTCATAGTACCTGACATACATTGCTTTGAATTAAGTTCAATAGAGTGAGCAGAATGGAACTTTTCAACTTCTGTGTCTTACTCGTTTCTAGATCCCTCTCTCCTTCTCTTCCGGATTCACATTATCTCACCCAGGGACCATTACCAACATCTTTTAAATGGCATCTTCAGCTTAGTAAAGGGGGTGTTATTGTCGATAGAGATGGGGGGAATCAGACAGTTGATCTGCAGATATCTCAAGCCATTTCTGACGCTGGGATAACTGCTGTATCCAAATAAGAAACCAGGACTCCCTAAGCTCCTCCTCTAGGGTGCAAACTCTGCCCACTTTACTTGAAGAGCAGATCTGAGGTTTCACAAGATAGCCAGAAGGGCAGCTGGAGTAAAGAAATCAAAACCACATATCAAGAGTTCTGAGACAGAATGTTCTAGATGTTCAGTGTAGGCCTCTGAGCCTTCTTTTGATGCTTTGAGTTTCATTTTCTATAGATGGGATCAAACATGTATGAAAAAAAATTCAGTTTTAATTTATCACATGGGGCACCCCCATTGCAGGTTTATGAAAACCAATTTGCAACATTTAGGAACCATAAATGTAATACTATATTTTAAAACTCTCAAAGAGGAGCTAGGACCTGACATTCAAATATGTTAATGAGCAAAGATCATAAAACAGAACTCACAGGTGAAAACCTGAGTGTGGGAATTTTACACTGGCAGACTTACTCATATTCAAATTAATGGAAACCTTTCAAAGCTTGAAGGAATCATGTTCTAAGGTTCCAAATTACTACAAGTGTGTATGTGTGTGTGTGTGTGTGTGTGTGTGTGTGTGAATACTTAACACCTGTGGGTACATGGTGAGACGCTACTAGGAAAGCAAACCTTGGTGTTGTCACTTTGAAAAGCAATTTGGTAGCATGTGTGAAAAAATGGTTACAAAATGTCACCAGTCTTTCAATCAGAAATTCCACTTCTATGAATGTAGTCAACAAAGCATAGCACAAAAGGGATGAAGACTTTGTTAGACTTAAAAGGTACTTAGGAGAATCTCACTTATAATAGCAAAACATAAATAAGGTAAATGCCCTGTAATTTTAAATGATCAGGAAGTTTATTAAGTGTTGTGTGTGTGCATATGTGAGTGTGCGTGCGTGACAGAACTATACATCAAATGGCTTGCAAGACACTCAGTATGATTTTCTTCCAATCAAATTTGTTCCTACACAAAGTAGTTCCATTCTACAACTAAGAATACAGTGTTCATTCTTTGAAGCCACAACTGGCTTTTTGTGCTAAGGAAACGTTTCTGAATTAAGAGCTTGGACAAGGCTTTTGGGCATGCTTTTAATTTCCAGCACTCAGGATGCTGTTGCAGGAGACCTTGAGTTTAAGACATTAGACTGTGTAGAGAGCTCCAAGCTAGTCTATACTACATAACAAGATGACACAGAATTCAACAGAAACCACTAACCAGTTCATACTTTAAACAGATGTGTGTGTATGATATATTATATATAATATTAATTTGATGATTAATATGTTGCATATAGTATTAATTTGTCAATTAATATGATAGACGTTTATACATATAAAACTGAAAATAAAGCAAAAGGAATGCTCTAAAAGACATTTTACTTTTACTTAAGATGTAGAGAAAAGGAAAGAGAATCAATCTTAGCAGTACCAACACTCAGCATCAAATAGTCTCAAGTTCACAACTTTTAAAAAAATCAATTAGAGAAAAATAAAACTAGCCTAAAATCAAACAACAGTTAAACTTCGATATAACAACAAGCTTAGCTATCACTGAAGGCACCAGGAATTTTTTCTAAAGTTTAAGAAAGGCCAGTAATGGGCTAGCGTGAGGTAATACAAGACCTGAGAATCACAGCCACCTGTGAATTTACAATATTCACTGACTTGCCTTAATACACTATGAACGTCACAAGGATGAATGAATGGTGGATATCCTAAAACAAAATAAAAGGACACACAGGGGACTGGGGGAGAGGGAGGGAGGGAGAGAGAGACAGAGTCCCCCATAGATGCAGCCTTAAGAGAGGGAGACATGAAGCTCCACCAGGATACTACATCTTAGCTTTCTTGTAGAATCTAAACCTTCCACGTGTGAGAAAATGATAGAAAATAATGCAGGCTTTATATTAATGGCAACAATGTACTTTATGTAGGGTCAAAGTACTGAGAATAAGTGGTTGGTGATGAGTCATCTATATCAACATCCCCTGTGCAAGGCTCAGAGAACATCTCAGCAGGGGAAGGGGAAAGAATGGAAGAGCCAGAGAATGGATGAAGAGCTATGAAAGGCTGTCTTCTAGACACAATATGGCTGCTGCGTGAGCCAACTCACTGCCTCTCTGGTTGGTTGCTCAAGACCTGTACAAAATGAGTCCAGTCAAAATTTCAGCATGGATCTTGGCAGCGTGGAAGCCCTCCGAGGATCCACACCTAGCAGAGAAGATATTGACAGTTGACAGCTACTGAGGGAGAGGAAGTCACTTTTCCTTGGGGCTGTTTCCAATGGTAGACTGTCCAAGTCGGGTGGATGGCCCTGAACCCAAGCACATGTGGTTAGCAGCAACTGGATTCAGGGGTAGTCAGTAATAACAAGAATAATAAAGAGAACCTGAAGTCATGAAGAAGGCAGGAAGGCAGTAGAGTTGGAGGGTAGTGGGGGACGTATATGATCAAAAGGCAATTAATACAGGTATGGAACTTTTAAAAAATATTTTTAAAAGTTTGAAGTAAATATAGTAGCATCAGATAAAATAAACTTTGGAAGGAAGAGCATTGTTATGGATAATGAGATATATTATCTGGTAATAAAAGGATTAATTCTCCGAGGAGGTAAAACAATACTAAATATTTAGGCATCCATCAATAGGGTTTCCGAAAACATGAAATTAAAAATTTATGAAAAAGAAAGAGAAAATTGTAGTGTTGCATTTGGAGCCTTCAACACTTCTCTTTTAGTGATTAGTAGAAAGCATATGCAGGGAAGTAATAAGGGTACAGAAAAGATGAAAAGCTTTCTTGGTGAACTTCATGCAGCTGACACTTACAAAGCATTCTATCCAACAATAGAATAGAACATACTGGTTTTGGTGCATGTAAAAATTCATGAAGATAAAGCATATGTTTTCTGAATTATCAAAAGAACGCCATGTGGCTTACAAAGGTAAGAACTTTGTAGCACATAGATACATTAGCAATGTGAGCATCTCACCGAGTAATTACTTCCCTAAAAGTCTGGATATTGGAAGGACTCATGGTGACCACGCTCAGGTGTAATAAGTAGGACAGAAGCAATTCCAATTATTAATGCTATAAGTCATTATTCAAATTAAACTATAAGCCGGGCGGTGGTGGCGCACGCCTTTAATCCCAGCACTTGGGAGTCAGAGGCAGGCGGATCTCTGTGAGTTCGAGACCAGCCTGGTCTACAAGAGCTAGTTCCAGGACGGGCTCCAAAATCACAGAAAAACCCTGTCTCTAAAAACAAAAAACAAAACAAAACAAATTAAACTATGATTAAAGAAAAATTCATAATAGATAAAAGGAGAATGTGGTGGCAGGGGAAGTACTGTTGATATGACTTTTGTCTCTGTTTTGTTGCAAGATATAATCATGAGCTCTGTGGCTCTGCTGAACCTGATTTTAGGATGCCAGATAAGAAGGTATGAAAGGGTGGTCCATTAATTGGTGGTACAACTCTGACATCCTCACCTTATCCCCATTCCTCTGACCGACTTTGCTCTCATTTGGTTAAAACATCTGTGGTCCTGTTCTGCAAACCAGGGTCACTGTGAACAGTAGAAATGAGCTCTGGAATAGATCTGTCTGTGTTCAACCTGCATAAAACTCATAGAGTTGTAATCTTGGGCAACTTACTTAACTCCCCACAGTACCTATTACAAAATAAGAAAACAGAGACCCTGATGGCATCTACCACAAAGGATTTTCTTCAAGGATGAAGAAGAGTTAATGTGAGTGAAATATTTTCATGTCTGACAAACAGCAAAAATGCCGTAAATCTTGACATGGTTTTTACCAGGCACCAGAAGCACAGATTCAAAGCTATGGAGCTAAAAAAAAAAGATGTTTCAAGCTCAGAACTGCCCATGATTATCTCTGAGAATGTGGGCAACATATCTCCAGCTCTTTACTTTACTGTCCTCGTGAGCTGTTTTCTGCAGTCCCTAAATGAACTCCTGCAATATTCTTGGCAAACTTGCGATTCTTTTTCTACAAAATCAGGACAAAACAGCATGAATAGAGCAACAGGGTGGATGCAAATCCCCCGGTAACATAGTGAGCAGGCTGAAGAAATTAATATTGCCTCATTTATCTCCAGATGCCAGATCCAAGATATCAGACCATCCTTTCAAAATGCAATGCTTTGCATGTTCTGGTATCTCTTGAGTTTGATAGGAAACTCGGAGCACAATTAGTACAATTACTTTTTAATAAAAAGTGCGTGGTCATTCAAGTTGTGATAGAACGTGGAGTAGCTGGGATGTTCTTGATGGGAACCACTGAGTTGGGCACAGCCACTTACAGCACAATGGTACAAATCATCACTCCTTGAGCCCTCACAACAAATCTGGATGCTTTCCAGCCTATTACAGCCCATCATTTGGATGCATCCTTGCTGGCAGAAGAGTTGAAAGAAAGTAGGAAATTTTAGAGAGCAAAAAAAAAATTTAAAAAAAAAAACATAGAACACACTTATTATCTGAGCTGCAGATAGTGACGTCATTGCCTTTCCACACACCTTTTGAATTTGGTCACCTATTTTCCTCTTTACAAACTGGGAAAAGATTATCACTATAAATATTATCCTAAGTGAATTTTCAAATAAAGTGTCATTTCCTCGAAGGAGTTAAAAGTGAACTGCTGGGTCTAAACCAAGACACTTTCATGGTTGATTAGTAACAAGTAGTATGTTCATTTGGGATATCATAGAGTTGGGTGACTCCCCAAAAGTGGTGTTTGCTGCAGCTCTTTTCCCTTTAAAAAACAAATGTCTCCTAGCCTTGAGAGCTCTCCTTGTCAGACAATTTATTGGGATGGTTCAGAACTCCTGGCCATGTCTGATTATTATTATGTCTGATAAAAATTCAAGCCTGTTGTTAGAACTCTCCTTTAAACTGATAACATTGCACTGTTTTCTTTCTTATTTTGAGTGAGCTCATGGGTCCTGTTGAAGCTCTTCTGCCAATTGCCTTACAAGCTCAACTTGAGATGTTGGCCTACAGTGGGATAACACATTTTTTTCTGTACTCACTCTAAGTGCTGAGCAGTTTCCTTAAATTGCCAAGGGTCCCTCATTTCAAGACCATGCAAAACACGTTCTTCTTTCTACATGCTTTTCCTTTATGCTGGCTTCTGAGCTTTACATAGCCCTCATAATTTTGTCCAGGCAATGTCCCCTATAGATATGCCCTTTTGTCATGATGGGTGACATTTGTGACACCTGTATCCTATGAGTGACATTTTGGGGCTGCTTTGTCTGTGATTTTCAAGGGGAACACATAATGGTTCTTTAAAGGGACTCATGTCCTAACTCCCAGAAACTGTGACTATGTTATTTCATTGACAAAGAGGTTTTGCTGATATGATCACTCTGATGCTCTTGAGATAATAATGCTACCTTGCATCTGTCCCCTGGGACCTTATAAGGGTAAGAGAGAGTCAGAACTTAAGGAAGTGGGACTGCAAGGATAAACTTTGAGGAAGAAGGAAGGGACTATGATGTGAAACAAGAAATGCAAGAAGGTTCTAGAAGCTACAAACGGCAAAGAGGCAGATTCCCCTTATACTGTCAGAGGCAGATTCCACTTATAGCCTCAAAGGAGCACAACTCCACCAGCACCCACGTTTTAACTCTGCAACCTTCAAGTCAGAAATCTGACCTCCAGAACCATAAGACAATGAATTCGTGTTGTTCTGAGCCGAGTGTATCATAATTCTTCATGACCACGTAAAAAGCTAGTAAGATCATCAGAGGACTTTAGTGGATTTTCCTGCTCTATATAAAGGTCATAATTATTATTAGTGCTAGGTAAAACAAGGGTGTATTGAATTAACTATAGAGAATAAATAAACAAAAACAAGGAAAGAAGTAAGTAATAAGTAGACAATCCCTTGAACATCCCTTAGAGGAACTTCATCAGGGTTGGGTGATAAGAAGGACAGAATGCCAACCTTGGCATTGGAACCTAATCATAGTTTTAACTCTGCCACCTGCAAGCAGGTGAACCATTTCATGTTCGAGATTCAATTTCTTTACCTACAAAAAGGAATCAGCATAGTCTTTGGCCCCCCCAAGCTACCTTTAAACCTTAAAACTCTATGACCAGATGCCAAGACAGTTTTGGAAAGCCTGCCTGCCTTGGGTGGGAGGTTTGGACCGATGACCTCAGAGGTGGCTTTCAGCTCAAAGAGTCTATGACAGACACATCAGGATGCCTCTTGTGCAGAACCAGACTCCAAGACAACTGATTTTTTCAGCATCTCCCACAGGGAGGGGGGAAGTCCTCTATGAGCCAACAAAGGCACCAGTAGCTTCAGGTCCAGCCCAGCTTCAGACTCGGGCCAAAGGCAACAAGGATGCCACAAAGCACATCAAAGGGCAGAATCTGGCTGTGGAACAAGAAGACGGATGGAAGGGAAGTCATGATCTGCAGTAAAACAAATAAATAACCTTTAAAATCACATCTGCAGACGGCCTAACGTCCTTAAATGCTTTCCAATAAGCTTGCCGCAAAGCCTGTCTGGAAGGTTTCGTAACAGATGGAGGCAAAAGTCCTGACCTGGCTCTGACACTGTGGCTGGCCAGTGGTGTGACCTTGGGTGCTTCATTTCACCTTGGTGGCCTTTAAGTCCTTCATTTCCAAGAGGAGAGCAAAGTGGATGATTTCTTACCACCAATTTAGCCTCAAAAGCGTATGACCTCTCCACCCTGGCGGTGATCACACATGCAAAAAATAAAAAACAAAAATCCTGTAACCACTTCTGTCTTAGATGAGCAGTCATTTGTAAGGTTCTGCCAGGAACCCAATTTTAAACTTAAAGCCTAGGGTTTGGAGGAGGAAAGGGAAGGGGTTGGGGGAAAGCAGCGTTACAAAACTTTCTCTTTGTTCCCTCTCAGAACCATTTCATTATCATCTCCCCCTTGTTGATATAATGGCTTAAAATCCGAGATGACCACTGCCCTTTGAAATGATTGTGCACCATCCAGTTTGTGATGTCAAAATGAGGCTCAAGCTGCTGCTGCCTGGGCTGAAACACAGCTCCAAGCTTCAGCCTCCCAGGCATGAAACCTCAATCCCAAGATAACCCTGAGAACACTTAATCCTCCTTTGTCCTCAGCTTTGCAGTATGGTTATCCAGCAAGATGGAGCCCTGAGCCATCTCCCAGATTTCCCGTTGTTGGGCAAGTCTTGAAAGGGTTTATGGTGTCGCTGTTTCCATTTGCACTTGTCATAGATCTTCTCCTATGTAAGCCAAGTTGTTAGAGCGAGAAGATTTTGTCTTTTGAGAAAGACCCCCCCCTCAAAAAAATCAAAAGGGAGGAAGGGTTTACATTTGCTAGATGCTAAGGAGTGCTGTGAGTTTGAACTCCAACAAGTTTACAGTTCAACCACAAGCAATCTTCCATTTGTACCTAGGAAATCCCTTTTAATTCCCAGATATAGGGATGTGTTTGCCAGAGAAGAATGGGGAGGGGGCGGAGATCATAGAGACAATAATGTGTGTTGGGACAGCTAATTCTAAACACTTTATGTATTTGTGGAGTGCCCTAATAAAGCAGCATTTTCCAAAGGATGTGCATATTTAGATTGTGGTAATGTACTTTGGTGAGCTATTAATGTCCATATCACTCTGCAGAGGCCATCTCTGGTCACAGAATCTAACATAGTAAAGGACTCCTGTGAAGCTTAAACTTAGGAGGGCGAAGACTACATCACTACATCTCCTATATTATCTGCTCCCTGTCTGTGGATCGGACTTCATATAGTCTAATCTAAAGGGCATTGTGCATCCACTAAATCCTGCTCAGCGTCCCCTACTCACCTTGGCTAGGCACTTCTCTTAACTTACCCAACCTACCCTCATTTTCAAACCAGATTTATGCTTCCTCCAGTTCCTCCAATCCTTCAGTCCTGACCCTTAAAAAATATCCAAATACTGAGTATTTCATTAATTCCCCACCTCCTCCCTCACAGCAATGCTGCACCTGTTATGCACTAAGACCCTTCCTCCCCATCTTTCATCGATCGTCCTCCCATTCAGAGAGTCAATCACCTGCTTCAGGCCTTCTTATACTTGTTCATTCCACTGCTTACGAGTCTATTTGGGGATCCACTACTCTGTAAAATTGGTCTCCAAGCTCAATACCCACTTCTGTCTGTACTTCTTAAGTGAACATATCCATTGAGCAAACTTTTGTCTTCTGGGCATGATTCTTCCTATACATTCCATTGACTTTGTATTTTCTCTCTAGTGATCTTCTTAGTAAATAAATCTATTTCAGGAAGAATAAAGTGAGCTGAATTAGGAAACTGTATTTATGGAATACTAAACAATACAAGTAATATGTAGACATTTGTAGTTGTTTCTAAAACTCCCCCGAACAGATGCTTGGCAGTACTTAAATATAAATATTTCTTTTTTTAAATTATTTATTTATTTATTTAGTAAAGATTTCTGTCTCCTCCCTGCCACCGCCTCCCATTTCCCTCCCCCTCCCCCAATCAACCCCCCCCAATCAGCCTGAAGACCAGTCAGGGTTCCCTGCCCTGTGGGGAGTCCAAGAACCTCCCACCTCCTTCCAGGTCTAGTAAGGTGAGCATCCAAACAGCCTAGGCTCCCACAAAGCCAGAAGATATAGTTCTAGGTAGAGGCCCAAGGAAAGGATACTTCCCAGAAATAAAGAGTAATTTAAAAAAATAATTTTAGATAATTTTAACATGTCTCAGATTAATAATAGTCGTAGTCAAAGCAAAAACTGTTTATTGGTGAAGTGAAACAAGATTCCCTTATAGAATGTCACAGAAATAGAAAGCATAAATATTACTCGTGGAGTATACCACAAATCTCCTACATTTACAAATATCAGATGTTTGGAAAGATGAGTTGTCAGAAGCTGGACATTTTGGGTTGTGAATAGATTTGGCTTGCAGGACAATGTTCACTCTACCCAACGACCCCAAGAGCGTGCGCTGGCAGAAGGTAGGGTTAACATGAGTCATACATGGGCTAGACTGGAAGAACTGTCCAGTGAACTAAGGAAGGATGACCCAAAATTGGAGCATCAGTAAACTAAGCACCATATTTAATCTGACCTTCATGAAGAGTCTCCAGTACATCATGAGGGCATATACATTCGTTGAGTAAACAAATAAATAAATGAACAAATATTTAAAAATCACTGTGACAAATATATGGGCTTAAGTCCAAACAACCTAGAGTAACCTCAGCTCTCTCATGTACTTGCTGTTTGAGAGCAGCAACGTGTTGAACAAGCCTATGTCTCATCTTTTTACTTTTAGAAATGACACCATCAGTATCCAGCTCCTAGAGCTATGGATGGAGTTGAGTAAGGGAACGTTTCTAAGAATATTAGAAAGAAAATTTTCAGTAAGTTGTGACACTTCAAGTGCTATATTTTCTGTTCTTTCACTCTGTACCTTTAACCAAACCAATAAAATAAATACAAGTGAATAAAAACAGATATATCAACTATAATTGCCGAAAGAACTCAAAGGAAATGACATCAATGAGGAGCTGTCAAGTAAATCCTTAACAACGGGGAAAGAAGGATAGTAGTTGACAACTTAGTGGACCAGTGCAGGCTGAAGACAGATACCTCAGCCCATAATGAAATGTCAAAAGCTAGTTAAAATAAAAAGACACAGAAAAGCATGTAGCCTGCTGGCAGCACATACATTTTAAAGCCAGAAAAGTTGCAGATTATGGAAGATATATGTGAGAAGAAATCAGAACCACAGCTATTGGCTAACAACCGTTCCTCTAACTGGAAAAACACATTTTTAATTTATAGATGCTAAAAAAAAAATACTAGGTCAGGAGACACAAGACCTGAATGAGGTTTGAGAAATTCATCTAAGTTCAAATGCTAGAATAGAAACCAAATAAATGTCTTTTGGAAAATTACAGTGAGTTTTGAAGCCCCAACAGTGGGGTCCTGGAAACCTGGCTAGAAAGGAGGGAGATTAAGACATACACAGTAACTTGATGCTGGGAGCAGGTGGGCTGTGCACTCTGATGGAGACATGGCAGTAGCCAGGATTCTAGTTGAGTTTATGTGAGGAAGCAGGTTAAGCAATCACAGTAGAAGGTCTCTACTGGGGCGTGACCTCTGGAGGGATAGTTCACACAGTCATCTGGGTCAACGAAGATGTTTGTAGCTAAAGGTCAACATTTTGTCAATATCTAGGCTAGGACTAGGTCAAGGACTTGCCATTCCCCTGAGTCTGATCTGGGGAAGGCCTTTTCATTTCCATGAGCTTGATGTCCTTGTCGTGGCCATGCTCAAGGCAACAATATGCATTTAAGACAACGTACTTCATCCATTCTCCACATACAAGACTCTCCACACATACCCAGTAAAATTGTACTCATCCAGCCCTGGATTAGCATTACTATCTTAAATCAATCAGTAAGTGCTCTAACCTTTAAATCTCCGGGCACTCCCTGGGTTGAGTACTTATCCACCTCCTCATGCCAATTCCTTCCTGCATTTTTCACCCTAAGTAAGGACTCCAGCATGCTCACATTCTGACCACAACCTACATCTCCACTCCCATCATCTGCAGTTCCTTCTTTTTATTCATTTACTCAACAGATGGTTCTTAATTCTTTTTTGTGAGCTAGGGATGTGTGTGTGTGTGTGTGTGTGTGTGTGAGAGAGAGAGAGAGAGAGAGAGAGAGAGAGAGAGAGAGAGAGAGAGAGAGAACTTTCTACTTCCTGAGTCCTTCTGGATACCCAAAGCTGGGGTTCCCAGAACAGTCTTATGACTATACAGCTGCTTGCTCCTCTTTATTCCTCCTTGGTATAGACTTTTTCTCCCCATTGCCATGGACCAGTAAACTCCTACATGGTCTTTCTGTCTCATCTTCTATCTCTGCCTCTCGAAAGCAGCTTTGGAGTTTACTTCTCTAACGCCAGTGATCTTGTCCTGGGCATTTTTTTCCCATGTCCTTGCCTGGACTTTAGTACTCCTCAGTACTTACACATCTCTACAAAGCCCTGCCATGAGCTGGTTTCCACCAACTGTCACACTCATTTCAGATGACTCTCTCTCTCCACCCAGTTCACGCTTGCCTCCTTTCATTTCTCTAATGTATCAAGCTTCCTGAGACCTCAGATTACCTACACATACCTTCCCCCACACTTGGTCTCCATTACTCTGACTCCCCTTTCACTTCTCAACTTAAATGTCACTTCCACAGAAGGCACATTGTTGAGTGCAATGGGAAAACATTTTGCTCTTCTGCTACTTCCAAGATACTCTTGCTTATAGTCAAAGCAATTTATCATATTTTAATTCCATGTGGCATTTTATTATTTTATTCTTCTATTTGTTCTACATATTTTATTAAGCACACATAACATACACAAACAGTTCCAAAGATGGGTATTATTATAGAATCATTATCTTCTCAACTATGGAAAGATATTCACAATCAACATATATACAAGCAAATTAATTAGATGATTTTGAGCAAGCACTGGTGTATATATTATAATAGAGATTGAAAGTAACAGGGGCAAGAATTATATTTTAGCAAAGGGAAGAAGTAGTTAGGGAGACATAAACGAAGCTATCCTGAACACAGAGCATTATGAACAAAACATCTAGGGAGTGGAATGAGTTAGAACATTCAAAGAACAAAAGGAGGTTCAGTGTTTCTGAATTCAGGTAAAAGGATGAGCAGGGAAAGAAGAGAGAATGAGGCCACACGGGTGATAGATCAATCCAAGGCAAATCACACAAGATCATGACAGCACCCTTAAAGCAGTGAGAGAACTCCAGTAGGAGGCAGATTGTCCCTGCAAAGTGTAATGCTCAGAAATGCCAGATATGAAGCTATTTCAAGATCTCAGAAGAGACAAGATATTGTCCAAGTATAACGGTGCTATAACAAGAAAGATTGAGAGATGATATAGACTACTTTGGAGAAGGGGATGGTTAGTCGTACTGTGGATTGTGAGTTTTGAGAAATGAGAGATATTTGCTCCAAGAAGCTGAGTAGATTATTGTACTCTATTTAAATGAGGAAACCTGTGGAGATCAGAGCCTTTTGGGTAGGTGAAAATATTGACAACATTTGTGCCATGAAAAGTTCAGGGTGCCCACCAGATTTTCAAGTGTATGTATCTCCCTTGTCCAGACCCCAGAGTACAAGCTTAAACTGCATATATACATTCAAAAGTCACAAACACACAGAGGTGGTATCTTAATTCATGGAATAGGTGAGCTTCTGAAACAAAGAGAGAAATAAGAGAAAAATAAATAGGAGTTAAGACAGATTGTCAGGATTCTATGACATGCTCAGAACTAATTAGCTAGATATAAGAAAGAGTAATGAGGAGTAACCAGTAAAAGATAAGGAAATAAAAAAATTCTTTTGTTAGAGAAATTGAACTGCAGCTAGAAGATGACCCTATCAGATATCAGTCTAACCAAGAGAGACACACTGGAAGTATTTGTTAGTAAAATGTTTGCACATGAAGCTATATGCAGGACCTGGTGTATCTGAAGGGTTGATACTGCAACCCTCTGTTCAGAAGGTAGGGTTGAAATAAGGAATGGTCCAGATCCAAGTTTCCCCTCTTCCACCAATTTCCTATAGTGCTTGTAAGTAAATCCAACCAGAATTTGGAGTATAGACAGTGTACTGATATAAACCCAACATGGAGAAAAGTCAAGAGCAGACAGAAAGACCCTGCAAGGTAACAAATGTTAAAGGAGGTTCGAATGTCAGTGGGCTTGATTGCATAGATAGATATGGATGTTGAAAAAAGAAGGAATAAATGTAAGACTAGGATATTTTAACGTATTGGAGGTATAAGAGCCAATGATCAGAACAAATGGTTTGGTTCAGACAGAAGAAAGGGAGGTCTTTAATCATTACTGACACGAGGATAGAAGTAAGGCGTGGTCATGAAGTCAGATCAAACAAGTGCTTGGGATGCCTTACTTCACCTAATATTGCAGTAAAGTGTGAAACGAAAGGGTCAGATAACGGGGAGGAGTTCCAGAGATTAAAGGAGATGGAGCATAATCCCAGATAAGAGGTGACTGAATTATCCACAGAATTGTGGGATTAGATAATACTTACGTATTCATTTGAAAGCCATGACCACAATTTTTTATTTATTCAAAAGGTTTTTTTTTAAATTTTACATACCAACCACAGTTTCTCCTCCCTTCTCTCACCCCACTGTATAGGCATTTCATTTGTATTTTAGTAAATAAAGCTTGCCTGAAAATCAGAGACTAAAACAGCCCCACTGGTCAGCCTTACAGACCAGGTGGTGGTAACACACTTTTAATCCCAGTAACTACACTACTTGCCATAGAAACCAGGTTCATGCCTTTAATCCAAATGGTGCATGTCTTTGATCCCAGTCCTAGAGAGGATGATAAAACAGGAAGAAACAGTTCTCAGACACAGTCTCATTCTGAGATTCTTAGCGGCAGGTTGGCCGTTTCATACTGAGGTAGAGGTAAGAGCCAGTAGCTATTCTGCTTTTCAGATCTTCAAGTTGAACTTCAATTTCTATTCCTGAGTTTTTGTTAATCAAACTTCATCCCACTCTCCCCACATCTTCCCCATCCAACCCTTTCCCCATTTAGTCCTCAGAAAGGGGGTTCAACAAAGTCTGACATATCAAGTTAAGGCAGGACCAAGTCCCTCCCTCCTGAATCAAGGCTGAGCAAGGTATCCCTCCATAGAGAATGGGTTGCAAAAGGCCAGTTCATATATTGGCAGTCTGTGGGGCCCCTGGGAGTAGGACGATGATCACACATTTAAGGTGAACCCTAGAATCAAGAGCCTGATTTCAACTTCTCATAAGCAAACTCTGTGGTTTAATGACTTTCCTTGGTAATTTTTTTAAAGAAAGGAATGGAAAAAACAGAGGAAGAAAAGGAAGACCAAATATTTTGTAAAGCCAATTATTCTAATCATGAGGCATAAATATAAGCTAGATGACAAGAGAAGCAAAGAATACAAAGGATGTAAACAGAACCATCTTTGTCGAAGACAGAATGACCTTCAAGTTCAATGACATCATTCTTTGGAAGTCAAATGGCGGAGTCAGTAGGTAGCATTTGAAGAGATAAGGGTACTGCAGTGAGATGAGTGAAATCATGATTTTAGAGATACAGTAACTGCTGGAGATAGCAAAGTCTACAATGTCGCCAGTGAGTAGGTGAGTGAGGAGAGGTTGAGAAAGAAAGGCTTAGAGCTAGAGAGGATGAGGGGCTGAAAGATCAGTGTTAGGAAGGTCATATCTTCATGGATGCTGAATGGGCCAAATATGACATCAGGCAGCGAGTAGTAGGATAGGAAGAAATAAACCAGATACTCAAGTTATAAACAGTTAATTACAATTAAAAATAATGGCAAGCATGCACATGGCACTTACAGTGCTTCATGTGGTACCTTATTTCATCTTTGCATCTCCCCCATCTTTACCATAAAGATAAAAAGTGAGCATCAAAGACTTAATTAACATTTTCTACTCTCATACTAGTATATGATGGAGTCTGAATGGAACCCAAGAGGTTTGAATTCATAGTCTATACCCCTAAACATGGGATTCCCTGACTTCTCTACCAAACAAAAAATAACAAAGTATATAATTAAAGCCAACACTATGGAAGCAGTTCTGCTCTACCTAGTCTTCTGGGTCATAAAGTCTAATGATGTGCTTCAAAGCCACTGGGGCTTTTGAAGTGGAAACAAGCCAGGAAGGGGAATAACCCAGTGACCCTCAGGCCCTAAGTTATCTGGGATGTTGAAGATAAAAGCACCATTGAAGAGGAGAAGATCTACAGCAGGGCACCGAAAGTCTCCTTTTAGATCAAGATGACAGGCCCATTCAAAGTCTGGAACAGAGTGAGGGCTATTCTTGGCTCACTGTGAGTTCCAGGGAAGAGCAGGACTTGGCCAGGATAAGGAGAGGAGAGCAGAGTCAATTTTGGAAAGCCTTGGTAAATGACACGTTGGCAGCCTTGACCTCTGTTGGTGACCAATGGGGAAAAGATGAGAGTCATTGCTGTGAATGGAGAAGACTGGACTGTCAGGGAGTATTGGAGATGAAAGTTCTGGGGAACAGAGAGCTTTCTCAGAAACAGTGATACCTGAGGATCTTGTTATGTTGAGATATAGTCACAGTTTGGGGATATGCTATGAGTCTGGCCCATACTACAAATGATCATGTCCAAAAAAAAAAATATTTTGTGAATTGCTATGCCACAGTGATCAGCAGGGCTCCAGAACACAAAGGAAGAAAGGCCCAGGATTCTCTTATTATGGACTAACAATCTCATTTCATCTTATACTGCTACTTCATGGTCACACATATACCCACTGGGCTCGATTGAATTCCCTGAACCCACAGCCTTTTGACACATTCTAGTTAATGTACCTGCTTTTTATTACCTGGATATCCTCACCCTGACCTCAACTTATTCCTCATTAGTTTGATATTTTCTCATCAGCCAAAGATCTACTCCAAAATCAGCTTTCAGGTGTCACCTTAATCTCCGTTCTTGGCTATCACATTCCAGTCTCTGTCCTCTTGTCCTGTCTTATTTCCTTCGTTGCAATCCACAACAATTCCTTGTTAGTTTTTTTCATATATACCTTCTATGTTTCTTCAGTGTTATTTGCCCATATGCCCTAAAACTAACGAAGACAAAAACCTTAATATGTCTTACCTTTATGTCCTGGCATTTAAATTAGAAAATGAAATAATAGCAGGAATAAATGAATTAGCAACTGTGAAAAAAACAGCTGATGTTGTCAGGCGTAAAACCTATGATATATCAGACACTCCTCCAGAATACATGAATAACCCTCCACAGCCTTGCAAGATTGCAGTCGACTCCGTGTTCCCAAGCTAGCTCATTACTCCACATCTGCAACAAACTGTGTGGTTTCAGTGGCTGAAGCCGAACATCTCACAAGGGGAGTAAGCAAATATTTGGCAGACTCATTTGCCAAAAGAGTCATTGCTACTGATTAAAAGGCAATTCATTATGGGAATCTGGGACTGGAAATGGCCTTCTTGTCCCTAGGTCACCCTTTTCTGAATGACTTGGGCGGCCCAAGGCAAGTCAGAACAGTGAAATAAAAATAAGCCATGTGCACTGAAGCCACATGGAAGATTTGACAATAAAGCAGACGAGAAGGCAGGCCACAGATAAGGTGTCCTGAGTGCCTAAGACTTTAAAGAACATGCCTTTGAACTTGAGACAGAGTCAAGGAAGAAAGGACTCTTATAATTAAAAGAAGTCATACTAATTAAAGCAAAACTTAGCCTGCATTTAAGAAAGATAAGGTTTACTGCGCTGGGAATACCAAAGGAACCGAGGCGGGGTGCTGTCAAGGGATGAAGCAACTGAGATAAGCCCATGCCAGCTCCGAATAGAGGGTATGGGTTTGAAAACAAAGTGGGCTTTTTTTTTTTTTTTTTTTTTTTTTTTTGCTTCTGCCACCCTGTCAGTTTGAATTTTATTTTCTTGTCACTGTGAACGTTAGGTCTTACTCAAGTGACTTTTGACCTAATTCTGGCACGGGCGCTTCAAGTTCTATAAAACGACTTGTTTGACTACGTTGCTCAGCCACTGCAAGATTCCTTCGCTTCCCCTCTTCTGTTTAAAAATGTATTTCCATCTCATTTAAAGAAAACTAAATTTGGGAGTTCCCAGCTGCAAATAGGTATGTTTTAGTAACTTATGTGCTCAGCAGTCTTTCAGTTAGCTCCCAACTTCCTGGGCAATTCATGAATGAAGAAGGCTAAGCTCTAAAATGTTGAAAGATCTCTGCAGGGAGATAGCTAGCCAAGGTCAGGACAAAGAGAAGAACATACAGGTACTGAGTCAGTAAGCCTTGTTTAAATCCCCTCTTCTATCCACCAATTAGCTATGTTTTATGGTTGGAAGGCAAATTTTCCCCAACAGGCTCATTTGCTTGAATGCTCCCCAGCAGGCAGCTCTGTTTTCAGAGCTTTGAGAACCTTTAGGAGATGGGGTTATGGAACAGGAAGTGGGTCACTATGGGGAGGGACTTTAATATATAGACTCGACCTTCTTCTGACCCTTCCTCAGCCTCCTGATCTGCTCAGACGAGAGCAAGCCACATCAAGTACTGCTCCAAGCCAGGTCTGAATCACTCCCCTTACCATAATCTCCCTGCCGTGGTGAACTCTACTCCTTTAGGCTGTGAGCTACAAGAAATTCTGCTTGCTTTCCATCGTACCTTCTAGGTATTATGTCACAGTAATGAGAAACTATCTAGCATACAATATGATAGTGGCACCAGTGACATAGATTAAGAATATGCTCAGGCCTTTTCTTTTTTTTTTTTCTTTTATCTTTTTTTTTTTTTTTTTTTTTTTTTTTTTTT
>NW_026067930.1:13267155-13281233 GCF_014885135.2 Alexandromys fortis | reverse complement strand
ATTTTGAGACAGGGTTTCTCTGTGGCTTTGGAGCCTGTCCTGGAACTAGCTCTGTAGACCAGGCTGGTCTCGAACTCATAGAGATCTGCCTGCCTCTGCCTCCCGAGTACTGGGATTAAAGGCGTGCGCCACCATCGCCCGGCCAGCTGCTTTCTAAATGTGTAGATATCAAACAGGAAGAAAATAAAATATGGTTTTACTATAAAGAACAATCGGAACCCAAATATTCTGACTTAAAAGCCCGCATTCTAAGATTGCTTAGAAACTACCTGAGAAATGTGAGTTCTTACTAGACTCTGAGGCTGGGCATGGTTTTGTGCACATATTAATCACTTTACTGAGAAGGCACCGACTTTAATATCATACTAAGAAATTAGGGTTGTCATGGAGACTGTTAAATACCTTTGTCTTTCGCCCACTCTACAACCAACCCCTTTCTAGTTGGAGATAGAATGGTAATTGGCAGGCTAATTAGCATGAGTAATTTTTCTTTGGTGATATTAAGTCAATGTGTGTGCAAACTCTGAATCACAACTGACCTGGGACAAGATGTGGATGAAAAATAGGAATATTTCCTAGTACTGTGTTTTAACCTAGATTACCCTCTGCCCAAAGTAAAGTCAGGGACAAGGACTTGCAGAAAGATTGTGTGGGAGAAGTTACTCTAAAGAACAGGGTTATGAGACTCAAGTAGAATAGACAGATACACTGTCAAACTGAAACCTCTGTAAGCATCAGAGACTTGGGGAATCTTCTGACAAGCCTAGCAAAATGCATGATGGGATTGATGATGGAGAGAAATACTTATTCACTACCTCCCAATCTCCATTAGTCAATTATTAGTCAATTAGAAAATGCTGCCTTTTTTATACTTGGATCTGTATCAGAATAGCTGAGAAAGCTCCAGGCCAAAAAAGCAAGTGTTATTACAGACAATGCCCATGGCTGGATGCTCTTGATTTGCTTTGTTTGATAGCTATTTATTGAAGTGATGGCTGGTTTTCAAAATATGGATCAGGACATTATCATGTGGTACAACAGCAATGCACAATATATCTAGAGATAATGTCCACATGTGCACAGCAGATCTCACCATTGATCATTTAGATACCTAGAAGTGTACCAAATAGAGTTCTGTTTCTTGTATGGAGAAAACATCCAGCCATCAGCTTGCCACTTAGTCTCACCTCTGTGTCTCCTCCTGTAATTACAGCAATGAAAGTCATTCACTTTCATGAGAACTTGATAATACCTGTAGAGATATGTCTTTCATCAAACTCCTATTATGGAGATTAAGAAATTATTGGGGCTGGAGAGATGGCTCAGCAGTTAATAGCACTGACTGCCCTTCCAGAGTACCCAGGTTAAATTCCCAGCACCCACATGGCAGCTCCCAAATGTTTGAAAATCCAGTTCCAGGGGATCTGACATTTTCACACCAATGCACATAAAATAAAGTTAAATAAACCATAAGAAATATTTTTTAAAGAAATTATTATTCCATTTTTTTTACAGAAACAGAATTCGAGTTTAGCTTAGATAAGGAAAGAGAAATAGCGGAATTAGCAATCACCGCCAAGCAAAAACAGCTGCCATGAAGGAAACATTGACTCGGCGTCCACCGCAGTATCCCTTGAGTCCATGGAATACAGTCATGTGACTAAGGAACAGTAGTCTGTTTTTTTTTTTTTTTTACTTTAAACAGCGGATTGTAAAGAACAACTCAGTTATAGTTGCTTTAACATGAATTTTGCAATTGTGCTCAAAATATTTTTCATTGTTGAAGCGCTGTGAAAGAAATGTGTTGACAGGGCATTCTTATTTCCATACTTCCTTCTAAATTAAACACTTCTTAAGCATTCTTGTTATCACCTGATTGTTTCTGAACTGTAAGAGCTTATCCAGAAATAGCACGGAATAACTCATGCAAGCTGAGCTAGCAAGCATCTTCATGGGAGCAGTGGGGGCGGATACGAAGGATGGCTTCTTCTCCCCCGTCCACTCACTTACACTTGTTTTCACTGTGCACCTGGTCACAAGACCATTCTGTACTTTCATACCTGAAGCAAAAATGCCCTCCTAGTACCTAAAATTATCGTAGGTCTCTTGTGGAACAACGCCTGAGGTGTAATTTGTGTAAGAAGATGGTGAGGGGATCTTGGACTAATGAGTGGGAGATCTGAGGTACTCAAAACCTTCTGAGCTAGAAGTCTGGGACTTTTTACTTCATATCTTTTCACTTCCTGTTTCAAGTGTGGTAAGCATGTCAAATCCAAGTACATTCAATAAATGATTCAGGAGCTACTAACCTAGAGTACAATTGTTATTTAAATATTTATGTGTTGTTTGGCAGGAAAGAGGCATTTTAAATATAAAGACAGTAGTAGATCATCTACCCTGAATTGTTAGAGGATGGGCATCTCTTGTTCATGTATTTTTCAGAAAACCTGAGCTTGAAAGCCTGAGATTTCTAAGTCCCTGCCTACTTTTACTGGGGAAATGCGTGAGAGAATGCTCCCATTTTCAAACAGAATATTTCAAATATGTTTACTTTTTATTCATCTTTTTACTCATCCATTCATTCATTTTGGCAGCAAATGTAAGACGAATCCTTCCCTCAGGTCAGTCTTTTTGCAAATTTTAAAATACAAGGTCACTTCTAGGGCAGTACATCTCCCCAAAATTTGAATGTGGACCATTCATATGATTTTTAGATTGCCTAGGACTTCGGTTTAAACACAGAAAAACTGGTGTGGCTCGTTCTAATGACATATTTAAACTCAAGATATCCTGGATTTCATCGTGACTTCAAATTTTTCTAAAATTATTAATGAGACACTTTGGATTACTTGTACTTAGTTTTTGAAGTTCTCTCTGCATTTCAGCCATTCAGAATATCTCAGTTCAAAGCAGCAACATCTTACTGACTCACTAGCTAAATACGGTTCATGGCTTTTGTATTGTTCACTACAATTCGGTGCAAAATAATATTAATGATTAATTGCCTCTTCCCTCGATAGAAGCAAACACTTAAATATTTTATTTTCATATGTCTGCTCGTGTGCATTCCCATTTTCCTGTTACTCTCAGGCAGCACAGGTTCCTGTGTTGTTGTTATAAACCTTCTCATTTTGAGCATAGGTCATTGCATCCTATCAAAATGACAGAGCTGTCTTAATACTGTCCAAAACACTGTAAATGAATTCTAAGGTTGAAGCAGACAAATAAAGCAAACAAGGATTCATGCAAAAATTTCTAGAGACTGTCACTCTAGCTATGATCTCTTGATTGGCAAGTCTCTATATTGATGGGTACCCGGTAACCGCAGCTGTACTATGTGGGAGAGTTAGCAAGATATATCTCTTTCTGTGGCTGAAGTACATCTGCTTCATAAGTTTCATGAATAATACATCCATACACTTTTGAGAAACATGGTTAAGTTTCTGACTACTACGTACATGAATTTGAGAAGGGTGAGTCTTCATTTCGCTATTTATGTAAATAATTTTCTTAATTAATGGATTTCATTATGTCATTCTCACATACAAATATCATTATCTCTTGTTCAAATGTGCCTCTCCATATCTTCCCCCGCTCCTGATAGTGTCCTTACTCCCCTGAAGTAGTTTTGTTCTGCTCCTATATCATATACAACAAATATATACATATACATACATTCAAATATAAAGAGAGAGAGAGACTCAACATATAAAAGAAAATACACATCTTTTCTTTCCACTCACACATCCTTTCCCTCCCATACCCTTTGAAACTTTTCCTGTTTTATCTCGGTGTTCAATATTGGAAAAGTAACAAGACAAACCATCTAATTCTTTTCTGTGAAACACAGCATTACAGCCTTGGTTATTGGGATGAAATGCATCCCTTTCCTATTGTTGTGGTAATGAATTACCCAGTTTCATAATTTAAACAGCACGAGTTAACCTCACAGCTCTGGAAGTCAGAAAGTCCAGAAGCATCTTGTTGGCTAAACTCACGGTGCCAGTAGCTCTGGGACTCTTCTGGAGGCTGAACTAGAGGATCTGTTTTCCAAGTCCACATCTCCAGGAGGCCACTCATGCACTTTTGTCATGTTGCTCCTAGCTTCAGAAGCAGATACATCAATGGTGGCTGGCTACCTGTCTGGTCCTCCCTAGTGGGCCCTTCTCCTCCTCTGATTTAGGAGGACTTTGTGGTCATGCTGGACCTATCTGGATAGCACCGGATACTATGCTTGCCTTATATTAAGCAAATTAGCGAGCTGGGCGGTGGTGGCACACACCTTTAATCCCAGCACTTGGGAGGCAGAGATAGGCGGATCTCTGTGAGTTCGAGAGCAGCCTGGTCTACAGAGCTAGTTCCAGAACAGGCTCCAAAACTACATTGAAATCCTGTCTCGGAAAAAAGGAAAAAAAAAAAAAAGGAAATTAGCAGCATTAATTCTATATACAATCTTGTCTACTTTGCCAGTTAATCCAGATTTAGTCAAGGTTTCTAAGAATTTAGACATGAACATATTGGGGGGGGTCATGTTTAATGAGTACTCATATACCCTGATGCAAGACTTTAAAAAAATGTATTTATTCTTCCTATATTTTAAGTTGATATACACTAGAATAAAAGGGATGGAATTTTCAAATTTTGTTTGACAACATATTTATAACAATCTTAAAAGTGTGAAGGTGAGTTTGATGTGATGGAATTTTGGTAGAGTCATTACCTACTTATTTTTTTTCCTATATAATCTGTGATCTCATCTCCTTCCTGACAACTGAAAACATATACTGCATTCATTTTTTCCCTTATAATCTTATATTGCACATAACACCTTGTAAATAGTTAGGTTTCCCTGTATACTGAGTTAATACAATTATATAAGTAAACTGGATAAACAATTGTATATTTTATAAATATTTTGAACTAAGATCTATATTGGGAAGAGTTGTCTTTGTTATTATGCTGTGCTGGTGGTTTTATGTCCATTTTACAAAAGCTAGAATCATTTGGAAGAGAAAACCTAAACTAAGAAAACACCCCCATCTGACTGGCATCTGGGCAAGCCTGAGGAGTGCCTTTTTTTTTTTTTTTTTTTTTTTTTTTTGGTTGATACTGAATGTCGAGGGCCCAGCTCACTGGGGATGGAGCAGACTGAGCAAGCCAGCAAGCAGGGTTCCTCCACGGCATCTGTTTCAGTTCCCGCCTTCAGATTCCTGTTTGGTTGGAGCTCATTCCTGGACTTCCCTCGCTGCTGGACTGTGATGTGGGAACTAGGAACTAAAATAAGCCCTTTCTTTCTTCCCCAAGGTGATTTCTGTCATCGTGTCTATCACAGCAATAAAGGTACTAAATAAGACATAGGTGCTGTGCTAGTTTTTTGTTGTCGACTGGATAGAAGCTCGAATCACACCTCGCTGTGCCTGTGAGACTCAGTGTGACTGTGGATTGATGTAGAAAAGACTCAGCTAGAGTAGGAACAGGACCATTCCTTGAGCAGAGGAGCCTGTACTGTAGAAAAGGAAGAAAGGGAGCTGAGCCCCAGCAAGCTTCTATTGTTCTCAGTTCTTGAATACAGATGATGTGTGACCAGTTGTTGCAAGCTCCGGCTGCCTTGTCCTTGCCACAGGAGACTACACCATGAGCTGAAACAAGCCTCTTTTTCTCCTAAAGCTGCTTTGCTAGGAGATTTCATCACCATAACAGAAAAAGAAACCAAAATCGGCACTCAGGTAGAAGGACAACAAACTGCCAAGATGAATTCTAAAAAAGCATGTTCAAAATTGCAACATTTCAGAATCACTCTGAGGTTTCCTTACCGTCTCCAACAGTGGTTCACAACCTGTGGGTTGTGACCCCTTTGGGCTAAAGGACCCTTTCGCAGGGGTCGCATATTAGATCTCCCGCACACCAGATACTTACATCGCGATTCATAACAGTATCAAACTTACAGCTATCAAGCAGCAATGAAAATAATTTTATGGTTGGGGGTCATCACAGCATGAGGAACTGTATTAAAGCATAGCAGCATTAGGGAGGTTGGGAACCACTGCCTTAGAACAACCTAGAATGCATGATTCTGGGTTTAAGAGACAAACCTTTATTTGGTAAAATGGGATGGAGAAAATGGTGGAAAGGAGGTCATTAGAGAGCAAGGGATTATGAAGATGTCTTTTGATAGGACAAACAAGCAGCGAAATAGAAACACTTACAAATGCATCATTCCTGCTTCTTCTCTGAGTGGAGCTGAAAACCTGAAATGTTTCACCAGCCCAGTGTTTGTAGGGTACATATATCTAGCAGTACTACTAATAGCATAGCTGCCTGTCTTAGGTTTTATGCATATAGGCTATTAATAATAAACAACAAACTCTAGCCAACCACATGAGAGGGAAGCCTGGGTGACCTTTTGATTCCCCTGAAGAAAATGACAGTGATAAACCACTGGCGTCAGAAGCAGAGGTCAAAAGACAGACAATCAAACTAACGTAAAAATTAAGTAATACATGATTTCTTTTAGATTTATCCAACAATCCTATTCATAAGTAATTTTAAGTAAATATTCATTTTTCAGAACTAATTCTGCATTTATGGCTTGTATGCTTTTTTTTAGAGAGAATCTCTAAGTGTGCTTATTTATTTATTTAGAGACAGGATCTCAAGTAGTCCTGGTTGGCCTGAAACTTGATATGCAGTTGAGAATAACTTCAAACTTATTATTTTTACTTTTCTATTATTGTCATCATTGTTATTTCTATGTGTTCACATGTGTGTTCACAGATATGGGTGCATGGGTGGTGGTACGTGTGCACACATGCACAGGTGTGTATGGAAACTGGAAGTTTACCGTTAGTGTTTTCCTCAGTCTCTCTCTCACTGACTTTTTGAGATAGGACCTGTCACTGAACCTGGAGCTTCCTGATTCCTCTAGACTGGCTGGCCAACAACAGCTGGAATCTTCCTTCCTCTGTCTCTTCAATGTTTGAAGAGACGTGCTCTGACTTCCTTGTGTATGGATGCAAGGAATCCAACTCTGGTCATCACACTTACATGGCAAGCCCTTTACTGGCTGAGCCATATCCCAGTTCCCACACAGTATCATCAGCACGATGTCAAGTCAATGTTTTCTTTTTTCCTTCCTTTTTCAGTACTGCAAATTGGGCATCAAGCCTTGCACATGCCTGGCAAGCACTCCACAGTTGAGTTACTTCAAATTCTCCTGCCTCCATCTCTTGAGTACCGTGATTATAGAAAAGCGTGAACATGCCCAGATTTGCAGTGTGGGAGAATCAAACCCAAGGTTTCCGCTACCCTGGGCAAGCACTCTACCAAGAGCGTTCCAGTTTACTCATTATTTTAATTTAAAAAATACAACCTAACAAATGATTGTCAAATCAACTCAAGTGTAACTCATTCCATCCAGTAGAAAAGAGCTGATAATAATTGACTTCTGTGTTAGTCGCACTGATTAGACTGCCTCGAAATGATTTTCAATTTACCTTGTTAAAACAAAGGCAACCAAATGAAACTATGCAATACCTGGTGTGTATATCGTGGTTGTACTCCACCCCCATGGAAGAGTTCAGAGGAATTTCATACATTCACAACTGATGAATAAACCGAGATTAAAGGCCGGGAATTTTCTCCAGTAAATAGTATCTACAACCAAGCCATTATTTATGTAATTAAGGAGTTAATCCATGAAGAAATGTTAAGGTAGAGTTAAGATGAAGAGGGCAAAGAGCTCAGCCTAGCCGCTGTACTTCTAAGTGGTGTATTTAGAGACATCCTTGTTCACAAGGCAAATGCTGAAGAGAACGTGGCACAAATGAGAGACCAGCATGACCACCCTCTCCTTCCCACTGGGGATCCAGCTGCACAAAGTTCCTTGTACAGACTTCCTGAACATCATTAGTTCCTATTACTCTAATACATACATCCAGAGTTAACAGGGGTTTGCTGTGCTATCTCCAATGCACTATTTCTGTTTTGCTTTTTAGGTGTTCATCTTTATTTAACCAATTATGCATATTGCACTATTCAGATAACTAGCACTGTGTTCCACAGAAGAACTGCTTCCTTTGGTGGTTCCCTCTGCCAAGATGCTAACAAGCTGTGAGAAAAATCTATAGAAGGGTTGTCGGCTAGTGCAGCTGAGGCCATACTACAAACACTGACAGGAACAGCAGCTCAGAGAGAAGACTGGTTAATCCCAACTGGAAGAAGCTCACTGCTGGACAGTGGGACCCTTGCTTGGGAGACTAATGAGATTTTGTAAAGAAAAGAGGAGAGGACAGAAGAACTAGAAAGATCAAAAGCCCAGAAGTGTGAGTGCACTGAATGTTAGTGCAAAGCAAGGGGCTCAGTAGAGCCTCGGCTCAAGCTGAGGCAGGATGGGACAGGTGAGCCCTTTGATGGCTTGAGAAGAAACTGGACTCTGTCTTCTCACGGGAGAGATTAGTCATCCAAAGAATTTATCCAGAGAGTGATATGGTCACTTCTGCACTTCTGAAGTATGGCACCCTATTCCAAGCAAGCCAGAGCTGTCGTGAGCCTTGTATGCTTCATGTTGTATACTTTTTCTATTCCTTCAAGGACATATTGTCAGATGCTGCAGTGGGAGGCATCTCAATCCTATCTTGTTCAGTCAATATCTTTACTGACAATCACATCGTTTTATGCTCTGACTATTATCAATCTCCAACTCTGGAGAGATCTTCAGGACAGGTTGATATCCAGCTCTTTAGCATGTTGCTCAACGGGCCCCAAAGAAAGAGATCTTAAACCATACCACGTGGAATCAAAGTCCAACTGGCTCTGCTACCAAGTCAATTTTCTGACCCTCATTTCACTCATCTTTAAAAAGGTGTCCCAGATCACTTACCTCAGACCAGGTAGCTTGCTAGAATGTAAAAACGATGTCTATAGGCAGCATGGTGTGGAGTTTGGCCCCTCAAAATGCAAGGTCTCGAAGAAGGGACACGTCTCCTATGTCCAGTACTGTATGTTCATTGGCTGTCTAGTTCATTCAAACTTATTTTATTTCTTAAATTTTTGGCGTACGTCACCCATCTCCATTTCATAGTGCAGAGTTCTTATGGAAAACAGAATTTCTGGGGCAGAGGGAACACGATCATCCACAGTGAACACGCCTCACATGTTCTTACAGCTACTCATTTTCATTGGTGAACAAACACTTTGAAGTCAAGGGATGCTGCATCTAAATCATAAAAGAGAAAACTCTCATTTAGGCCGGGGTGGCACACAGCTGTTTACAAAGCTAAAAACAATGATGCTTTGGACTGGAATCAAATGTGTCCAGCTATTCCTATTGAAAAGTCCACTCCATATTTGCTGCCAAGGCCCAAATCCTGGCACGCTGTATTGTACTCTCTACTTCTATGAGTTATTACCACTGTTGAAATGCTATAAAGAGAGGGATGTAGTATTTGTCCTTCTGTGTCTAATATCACCCATGCTCATCTAGGAAGTTATAAACATCTTTTTAAGGCTGTATAATATTGCATGTGGATATGCATGTCTCTGTGTGCAATATTTTAAAAATCTGCTCATAGACAGAGGGACATTTGGGTTGGTCTATGTTTTGGCTGCTCTAACTAATTCTGCCTTGAACATAGAAGTGGAATTCAAGTAAAAACCTTAATGCAAAATTGTAAACAAGATGCAAATATGCAGTCTCAGAAGGATGACAGAGTAACTCATTTTGTACAGTTGTGTGTGTGTGTGTGTGTGTAGGCACACCCATGTTCCAGATGAGCCCATTTTAAGCTGAAAAGAAGATTGTTTGCATGACCATTCACTCCTTTCTACAGCTGTCAGTTGATCACTGAGAGTCTGAGACTGTCTCAGCTTAGAAACTTGATGCAGAACAGACTTTAGGGTCACCACATAACCCAGATCCTTCCACCATTACTATACCAAATCTTTGTTACTTAAAGGAACACCTACCCTACCACCTTCTCTTTAAAAGATAAAAGCGATTCAAGGACTCAGGTCACTAACTTCATAAAATGTTGATTCAAACTAAAATAAAAATTTGTTCATCAAGTAATCCGAGACATTTTCTTGTCAGTGTAAGATAGTTTCTCATCCAAGTCCCGCAGTATTCATTTTCTAGAGGGAAATATAAGGGGGAAACAATGCATTTTCTGACCGAGAAGGGACTAGCTCATTCTACATATATCGTGTTCAGGTCACATCTATTTCTGTTCTTCAAACTTGCTTACAAATTAACCTTTCTATGCGAAATGGATTTTAATAGGAACCACCCTAAGACATCAGGGATCTACCCTAATATTACATAAACCATCATTTCTGCAACTGTTTACGTGGATTTTTATGTTGCCGAATCCTTGGAGGTTTGGAAGGTTGCCATTGCCTTCACACACCTCCAAACCGACTCTGATTTGTTCAAAGAAATTTACCAGTCAGCACTGAAATAAAAAAATGATACATCACACACTGTGATAAACTACCCCATGTGGCTTGGATAAATTAAATACTTTAAGCTTTCGGTCTCCCTAACGATTTGGAAATGAAGCAGCTGTGATTTATGACTCCAGCTGATAGCTCGATCTGAAGTTTACACTTTGAAAAATGCCATATTTAAATTCCCCTATAAATAAAAAATCATATTACTCAAAAAAAAAAACAGCCTAAGATGTGTCTGTAATAAATTAGAGATTGTCACGTTGGGTGGAGAAATCGCCAAGACTGATGGCTTTCTTCTTTGGGAAAGTGGACTGAGGGAGCCTGGCACAGGCGGGTGTCTATCTGCTGCCACTTTATCACAACCCTTTCTTTGGTTATTCTTCCTTCCTGTCCAGTCTTTATTTTTGTTTTCCTTGCTTATACTGATGACCACTACTGGAACCACCTGTGACTGCTCCGTTACAGCCCGATGCACACTTAAAATTTACAGCAACTTTCCAAATATCCATACTGATATCATTCTGGATCCTGTGTGTTTGTTCAAAGGACAGAGCAGCTGTTGAACGTTTTTGCTTTCTTGAGGGAGGAGGGTTAGATAACAGAACAAATCCATGAAGTTTCGTGCAAAGTAGGGGGATAAATCTTGGTCAGGGTCAGCTGCTGCAGGGTCTTTGGTCTCTTTCTCTATCCTATAAGCTTTGAAACATACTGTCTTCTGCCTGGGTTCTTTATGTATGGTGGGAGGAGGGGTGTCTTTAAATGCTATACCCTCTTCTTTCACTGCGAAGAGCATATTACACTAGAGTGCAAGGTGTGGAGGGGAACAAGCCACAGCTCAGTTCTTTACCAAGCTCCTTCTATTCTTTAGTGTAATTGTTTTAGGTCCAACATGTGGAAAAATATTCCCACCATGCAGAATTATTGTGGAGGTCTGCCAAGGTGATGTACACAAAATACTTACAATTCATGGCACATAACAAACATTCAATAGGTAATTGTCATTATTTCTATTATGGGAAGTATCCATGTATTTATTAGTCAGCAAGATAATATAAAATAAATATCTTCGGTTCCAGAGAAGAGGGCTTATCAAAGAGGGGCCTTCCTTTATGCTTCTTCCATAGTCACTGTGCCCAAGCTGGCAAGTGGTACAAGTAACTCAGGCATGTACCGAGTCTTTATGAGCTCCTAGCTTCACCAGACACTTAACAGCTCACAGAGGTGTGTCCAAGTCCCATCTCTACCACCTGCTATCCCTTGGGTCTGTGTAAGTCACAGACCTATTTGAGCTACTTTTTCAAATTTATAAATGAAGTCAGAGCCCCTACCATGCATAAAGATTGTGAAAATTACCCCCAAACTGGACAGTCAAGTTCTGACTCCTTTACTCAGACACTATAACTAAGTACCACAGTCATGATCATTGTTGGTTTTTCTGGCCCTGCTTTCTCTCCCCCTCTCCCTGTCATTGGTGTGTCAGATTTTCCACTAATTGAATCCCATCACCTCCTTTCTACTCAACTGCCCTGATTGACAAACCCTGTGAACTCACCTTTCCGTTTCCCTCTGCTTCCGTTTCCCCAGTCTGTCCAAAAGTATTCAGCTTGTCCACACAAGCTCCTGTTTCATTTATGATTCATGAGGACCCAAGTATACAGATGGCATTATATAAATGTTTAATAATCACCATACGGTTTCCTTGAAAGTTCTGTCACTCAAGGAGAAATACAGAGAGAAGGTTTCATGTGTATGACATGGATGGGGGACAGATGTCTGTTTTCTGGCGCCCTTTGCTGCTGCTATATATAAAACAAAAGGTGATAACCATACCAGACTACTACCAAATTTGGGAGTTGGGTTAGACCAAATATCCTATGCTAAAGGTATTTGTTTATGCCTACCGTATCTTAGTTGGTTCTATAAAAATCCAATGCCTGTGTTAGCTATTCTATTTCAAGGCATGGATTTAAGTAGCTAACTATTAGATCTTCGTTGGGTTCATTTTCCTTCATGATCTCAAGTCTCCTGGATGTTTTCTTCAAGGGTCTTGCAGCAGATACCTGTGCGTGAAGCTCTGCACTCTAGACATAGATGCATATGTAATAGAAAGAGACCGTACCTTTGACTAATGGCAAACAAGATTGCCTGCCTTGCTGACAGTTGTTGAGGTGCTCTTCTGAAATGTCACAGCTGACTGATGATAGTAATTGACTGAGAAAACATTTGTCAATAGCCTTCTAATGAAAGAGAGAAGTGGGAAAGAGAGACTGCCTGAGTACGTAGGAGCTGGGTTTTGTTTACCAAAGATGTTCCGACCTCTAGGTCTTCTCTGTGATATAAAAATGTAATTTGCCAGCCAACATTATAGAGTACCTACTCAGTACAATTGAGCCAGAGCTCTAGCAGCTATCATGGGGCTTTATAAGTGGAACTTAGTTTAAGCTGCATACTCATTTGTCAAAACTGTAAGCAAGTTGTCACTACTTTAAAATCAAGTTCATTCATGTTTAAAATCTGTATTTTTGGCATCTTCTGAAAATGACACCACAGGAAGGGATGACCTAGCATTTCCACGGATGGCCACCGATTCCTGGAAATGGACTATGTACTCCCAACTTTGCCTCTGACCTAATCACCCTGTTGTTTACATTCACTAGCAGTCACTGCACATTCCAATAGGATTTCCAGTCTAAGATCCATACCTTAGGTTGAAGATACTGGTTGCATAACTGTTACCGTAAATGGTAAACATCTAGCAAATAGCAGGAAGTCATCATCTGTTCTCTAAAGGTTCTACATGGTAAGTCCACATGACCCCTACTATGATAGCTCATTCACAGAGCTCAGCACATTGCTTAATCCTTGTCTCCAGAAGTAGATGGGACTATTGTTGAAGGAGGCCCATACCCGCACGCCCAGAATCTCGCTCTGCATTCATTAGTCTCCTGTGAGTGCTGCTGAACTAGAATCACTCACTTCCGGAGATGTCTGCTTCTCCAGAGGCAACAGGGAGAAATGTGTGAGCAAACCGCCCTAGGCCACACCACTCAGGGACAGCGGTGACTGAACTCCACAAAGCAAGTTTTACTTCTACAGCGTTAAATCCGCTCAGAGGATAAACTTCGAGCAGGGGCACCAATTAGGAATCTCCTATTGCTAGGGAAAAAATGTTAAGGCAAAAAAAATGCCCTAGGTGATTATAGTAGAGCTGAGATAAACTGAGTAGCCCTAAGAGGTCTTTCTCTGGACCATAGCCTCAAGATGTAGCTCACAGAATGGCTTCCTGCTCCAGTTTTTTGGTTAGTGGAGTCCAGATGGAGTGCCACCACCTGCTATTCAACACACACGCGCTCCCCTGTGGATGTTCCCAGTGCAACTCTAATTCCTTTTAGGAGTCTTCTTCGAGTGGATGAAGGCATATGTGCACAGAGAAGAGTGAGCATGCAGAAATTATAGACTTTAGGCAAAAAAAAAAGTGTTTTATATCCCGGATTAATAAATCACCCGTAATTGATATTTAAACAAGTTTAATAACAAAACCAGACTCACGAAACCAAGGTTCCAGCGGAGTAGCCAGCGGAAACAGGAGAGGAAGCGGAAGGGGCGCGCAGCCCCCTCCCGCACAATATATC
>NW_026067930.1:13259349-13261065 GCF_014885135.2 Alexandromys fortis | reverse complement strand
TTTTTACCTGTAATGACTGGTTCCTGCCAGAGGTGGCGAAAGAGTCCACTTGAATCCACGTGGAGAATTGATCTGAAATGAACCTCAAGACTGAAATTTATACAAATGACCCCTTGGGGCCCAATGTGGCGGTTTGTGTTGTAAAACCGCAAATATTTAAGCTTCCCTGTTCAGTTCCAAACGTCAAGGCAGAGAGGGAGGGGTTAAGTCCTCTGCTCTGCGAGAGGAACACAAAGAGCTGCCTGCAAGCCGCAGCGGGCTAGGACCGGTGTGGGGGAGGTGCGCGGAAGCGAACAAAGCCGTCCCTGTTGACCTAAATCGGGCGGGCGGGCGTTCGGGCAGGAGCGGGCGGGCGGGCTGTGGCAATCGCTGAAGTGGCTAATGGCAGGCAGACGGGACTCTGTGGCGAACGCGGCACTCGCGTCCCGAGCCGCGCGGCTGCGCGCGGCGAAGTCGGCAGCCTGTGTGCCTGACCTGCTGCGGACACAGCGGATCTAAGGAGCGGGTGCTGTGCCCCACGATGGGCGGCCAACTGCAGCGGTCGGATTAATAAATCACCCGTAATTGATATTTAAACAAGTTTAATAACAAAACCAGACTCACGAAACCAAGGTTCCAGCGGAGTAGCCAGCGGAAACAGGAGAGGAAGCAGAAGGGGCGCGCAGCCCCCTCCCGCACAATATATCAGTAAACATACGCCTGAGGGCAGCCCGCCCCCAAGGGGAGGGCTTATCCCTACAAAAATGCCCTAGGTGATTATAGTAGAGCTGAGATAAACTGAGTAGCCCTAAGAGGTCTTTCTCTGGACCATAGCCTCAAGATGTAGCTCACAGAATGGCTTCCTGCTCCAGTTTTTTGGTTAGTGGAGTCCAGATGGAGTGCCACCACCTGCTATTCAACACACACGCGCTCCCCTGTGGATGTTCCCAGTGCAACTCTAATTCCTTTTAGGAGTCTTCTTCGAGTGGATGAAGGCATATGTGCACAGAGAAGAGTGAGCATGCAGAAATTATAGACTTTAGGCAAAAAAAAAGTGTTTTATATCCCATTGCTTTTTCTTTTTCCTCAATGCTCCCCTTCTATAGTTACTCAGCGACAATTATTCTTTCACTCACACTGGGTGAAAATTTAGGCCAATGTATATTACCCCAATATAACTCGAACGTGTAATCTCCATCCAGCCCTCCCAATCCAGTGCATGAGCTGGAAGCCCTGTCTTTTCCTTTCCTTTCTTCTTTTCCTTCTCCTTCTTTTTCTTCTTATTATTCCTTTTAATTTTTTTGTTTATGTTTTCAAGACAGGGTTTTTCTGGGTATCCCTGGCTGCCCTGGAACTCACTCTGTAGACCAGGCTGCCCTCAAACTCACAGAGATCCACCTTCCTCTTGAGTGCTGGCATTAAAGGCATGCACCACCACTCCTTTATGGAATTCTTCATCTTTAATGGCAGGAGCAATACCTCACAATGGCGTGATAGCTTGAAATGCTTGTGCACCAAAGTAAAGAATGCTACACTAACTTCTCTTTAAAACTGCAAAGTAAAGATCTTCTCCCAGTCAGTAGGTTGCCTTTTTGTCTTAGTGACAGTGTCCTTTGCTTTACAGAAGCTTCTCAGCTTTAGTAGGTCCCATTTATTCAATGTTGCCCTTAGTGTCTGTGCTGCTGGGGTTATACATAGGAAGCGATCTCCTGTGCCCATCTGTTGTAGGGTACTTCC
>NW_026067930.1:13236848-13258163 GCF_014885135.2 Alexandromys fortis | reverse complement strand
CGGACTCTCTGATCATGGTGAACAATGAGGGCTGATGAGAAGCCAAGGACAATGGCACGGGGTTTTGATCCTACTTCATGTTCCAGCTTGGTGGGAGCCTAGCCAGTTTGGAAGTTCACCTTCCTAGACATGGACAGAGGGGGGAGGACCTTGGACTTTCCACAGGGCAGGGAACCCTGACTGCTCTTTGGACTGGAGAGGGAGGGGGAAAGGAGTGGGGAGAGGGGGAGAAGGGTGGGAGGAGGGGGAGGGAAATGGGAGGCTTGGAGGAGGTGGAAACTTTTTTTTTCCTTTTCTCAATAAAAAAATTAAAAAAAATTAATATAAAAAAACCTGCAAAGTAAAGCATAGCTCAGACTCTCCAACACAGTGTAGCTAAAACCTCTTGTACTCCTTGAAGAAAAACCTATCAAGTTATCTACATAGAACACATTTCCATGAATTTTCTGACTATATTCTGATTAGAGGACCTGCTACCCAGAATCCAATTGTCTTTCAGAAATTCATGCCCTAGCTATGGTCTACAAAACCTCTTTCTCCATCTATCTCAGGCTCCACTAAGGTAATCCTAGCAGCCACACCAATCACAGCATTCCCCATTCCTAGTTGGCTCCAGTGATTGATTAAGAGATATATGTATATTGCCAACAATATCCCAAGACTTTTTCCATAGACTTCAGAGAAACTCTTTCTGCTAATTTAAACCCAAGAGAATATCAAATTTGCCTGTTCAGCAGCCATCTCTTTACCGTGAGGGTAAGAAAATCTGTCTGAGAACGGCACAAGCTCCAGGAAAGTTAAAGAAAGAGATATTGAACCAGAGAAATATCATTTGAGCTTCTGAGCCATTCTCTGCCTTAAGTCAATATTATTTTCAGCCTATCTATCTATCTTTTATCTCCTCCTAACATTCATTTTTAGTTACATAATATAGATATGGAGAGAGACAAATAAAATACATCTTTGGAAGCTAAGTAGGTGAAAAAACTTGTTTCACCTGAAATGCAAATGGTCTTAAGTGATTAATAAACTTTACCAGACAGCGGGTCTCATATACATTCAGATGGGTTAAGTTCCTCCTATAAGTATGGCTATGATCAACTGCAGTATCCGGAGAGTTTCGTGCTTGAATTCAGGTGATCTACAGACAATAATCTTTATCTGTTCACACAGACACTATGCCAATGCCTGGAGATACAAAAATTTCATCTTGCTTTACAAGTAGCTCATAATTCTAACAGGAGTCAGACTCTAAAAGGCGAATCATAATGTATGTGAATAAGAAAAATGCAAAGTAGCTCGGTGAGAGTTTAAAGGGAGAATAAATTACTTTTGATTTGTGAATAGTCTTCCCAATTTATGGGTGGATTGAGTTAGTAGATAAAAGGGGTGAATGGGTCAGGAGGAGGATCCTCTTCTATCCTGGCTGTATGATAGTACCATTTGGGAGCATGGCAAGAACTCTGGCACTGGGGTTCTCCTGCAGAGCAGACAAAGTGGACTCTGGAGGGATGCCCAGGCGATGATGTTTTTCAAAGCCCCAGATGTGACTCTTGCATACATCCAGGATTTGCAGTCACCATCTATAACAGCCAATGATTAGAATGATGCTCAACCTCTATGTATCCAATCTCCTTAAGGAGTTTATAAACGACAGTATAGTGTCAGGGCTCTGTCTTGACAGTCTGATTCAATCACTGATGGTGGGATCGAAAGATTGGGTTTGAAAGTTCTCCACTTCTAGTCTCAGACATAGTGAAGAAGAGCGATCGTAAGGAATTCATCACCCTGGAGATGTAACTTAAGCTAGCTGAATTCTGTCAACTTGACATGAGCTAGTGGGAAGGAGGGAGCCTCAGCTGAGGAAGGTGCAGTCAGAGTAGCCTGCAGGCATGTCTATGCATGCTTTTCTTGACTTTTGATATGGAAGGGTTCAGGCAATTATGGGCAGTACCACTCCTGAGCAGTTGGTCCTTGCTTATATAAGAAAGGTAGTTGAAGGAGAGTCTGGGGTCAAGCCGGTAAGTACTATTCCTCCATTGTCTCTACTTCCTTTCCTGCCTGTACAATCCTGACTGAAGCACCTTTCCTGACTCCTTTATGCTGGACTGTGACCTGTGAGCCCCATAAACTTTTTCTTCCTCCAGCTGTTTTTTTGTCAGTGTTTTGTCGTAAGGAAAAAAAAAAAAAAAACAGAACACAACCAAATACTCACACACCCTGCTAAATGCATTGACAGCCCAGAGGCATTTGGTTGTTCACGAAAACTTTCCAAATAAAATAACAGGACCATTTTCTAGATGATGAAATACACATTCCAAAAGGCAAGAAGGCTCACCAAATATCACTTAAATAGGCATCAGAAGCTAGGATTTAAACCCAGCTTTGTCTGGGTCCACAATGCACATTCTTTTTACTGCAGCTTCATTTAATCAACCACTCAGTGATTGTCAGCTGATGTATTTTTCTTTCAGCAATTGTTTAGGGCAAGTGAGTGGCTTCACTCTCGGAATATAAAACCTCTCCAAAAATGAGGAGTGACCAAAGAAAAGCAAGCAATCTCCTTAGAAACACAACCACACAGACCTCGGTATAAGAGACTAACTCCTTTGGAATATACCAGCTTGAAGCCATCCCAAGTACCTCAGTCTGTGAATACAGTAGGCAGCTTGTTAAATCTTGCTCTGGACATATCGCCGTGACTATATGACTGCCTTCATAGACATTCAAACCACATGACTCAGGCTGTGAGGAGTTCACCCCTTTCAATCCACAGGGCAAGCTCCATCAAATGTGCTTGATCTTCTGCTACAAAAAAAAAAAAAAAAAAAAAAAAAATTGACTGGAAGATCACCTGCAAGTGGGGCTTCCCACTGGGGAAGGAGGACCTGACAGACAGAGGGCAAAAGGAGTCTTCATTTTAGAAATAGATTTGCCTTCTGGGTGCACGGAGAGTCCTTTCTTTGTCTATCTCACTCCCAAGAACAACTGGCCCTTTGTGATTAAATCTGCCAGTGTACGCCTGAAGGACTGGAAGAGCCTGTCATCTCAGCAGACAAAGGCAGGCTCCAGAGCCAAGGGAAGAGAAGGGGGCAGCCACCTCTCCTCCCCTCACCTGGATGGACTCCCGTTACAGGTGCTCTCCTGCCACTTCAGAGACGCCTGCCATCACACCATCTGGCCTCGGAATGTTAGAAGTCAGGGAATTCAGTGCTCGTCTTTCCATTCACACACTGGGTCCTCTGCCCAGCTTGTCACGGTTTCTTTCCAAGTTGTATTTTCAGCTTCATCACTTGCTAATGCCCACAGATAACGACCCCGTGGTGCACACACTGTGGGCCCCACATCTTTGTACTCTCCCTCTCATAGTTCCTTCTGCTTGGAATTCTCTTCTTATTTCCTCTTCTTGGAAGGACACCTACGTGGCTAGCAACTCTTTTAGAAAGACTACCTGCTGCTCTGGAGAAGAAAGTAACTTTTATAACATACGGATAGGCAGATAGATAGATGGATAGATAGATCGATAGATAGATATTAATTTAAATATTTAAAATTATTACAAATACACATATGTACTTATATTTAATTTTATATCTATTTTGCTTTTATCCTTCTATGATATTGAGCTCATCTTGGAAGCTTCAGATTAAATGATCTCTACACATTATGTTCATTTGAAGCCAGCCTAGGAAGTCCTCTTTCTCCATGTTTGATCCTCAAGCTTCCCATAATACCACCCTAATGATTTGGGAATATTAATATGCCCAAATCACCTAGAGACCTTGGGCCTCCTGTTCAGTTACTGATTAGTATGTCTGATGCGGAGCCCAATAATTAATTTTTATCTAGTACTATTAATCCTGATAACTCAGGAACTTCAATTTGAAACTCAGTACATTCAGTCAAATTCTCTCATGACTATAATATGTAGGGTAAACTATTAGCTTATAATTCTTTCTTCCCACTCAGTCAATAAGACAGTTAATGAAAGCCATTCCAGAAAAATCTGAAAATTCTAGTTATCTATTGTTCTAAGATGAATTGCCCTAGCTTAAGATAACAAATACATAATTCCCCACAATTGCTGTGTGTTGGAGGTTAAGAATAGCTTGGCTAAATGGTTCAAGTTCAGAATATTTAGAGGTGCTAGTCAAGCTGCAGCCTCATCTGAAAGCTCATAAGGGGAAGGATCTTCTTTTAAGCTCACACACGTGGTAACAACAGATCCCAGTTTCTCACGGGTGTTAGCAAGAAATCCAGATCCTTTCCATCAGTGCATTGGTGGTTTACAGATGTAGAAACTGGCCTCCTCTGGGGCCAATGCTCCTAAAGAGACAGCACACACTCAGAACAAGGCAGAGCCATCTTTCCCTTACATTGGAAATGACAACTTTTGCCACATGCAGTGACACCCATTTTAAGCCTGTTTCAGGGTGGGTAGGAATCTCATGAGGGGTATGATGAATATAAGTATAGATAGCTGATTCCTGACTACCTCTCCCAGTACTCACAGGAAACCAAGGTGATTCTTTTGTGTACGGTATCTAGGGATAACTTCTTGAGAAGAAGGGATGCTTACAGGCAAGACTGAAAAAGAGAAATAGCTATGTCAAAACTGAAGAGTAAATAGTTCCAGGCAGAAGAACATCTAAGGCTCTGAGACAGCAATGAGCTCAGTAGATGGGAAGAAGAGAAACTAGACAAGTATAGTTATCCTTTAGGTATAGCCACCATTTTCAATATCAACAACCACACTTTTTCTATAAACTTTACCAAGCTCAGCAATGTTCACGGCAATGTGAGGAAGAAAAGATTCACTGTTTCCAACTTTGTGGAACTGACATATCAGCTGGAAACAAAAGCACTCTAAGTTTTTCAATTAATGCAATAAAAAGGGAAAAAGGCAAGATAAATTGGCGTCAGTAAGTTTCCATTACCACACTCTTCCTCCCTGTGTGAGTCCCAATTATGTTTCATCAACCTACGATCAAGAATTTGAGAAAAAAGTACCAATTAATTGAAGCAAGAAAAGCCCATGCTTTATATTTATCAAATTTAATGAGCCAAGACCTTTCCAATACTAAATAACACTCAACCCAGTATTGTGGAACTACTATTGGGATGGATTCACCGAGAAAATCCCATCCTTCCTTTGACCTCCAACTTGGAGAAGGAAGAAACTGGAAAGGGTATGCTGTTGAAACTAGCCCAAGTATGGTGATTTGAATTTGAATGTCTCCCATAGGCTCATAGGTTTGAATGCTTAGTCATCAGGAAGAGGCACTACTTGGGAGGGTCTAAGAGGTGCAGCCTTGTTGGAGTGGGTGTGGCCTTGTTGGAGGAAGTGTGTCACTGGTGGTGGGCTTCGAGGTTTCAAGGGCCCAATCCAGGCCCAGTTGCTTATTCTTTTCCAGATGCCTATGGATCCTGTTGTAGAATTCGCACCTACTTTTCCCGCACCATGTCTGTTTGCATGTCACCCATGTTCCCTGCTATGATGAAAATAACTGAAACTGTAAGCCAGCCCCAATTAAATGCTTTCCTTTACAAGAATTGCTACACTCATGGTGTCTTTTCACAGTAATAAAACACCAACTAAGACACAGAGCTATCATAGCATCATCTATGGTCCTCCATCATTGATTTTATTAATAGATGGACTGACCAGCCGTCCCAGGCACAGTGCTTGAAGCAATGAAAGAATGACTAGACTCTGGGATCTGGGTGCCTAGATCAGCCTGCTACCTCCTTGTATATGTGACCCAGAGGCAGCCTCAAGAGGAGGAAGCAAAGAGAAAGGAGAAGAAAAAAACTGAAAAGCTATCCGAGTCTCTTTTCTTCAAATCCAGTGATGATACTTTTCATATTTTCTCTGTAGAATTTTGCTTCTCAATCTTCTGCACAAAGAATATAGAAGACCACTTTCCGCCATTCTCCCTTATATAACAAGAATTCAGCAAGTTGTGCCCCATGGGACAAACCCAACCTTCTGCCCAGTTTTGTTTACCTGTGAGCCAAGAATGGTTATTACATTTCCAAAGAGTCAAGAAAAAAAAATGAACTCAAGGTAAACTTTTAGCACTGATAAAATTAAATTCTTAGTTTCCCTAAAGTTTCACCACAGTCATCTTCTTCCATTTTGGTGCTGTCTAGAATTGTTTTGATGCTACGATGGCAGAGCAGGGTAACTGTGACCAACTATATGGTTCCTTTACAGGTGTTCCTTCAAACCACAGGTACTGCCATATGGCCAACGCTTCTCTCATGCTTTTCCTTCCTGGGACCACCTTAATATAGGTTTATATTTACAATATAGCTGGCTTGAAGACATGGGTCTGGCCTTTTGGGATTGGAGTATTTGGTTTGTGGTTTGGAGACACTTAATACTAATATATGTGCCCAGATTGCTTATTTAAATCACCCAGAATCCACATGTTTTTCTAATAGCATCCTGAAGTCAATGTAATAGTAGTCTGAGTGACTGTTTTGTCATCCTGAAGCCTCAGCCAATAGAAACATCTATGACTGAGGTATGTTATCTTTTCCAATACTTGTAATTCATCAATGGTGGGCTGCACAAAGAGGCGACCCGAAGAGCGTAGATACCTCCAACCTTCAGGGCTACATGAGCTCCTAAGTAGCAAACTAGAAAGGCAGAAATGGGAAGAGCGGTGAGAAATGCTATGTGTGCTCCTTGAGTTATTAGAACTCACTTGTTGCTAAGGTGATTAGGCCAGCAGAAGCTCAGGCTAACAGATCTTCAGTAGTATTAAACAGTAAGATGCATGTTAAAGTAATTTAGTCTCCGTATTAGCTCAAGGGACTCCAACAAGCATATACTAAAGTATCTGTTTATACAGCTTAAAATAATTTTTAAGACAAACTTTTAAATTACAAAGTAAAATTACTCTAAGACAACAACGAAAAAGAATCACGTCTTGTGGAAATATCATGGAGGAAGAGACAGAACAAAGGTGAGAGTCGGAGGATGAGAAGGAGGGCTATGGCATGCTCTCTTTTGAAGGCAACATGCCTTGTGTACTACCAGCTCATGGCTGCTATGGTTATTGGCACAGAACCTGCACAGGCTCAAACGAACCAAGATTTCGACACGCATTTGGGTGGTGTTTTCCAGGCCACATCCCTGACTGGGGAGCTAATGGCAGCTGAGAGCTGCTGGGTGAGGAAGAATCACTCCTTTTGGAGGGTGTCCCCACTAAGAGGTTTCTTTCTCTCACTGGATGGCCTCATGCCCAGGCACAGATGGGGAGCATTAATTAGAATTAGAGGATTATTAAAATCAAACAAAAAATGATATGAAGCTGTGATAAGATCATATGGGGGGGATACAGGGAAGTTGGAGGAAGGACATGAGGGTTTGGATAGGATCATATTTTATTATAAACATTCATGAAATTCTCAAGAATAAAGAAAAGTATAACAATAAAAAAGAAACATAGATGCATTGAATGGATCATTTTAGGAAGCATTTTTTTAAAACATAAAGCAAAGAAAACCAGCCTACAAACCACAATCCCAGAGAACTTAGACAATAATGAGGACCCTAAGAGAGACTTACATAGATCTAATCTACATGGGAAGTAGAAAAAGACAAGATCTCCTAAGTAAATTGGGAGCATGGGGACCTTGGGGGAGAGTTGAAGGGGCGAGAGGAGAGGTGGGGGTGGGGGGCAGAGAAAAATGTAGAGCTCAATAAAAATCAATAAAAAAGAGGGGGAAAGGAAGCAAGTTAGTAATGCAAGCTAACCATAAAATCACCTTAGTTCATTTGTGCTGCTATGGCCGCATACCGGAAGTGTGTAGTTTACTGAATCTGAGATGTCCATGCCTTTCTGTGTGGCCCAGTGGAAACTGCACCTGACAAGGTCTTTTTTGTTATCTCCTCCATGGAAGATAGAGGTTCAGAGAAGAGGGAAAAGGAAAATGGGTTGGGGGGGGGGATAAAGGAAGAGCATGGGGGCAAAGGAAGGAGAATAGAGGAGCCATCTCCCAGTTGGTGTAAGGAATTCAGTCTCCCGGTTAAAAGTCACTCTGTAAACGATGGCATGGATATATCCATTTTAGAACCTGCTTGCCCAATCAACTTTCATCACAGCCCACCTGTTTATATTGATGCATTGGAAGTAAATTTCCACATATGCGTTATCGAGATATACATTGAAACTAGATCAACAGACATACCTTTTGACAAAGGCATAAATTAAACATAAAATAATCCAGCACGGAAAGAGGAAAAGAAGGAAGGACTTTCACAACGAAACTTTTACAGAAAGTTTGCTATTTAAAGCAATTGAAATCTCCAGATCTTAACAATTTGGTGAGATTACTTGAATAATTAATGATAGAAAACTAATATAGAAATATTTTGAAGTTAAATTACCCTATTGCAAATTTAATAATTTGTTGTATATGCACACACACACATATAATATCAAAGTAGCAAATGCAACAGAATACTGTATCCTTGTTATCAGATGCTTTTATCAGACTAAAAGTAATGTCATATGGGTCTTCTAATATTTATTCTATGAGACATGGGGAATCTTTGGATGATTTTTTTCTCTTTTAAAGTACATTAAAATTGTTCTGATAAGTAATAGCCCTTATTTTGCATCTAAGCACATGCCTCGTGAAAGAATTCAAAATACAGTATCTTGTTTGATGATATTACTTTTAGGACAATGAGAAAGATCGCTGAATTGGATAGTGCTGAAACAGATCTGTTGGGGGTGATTCACAAGCCTGAAATGCAAGGATCCATAGGGCAAAGCAAGCTGTGGTCTCCCCACAAACTCCAGTAATCGTGACATCAATAGAGATGAATGTCCCTGGCGGAAGGCAGAGACAAGGCCACTGAGCAAGCGACTCGGTAGGGCCAGATGGTATTTATTCAAGGGCTCATTTATTTGGATCAACTTACGTATGAAATAGCAGGGATTCTGACAAGGACATGTGATACCTCATTTCCTTGAAGATTAGGAAGCTGCAGGCACAGTGTCTGGCCTACGAGGAGAGCCTGAGGAAAACAGAATGAGGCTCAGAGTTGAGCAAGCCCTGGATAGGGCCAAGCGTCAGTGCGCCATCAGACAGAAAGAAGCATGCCCTGAGTTATGCAGCCACTTGTGTCCTCAGGCTTCTTCCCCAAAAGATACGCTGACACACTCGGAGGAGGTAGAACTCAGTACTTTAGAATGGGCCCTTCCTTGGAAATAGCATCATTGCTAAAGTGAGGTAAGACTTGAGGACTGGTTTGATCTGATATTACAGCGTTTTTATAATATGAAAGGGGCACACTGACACACACATATGGAATACCATGCGATGTTACAGAGATACATAAGAAGAGATCGCCATTGGAGGACAGAAGCAGAAATGGGGTGTGGTAAAGAAAAGACAGTGGTTGTCCATCTTCCCCCAGGCACTAAGAAGATTCAAAATAGGATGTTTTTAGAGTGCTAAGGAAGCATGGCATATAGGAACACTTGACTTTGAACCCTCGGGTTTCTGAACTGTAAGACGACAAAATTTTAAACTACCCACTCTGTAATGTTTTGTTACAGTAGTCCCAGACAAGAAGTTAAGCTGTTCCCACTGCCTCCCCTCAAATAGAAGCATGTAGCCAGTGAGAGAATCCCAGGGAGCTATTTTTTTTCTTTCTTATATTTTGAATTGCTACAGCTATTCATTGTGGGTCTTGCTGATACAAGAACGACATAGAAACAACCTGTCCACTAGAAACTTAGTTAAGGCCAAAAGAAAGGTGGGCCAAGCAGAAATGTGGACGGTGGACCAGCCACCTCCTCCCACAGCAACAAGTGAACATTTAGGATCAGCAGGCACAGGAATAAAATGGGGAGGGGAGGACAAAGAAATGTGCGCAGAGACACCCAAATGTACCATGGAGTATTCACGGTGGCTTGAGCAGTTGAAATGAAAGGTGTTTCACCTAACTGGCTGAGATACCTTAAAAATTATGTAACATCTCTGGGGCTCAGTTACCTGACCTCAAATATGGGAGTAGTTAGTAGCTGCTAACTTAGAGAGCTATGGTAAAGGGTAAGTGATTTGGCTTATAAAGTTGTAAACACGCTTAGAGCGGAACCAGCAACGATGTTGTATTGAACATCACATCTGTATTACCTTGTGTCCTGACAAGCTTCGTCTCTCAGCTGGTCTACATGATCAGCTTTGTCAAGTTCTATAAACAAAACAAGTTGAGACTTAGGGGCTGACCAGCTGGCTCAGTGATTAAGGGCACAAATGATTGTTCTAGTAGATCCTAATTCTGTTCACAGCACCCATATCAGGAAGCTTACAACAGCCTGTCGTACCAGCTCCAGGTGTGTCAATGCCCACTTCTGGAATTCCTGGGCACTGTACTAATACACACACACACACACACACACACACACACAGAGAGAGAGAGAGAGAGAGAGAGAGAGAGAGAGAGAGAGACTTATAAATTTAAAAAATAATCTTAAAGAAAAGATGCCAAAGCTTGAGACACTAGAGAATAGATAATTGCTGTGGATGAGAAAAAGAAGCCTCACAGCTGGAGCCCCAATGGTGGCCAAGAAAGAGGCAACATAGGACAGGACAGGAATATGTGATGTGTCCCCTGAAGTCAATTTGTCCTCAGGTAAGAAGCACTGACCTATTCAATAAGGCTAAAGCGCCCGTGAAACTACCTCATTGAGTCAGCAAATGTGAAATGTGAGGGGCAAAAATGAGAAATATGGTTATCACTAAGGAGAAATAGGATACACTTGCTGCTATAGCATAGGACCAAGTAATGTTTGTCATCATTCACCAAGCACCTAAGGAGAGGATGGAATGTCCCTTTCCTTCCTAATGTTGCAACTAAAGAAAAGCACAAATAATGAACACTACCGAGTATCAAGGACCTAAAACCAAACCAAAACAAAAAGCCCTCAGTTAATAGGGGACTTTAAAAAGAAAATAGAATCATAACTGCGTACTGAAGGGTGGGAACAATTCTCAAGGTGGCGACAGAATCTCTCATTAAAGAACAGATAATGGGTGAGGAGAAAGGTAGAGATACAAACTGACTCACGTCTACCAACACAACTTGTTTTTTTTTTTTTTTTTCCAATGCCGAGAGGCCTTTCCTGGTTGATTCACAAACCAGATGATCTGACACAGCCAAGGTGCCGGGTGCTTTAGAAGGACTTTTTTTTTTCTGTTTTAAATTTTAATTTAATTTAAATTATTAACTAAATAAAATATAATAAGATATAAAAAACTCATTACATTGTTGAAGTTGTACAAGACAAACCAAAACAATAAAAAGATCACCAAGAGAAGGCACTAGAGCCAGAGACACTCATTCACAAATTCAGGATTCCCATAAAAATGCTAAACCCAAAGCTATAATACATATGCAGGGGACATAAAGCAGACCCTTGTTGGTCATATCCATGCTGTTTTAGTCTTTGTGATGGGTAACCCATTACCAGAGGCAAAATAGCCCAGATACCTAAGGGAAAACCAAACACTAGTGGTCTTAAATATATCAGTATTTTATATAGCCATCTTCACAAAATCTTCCCCCCCTGCAGAATATGGGACAAATATAGAGAACCATAGCTGACATTATGCAGAAAGAAAGATCTTGGAACATAAAGCTCTATTAGGATGTCTCCATCAAATCTCTCCTCTCAGAATTGGAAACCCTACAGAAGAAGAAAAGATGAAAGGAGTGTAAGAACCAGAGAGGATAGAGGATACCAGGAGAACAAGTCCAATAAATCAACTGAGCAAAGCTGACAGAACAAGAAATTATATTCTAAATGATAATTTACATTTTAAACTTTAATATTTGCATAAAGAGACTGTGAAAACTTAAGCCACAATTGGCCTAGAATGAGAGACATCCTGTCTTTCTTCAGGTTCTAACTTTTAGCTCATTTATTTTATTTTATTTTTTCCTCATCCATTGCTGGTGGGAATGCAATCTTGTGCAACCACTTTGGAAATCAGTGTTTCGGTTTCTCAGGAAATTCGGGATCATCCTACCCCTGGACCCAGCAATACCACTCTTGGGAATATACCCAAGAGATGCCCTATCATATGAGAAAAGCATTTGTTCAACTATGTTCATAGCAGTATTATTTGTAATAGCTAGAAGGACTTTTTTTATTGATTTTATTGAGCTATACATTTTTTCTCTGCTCTTCTCCCTTCATCTCCCCTCCCCTTCAACCCTCTTCCATGGTCTCCATGCTCCCAATTTACTCAGGAGGTTTAAATCAAGACTTGGAACTCGACTTTGCTCCTGGGTGACTTCATCAGCATCTCCCATGGGTGTTCCAGTTCTTCACTGAACAACTGGGTGGGACCACCACAGTCAAGCAGAAGGTCAGGCATCAGTGCCTCCCACTTTGTAAATGGATGATACAGCCCATGACTGTGACAATCACAAGCCCCAACTTTCAGGTTAATTAACATCAGAAATTAATATTTATGCTATGTCCCCCAACAGCATACTCTTTCAGGAGTGGGAATGCTGTTCTCAAACATCCCTGGGTTAACTGAGCCCTATTCAGTGCATAGTATACACCTGCCCCTGGTATGTGTGGTGACCCATGGAAGAAAAGGAGTACCAAATGGAAAATTGAAAACCCACAGTGGGAAGATAAATTGGAGCCAGCAAATAAGAGATATTTGGATATGCTGAGGAACATGGATTTTATTCTATTTGGTGAAATCATAAAATGTTGATATTTTTGCAAAAAAAACATAGCTGTTATAAATACACCCCATACTAGCATAAGACAATATTAAAATTTATAGTTTTAAGGTGAATACTTTGTTTAAGCTTATAAATCTAACCTGAGGTTCACCCTCCACGTGAATATCTGTGTGATGGAGGCTATAAATCATGATTGTTAATCATGAGTAGTTAGCATTGTGGTGTCTGACCTTCTATCATGTGTCAGTGGTCAGTAGAAATCCTGCTGTTCAGAATTGTCTAAGGGTAGATCCATTGCAGCCTGGAGGAGCTGAGGATAACAGGGGCAGTTAAGTGATAACCAGGGATGTACTCAAAATGAGGAAAGACAGATGAAGAAACTACGGAGACAAAAAAGAAATGGAGAAAGAATGGGGAATAAGAAAGGAAATAAGAACACAGTGGGAAGAGAAAGCAAAAGAAAGTGGACAGCAGGAACAAGGGAAAGTGCCCATTGCTATGGGCTCACGTTTGCCCCTTGCGTTCATCCCCAAGTTTCCTTCTAATGCGGCAGCTCCATCTGTTTGGAGCCTGATTACCACGGCTGACACAGCATAGAGCCTGCCTATTTTTAGACAAAATTAATCATTTTCATGTGTTATTTTTGGTTCAGATAATGGCTGGCGTGCATAGCAGCTTCTTCGTTAGCTGCCAAGAAGAATGTAAACAAGGTTGGATCGCTGCTTGGCAGCTTCTATATTCGGCTCAGCTATCGTGAAGCCAAATTTCCTAAGGAGGAAACCCTCTTGTGTCCAATGAAGGTTCTCAGAGGCCCATCCAATCAAATAGTGAATGGGCTGACGGGGTGTGGTGCCTCTCTGACCCCAATGTTCTCCTTGCTCAGTTTCTTCTAAGTCAGGAAATATTTAAATTGGAACTATTGGCATGAGCCTGAACCCTTATTCATTATAGGGTACTGCCTGGGGAATTGCAGGATACTTATCGACCTCTAACCTGTGGATGCCAGCATCACTTTTGGCCAAAAATTTTCTACTACCTTTCCAAATGATCCCCTAGGAGACACACCAGGGCATTCCTAACATAGAGCCACTGGTTTACATCAATAAAGTTATATAAATGTCCCAAAAATTATACCAGCATAGGCTTCTAGCTCCCTTATGTCAAAAATTAGATTTTTTCAAATTACTTTGTATAAAACGGAGGGAAAAAAGCAGATACTCTTATTTGTTGACTCATCCTTTTAGGTTGCAACTGGTGGCTCACAAAAAGTAGCTTCCTCCTAAGACAGTATTCTCTCCAATTGCCAGTGCTTGCTACGATCCTAGCCCTGACATTGCAGGACACCTTTGGTGTCTCTTTCTTTGTTTCAAGCATCATCAACTTACAGCAACTGAGAAAATCAAATGTTAATGCTTCCTCTTTTGTATAGAAAGCTCAAAAACACTAAGAAGGTGTAGCAATAAGATTTTTACAGCCCTGGCACCAGGCCTCCTTGGTATGTACTGGCCTGGCCTGTTATCCATCTTATGAATAGTCTTTCTGTGCAGGACAAGGGGTGGCATGCTCTTCTTTTAGCTAAACTAAGTGCCCGTGTACCCACTGGTCACCAAAGAAGCTATTTCCTGCAATTCCACACTAATGCTTCTCAACTGCTCAGTTCCCACTTTGAGAGTTGTCTCGTCCCAAGCATGATAAACAATAGAAACATATATGAATGTCTCTTCATATCAACAGGTATGGTTTGGTGTTGCAAACAAGGCAATGAGGCAACGAGCTGGCTCCCGATCCTGTCTGTATTTGAGATAAACAGGGTATAGACCATTTGGAGGAGGACATTAATTTCTCCTCATACAGACTAAATTAAACATTGGAGAGAACTCCACAATCAAGAGATTATAATAGAATAAAACAAGTTTTCCCCGAATGAAGGAGCAGGCTGCATTCCACCACCCAGCTAGCTTAACCCCCGAAAGAAGCACACAGAAACTATATTCACTTAAGTCACTGCCTGACCATTAGCTCTAGCCTCTTATTGGCTAACTCTCACATCTTGATTTAACCTGTTTCTAATAATCTGTACTTCACCATGAGGTTGTGGCTTACCGGGAAAGGTTCAGTATGTCTGACCTGGTGGCTGGCTCCATGGCGGCTCTCCATCTCCCTTCTTTCCAGCATCCAGTTCTGTCTACTCCACCTACCTAATTGCTGCCCTATCAAAAGGCCAAGGGAGTTTCTTTATTCAACCAATAAAAGCAAGACAAATACAGAAGGACCTCCTACACCACTTGCAACCTAGAGAAAAACATGTGACCTGGTCTAAGATAGTAAAGGAGACTCCAGAGTGCAGCAGAAGCATGAATAGCAACTACTAAAGATGACCAGAGGGTAGCCAGATAAAATTCAGAGAGCTGAGATGCAGATATAGGAGCCTGCTCCAAAGTAAATGTAGAAAACAGACTCAGAATTTATGAATGGCTCAACAATACAGAATGATAAGATTGTGAAGTATAGGACGGATTATAAGGGACACTGCATTTAACCTACAAAACTAGAAGCCAGAATGAAATGACTGAGTTTCAGAAAAATTTGGCCCAGACTCGTAGCTGAGCAATTGTATTGTCGCTCCTGCTCGCTGCAGCCCCTTAGACACACTAACCACACTTTAGAGAGGACACTAGCTCTGGTTTTCTGTTTGAAAGGTAACTCACCTTTTCCAACCATTAGGAAATGCTCCCAAATGTTAACACAGAACTTTTCCTCACATAGAACAGACTAAAATAAGAAGTCACTATCAGAATGTAGGTAGAGAGCTACCTGGCACCACACTGCCCCAAACAGTTGGCTCCTTTGGAACTCCTCAAGGGCCCCGAGTATGGCTGGAAGTCCTCAAGTGCCCTGAGTATGGCTGGCTATGTCTTCAGGCCCTGCATTGACCTCTGCTCTAGAGACAACAACCCACACACAATCAGGCATTTAAGCCAAGCATCATGAGTAAGTGTTTATATCTCCCTAAATTTCATGTTGAAATCCTAAGCCTCAGTGTGCTGTAATTAGGTGATAGGGGTCTTTAGATGGTGATCAGTTATGTCATGAGAATAGAGAATTACTATGAATAGAGTTAGTACCTTTACTAAAGAACCAAAAAAACCCCAATCTGGTCTTCTGTATTATGGAGATAAAAGTATGTGTTCTTCAAACTAGAAGATTGCCCTTACCTCAACCCTATTATACTGGCACCCTCCTTCCTTCTATGCAAAACATGTTTGTGTTTAAGCCACTGAACACGGCAGTTTGCTATAGTACCCCCAAAGGACCAGCTCGATACATGTCTGCTTTCCCAGTCTGTATATTCCGTTAGCTACCATGTTCTCTGTTGATGCCTGAACATGAGAAAGGAAACAAGGGGTAACAGAGCTAATGTGCCTGACAGAGTTGGATTGATGCTGCTATTGTCGTGTTCTCTCAGCCACAACCTTTGTTTCAAGAAAAGACCACAACATACAAGTCCAAATCTACATGCCAGGCACTTAATGAGAACTTCAGAAAGAACTGGAAATGGGCCAGCTTAGGGGATTCCCGGAGTCTTGTAGAAAAGAACAGCTTTCCATGGTTAAGGCATTCCCTACAAGGGCAGCTGTGGTCATGAGAAATCTCCCTAAGAGAAAGCAGGGACTGCATCCTACCCAGGTGCCTCAATTATTCTGTAGGAATGGCTACAGCCAGCCTCAGATACTAATACCAGAAAACAGGGCTGTAAAAGCAGAAACCCTTATAAGCTGAGAAGCCTGATGCACTCACATTGGATATTAGGCTCAGGTGGCAACTAATGTGTGCCTCTGTTCCCATCCTTCCTCTGGTCAAGGCTGTCTGAGATGGTGTGCTACTGAGAATTCTGATGTGTAGTCAGGGTTACACATCCACAGGTGTGCTTTCAGTTGAGAGCCCCCAAGCTTCTAGAAATAGAAACCCAGTTAGATTTAGTTTAAGAGAAAAGGGAAGAATTCACTGGCTCTTGGGAAACAGAATCTTGACAGGTGCATCTCAGCTCTGTGATGGGTTTAAGGTAGGGTCAAACAAACAAATAAAACATAAACATCTATGAGGGCTCCCCGTACTTCCATCTTCTGAATAACTATTCTACCTATGCATTAGTGTAGATGGAAGTTTCTGTCCCACCTGGTCCTGCAGCCATTCAGTCCCAAAGAAACACATGGAGGCTTATAACAATTATAAACTGGTTGGCCTATTAGCTCAAGTTTATTATTAACTAGCTCTTACAAATTAAATTAGCCCATAATTCTTATATCTGTTTAGCCATGTAGTTTGGTACCTTTTCTAAGTGCAGCATTCTTATCTTGCTTCCTCAGCATCTCGGTGGCAACTGCAGACTGAGCCTTTCCTCTAGCCAGCATTCTCATAGTCTGGTTGCCCTGCCTATACTTCCTACCTGGCTACTGGTCAATCAGCATTTTATGAAACCAATACAAGTGACAAATCTTTACAGGGTACAAGAGCATTATCCCATAACACATTAGTACTTTACTACTGAGATTAGTTTCTGTCCTGTAGCAAAGACCATGGGCATTGTCCCACTCCCAAGAAGATTCATGGACACAAAAATAAGCAAACCTCTTTCTCCAGCTCTTATTTGAAGTAACTGCATGGTAAGAGGCTGGTGCTGGTTGGCCTGGCTAAGGTTATTGGTTGAGTCACAAGCTAATCAGGTCTAGAAGGTGGGGGAATTATAATTGGCACAGTCTGAATCAATTGCTGACTTCTGGGGGGGTCACAAATCAGAAACAATTTCTATCACTTATCATTTGTGACAGTTCCTATTATTATGCAAACCAAATCCTTGATGTGTAAACCTCATGTCTCATCAGCTAAGGGATTTTTACATTGATAGGATCTCATTTGACTCACACTGGCTGAGCCTTCCTCCTCTGAGATCACTCTTGTTCATACATGCAGAAGTGTATATACATATTATATACTTGTATGTGTGTCAAGGCAAAGAAAAAATCATTGTCTGTCTTATTTTAAGATTTTTGCAATCTAACTGAATGATTTGAAACCTGAAAAAATAAAAATCTGCTCTCTTGGTCCCCTTTTGGAATTTCTATATTCCCTCTTTCTAAATCCTTACATGAATTCACCTGTAACTGCCTTTATACTATTTTTTGTTACTTATCTGAGCTCTCTATAAAGACATGAGTCTTAGAGGTAAATCAAAGAACAAATCAGATAAGCACCACTCCTTCTTCTTAACAAATGTTCTTCTTATGTCTTTCTATTCTAAGCATTCTGCCTTCCTATCTGTGCATATCCATGAACAAACATAGCCTGCTCCTAGCCCAGCCAGCACATAATTTATAAGCTGGGCTTTTCCTCTAACCGATTGAAAAATTATTCATTTGAAATTATCTCACTTCTCTTTATATAAACAAGTTTCCCTTCTGAATTGATGATTCCCATTAATTTATAAAATGCCAACATACATAAATATAGACATAAATATAGTCTTCCGTCTTCAAAGATAACATTCCCTTAACTCCATGTCTGTCTCTAAAAACTGCCCCATTGATTTTCCTTCCTACGAATGCCTTAAAAGAATTAACTGAGTATCTTTATCCAATGTTTCTCTTTTGACCTTTAAAACCCACTTCTGTCTTCACCATCTGCTAAAACTACTCACGTCAAGTTTATCACCGTTCTTCATCTTGCCCAATCTAGTTGATATCTCCTTGTCTTCGCTCTTAAACATCATTTCATAATTGCTTACCTCTCACTGCTAGAAACGCTCCCTTCCCTTGGCTCTAAGACTTTCCATTCCTCTACTTTTGTGCTTGTGGACTTGGCTGCTCTTTCTATTTCTCCTTTGATGGAGCCCTGCCTGTTCATAACTACTATGTACAGCAAATAGCTCAGCTCTCCTTTCATTCTATTAGGACAGGCATGCATGGCTTTAAGTAAAATCCTCATGCTCTCTATGGCACTTCAGAATTCTTCCTTGATCCCCGGCTTGAGAAGTCAAATACTCCCATTAGAATGCCCAGCAATTTTCTTGTACTTACTACTAGAGCCAAAACAGGACCTTCCCACCTCCACTTCACACTTGCTCCCTTCCAGTCTGCCTTATAAAATTTAATGATATCGCTATTTGCCCACTTGCACAGGTCATAGATCTAAGAATCTCTCTTTCGTTCCCTTTTGTGATCCTGGGGGTCAAATTGAAGGACTCGAACATGCTAAGTAAGTGCTTTCCCACTGAGCGACCACCCTCAACACTAAACTATAAATCCCGAGTAATTCTAATTCTCTCTTTTCCTAACACTCGACACCGAAGCATCAGGAAGCTCTAGGACTCATCCAGAGTAGGAACTTCTCTCTGCTGCCAGTGAACATCTGTTACCATCACAGCTCTGCTGTTTGTCCTGTTCTAGAACTTTACAGTTCATTCTTCAAATGACTATAGTAACGGTCATCTGAAAATACATTCAAATTACACCCTTTTCATCTTTAACAACATAAAAGTGATGTCCCCTGTATCTTGAACTAAAACAAAATTCCCAAATGGCCACCAAAATCTTGCCCATTTTACTTATCTGTCTCATCTTTTACTGCTCTTTCTCTTTGGCAAATGTTCTACCCATGCTGGCCTGTGTGCCGTTTCTGTTCTATGCTTAGTTTCTTATGATTTTAGGCTCTTTAATCTGTTTCTTCTTTTTAGAAAGTTCTATTCTACCTTATTTATTCCTGTACCATCTGTGTGTGTATGTATGTGTGTGTGTGTGTGTGTGTGTGTGTGTGTGTGTATCAGATGTTCTCTTTATCTATTGACCTGGTGATAGATATTCAGTTGCTTTGATTCCCAGAATGTTATGAGCAGAGAAGTAGCAAATGTGAGCATGCAGATGTCTCCACAGTAACACACCATACTTTCCTGAATTTTATTAATCACATATCGGGTTCATTGCTTTGCTTTTCATCTTTGACATTATGGAATGTGACAGGTACCATGTCCATCTTATGATTGTAACTACTTTGTCTATCTGCCCACAAATTCTTGACTAGTATCTGGTAATAATACGTTCTAGACAAGCATTTGTTCCATGAAAGGATAAGTTTGTCTCTGACTATCCTTTTCATTGTAGATGTATGGTAAGTATTGGATGGATAGTTGAGTGGATGAGATGATGGTTATAAGGAGGCTGGATGGTCAGCTGGATAGATGTGTAGATGAGTAGATGGGTGGATGGGTAGATGAATGGATGCATAGATGTTTGTCTAGACTAGTAGTCCACACCCTTCCTAAAGCTGTGACCCTTTAATATAGTTCCTCATGTTGTGGTGAGCACCAATCATAAAATGATTTCAGTTGTTACTTCATAACTATAATTTTGCTACTATTATGAATTGTAATGCAGGTATCTGATACGTAAGACTTTCTTAGGCAAGCTCTGTTAAGGTATTGTTTGACCTCCCAAATGGGTTGTGACCCATAGGTTAAGAACTGCTAGCATAGAGTATTACTGGTAAATGTATACTATGAAAAATATTTTTTTTATTTATCTACTACTCCATAATGAAACTAAATATCTTACAAAAGTAGATTATTTCTAAAATTCAGGGAGTTGTTTTGGTTACTTTTTTGGCCCTAATGGTATTGGCTGTGGTGCTGTTGTGGCTATAGCTATTAAAGAGCTAGTTTAAAAGCCAGAATGCACAAATAGCTCATTCATATGAAGCAGTTCATCTTGGCTGTGGGCTAACAGTAAGCTGAGAATGTAAACAATCAGAACACGACTCGTCAGGTCCCCATCACATAGGCTTCTCCTAGCATGGCAGTTGGGTTACAGGAAATTGAAGTCTGAGTATTCAAAGAGATTCAAGTAGACGCTGAGAATTTTCTTGACCTTCCCTTGGAAGTCCCAGAATGTGATTTCTGCCATATTCTATTAGCTGACCGATCACTAATGTCAGCCTAGATTTGAGCCTCCAACTTATGAAATGAGGAGCAGTGTGGAGAGTAGCTGTCTTGGAAGCTATCTCCACATCTATAAACAGACAGCTTTCTGGGTTGTCTGGGGGAAATCCTTCAGTCCTCTTCACTTTGAGTAAACACATCTTCGTGTTATGCTTTAAGTAGACCACATCTTACAAATCATAAATGAGTCAAGCAAATGGCTCTGAGGTCAAGCCTTCATGCTTCAGTCGCTACACATTCATTATATGAAGACTTACTTCCTTTCTCTTCCAAGAATACAATCTTGTTTCACCTCCTTGAAACTGTTTTGTTTGTATTTTAATTAGTGATCTCTGTTTTTTTCCATCTCTGTGTTCCAGCCACCTGTTCCCACCATCACATCTCCTTCTCATTATTTCAGATAGTCTGATATAGATAGAAAAAGTCAGTTCTAAAATTAGAGCTAAAAAAACAGGGTCTGAGCAGCCAAGTGGAAGCGACGGATTAAGCATCAATTGTTAAACTAATCACTGGTCCATGTCAGTTAGAATGCCACTATCTTTCCTCCCAGTGTTTCTCAGTTTCTCATCTGAGAATCATAAGTAGAGTATATATA